>NC_141990.1:218753935-219395641 GCF_049901715.1 Pseudonaja textilis
GGCAATCCCCACCAGTTGGTGTCTTAATGTCAAAACCTTAAGAGCACTTTGGGAAGGAATGAAGTTGGAGATGTCCCAAGTGAAGTGGGGATAGGGGAAGAGAAAGTAGAGAGAAGAGTTCAGCCAGAAAGGTGTGAAGGTGCCAGTTCACACCTACCAGACATACTTTACCTGGGACCCCACTGGTTTCATATGTACACTCACCTGCTCTGGGCCCTGAAAGCAGATCCTGCAGAGAGGCGTTCTCATTCCACTATCCAAACTGCTCCCCAGCGAATACCCATCCTCCGCCTTCCCTTTGCAGAAGTCGTCGGAGGAAGCGCTGCTCATCACAGTCGTGGGAAGCTCCCCCTCTCCCCCAGGGCTTTCCCACTCTTCTTCGGGAGGGCTCGTGATGCCCCCTCCTCCTCCTCCTCCGCCACCATCACCCCCGTCAGTTGGCGCTCTCCGAGGTGCCCATCGCCCTCCATATAGCGTATTCAGCGTGTTGTTATTAGACGCCTGTAAACTCAAGGCTTGGTCTGTTCTACTCATGGGAGGGAGAGGCAGCGGCGAGGGCGGAGGAGGGGCCGGGGGTCTCCGCAGAAGGAAGACCTTCAAGTCATTGAACAACATGCGGCAGCGGCACTTGAGGAGACCCTGATGGTGCAACATCTGTCTGGGAATCAACAGTCCAGAGCAACAGCACCAGAAAACGATCACGCGAGTTGATATTAACATGTGCCCTCTCTTTCAGACAGTCGCGGGCAAGAAAAATGCAGACCGGTAGAGGGCGCACAAGAACAAGAGGGCTGAATTGGTTCACTTCCGCTTCCTTTCCCTTGGCTCCCAACGTACCCCTCAGCGAGACAGACTAGTTTACTAATAATACTGGAAAATTGGCAGGATTTTTTTTTTTTGTATATTTCATAGCATGCGGGCAAAGATAATGACTTTTTTCCTCCCAACTCTCTCCCTTTTAAAAAGCAAAGTATTGAATTTCAGTCCCCTTTCCACCCACCTTTAAAAAAAAGAAATAAATCCGAGAAATTTTTGTAACAGAAAGAATAAAATAAAATAGGAACAAGCGTTCTACCCTTTACGTGCTGGGTAAGCTCGTTCAAAGAAATATCGAGAAGGGGACTGATAATTCCAGAAGCAGAAAGTGGATGAGAGACAGAGAGAATTCAAGTCACTAGGAAGTGCGGAGAGAAGGGAGGAAACGGTTCGTTCAAAAGTATTTGACATATCAAATAATCTCCTTATTACTAGTTTTTAAACTTAGTAGGAACGTTTAAAAATGTGCTTTTGCTAGAACAACAGTAGAGACGATAATTATTAAAATGCAAAAATAGTTTCTGTTGCTATCGCCATCATTAAGAATAGAAATATCAAAACTGGATTGCATTGACCCAATGGGAAAAAAAGCACATTTTTCACGAAGTGAGGGAGAAACACATGCTTAATTTTAATTCCTCATAGGATGTTCCATTCACTACTTTATTAAAATATTCTGAATAGAAATAGAAAAAGTCCTAAAAGGAAGTGAGTATCAGAGAAGGTTAATTTTGATTCCAAGATTGACTGGATTTTGCTTTACCTCCCGCGTTCGAGGAACTGTCTGGACCACACGCAACCACTGGGAGGGAAAAAAAACCCAACAAAACAAAACCCGGAGATTGGGGGGAACCTAAAGCTGAGTTATTCCATAATTGCTTTCCGCCTTGGGTTTGAAACAAACACACATCCGTCGAGATCTAAGAGATCCTTTTGCATGAAATTGATTCAGCGAAACGTAGATCTTACATTGTCATGTTTCCTTTCCCCTTTTCACAAAACAGGAACGTCATCAAACGCAGTGACAGTCCTTACAGACCATTGTGGCTGACGCGGAAGAAAAGGTGCATTTAGCAGATGCAGGGATCTCCTTTTGATGAATAAGGCGCCGCAACAACTCTCTCCCGTTGCATCTGCCTCGTTCTCTCCTATCCTCCTCTTCCTCCTCCTCCTCTTCCTCTTTCTCCTCCTCCTCCTCCTCCTTCTCTGATGCTTGTTTTCGCTCAATGGCATTGACGCTCAACCATTGCAAGTCTTTAAAATAAAAGGAGGAAACACACAAACCAACAGCCGTAGATCGGATCCTCGCTTTGCTAGGGAGGATTGCCAAAAAGAAGGCGAAGGTTAGCTAGAAAAACGACGCGCCAGACTCAAAGCTCCGCGACAAAAGAAGTGGCGGGGGGCGGGGGGGGTGTTTCGCTTGCAGCTTGTCTACCTCCCCTCCCCGTCTCGGCAGTTTGGCTTCTCTTGGTCGGCAGCCTCCCTCAACTCTCCATCCGGCTTTCCGTGATGATGTGGCTGTTGCTACCTCCTTGGGATGCAATGGGAAAGAAGGATAGTTTTGCGGTGCAAATGGGGATGTTGAAGAAGGGCGGGAGTGAGGGAGGCTGGGTGGGACGCGGTTCTTTCTCCGCCTCCGCCTCCTTGTCCTCCTCCACCTCTTGTCCAATCCTTAAATAAATAAAGCTAAGACAGGAAAGGAAAGGGGAGGAGGATAAATTCAAGTTGCAACCCAGGCTTGGTCTCCCGCCCCACGCCATCTCCACGGCCGGCTATCGCTGTCAATAAGCCGTTTGTGGTGTGCGCGGGGAAGAAACATCTTTTTTTCCGATAGAAAATGTGCCTGGGAAATTGGCGGCAGTGGCGGAAAGAATTGGGGAAGGGACGGGAAGAGAGGGAAGAGGGCGCCGCTGATCCGAGCGGCCACGGTTTCAGCACTCAACGCCTCTGGACAGCTCCCCTCCTCGCTCAGCACCTCCAGCTATGGGGAGCTGACGCAACCGGCCCAGGCGGAGCCAGAAGGAAGGGGCAGGGCCACGCAGAGGCCAAACCTTCCCGAGTGACCCTCCGCTCGGCGAGTCGCTCGTGTCCAAGCTAAACGTACGTTGTTTACACTTCACATTTCCGCCTGCTTATATAGCGTGACGGAACGGGTCCTTTTTTTTTTTTTTGGTTAGAAGGCAGAGGTGGCCAGTATTTGTTTGGATGGCAAATATAGAGGCAAGTGTGTGCGGAGATTTTGAGTGATCCAGGTCATGGTTGTCCCAAAGATGCTTCCTCCACCTAAGAGGCAACTGGACTTTCTGTTGCCTCTTGAGTCCAGTTGCCTCTTGGGGGGGTGGGGGGAAGCACCTTTGGGATATATAGGCAAGTATTTGCCTACATGTGGGATGGAGTTTTCTCCGCGGCGGTGCCTTACGGCTCTTTAAATCCGCTTTCTGCCTGTTGCTAACTTACGTGTGGCGGGACTTACAGTCCTTCTTTCGGCCTCCGGCTTCGCAATGATGTTTCTCATCGTTTTCTCACTCGTGTATCCGTAAAAGGTGTGCATTTTGTACGCGTGTGTCTTCAGAAAGTTACGAGTTCTGCTAACTACTTGGCTGTGGTTAACTTGAGGAACAGGCGATTGGGCAAAAACTGATTGCGGCGTGAGTGGGAAGGCTGCTCTTCTCCCGCAGTTCTTAGGGTTTCGGGATATATGGGAGATCAGCAATACCACATTCTAACCACTGCCCACCATGGCTCTTTACTTACTGATATTTGATTTGACAGAATAACAGAGTTGGAAGGGACCTTATTGGTCATCTAGTCCAACACCCACCCACCCCCGCCCAAGCAGGAAACCCTACACCATTTCTGACAGGTGGCAGTCCAGTGTCTTCTTGAAAGCTTCCAGTAGTGAAGCTCCCACAACTTCCGAGGGTAAGCTGTTCCATTGGTTGTTTGCTTTGGAAAATAGGTTGACCCCCCCTCCTCTCTGTGACAGCCCTTCAAATATTGGAACATTGCTACCATGCCTCCCCTGGTCCTTCTCTTCACTAGACTAGCCATACCCAGTTCATGGAACCGTTCATACATTTTAGCGTCCAGTCCCCTAAACATCTTTGTTGCTCTTCTTTGCACTCGTTCTAGAGTGTGTGCATAAGAGTACCAATGTGCCTACCATCCCTGTCCTACTGTTCCCATTTATTCATACTCATGTATTATGTATATACTTATACCTGTTTATATTTATATGTTTATATGTTATGTTCGTACTTATACTTGTTTTCTCATACATGCTTGACAAACTAAACTAAATAAATAAATAAGATGGACTGAAGTAGAATGGGGTACATCCAATGCAATACTTCCACTGCATCTGTGACCTCACTCTAAGGCTGCTGCTGAACACAGATTTAGTGATCAAGAGTCATAAAGCCCTGACCAGAAATAGCCCAGCTAACCAAAGAAGGATGTAGGGCAGGGCTGTCAAACTCCTGACCCATGGGCTGGATGCATCACACGCAGCCACATCCACGCCCGGTTTAGTGAAAGGGAAAAAAGTCCCGATATGTCATGTGATCCTGCTGTGGTGCCATGAGTTTGACACTCCTGATATAGGATGAAGTGGGAAAGAGGTCCTGGTGTCTAAAAATAATGGACTACTGCACTTTTGGGAGAGTCCAGCCCTATAAAGGAAGATGGATTTAAAAGAAAAAAGAAATAAATGGTTCTTGTAATCAGATAACATAATCAGAGTTGGAAGGGACCTTGTAGGTCGTCTAGTCCAGTCCCCTACCCAAGCAGGAGACCCTACACCATTTCTGACAAATGGCAGTCCAATCTCTTCTTGAAAGTCTCAAGTGATGACGCTTGAGAGACAATCCTAAAATACAACAAAACCTGACTCTTATCTTATTTCCCCATGCCTTACTACTATCCCACTTTCTCTTCTTTTCATTTCCTGTTCCTTAGATGGGGGTGCTGATTTTTAATCAAATGTCCAACTTCAAATGCTCAGTTTTGTGATCTCTTATTCAGTAGAAAGAAACAAGAAATATGGTCTGAATCTTAAGCCTCATGCACACCACTTACATCAATAATATAAAGGGGTGTAACTTGAATGTTGTGGCATAGCCAGGACAGAAAGAGAATGAAGCATGTCATTAAGATACTTAAATGGTGCATCTTATGGCAAATCAGATGGGAATGTAGCTCTAATATTATGAGAATAGAAGACTGGATACTAGAAGTGTGCCTGTGATATTTTGGGGGTGAACTGATGGCAACATCTCCATAATTCTTCAGCTCCATTTTAACAGTGACATTTCCAGAGAGCAGAACCACCTGAAAGGCCCAAGAGATTAAACATGCTATTATTCCATGCTGGGTGAAACAGTCATACTCCAGTATGAGATCCAGAAACATTTGTAGAAGTAGAAAGGAAAAAAGGGGTATATAGTACCCCTTAAATCCAGATGAAGCACAGCAACTAGTAATTGATGGTTGTTTTCCTCCTGGTATCTAATGCCCTGTGATAGGAAACAGAATCCAGGAATCTAGCAGTCATCGTCCTTAAACTGTCCTTGTTTAACATGTTAAGTGTAGCACACCAATTGTCAGCCTCATCACTCAGGCAAAATAGAGGTTATTGTCCTGTCAAAGAGCACAAATTATGCTTGGATGGGATAAGTGGACATTAATGAGGCCAGGAGGGCTTAGTGCATCCACTATGAGAGTATATTGATCTTGTATTTATTTTTGTGTGATTGTGTCCCCTGTTCTTGATTTGGCTAGTGATGCTTCATAGTACATCAGAAATATTTTTTCCAAAAAAGGAAAAGATTGACACTCCTGTCATGAAGATTGCTACAAATTATTTGATGGATATGTTATTATACTTGAAAAAAAATTATACTGCTAGAATTTAAGATATTTTCTTAATTTCTAACAGTGGAATCCCAGTAAGTGATAGTACTTTAGGATTCTGCTAAATCACATGACTCAATTTTGTAATTTAGAAGATTTCAAAAATATTTATTTATATGATTTAATAATTTTCATTTAAAGACAGGAAATACTTTGGCCATTAATAAAGGCATTTATTTGGTTAGAAAGATGCTGTCCTTTTAAACTTTATTTCCTTATCACAGAATCCGATGATACTGATTTTGGTGATGAGAATATATGAAAAAATAGATGTATGATCTGATCACATATATGAAAAACATATATGAAAAAATATGGTAACAAAATATGTCATGCAGTTGCTTTACAATGCCGTTTTTACAATGGGTGTGCAAGGATGCAAGTTAATGAAGAATCAATAAAATCAACATTCTACCCAAACCAAATATATCAAATTATCTCCCTGTCCATCCAGAAGAGGCAATAAGTTGAGGATGAAAGGTAGTCATAAATCTTTCATAGATGTTTACCCTCTTCAATATTGTGACTAGAAAAACTGAACAAAAGTTCATTTGATTAAGAGCATGAAGGGAGGGAGGGAGGGAGGAAGCAAGAGCAGAGAAATATAGCAAAAAGCTTTAAAAGACAGGCTAAAGAAAAATGTATCCGTCCCTTGGCTAAATAGAAGAATAGTTGTTACCCTCTTTCGAAGTAATGTGATTCTCTTTATATAAGTAAAGCAAGATGAGACCAAATCAGCTTTATTTTTTATTTTATTTCTGTCAGCTGCATTTGGATATTATGTGGCCTTGCTCTTGAAGTTTGATTATTTGGGATGCACCAATCTGAGTATCTCTAGGATTCATCAAGAAACTCTTTATCTAAGTGTTGGATATGAGTGGCATTTTTATTCTGGGAGCGATGGAAAGTTTGAATGCTTTGACTGTTTAATCAGTTTATTTTGTATTTAATTAGTTGTACACTGTTTTGAACAAACATTCTCAATATGAGAAGCAGCTTTCCAAAGTGAATTCAATAACTAATGTATAATGGGTGCCATTAACATGCATATCACAGAGAGCTGAACAAGACAGACAGGATTCAAGTATCACTTAGAATTTGTATTTTCTTTTGTGATTTAAGAAAAAAAATAAGTAGGCTTTGATGAGGAAAACCATGAAAACCATTGAGGCTTCTGCACGGATGCATGGTTAAATAGATTTTAAAAACACCACCACCAATTGCTTGGCACAGTTAACTAACTACATTTGCTATTAATTTATTGCAAGTGTGCTATATGCTAAAATGCTGAAAAATTTGAAATGCTTCATCATTCAGAATGTTAGAAACATTGAAAATCCAACTCTTATCTTCATTTGACTGTTGTTTTGCCAAAAAACCATCTGGAAGTATTTCAAATATATTTAATTTTGGTAAATTACTAGTAAGGTTTAAAAAAAAGCACAAAAACAATAACTAAATACAACAAAAGCAGAATAAAAGTAATGGGAAAGCTAAAAATTAAAGTTTAAAAATAAAGGGAGAAACGGACTAGAATACAACAACTTAAAATATAAAGTAAAACAGAAGTAAAAGAAAAGAAAAATATAATAGACTAAAAGGGAAAAGAAGAAATATTTTATAATATAATTATTTCAAGATTTGGCCATCTTATACCTTCTTATGGAAATTACTGCAGAGAGAAATATAGCAACTCTGCCCGTGATTGTAGAAATCAGATCTGTGATTTGGAAACAAACTGCTTCTTCCACATAGCACATTCGGGTTTTGTCAGAAGGTGTGTGTTTACATGTATGTTGGTGTTAAAAAGGCAGTGGAAAAATACATGCATTAGATTCATTTTGACCAAAAAGACAGCATCTCTCATAAATGGGATCATACTATACCTCTGTACAAATATTGCAGAGAGTAAGGGCATTGAAACAACTCACCACCCTCATTCCCAAGGGTGGCTCTACAGTTTCCTAGGCAAACAAAGTTGTATAAGTGGTTCATGGGTATAAATGATTTCCAATTGGATTTCCACATCTGAAAGTTGATGATCTATATTCAAATCTGTCTGTTGTACAATGTCAAAGACTCTTCAATGGATTTCGGCTTCAACTTTCTGTAAACCTACAAACAGCAGAAAGTAGAAAGACAACAGGAAGGCTGCTCAGCTAAGACTCTTTTCTTTCCAGTTTGATGAAAAGCCAATGAAGAATCAAAGAGACCAGGGAGCCATTGGGAAAACAGGACTTATACTAAGCCAGTAAGTCAAGCGCAAATGCTGACTCTCACTTGCCATGGAATGATGCCAATTTCCATGCGGATTAGGGCATTTGAAACATAGCATGAGATGTGGGAGAATGCTCATAAAGACCTAAATTGGACAATATCTGAGGGCTTTAAATCACTGTATGTGTACAACTGTGAAACATAGGGCATCTGAGATATATACCCTGAGTTTTGAAAAATGTGATGGTGGCAAATAACCTTTTCCTTTTACAATGAAAGAAAAAAAAGCATTTGATGCTATTGTTAGCTTTGGCAGAAATGGCTCTAATTTGCCCCCATCAAGCTGCAGAGGTTTGAAAAATTCCATCAACATTTTTTAGAAAGCTGGAAATCGTTCAGTTTTATTATTTGCAATTTGCTGTTGGTGTTTGTAGAGTCTTTTCAAGAAAACTATCATTTTGATCTTAGGATGATCGTAAACTCTTCTTTTCTTCTAAGAAATCTGGCTCAGACTTCTCTTGAGGCCCAGTTATCTAAGCAAAATAACTGATGCATCTTTAGCCTATAGCAATATTTTCCAATGCCTGTCACTAAATTTAGGAGGATGAAATTAATTTTGGTTAAGCAGCTACTACCAAATTCACATAGCTGTTAAGCAAAATGGGGGCCAAGCTACAATCCTGTTTCACACTTTAATGGACTATTATGTCTGCAGTAAGATGACCAGCTCTATCCCATCTAACTTGGGTAACTATTTTCAGACAGCATTCAATTTGGAAACAGTAACTGCCAATCAATAGCTGTGCGGCACAGCTTTCACCAGAATTTATTGCTTAGTCTCAAATGCTGGTTATAAAATAGCACTAAATGCTGATTTTAAATCAACAAACTTATAAGAGATGGCATTGCCCATGTGTATTTCCCTGTTAAAAAATAGTAACATGACACACTGATCTACTGCTGAACTGGTCTCCCTAAATCCTGCTTGCTCATAAGCTAGGAGTTTCTTCTAACCCAGCCAAACCAATAATTTATAATATAAGAAGTAGTTGAGAGCTGCAGTGGTTGACTGACTGCCAGCTGCCTGAAATTTGTCAGTTCAAACTCTCACCAGCCTCAAGGCTGACTCAGCCTTCCATCCTTCCAAGGTCAGTAAAATGAGGACCCAGATTGTTAGGGGCAATAGGCTGACTCTGTAAACCGCTTAGAGGCAGCCGTAAAGCACTGTGAAGTGCTGAAGTATATAAGAGCTGTTGCTGTTGCTTTTGCAATAGGAGATGACCAGGCTGAGCCTGAGGGAGGGGTCAAATGCATCATCAGTCTCAACTCTCTTCACACCCACAAAAAATCTAAGTCCAGGCCACCTTGAATTCTACCACCATCTACCAACAATTTGCTTTGTCTGTTAGTAGTTCAGATTCTTATAGAGAGCTTAAGCTTGCAATAAACCTTTGTATTCATTTGAACTGCCTGGATTTCCTGATTTCTCACTCTTGACAAATAGCATATTGCATATTAGGCATGCTTAATAAGCTAACTGGATAATAATATCAAGGACTTGTGCTGTTGCCATTCTTAGTTATAGATCAAATCCAGCCATCTGGCATTTGGAGTGTGTTATTGATATGTGTGAAAAAGGAAGGAAAAGACAGGGGCCCATTGATTAATATTTCCCTTTAATAACTGGTGGTATTAGGTCAAAAACCTGGGGCTTTCCAGCTTTTTGGTTGATTAATTAGTTTAAGAATTGATGTGTGGGAGACCAGGACAGAGGGTAGGTACAAGGAAAAATGTCTGTGGTATATCATGTGCTGATTGGCAAATAGAAAGAGAGAAGCTGTATACTGTACCACAGAAGAACTCTTCCCATCTAGCTGCTGGAGTCCTAGTCTCCAAATACTGCTTCTCCTCATGCAATAAGCAAGCAATTAGCTTCCAATATAGGAAGGTACTCTTACCTTCCACAGCCTGAAAACTCACTCTTAATTTGCTTGAGTAAAAGTTTTGATTCCCCCCCCCCCCACTCTTTTAATTAAAATTTTATAAAGCTTCTTCTGGACAATTAACTGATTTCTGGCATGGAAACAATTGCTCAGTCTATAAGCTTTAAAATCTGTCATTAATCCTGTCCTATACATCCTGATCAGAGCAAGGATTTGGGGAATATAAGCAGGTCCTCAGTGGTGGGATTCAAATTTTTTTACTAACGGTTCTGTGGGCGTGGCTTGGTGGGCGTGGCAGGGGAAGGATACTGTAAAATCTCCAGTCAGAGGTGGTATTTGCCGGTTCTCCGAACTATTCAAAATTTCCTCTACCTGTTCTCCAGAACTGGTCAGAACCTGATGAATACCACCCCTGCAGGTCCTTTCCTAGCCTGTTGGAAGGATATTTATAAGGGCTGGATAGTGTTTATGAGGTCTTTATTCATGGCTAGGGCTACTATTGGATTTGAGGTTGATTACCGGCAATCCTGAAAGCAGGGAGAACTCATCTTAAGTTAGTGATTGTTATATCACCTGCGCCCACTTTGTGGTCCATTGAATTTAGTGGCTGATTCTCCTCATTACGCTTAACATTGCCACGGCAAAGTGAGCAGGGGCTGAAGCTCGGGAGAAGCAGAAAGAGAGGGTCACCATATGGCCAAAGTCCAACTTTAAATGTGACTATTTTATTAAACAGATTGGGTGAAGTCAGCCCAAAATCAATTGTATTCAATCCTCAGATCTCCAGCCCATGAGCTCAATGTCAGAAATGTTTTGCCACACCATTTAATATTCAGAAGTGGAAACTCCTGGCAAGCTGTCCTGTATTAATCAACAATTTGCCATATTGATTCTGGGGTCTTTGGAATGATAAAGCCTACTATCCGAATACCCTTTGGGAAGGGAAAAATAACTGCCACAACAGGAAAAGAGAACTGAGTCATTAGGGCTAATCTATTAATATTACCTAGTATTATATGGTCACCTTTGGGTGGCTGAGCTTGGAAATATAATTTTCCAGTTCATCCCAATGGGATGAGCAAGCAAGGCAGCCTACAGATAGAAGATAGACATTAACGATTAGAAACTCTTGAGGGGTAATTTAAAAATAGATGCTAAGTTCTCACAACATTCAGGCTGTATATTTATGGGCTCAGTGTTGTTTGAAATCAATGGGCAAAATCCCTTGGCGATGACCTCTGAGACCTTCTGTTGTGACTTCAAGAGAATATACAATGAAATTCTGTAGCACCATTGTCTCTTTCTGCTTTCTGCAGTGCTTTCTGCATCAGAATTGAGCCACAGGTACAAATTAAACCCAAGAATGAGGGGTCATTCAATTTGATCTGCCATCCCATAATATTCAAGGAAACTAGGGACAATCCATCATGATTTGTTCCTGTTCAATCTACAGTACAAAGTGTGCCAGGCAGTGACTTGTCACCTATAGGGCAGGTTGACAACCACTTCAAGGAGAGGAGTAGAATGAGGGTCTCTGGCATCTAAAAAATAATGAACAGCTAACTGAAACTCTGATATGAGACATGCTGTTGGGTATCTAATGTAGGAAACCCCACATATTTCCTGAGGCTGGCAGAAGTGTGGACTATTAGCAGAGTTGTTTATCTGGCTGTTCTGAAGAAATGCCATTGTCAAAGACAGATGTGGGTTTAAAGCTATGTTTTCTGAAACTGAGACCTAGCAGTGATGAGATCAGGAATGCATTAATATGAACCACAGCGTGCACCATAGATTATCTGGGATAGTCTGTTTACAAAGAAGATGTGCTTTTTGGTTATTTGTCTTCTGGAAGTTTTGAGAACAGCTTGCAAGCCTAAGCAGATTTAGGATTTTCTCTGAGGTTCAGGAGGTTTCTAAGCAGTAGAGTTGTCTCATGAACTAATTTCATAGTCTGTATAAGGCCTTGAATTCTAGACAGTAACTTCAGCTGCCAACCTTTCATCTTTGGGCAACATTGTAATGGAGTTGGTAGAATAATTAACTGTTGTCTCTTCTGCTAAGGGTTGGTGTTCTGCCTGTACTGGCACTAAATTGCAGGATGCCTGCTAGTTTATGGCCTTAAATGAAATAGAGTTCATATTTAAATCTGGAGAAATCTCAGTAGGATAAATATAGCTGTGTCACAGTTAATGCATGTTCCAATAAGACAATACTTGAATTATGTAAATTGTATAATGATAACAGGTTGCATTTAATGCAAATCAATATTCAGTTAATGCAAGGTTAGTACATATGTGCAGCTGAGGTTACCAGGCTATCGCTGGAGTTTTAGATATGAATATTTCAGCCTGTACTCACCTATCTTCATGTGTGCAAAATGGATAAAAGAAAGATTCCTTCATATAAAAACATTACAAAAAAGGAGAGACCATCAGAATTTCTCAGCCTAAGAATCCAACTTATTCTTTACATAAGAAATGTTGCAAAATCTGTTCTGAGGCTGCTTATCAGAAAATAGCATATTGGGTCTGGCAACCCAATATGGACCGTGAGGGGCCTGCCTCTTTGATGGAATTCTGACTGAAACATTGGTTTCATTCCCAAATCCACTTTTTGACACAAATAGTTGAAAGTTGACCAAACAGTGCTACCACAATCTATGTAATTAGAAAGCGATAATTAGCCATTGGGTCTGTAATAGATTATCATGGCAGCCTGTGGTTCACACTGAACATACATCAAGGACTCTATAAATTCTCTGTTTTAATGGAGTTGTTTAAAGAAAAGTAAAACTTAAAAGAATTTTGGATGGACTTTCTCTTTCTAGGAGAGATGTAAGTGCACTGAACCATGGAGGGATAAAAAATAATACATGAATCTGGAAGGTGCAAGATGTTTCTTCGCTAAGTTGGAACTACTGTGATCTTTACTGACCAAGTGTCTTCTACAGGGCTTGAAGTAGGAACATAACATTTTGTGTGTGTGAAAGATGTGCACATGTTTTAAACCTGGATACTCAGCTTTCCCTATTGACATTCAGCCTGTTTGGCCATTAGACATGAAAGCTATGTGCATCATGTTGGTTAATACTAATAATTCCGTAGTGAAAGGATTTGCTGGTAACATCACCATTGCTTGGGAGACACCCATTTGGGGGGTTCCTTTTGCATCCCTGTGAAATTGCCCACTGAAATGGTACCCATTTATCTACTTGCAGTCACCTACTTTCAAACCACTGGATTGGTGTGAGCTAGAAGGTGTGATGGAGCTCAGCCGGCCCCACAGCAGCAACGGATTTCAAACATGAGGCTGCTGATCATCAGCCCAGGGTTCTAACCACATGAGCCACTTTTGGTAAAAATACACAAAAGAACCAGAGATTGCCTTTAAGATTATACTTTTGTTCAGCTGAACGAAGACAGGGCCCTTTTAAAGAGAAGGAAGCTCCAAATGACAAGAAATCTTTATATTTATACTGTTTGATTATATAAGGCAGGGTCTGCAACCTTGAACACTCAAAGAGCCATTGAGACCTGTTTCCCACAGAAAAGAAAAAAATGGGAGCCAATAATTTAACAACTAGTGTGACTGGGTGGGTGTGGCTAACTCGACGTCACTCGCTCCCACCCAGTCACTTCCTCTGGAATATGGAGCGAGTCTCCATCTCCTGCCATCACCCTTACCTTCTCAGGCCAGGCGAAGAGTGACGGGGAGGGGAGGGGCCAGCCAGTGGTGGGATCAGCCAACAGGGAGCTGCAGCAGAAGGCTGAAAGAGCCGCATGTGGCTCCAGAGCTGCATGTTGCAGACCTGATATAAGCAAACCACCCAGTAAAGCTGACACACATTAAATAAGGAAGTTACCCAGAGAGGCTGGTGCACCATAGGTAAGAGGAAATACAAATTTCTAGACATAGCCAAAGATGTTCTTTTGGGTGTTTCCCTAAAGACACCACATGTTCTCGGATGACTCAGGATCTTGGGTGCCTTTTCTGGTGAGCTCTCATGATCTGAATCCCTCTGCAAGTACCTGAGGCAAGGGGAGCCATCTGCACGTATACTGTAACATCAGGGCCCTGGGCCAACATCACCGCACTCATTATGTTGGCTATAGGAAAGGGAAGCAGTCTTTGTTGTAGAATGGATAACAGAAAGTGTCTATCTCCAAGCTTTTTTTTTTTTTACAGTCCTTGAGTCCCACCTTCATATCACAGTGTGATCTTCTATCCTTATGAAGTGGAAATCAGTTGCCTGTGGTGGCTAAGGTGCTCAGTTAGAAATCAGGAGACTGAGACTTATAGCCCTCCTTCAGTATAATGATATGTAGAATGCCCTTGAGTTACATGACAGGCAGTTGAACTTACAGAAGGGTGCAGCAAAGAATATCTCTCTTGTTTCTTGGACAATACAGGCAAGATAGGAGAGATGTACTTTCATCCTTGCAAGTTTCTGTTATTGTAATATTACAATAAGATAGAGCTAGTTTTTCTTGATGTGCTTCTTGCCTGGACTACCTCACAAGGCTGATATTCAGGCATGAAGGCTGGTTGGGTGATTTTGAGTCAGTAGCTTTATCTTAATCAAAGCCCACCTTAAAGGGCTTCTCTTGTACGGAAAATTGGAGACACCATTTTACTATGTACATCACCTTGAGTTGTATTAATAAAGGCATGGTATGAATCTAATGATAACAATGTATTAAGCCTCTAATACATAGCTTAAAATAGGAACTCCAAATTCTTCTAAATCCAGTGAGTTTGTTCGTCCAAATATTAGGTGGTCTTTCCCAAAGGTTGCCTACATCTTTATATAGAAGAACAAGAGGAGGGGGGAGAATAATTGGTTTTGTGTATTGTTAGCAATTTTCCCAGAAGTATAATTTGCTAACTGTATAGATGTGGAAATAGTTATTCACCACCTTGGCTGAGTTCAAAAGAGGATTAGACTAATAATAGAGTATTAATGAAGGATCAGCTTATGAACATCTATTAGCCATCTCTCTTTCAGTCACTGCTGCTGAGAGAAAAACAGCAGGGAAGAGCTATTGATTTCTTGCATTACTTTGAAAAAGTATCTCTCTGGCCTGTTAGTAACAGCATGCTGGTCACATTAGCCTTTGGTGGGACTCAACCATGTCCTTTTTTACTCAACAGCACTTTGTTTTCAGATTTTTGATTCCGCAGTCAAGAAGTCCTGCATCTTCTACCCAATGAAGCTCTGCCTAAGGTTCTACCTAAGGGTTACAATAGATGCACACTTCTTGGATGCAAATAGGTGGGAGTCCCACCTATTTGCATCCAAGAAGTGTGTATCTATTGCAACATTGATAAGCTACACTTTAGTGTAGGAAGTAATTTTTGGATGTACACCTAAAATTACATTTTTCAAAATATGGAGACTCCCATAAATGTTATTTATAGGATGAGAAATGTCAGGTATCATGAATTTCTGTAGTAGTTAATTTGTAGTAACAAAGAACAATGCTAAAGTTGCCTTCAAATTGAGCAGAATCCTGGAGACTGCATCTGTGCATTCTACTTCACCGCATTACAGGTTTTCAATTGCTGCCTTTTGGATTTATTTATTTTTTGTCCTCCATCATAATTGTGGAATTCTCAGGTAGCCCCTTCCAAGTATTAATCGGAGTTAAGCCTGCTTAGCTCCCAGATGAACCAAAATCAGCAAGTGCTGCCACCTGCTGAGGGTCTCTCTTTCAATTGTGCTAACACAGCTTGCTTCACCGTTATATAACTAACAGCTTGGAATGAAGTTCCTTTAATCCCACTGACTTTAATTAGATGAACTCCTTTAAATGCAAATGTTCTAGATAGACTGATTTGAAGAGTGATCAACTTGAAAGGGCAACAAAAAAGGAGATATTAATGAGCTGCTTCTAATATTATTGTTCTAACAACTGTCATCCTTACTGGTCCAGATTCTTCCTGGCAAATTCTCCCTCCATCCTTTCAATAGTATGTAAAGCTCTATAGTTCCATAAATCTTAGGCTAGATGTAAAGATTTGCATCCCCTTCATGGACACTTTCCTAAATAAACATTTTCTCTCAGTCCAAGTGATGAAAATCACTGGCCTTAGTTAAAGAGCTGCATGGAGTAAGATGGAAAAAGGGACACTATTATTCAGATGAGCTTAATATGTTTATCTGAAGACATTATACTGAACAATAACATGGTTTGTTATAGTTTAGACCAAGGGTCTTCAAACTTGGCAAGTTTAAGACTTGTGGGCTTCAACTCCCAGAATTCCTGAGCTAACATGACTGGAGGAGGAATTCTGGGAGTTGAAGACCACAAGTCTTAAAGCTGTCAAGTTTGAAGTCCCCTGGCTTAGACACTTATATGAACTGAACGTTGGAGGTGTGTTCAACAAACTCTGATTAAAACTCATAGTTCTTTAGGTACTGAGCCTTTTTATAAATATACTGATCCTCCTAAATCAGGGGTGTCAAGCTCGTGGCATCACATCATCATGTGACCTATCACAATTCCCCCCCCCCTCTTTGCTATATTGGAATGGGCACAGCCAGTGCATGACGCATCCGGCCCCTGGGCCATGAGTTTAACATCCCTGCTCTAGATGGTTATTATTTAAAATCAACTATTTGAAAGAATGTACCCATTGCCAAATTAAACATGGTCTAATTTGATGATCCAGGGGCTGACTGTGAGATGAACTCTCTCAAGAATGCTGTTTCTTGAGTCTTCCATTTGTTATACCACAAACATTTCTTTCAGGCCTTTGTGCTGTCTCCTGACTTTCAACAACCCAGAGAGTTTCTGTTCCACTTAAGTTTCCCTTAATGGGAGAGAGGTAACCTTGATTGCTTTGTTCTCAGCTACGTCCCCCTGGCATGTCATCATGAAAGTTACTCCTGTGAAGGCTCCTGATCATTGAGACCCCATCAGGATTCCGGCTCATGTTGTGTCACAGCAAGATTTTCAGTGTTTTCAATGGATAAGGATGCTCTTAAGGAAAATCCTGAGTGTGATAATTAAGCTGAGCATATCAGACCAAAACCAGTGAGTAGAAAGATTTGGACTCCCACTGAGTTTTATCTGCTGTAGGCAACATTGATCTTACGGGCTAGTAACAAGGAATGGCAGGGAAGGCAAAACAGAGTTAGCTTAGCAAAATCTTAGTGAGATCATAGCAAATATCTTAGATGGACTCCGCAGGTGAAAGCACTCAACTAATCCCTCCTCAAAAGTTAAGTGGGGTCCAATCTGGTTAGCAAGACTCTACTTTGCATACAAAGACAAAAATGTGCTTTGAACCACACAGGGAAGCTAAGTTAATGCAAACTCATTACTGAAAATATCCTATGTGCAGAAGAGAAGCAGATAAGTGTCTCATTTCACATAAAAAGCATGGCGTAACTCTGGCTCCTCTAGCAGGAATACAGAAATATAGTGAATGTAAATGCTATCAGATAGACTGCATGAGTGGGTCCTGAATTCAGAACGTGCATGCATAGGAGACTTTGGTTTAATCCTTGGCAATTCAAAGATGCGGCAGCAGCTGAAGGGAAGGCATAATCTTTTCCTTGGAAAAAAACAAATAGATTGAATTCACACATCCTGTTCAGGCATAATGATGTTTTTTGGCTGTTCTTAATGTTCTAATTAAGGCTGTTGCATGAACCCAATCAATGGGGCCTATAAAGTAAGCAAATGTGGTTATTCAACCAGCCCTTTTAGGATGCCCCCCTCCCTATAAGCTCAAAGCATCCCTAACCCCATTGTAAGACCAAAAAAAAAGGAAGGGGAAAGCTTGGTACCATTCCTGTGGACTTGTTTGAACGGTTCTTTTTTCTAGCTGAATGCTAATTTTTAAAAAGGTATATGCTTGCCCTCAAGTTACAATCATTCATTTCATGATGGTTTAAAGTTATAATAGCTACAAAAAATGTGATTTATGACCTCTTCCCATCATACAATGTCTGTGGTTGCGTGATTGGGATTTGGGTGCTTGACTACTGACTTGCATTATAGCATCCTCTAGTTGTGCAATAGTGATTTCAGTTGGTTTCCAACGAGCAAAATCAACAGGAGAAGCCACATTCACTTTGGGCCAGTCTCTCTGTCTCGGGCCAATCCACTACACAGGGTTGTTTTTGCGACAAAATTAGGAGAAGAAAGCTATGTTTGATATGTTTGCTGCCTTGAGTTATTTGTCAAAATAAAAAAGGTGGGATACACATAAATAAACAAAAAATCTTAGCTGACATGACTTTTTGCTTTGGGCAATGAAAAGTCAGCTAGGAAATGAATAATGTTATTTAGACTAATTTTAACACTTGGCAAGCAATTTAAACTGTGTAAGAATGTAAAGTGGAAGCTAATGAAGAATGAAAAGAAAAGCTCTCCAAAGCTGAAGTGAATAATTCTAATTATGTGTCACTTTGGGGTGACTAGGTCATTTCAAGAAGAAAGAAAAGATCAACCGTATGAAATTCAATGAAATTCAGTAGTGCTTAAAAGTTTGTGAATATTTTTGAATTTTTAATTTTTCTGCATAAACCTGTCTTAAAAATGATCTGTTCTTCTCACAAGAATTACACACAATTAAACAAATGGTTGAAACATTTACTTGTTCATTCATCTATTGATGAAAATGATCCAAAGCTCCATATTTGTGAGTGTAGAGAAAAGGTTATTATAAAGTCTGATACTTTCAGTAGTGGATCTGGCTGGTTATTTCCTTCCAATCAACTGTGGGATTTTCTCCTATACATTTTTAAAAAGATAACTATATGTTTCACAGATTCATTTACAAATATATAATACAGGATCATATTTTAAATACAAATTATCCTAAATGAAAATTATAAATATTATGGTACATGTGTATAATAAAGTTTAAGAATTTGTTGAAACATAATTGTTTCCTGAACATTTCTACAGAGGAATTATTGAGTCTATCATCTGCACCTCTATAACTGTCTGGTTTGGTTCTACAACCCAACAGGACAGACACAGACTTCAGAGGATAATTAGGACTGCAGAAAAAAAGCAATTGCTACCAGCCTGCCTTCCATCAATGACCTGTATACTGCACAAGTCAAAAAGAGGGCTGTGAAAATATTTACAGACCCCTCCCATCCCAGACATAAACTGTTTCAACTCCTTCCCTCAAAACGATGCTATAGAGCACTACACACCAGAACTAGACACAAAGACAGTTTTTTCCCAAATGCCATCATTCTGCTAAACAAATAATTCCCTCAACCCTGTCCAACTATTTACAAAGTCTGCACTATTACTATTAATCTTCTCATCAATCCTTATCACCCATCTCCTCCCACTTGTGACTGTATGACTGTTAACTTTGTCGCTTGTATCCTTATGATTTATATGGACTGTTTCCTAGTATGATTTGATTGCTTATTGTACCCTATGATTATTATTAAGTGTTGTACCTTATGATTCTTGACACTCGACGAATGTATCTTTTCTTTTATGTATACAGAGAGCATTTGCACCAAGACAAATTCCTTGTGTGTCCAATCACACTTGGCCAATAAAAGAATTTCTATTCTATTCTATTCTATTCTATTCTATTCTATTCTATTCTATTCTATTCTATTCGTGTTCATATAGTGGGATTTCACTTGGTTGAATGTTATAGTTTCATATAGTACTGTAATTATCTGCAAATAAAAAAAACAAACTTTGCCAGATATGCTATGTCAGATATAAGCTCTGAGTTTTCTCCCTGATTTAGTGGGAGAAAACCCATCATTCTATGGATAAAACACATTCATAAAATATATATACTACAGATTTATTATTTTATTTCTCCTGCACAGGATAATCCAAACACATAAATTTCCATCACATACAGCCTTGCTGACAGTGCAGAATGAGCATTTTTAAGTCAAGCATTTTAAGTTGAAATGTGAACAATTAGATCGCTAAATGGAGGCTCATATCTCTTCCTTCCTTCACTTATAAAAGTTAACTTTTATAATTAATGCCTTGTCCTTTGCAAAAGGTGATAGACATTTTTCATAAAATAAAAACAGCAAAGCAAAACACAATGCTTCCCCATCTCTACAATTTATATTATATTTGTACAAATTATTTGCCCTATTCCTTGTAACTGTTATTCAGTTGTACAACGCAAAATAAATGGACATCCAATAGGTTTTATTCCACGAACGTGGTGCAGATTAAGAACCTCAGATGTCGCTCCTTTGAATGCGATTTTTCAGGAACCAACTCTGACTTTAGTCCTGACTTGATTTCTCTACGTAGATTAACGATCAATTTCTCTCCATGTTCGGTACCTAAACTTTATCAGGACGTGGCTCACCATAGCGCCTGAGCTGAAACCAAACTTCATTTCCCATGATGCATTGAGGCTTTTTCTTCCCGTGACGCTTTTTCTTAATGGACGCCGCCGCAAGGGGGTTGGCGATTTGTGACTTTAAGGTTCGGTTGGGAATTGTAGTCAACGGCTAGTAGGAGGCTTGAAAGGCTTCAGCCCGGGAGGTGGTTCCTGGAGATGGTTCCTGGAGATGAGTTCATGAAGAGTTGCCGGATATTTCTCGGGGAGCACAGCTTCTGCTTTCTGGTGGGAAGTAGCAGCTGGATGCTGCTTAATTGCTTAAAAGGGTGGACGGGTTGGGGGGGAATCGGGATTAATGCTTTAGATAAGAGTCACCGGAACCCAAGCAAAGTCCAGAGTAAACCCTTAAAAGTTGACTTTTAGAGTCTTAAATCGTTTTGCCTTCGCTTCGGTCGTCAGGATAATAAGCTGTCTTCTTGGGTACAATTGGATTGCACTTTCCGTGAAGTAGTGCGCTGAAAATAAAACCCTGAAAATAAGCTATTATATTTGCATATTGAGCTAAGTAGCGGCTCTTGAATTAAGTTTTGCAGAATAAACCATGATTTGTGCACAACCCATAACGCCACAGTAGCTGGTTCACCAAAGCTAAAACCTAGCAAAGCCCATTGACACTTCAAAGTGGCTTGAAATTGCTTCTCGGCTCTTCCCTTTGGCATGTTGGTATTGTAAGTCTTATATTGTTCCAAAATTTATTCTGCTTTGTTGGCTTGCAGGGTGATACTGGAGGGGAAAAAAATAAAGATTGCACTATTCCAAGAAAGACTGAGCCTTACTAAGATCACTTTAAATCGTCTGAAGAACTGCTAGCTTTTTCCATCCTTTTAAGATTCGCATAAGGTACATTTTAATATTTACAAATACTTCTGTGTTTTGTGGCCTGGGTTGCTAATATTCCAATAAATGTTCAATTTTTGAAACACAGTTGAGATTCTTAACAGAATATGTAGGTCAATTATAGCAAATTTCTTATATGCCAAAATGTCAAAAATTAAAGTTGATTCTTGCCTCCTTTGGATTTGGAGTCAATTTTTTTCTTAATTCCATATTTGAGAAAATGGGTTGTGGCTTTTAGCCAAATTTACCTAGTTATCTATCTTAGTTGTAAGGAGTTCCTTAGTTCCTTACAACTATCCTTAGTTGTAAGGAGCATTATATCAGGCCATATTGTAGCTTATCTTATTTAGTAAATAGTTCCTTCCTGTTGCCAGCAGTGGAGATTCACTGGAGTATGAGAAGGGGGAGAAAGTACAGCATAATCTGACATGAAAGATTTGGTTATTATAGCCAATCTTAATAAAATTAATTTTAGCTTTCATGCAGGGTAGATTTTGTGGTCTGCTGACATTCCTATTCTAGAATTGAGGCCTCCCTCTAAGTCTTTGGAGGGGGGGACTTAAAATATACTAGAGTCTCTGAAATCCCTTCATAAATTATAGGATTGCAACTTAAATGTTTTTATTGTTGGATTCAGTTGTGATCAGTGTGGTAGCCTAGTGTGAAGATGCTCACTTCCTATTTGGAAAGGTTGAGAGTGCAAAGAGAAAACTTCTGTTGTGAACTCCACATAGGCATTAGGAAGGGCATCCGGCTAGTAAATGTTCAGGTTCATTCAATCATCCCAAATCTACCTCAAATTAAGAGATTACAGGGTTGTAAAAAGGAAAAAAAAGGTGGATTCAGTTAAAATACGGTGCTTTTCCCTCTTGTTATTTATTTGTATCTATTTTACATTTTCAATGTCTTTTTGTTTTTCTGTTTCATTTCATACATTTTTGCAAGAATGAATTAATAAATAAATGGAAAAGAAATGTGTTAAGCACCATCTCAGAAGTATTTCCCGTTTTCTAATAAAAAGGACAGGCTACTTCTTTAAAGATGTGGCTAGCTGCATTGCCCACATACGTTGTCTATTTAATGAAGTGTGCTATTTGCTTCAGAAATGTTGGTTTTATTTTATCACACAATGAATCACTTAATAGATGCTATAAACACATAGTTAATTAAGGTTTCTCTAATTCATTAAAAGAACTGGTTTTTACTGTAGTTTCATCTCCACTTCTAGCAACTTTCGGTGAGCACCCACAGAAAATGTCACCTGGGCTTACCGAAGAGCAGAAAAGGAAGATTGAGGAGAACAGGCAAAAGGCTTTGGCAAGGAGAGCAGAGCGACTGGCAGCTCAGCAGGGCGGTGTTGCTATGAAGCACTCTGACATGCAGAATCTTGAAAGCTGTCAGAAAAACTTGCAGCAGCCTTTGAAGAAGCAAAGCTATCACACCATCCTTGGTAACCATCACCTCCAGGGCCCTGGCAGCCATTTAATGCAGAGAAGTCATCCGATCCGTTCTGATCACTGTAGTTCAAATCAGCAGGCAACTGTTTCATCTGGAGGCCAACACAAAGGTGATTCAGTGGCCTCTAGCCCAAATTTATACAGACAGTTGGATAGCAATAAGAAGCCCTCATCAGCAGTGCAAGGCTCTCTGAGCAATTCTCACTGCCATTCTCCTGAGAGTTCTTGCAGACAAACTCAGCTAATCCAGTGTAATTCTGATCCATTGCAGTCACCTACGTGTGGTGCAGCAGGCCGGAATATTGGAGAACAGCATCAGACTACCTTGGATGCTAATATGAACTTATACCCTGTTAAGAATGTACGGATTGAGAACAAATTTGTTGGCAAGCAGGATCTCCTTAAACAGGCAACATGGCTGGATGCAGGTGGAACCACTGCAAGGGATTGTCCAATACAGGCAGGTACCAGAAATCTAGACTGTGCCAAGAAGGAAGGGAGTAATGCATTGCAATTTTATGGTACAAAACCTATTTTGGCTCCTGTAAAAGGGGGCAGAGAACAAAATTCTACTGTTTCTAGGGTTTCAAGCAATGCACCTGAGATGTCGGCACAGAAAAATCACAGAATTCTCAAAGGAAAATGTGTAAAACATTCGGAAGGTCGATTCAGAGTTGAGATTGGATACAACACAGAACTCATTGAGATATTCAGAAACTTACCAAGCAAAAAATATGGTAAGTGTAGCTCTTATTGTTCAGTTCACTGTGTTTTTAAAGACCTTTCCAATTGAGATTGTTCTAAATATTGTAAACCATGCAAAAATAGCTTTATTTTTAGGTTTTACCTTTTCTTTTTTAAAAAATCAAGTTTTTATCTTGATTTTGGCCATGGAGACACAGTGATTAGAATGCAGTATTGCAGGATAATTCTGGCAACTGCCAGTAGTTTGATCCTGACCAGCTCAAGATTGGCTCAGCCTTCCATCCTTCCAAGGTCAGTAAAATGGGGAGCCCGATTGTTGAATATGCTGATTCTGCAAACCCTTAGAGAGGGCTGTAAAGCACTTTGAAGTTGTATATAAGTCTCAGTGCTATTGCTACTTGTGTTGAAAAGGTTCCAAAAATGGCGTATTGCGGATGAGATAGTTTGAGGGCATATAGAAACTTTAAAGGCACAAAAAACAAACTCTTCCTTTACCACACACACTTGATTTATAATTACAATTGAGCCCAACATTTCTGTTGCTAATCATTTTACGGCCTTTCATGTCACAGTTGTTAATTTAATCCCTGCAGTTATTAAGTTAGTAATACGGTTGTTAAGTGGAACTGGCTTCTTCGTTGAATGTGCTTGTCAGAAGGTTGCAAAAAGGGATCATAACATTGAAATCAACATAAATACATGCCAGTTGTCAAGTATCCAACTTTTGATCGTGTGACCATGGGTGCTGCAACAGTCTTAAGTGTGAAAAAATGGTCATAAGTCATTTTTTTTCAGTTGTAACTTATTACTAACAAATTGTGGTAAATCAAGGACTATCTATACCATACTCACCATCAGGTGTAGAACAGTAGCTAAAGAAGAAAAGCAGCCATACAATGAAAGTTGAACAACCTTGTTGAGTAAATGAGCACCATACAGCAGTGATGAAGAAGCAGTACCTATCAGCTTCATATGTTGGATGTAATAAACTCTTAAATTCAGTTTCATGCTAGATTAAACAGCATATTTCTGATTCCTTAATGGGGACGATACCCAACATCTGTGAATCCCCCATTTCAAAATGCCCATTTTATTAGAAATATCACTGCTATTAGTTTTAATGCACAATCTTTTTATTTATTTATCTATGTATATATCTATGCACATCTTATTTCTTATTCTTGCAACTCTACCTGGGAGCAAGCAGGACTGTAGGTTGGATTAGGAAATAAAAAAAAAACCATCCCAAATAGATGGCAAATAAATTCTGTACTGTTGCCAAAAAAATGTACATGGACTCGTGGTGTTTGTTTATAATCACCAAGGCTTGAGGTATCTTTAGCTTTTTTTTTTTTTTTTAAAGATCTGTTCTGCTTAGCATTCTTGGTATCTGTAAAAAAAGGAAAAAAATAGAATTATATTTTTGGTGTAATAGGACAACTTTCTTAACAAAGAATTATGATTGGGGTGAAGAGGTCTGGGGGTTGCCCATCAAGAGGGAACACTTTGACAGAGAACATAGCTGGCATAATGATGATTCATTGACATCTCCACTAAGGAGATACATGCGTATTTCTAAGTATAGTAGTCCTTTCTAAATGGCACTTCTACTCATAAAATTAGACTGTTCATATGAAAATGCATGTTGTCATTTTCTGTCATGTATATCCTTTTTGAAAGTGTAAAACACTATTATATCTGAATTTTTTTATGATGGTGAGTGCTATGTGGAATTAAAAAAATATTTTATTCAACTTAACTATAATTAAAGGTCCATATATAATAAAGTAAAATAAGGTCTCATATACAAGAGATCTTATTTATCATTATATTATATTTGGTCTTAGTATATATTTGATATGTGGAACATGGATGACTTTCTGTACTTTGGCACACCAGTTGTGAATTCATGTGCCAAGGACCATCTACATTTATTCAAATAATCTCTTTACAGAGATCTCATAAATATAAGAATTAGTCTCTGGCTCTGTGCAACTCTGATACATGGTGGATCTATGAGCCACGGTGGCGCAGTGGTTAGAGTACAGTACTGCAGGCTACTGCTGGCTGCTGGCTGCCTGCAATTTGGCAGTTCAAATCTCACCAGGCTCAAGGTTGACTCAGCCTTCCATCCTTCCGAGGTGGGTGAAATGAGGAGCCAGATTGTTGGGGGCAATATGTAAACTGCTTAGAGAGGGCTATAAAGTGGTATATAAGTCTAAGTGCTATTGCTGTATAAACTGTACATTCTTTATAATTAAATCAGTTATCTTGGTTCAAGGATTTCTTATGCCAGGGGTCTTACTTTTATTGTTCCTTTGAGTCAGTATTCACTCCTCGTGACTACCTGAACAAGTCCATGCAGCTTTCTTGCCAAGATTTTGAAAGGTTTGCCCTTGGCTACTTCCTATGACACAGAGGGGGTGACTGGCATAAGGTCATCCATTTTGACAAAACTGACTAAGCGGCGTTTTTTTAAGGGAAACGTCAAAGAGAGAATCCATTTACTTTTTTTTTTTTCTTTGCTTCCGGACTTTATTGTTATTTACTGGATAACTGGACTGTTTCTTTTTATATTTATATGTTTTACGCTTCTTCTGGATTTTTCATTTTTAGGCTAGAGGTTCCCTTTGATTTTGTTTTTTTTTGCTTTTGTGTATTCCATATCGGCTTTTCCCTTTCCCCTTTTTTTTTATGCTCTTCAGAGAGGAGGGGGGAAAGTGAGAACTAAGAAACTTTGTAACACTGCCAACTAGAGGCTCGGAAATATTTTACTTGAACTGGAAAAAACAAACTCTTCTTCTCAAGGACACCCTCTGATAAGATAGAGGAAAGCACTTTGTTGAATATTATTACAGGTGTCTTTCTGGATATTTATGGCTTAGCTTTGAAGCTTGTGGGAAAGAGAAGGGAGTTATAATTAGAGCCTTGGACAATTAAATAGAGTGCAGTATATTGTTGCTTATTCCTTTTTTTTAATTCTTTTTTTTAGTTCCATACACCCCTCCACTAACATCAAGGTCTTTATTTTTAAGTTTGATTTATTTGCAAAGGAAGCCTCTGAATTTTTCCTTTATTTTTATTCTATTTTTATTTATTTTGCTTTATTTTTTCTCCTTTCTATTTGGATCCTGTTTTTTTTTTTTTAATGTACATCAGTGGACTATTTTCCTTTTTCAATTGAGGTTTTTTTTTTTTGGCTGGACTAAGGTGTGGAATTTGAAGAAATTTATTTTTCTTGGTTTTTTTTTTTTTCTTTTTTTCTTTTTTCCTTTTTCTTTTTTGGCTTTGTCTTGTTCATTATTATTATCACTGGGTTTTTACTCTTATTTTACTCTCTTTTATGGATTATTTTTCTTAATTGGATTAAGGTCAGGAAGAATTTTTCTTCTTTTTCTCTCATTATTGGCTTTTTTATTGTTGGCCCTTTTATCTTGGATTATAACTTCATACTTTTTTTTGGATTAAAATTTGAAAGAATTTGAAGAGCTGGAACCACCTAAAATGAGTAAGAAATTTATATCTTCGGTGCCTCTATGTCTGCTTCTGCCTCCCCACCATCTGGACAGCGCTCAATTCAGACATTGTTAAAGCAAGATAAAGAAAAAGAACAAGAAAGAGTATCCTTTCAGATGATTATGCAAGGAATTCAAGATCTTAAGGTAAAAATAGATACTATTGAACAAAGAACAGGTAGGATGGAGGAAAAAGTGGAAAGTATCCAACAGATGATGGGAAAATATGAGGAGAGACTTCAAAAAGTTGAAGAGGGGGGCAAACAAAGAGAGGAGAAGATTGGAAATATTGATAATAGATTAACAGTGATTGAACAAGAAAAAAGTGAGATGTTGAAGTGGGAGTTGGATAGATCAGAATTTTATCTCAGATTTCAAAATATAGAAGAAGAAAAAGGACAAGATCTGGCTGCGATAATGGTAGGAATCTTGGCGGATGCGCTGGAGATAACAGAAGAGAAGATGATGGATGGAATAGATGAGATATATCGAGTTTTTACAAGATATCCGATGAGAAATAACCTACCCAGAGAAGTTCATATTAGATTTATTAAAAAATCTGTGAAGACACAAGTATTACAAGTGGCAAGAGAGAAGACATTGAAATACAAAGGTAAAGAAATTTTGGTTTTAAAACAAATACCTAGAAGAGTGAGAGAGATGAGAAGAGAATATCGATTCCTGACCAAAAGGTTATTGGAAAAAGAGGTGTCTTACAGATGGTTGATCCCAGAAGGATTGATGTTTACGTGGCAGGAACAGAGACATAGAATTGACTCAATTGAGAAAGCAGAACTGTTTTATGCAGAAGTTTTTGGAGGGAGAGAAGAAGGGGCAGGAAAGGAGGTTCCACCAATTGAATCCCAAGAGGAACAAACGGAGATTGGAAAAGAAGAAGGTGCAGTAGGTGGACAAGTGGATATTAAAGATCAACGTGAAGCAAGACCCACGAGAGTGGTTAAATCTAAATATAAAACATAATCATGGAAGAGAAAAAACTGATTACAATGAATATAAATGGACTGAATTCAGCTGCTAAGAGAAGGAAGATTTTCCATAAATTAATGAAACTAAAGTTTGACATAATTTGCTTACAAGAAGTTCATATTAAAAAGCAACATGAACAATTGTTATCACAACCAAAATTAGGGAAATTGTTTACCTCTTTGACCCAATCTAAGAAAAGAGGGGTGGTCTTATATATTAAAGAGGCCATCCCAGCAAAAATGATTTATACAGATGATGATGGGAGAATATTAATGGTAGAAATAATGGACAATAATAGAAAGATACTTTTGACTGCAATTTATGCTCCGAATGATAAACAGGAAGAATTCTATAAAAACTACATACTAAGATGGCTGAACTGGATTATGCTAATACAATTATGATGGGAGACTTTAATGGAATTGTGGATAATAAACTTGATTATATTGCAACAGCAGTAAAACATAATAGAAAAACTCTTCCTAAATCCTTTTTTAAAATGATAGATGAATTAACTTTAAAAGACATATGGAGAGAAAGAAATAATAAACTTAAGCAATTTACGTTTTATTCAAATAGGCATCTATCATGGTCCAGACTGGATATGATTTGGATCTCAACAGATTTAATGTCTAGTATTCAAGAAGTAAATATTGAAACAAGTACTTGGGCTGACCACAACCCATTGACAATTAAATGGAAGGGACAAAGGAAAAGATCGAGATGGACATTAAATAATACTATTTTAAAGGATAAGGAATTTATACAATGGATGGAGAAAGAATTGCCCTTTTCTTTAAAGAGAATAGAAAAGAAGACACTTCAATACAGAATGTTTGGGACACAATGAAGGCTTATGCTAGACGCTTGATAATAGACTATACAAGAAAAAAAGAATATTAGGAAAAGGCAAACTCTTAAAGCCTTGGATGATGAATATAAAAGACTTGAAAAAGAATTACAGAAAATACCACACAGAAAAGATGTCAAACTGAAACTGGATATAACTAAACATAAAATGGACTTAATAGAGAAAGATGAACTGGCACAGAAAATTAGGAATGCTAAACAGAATTATTTCGAGGATGCAAATAAGCCAGGTAGATGGCTAGCATACAAACTGAGAAAGGAGAAAGAATCGAGGAAAATACTGCAGTTAATAGATGACCAAGGTAAAACTTGTCATGGCAGCAAAGAGAAAAAAGAAATTATTTATGATTTTTATAAACATTTGTATAAGAAAGAAGATATTGATGAGGAGAAAGTTAAACAATACCTGCAGAATGTAAATCTACCTAAGATACCTAAAGAGATTGAAGAAATGCTAGAAAGCAATATAACAATGATGGAGTTAAGTCAAGCACTTAAGAAACAAAATAATGGAAAGGCACCAGGTCCAGATGGATTTCCTATAGAATTTTATAAAACCTTTCAAGAATTATTGTGTATTCCACTGTTAGAAGTTATGAATGAAGTTATGGTAAAAAAGATAATTCCTAAAACATGGTCAGAGGCTTATATTACACTTATTCCAAAAGAGGAGGCGGATCTACTTCAAATCAAGAATTATAGACCGATTTCCTTATTAAACGCAGATTATAAAATTTTTGCTTCAATATTAGCAGAAAGACTTAAAAAGTATTTGAATAACTTTATTCACCCAGATCAAAATGGGTTTCTGCCAAAGCGACAAATTAGAGATAATATGAGAGTAATTTTGGACACCTTGGAATATTATGAGGCACACCCTGAAAAGCAAATGGCTTTGATATTTTTAGATGCTCAAAAGGCATTTGATAATGTAAATTGGAGGTTTATGGTACTTTTAATGGAACAGATGGGCTTTGCTAGAAGATTTATTCAAGCAATAGAAGCAATTTATAGTGAACAAACAGCTAAGGTAATGATGGAGGGAGAATTTACAGATTCTATTAATATAAGAAAAGGTACAAGACAAGGTTGTCCTCTTTCGCCTTTGTTATTTGTATTGACTTTGGAAGTGTTGAATAGAAATATCAGAGAAGATAAAACTATAAAAGGAATGAAAATCAAAAAGGAAGAATTCAAACTACAAGCTTTTGCAGATCACCTAGTCTTCATCCTGGAAGATCCTATAGAAACAGCCTCGAAGCTGTTGGAAAAGATAGAGGCCTATGGGGAGGTGGCTGGTTTGAAAATAAATAAAGATAAAACAAAGATTTTGTCAAAGAATATGTTGCTGAAACAAAGAGAAGAGCTGGCAGAACTGTTAAAAATTCAAGTTACAAACAAGGTTAAGTATTTGGGGATATACTTGACGTCAAGATGTAGTACATTGAAGGAGAACAATTATATTAAACTTAAACAACAGATAGCCCAAGATTTGAAAAAATGGGAAAACTTACAACTGTCACTAATAGGAAGGATTTCAACAATTAAGATGAACATTTTACCCAGAATCTTATTTTTGTTTCAAACAATACCAATTAGGCTTGGAAAAGAATACTTTGAGGATTTAAATAAAATTGTTTTGAAGTATATATGGCAAGGCAAGAAAGCAAGAATAAAGTTAAAGCTTTTACAGGATGCTAGATTTAGAGGAGGGTTTGGTCTGCCTAATTGGGAGTTGTACTACCAAGCTGCAAATTTGACGTGGGTTAAAGAATGGATAACATTAAGGAAAACCAGATTGTTGACATTAGAAGGTCATGATTTGCTGTTGGGCTGGCATGCTTTTTTATGGTACAAGGGAACCAAAACACAGGGGTATTTTAGAAGACATTATATACGGGAGTCTCTGTGGTTAAATTGGGAGAAGACAAAAAAACAGTGTTATTTGAAAATTCCAGTTTGGTTATCGACGATAGAAGCGTTCTCTTATCCTATAATCTATAAAAAGGAACAAACAGTTAGCTATGGGGAATTACTAGATGAAAAGGGTGAACTTAAATCGATGCAAAAACTAGAAGAACAAGGTATACAGATGAATTGGTTTTCATATCTGCAAATACATTCAAAGTACTATGAGGATTCCAAAGCAGAGGGATTTTATGATAAGCAAACTGATTTAGATAAGATTTTGATGGGTACTGATGAAAAGGTGATTAAAAAGCTGTATGGTTATTTATTGGAAATTAAGCTGGAGGAGGAACAAGTTAAAGAAACTATGATTGCGTGGGGGAGGAATTTTGGATATGGGATTGATTTAGAGAAATGGCAGAATTTATGGTTGCAAAATTATAAAATGACAATGTCTACAGCCTATAAAGAAAATTTGTATAAGATGTTTTACAGGTGGCATTTTCCCCCGACAAGGATAGCAAGAATGTTCAAGAACAAATCTGAAAAATGCTGGAAGTGTCATCAGAAACCTGGTTCATACTACCATATGTGGTGGACTTGTGAGGATGCTAGAAAATATTGGACTAAAATCCACTTGTGGTTGGAAAAAATGACAAAGAAGCATATAGACTTGAAACCGGAGTTTTTTTTATTGGGAATCCTACCAGATACCTATAGTAAAGAGTTGAAATATTTGATTGTAAATGTATTGACTGCTGCTAGGATTGTATTTGCAAAAAATTGGAAAAATGAGAAAATTCCATTGCAAGAAGAAGTTGTAAAGAAAATATTGGAATGTGCTGAGATGAGTAGATTGACTTTTGAAATTAGAGAGCAAGAAGATAAACAATTTTATATAGTTTGGGATCTCTTCTATCAATGGTTGAATGATGAAATACTAAAATATAAAGGTTAGACAATAAGAAATAATATTGATTTTATTTTTCTTTTCTTCTTATTGGTGTTTGATACTATATTTATATAATAGTTTTCTGTTTTTTTTTTCCCTATTTAGGAGAGAATTGGCATGATTATAAGACTTGTTTTAGAATAAATTATTTAAAATATAGTTATCTCATAAAGGCATGATCGAATAAAAGTTTAGTCAAATTTCTTTTTTTTTTAATAGTGATACTATGATTTATAAATTTGTATTGATAATAAGAGTATTATATAAGGTAATTGTAATTGTGACTATGAGATGAATGCACAAAACTGATGGACCAACCGACTTACTGTTTGTATAAAAATATGGGGGAGCTGATGCTTTTATGTTTTGTTGTTGTGTTTGTATGTTAAAAAACAATAAAAAATTTAATAAAAAAAAAAGGTCATCCATTGGTTTCATGTCTAAGGTGGGACAAGAGCTTGCAGTCTTCCAATGTCTCGCCTGGTATCCTAACTAGTACACCAAACTGACCTTCTTTGGTATGTTTTAGCCTTTCTAAATATAGTAGAATATTCCTGACTTCAAATTATTATTTTTTAACTTTCTTTTATTTCAGATCCAGAAACAAGGATGTGGAATTTCAGTCTTGAAGACTATGGCCATCTCAGTAAGTAATTAGTCAGTTGGAATTGTGTTTTGAAATCATCTAAATTCGGAAGAATTCGGCAGAGAAATGTGGTTTGGAAAAGCCTATGAGACGATTAATACTATTTGCTTAATTAGTGGTGGAAACAGTTTATATTCATAAATTTATTCAAGGATATATACAAATAATTTTTCTCCGTAAAGGAGTTACCTTTAAAGAAACAGAACCATAGTTTTGAAAAATGGATAATTTAAAAAGACTTCAACCATTTTGTTTAACCTATTAGAAATTTACCAGGCTTATTTAAAAAAAAACAGGTTATAGCTTAATATTTCAAAGAGGTGGCTCTGCCATATTGGAAAGCTTCAACTAGCTGTAAAGTTTTATTTTTTTAAGTGCTATTCACATAATAAAACAATGCTGAATTCAGAGAGGAATAACTGATTGTAATACATTTTCTTAGCTTCCTTAGTGGGCTCAGGTGGGCACTGATAGTAATCTCAGACCTGTTCTGTTTTTCTTCTGCGTTTGAAAGTCTCTTGTGTTTCTTTGATCCTTCTCTTTTTCATTCTTCCTGGGAGTTGATGGTTTTATTCTGATTATCTGTTTTGCCTTTCTTTTTCTCTTCTTTGAAATCTGCATTTTATCCCCAGTGGAAACAGTAGAGCAATTTCCCTCTGTCTCTTTGACATCCCTGGAAGGAATGGAGAAAATGACCAGAGGTGGAGTGTCATCTTCTGCTGGTCAAAGTTCTCAGCTGAGATCCCTCTTGAAGACATGTACCGGCTGGCAGAAACCATCAGCAACCCTCAAAGGAAGATGCGTTCTGATTTCCTATTCTCGGTTTGAAGTAGATATTGGCTATGCTGCCAACATTGTAGGAGTGTTCAAGCAAGTGAATTCCAGGATTTATGGTAATTGAGATAGTAGTTACTATATCTTGATTTAGTCTTTGCTTCTGATACTTAGAAAACTACTAGAATTGATTAAAACCATATGAAAATTCTAATTTAAGTTTGCATTTGTGATACTCTTTTTGAAGTCTGGTTATTTCTCATGGTTTTTGTTTCATTTTATTGCTTTGAAGCCTGATGTTTGCTCATTCCTATACTTACCCAGATTCTTTACTATGATCCTTGCAGATATGAAGACCAGAAAATGGAATTTCTTACTGGAGGATTACCTAAAACTAAGTAAGAAATGCTCTCTTCTTAGTGTCCACATATTTTTGAAAGACTTGTTTATTTTATTGATTAAAATGGCATATCTAGCCACCCATCCTATGTACCATAACGCTGGTCAATTCACAAAACAGATCACAAAATATACCTTCTAGCATTTGCCTCTAAAGTAGAGATAACTGACATAGTAATGCATTTTGCTGGAATTCTCTGATTCTTTAGCTGAAAAAGATTGCTTACAGCTTTCACACGATGCCAGTGGAAGCAATTACTCTGATTGATAGGTTAATTTTTAAAAGCCACTTTTTATAACATAGGAGTCCTGTGTAGGAAGATTTTGATTGGGATATTTTGACTAAATTTTATTCTGAAGTCATTCCAAAGTTTGTTCTGCTTCTCTTCTTCTTTTCAGTTCAGTTTGAAGCAAGGCTGTGTATTACCTTAAAACATGTCTTGAAAACAATGCAGTTGCCTGCCAAAGTTGGCACAGTTGCTCTAATCTTCTTCTTCTTCTTCTTCTTCTCCTTCTCCTTCTCCTTCTCCTTCTCCTTCTCCTTCTCCTTCTTCGTCTAAGTCTTCTTCTTGGAGTAGGGTAGGGTAGAATAGAAATAGAATAGAATAGAATAAAATAGAATAGAATTCTTTATTGGCCAAATGCTTTCAGTGTACATAAAAGAAAAGATACATTCATCAAGAATCAAGAATCATCAGGTACAACACTTAATAATAGTCATAGGGTACAATAAGCAATCAAATCATACTAGGGAACAGTCCATATAAATCGTAAGGATACAAGTGACAAAGTTACCGTCATACAGTCACAAATGGGAGGGGATGGGCGATAAGGAGTGATGAGAAGATTAATAGTTATTAATTAATTCTATTATATTAATAGAATATAGTAATATTCTGGAGCAGTCAAACTGCTGAATTTGATAGAAATATTCAAGCTATTGCTTTGATGTGGAAGAAAACACAACAAACTATTCAGGCTCTCCTTGTTTTCTTGTAAATGTTATCTACCCAATTATTTAGAATTAGTTCAAATCCAGTGCACACTTTGCTTTCGCTGCTGTGTTTAAGTAAGGAACTGCATGAACATCACCCATTTAAACAAGCAGTTTTCTTTGTGGCTAGGGATGTGAATATGGGAAATTGGTTTGATATTCTTTTGGTTGCTTCAATGCATTGTCTTGGATATGTTACATCCTTTTACTATGAGTATCTCATCTCTATCTATCTATCTATCTATCTATCTATCCACCCATCCTCTCCCTCTCTCCATTCCATCTCTATATTCAGCTATGCACATTTAGCTATTACCTAAATTGCTTCATTGTATTAAGATAAAAGATGACTTGGAACAAGAAATAAAACATCTCCTGAATGAATCACTCCAGCTACAGAGACATTCTTATTTCCTCCTCTTTTTCAAAGCAGTAAAAAGAGTGTAATAGCTGCAGTTTGCCAGCGTATAATTCTAATGTGTGACTTTCTGAGCAGCACAACCCTATGGGGTCTCTGTTTCAGCAAAGTCAAGCTATTTGTCTTGTTAGTATAGTATAGATCAAAGCAAGGAAAGCATACTTAATGCTTAGCATATGTATCCTACAATTACAAATATAAATCCTTTCATATATTTATGTGCTTTCGGAATGAAGGATTTTATCTCATAGTAGGAGGTCTAATCTGGCTACTTTGGAGAAATAAACAGCCTGTAGTTTGCTGTCAGTACTAAAGCTCTTATGATGGACAAAGTGAGTACAGGTTTGAATTCCTGAGTAAATTGTCAGAATTACTTTTTACTTTTCAGTTTCTGTATTTTAGGACTTTCATTTTTTTTTTCAAAAAAGATTGAGAAATGTTCATTGATTGAAAGGCCTAAGACAGTGCAGCAACATTTTCATTGCTTAGAAGTGAATTGCTAGAATTAGGGCTCGGCATAAAATAATGCTTATATTTTGGTAACTTCCTGGTGAATTGTGTTTTCTTCCCTATTTGTAGCTGCCCTGCTGAAGTTAGGAATATTATTCATGAAATAATTTGGAGTGATTTGGAATCTTTTCTTAATTGAGTATTCACTTACACCTATACACCTATACACTTACACTTCATAAAACACACACACACGTATCAGTTTCTAGGAATTAAGGTGAACAGACATAATCTGTGTGCTGATTTTCAGTTCTTAAATTATAGCAAACTTTAAGCTCAGGTTGTTAGCTAACCAGAGTTGATAAATAAAATAGGTGACTATATAGATTTTCTAAATTGACCAATCTGTTCTGTCTATATTCTTTTCAGTGGAACTAGTAAAGAGCCTTCCAGATGTTCAGCTGAAACCATTACCAAAACCAGTAATAATGGCCTTTGTGACACAGTTTGAGAAATCTCTGTCAAAAGCAGCAGATCCCCCGGAAGCAGACCTTGTAGAAGTGGATCCTAAACTTGTGACAAGCCTTCTGCCATTCCAGAGAAAAGGCGTAGAGTGAGTCAAGTCCTCAGTCCTCTTGAGAAAGCACAACCTATGCTGGACATGTTGGTCCTGACGGACTTACAAGCAACAGCCTTGCCTTTTTGTTTTATCCCCTACAGTTTTGCTATCTCCAGGGAAGGTCGTTTGCTCCTTGCAGATGACATGGGCTTAGGGAAAACTATCCAGGCAATCTGCATCGCTGCCTATTATCAAAAAGAGTGGCCCTTGCTGGTGGTGGCTCCTTCTTCTGTGAGATATACATGGGCTGAGGTAATCTCTATTTGGAGAGCTTTGTTTATCAGCGGTGCTTAGCTTCTATATTCTGAAAGATGGTGGAATTTTTTTCACTAGCTTCAAATCTGATAAAACCATAGGAAACAGTGGTGGGATCCAAATTTATTTACTACTGGTTCTGTGGCTTGGTGAACGTGGTGTGGCTTGATAGACAGGGCTTGGTGGGTGTACTACTTGGTGGGATACTATAAAATCTCCATTCCCACCCAGTCCAGGGAAAGGATGCTGTAAAATCCCCATTTTCTCTCCACCCCACTAACCTGCTTTCCAGCTCCGTTCTCCTGTGCAGGGCAACAAAAGAAGACCCAGCTGATCAGCTGGCACTCAGGAGGCAGAGAATAGAGGGGGCAGGTCTAGTCAGAAGTGGTATTTGCCTGAACTACTCAAAATTTCCGCTACCAGTTCTCCAGAACTGGTCAGAAGAACCTGCTGAATACCACCTCTGATAGGAAAGTGCTATCCTTGAAGACTGTCCCTTTATTGCTGTTTTGTTTTCATTAATTATTTGAAAAGGGCAGTAATTTTATTTTGGGTTTTCGAAATAGATGTCTGAAAAGTAAGGGGAAAACTATTTCACCTTTTGGGGTATGTTTTAAGAGCAGCTCAGAGTTTTTTTTCTTTTATTCCTGACCTTTCCATTCTGCATTTTGGACTCACCTGCTTTTAGAAGAGTGATCTGAAAAATGTTACGTGTTATAGAAGCCGAGGTGGTGCAGTAGTTAGAATGCAGTATTACAGGCTAACTCTGCCCATTGCCAGGAGTTCAATCCTGACTGGCTGAAGGTTGACTCAGCCTTCCATCCTTCCAAGGCTGGTAAAATGAGGACTCAGATTGTTGGGGGCAATATGCTGACTCTGTAAACTGCTCAGCGGGGGCTGTAAAGTAGTGCGAAGTGCTTTATAAGTCTTAAGTGTTAAGTTACATACCCTTGGCTTATGGCTTAGTATCGTGTGTAAATAGGACCACTGTGACTTGTGCAACGAATCATGATTAAAACAAACTGTGTTGTTATGCAGACCATCCTTATCAGGTTGAACATTTTGCATGGAATGTCTTATGGCAGTGGGGGCTCCCTACTACATCTTTTCAACCCTGATGCAGATTGGGCCATTTCTGTGAAAATGTCTGCATTTTACAATGCGATATTTTAAGGAAATACTTATTTCTAGATGGGTGGGAAAAACAAGGAACAAAGTCTCAAAAGCAGCTTACTACCTGAAAAGTAATACAAGTGTATTATTATTTCTATTTTTTTTTCTGCTTTCAATTACACTTTATATTTTGACTAGGTTCAGGTATTTATTTTATTTATATAAGAAAATTTATATGGTGGCCTAAGTCACTCTTGGTGACTCCAGGCAACTTACAAAGATAAAACCTAATGTAAAAAACAATAAGAAGCAATGATCTCTGTATGGTGGAAAGTAAATACAGTTAAGAATTGCATAGCAATCTGTAGGCTTAAAAGTGAGCTATATAAATTATAACAAGGTTTTTATTAGCTATAATCTTTAAGCTATTCAGATGAAAAAAAAATCTTCGCTTTTATTTTTCCCCTACTTCTTTAGGCTTTCCATAGATGGCTTCCTTCTCTCAGCCCAGATACCATCAGAGTCATAGCAACAGGCAAAGACCAAGTCTCGGCAAAACCGATTAACATTGTCAGTTTTGACCTTCTAAGCAAGGTTGAGAAACAGCTCAAAACCACCTTCCAAGTTGTGATTGTTGTAAGTAGCCTTCAGGAGGTGACCTAATTTTGGTGGAATCTTAAAGATAGAGGTGGGAAACCTGTTTCAGCATAATGGGAATAACATGCAATTGCTTCTTATGCATTTAAATGCATTCCGGATTTAAAACTTGTCTCAGCTGTTGGCCTGTTAGGATAACCTACCTGCAACCTAATATTTGCATAGGATACATTAATGCTTTATGTTAAGATTCCGATCTCTTGTGTAATCACCATTTCAGGTAAATAATTGCGACAAAAGGCTTAAATTTATTGCTGAACAAAATTAACTGTAAACAACTCTTTTTGTATCTTTAGAAATAAAAAAGTTTATCTCTAGTCCAGGGGTGTCAAACTGGTGGCCCGCGGTCCGGAAGTGTCACCAGCAGGCCACGCCCACCCCAGCTCCGTGAAGGGAAAAACCATTGAGATTTGTCACATGATGGCAATGTGATGCGGTGAATTTGACACCCGTGCTCTAGTCTACTGTAGATAAAGGGTGACCATGAACTCTGTTCGTGTATTGTTGACCTTGCATGTTAGAAGTGTGTCCTGATTCTTGCAAGATGTGCCACAGGAATTATTCTGTCTTACAATCAAATAATAACTTCTTAGAAACTGATTGCCTTCCCCTGGTCAGTATCTTCATGTTAATACAGAATAAATATAGGTAGTCCCCAATGGTAGTTGTGACTGGGAACTCCGTTGCTAAGCGACATGGTCATAAAGTGTGACGTCACATGACCACACCAACTTATGGCAGCAGTTAGAGCAGTCCCCTGTTGCAGTTGTTAATCTGGTACGGTTTATTAGGCACAACATTACACAATCACTATTTGCAACTTCCTATTGTCCTCCCCATTGTCTTCACTTGTTGGAAGCCACCAGTGAAAGTCATAAATAGTGATCACAGAACACTGTAACCATCATAATTGCAGGATGGTTGCCATGCACTCAAATCATGATCATGTGACTGTGGGGACCCTGCAACGGCTGCAACTTTGAGGACCAGCTCTCTCCTCATTCAGCTCTATTAATAACATCAAACAGTCACTGAGTGAATGGTTGTTAGCCAAGGACTACCTGTAATTAGGACAATGTATGAATCCCCCTTACAAACAAATATGGTTTCATGGTGTCCTTGCTGACTATTTTGCAGAGTTCCGAGTTTGTATTTCACTGTGAATTAGCTCCCACGAGGTGTTCTGCTCTGTCATCTCTGTCTTCAATCCTCCCTCTGCTGGTGACTTGTTATTAGCATAATCTTATCACTAATCAAGCTGGAGAAAGCAGCGTCTTAGAGTTGAAGGGGGGGGTCTATTATCCTTTCTCTGCATGGCTGCTTACTTGCCGAAATGCAGATAAGATGAGTATACTTTCAGAGACATTTCCAATTTCCTCCTTGTCCTGAAGCTCCGTCTCCTAACAGCACTCAGGAGAGAGTTCATTACTGAAAGGGGGCTCTCAAATGGTAGGTTATTATCTACCTGGTGAGCCTTTAACAGCAAACCAGTTGGTTCCTAATTAGATTTCCTCCTTTCTGATATTTCTCATTAACCCCTTCATTTGGAAAGGTTGGTATAGTAGGGGACTGACAGTTATCTGCATATAAGAGGAAGTTTGTGATAACAAAAGAATAGTAATCGTTTAGAAGGATTTTTCTTCTACTTCCCATGTATGTCTGGCTGCGATTGTTGATTGGAAAACATAGACTTGGTGATTGTTATCAATAATTTACATTTCAATAAATCATCTTGTGTTGGTTTTTCATTCAGCGTATTGCTGGGCCCATTGAGATTGATCCATTTCTGGGCTCAAAACACATAAAATACTTCAGAACTATTTATTCAAAACCAGGCCCCAAAGCAGTTTTCCTGCCATTCAAAATTTATTGTGTTTCCATTTCTCCAATTTCAGGATGAGTCCCATTTTCTTAAGAACAGTAAAACAGCTCGATGTCGGACTGCAATGCCTCTCTTAAAGGTGAGTATATGAATTGTGAACATAGAGACAGCTAGGCCCTGTGTGTTCAGAAGCCTTGGTGTGTGTGTTGGTTAGAAACTTATGAGAAAGCTATAGATATTAAAGAGCAGCAATACAGAGACAAGTTGAGTTGGAGTTATAGAGTTGGAGTTTAAACATCCGTCCTGAAGAATATAGTGAAATGGCCTTGACTCTAAAGCCTTACCTTATACTTTCTCCCTGTGAACTAACATAAATAGAACACCAGATTTATTTTTTTCTTTTCTGTTTACAGATGCCCATTGTGACTTTGTGGCTCAAAAGAAAAGAATCAAAGGTTATTTCTTGTGGGCAAGCACTCTTAGGTCTAAGCTCTGGTTTTTATGTTGTGATTAACACAACAGCATTTTTTTTTCCAGAGGTATCTGATATGGAAAGGTTTTAGATAGATGATGTAATGGTATACTGTATGAGAATGACTTTGGCAGACAGAAGAAAGAAGCACAGACCACAGTCTGATAAAAGAAATCTGAGTGTGAAGGAGAGATGGGGGTGGAAAAATCCCACTGCCAGTGAAAATAAAACTAGAGTTAGGGTTAGGTTTAGATTTCCTTGGAGTAAGGGCCGAAACCTGACATCAGGGACACATTCGAAGAGGTTCTCTAAAAAAACCCTTACTTCTATGAATGTAAACCCCAAGTCAGTTTTCATCCCTGGTTCCAAGAAAACCTAACCCTGTCCCTAACACTAATCCTAGTCTAACTTCTGTTTAATTTTCGCTGGCAGTGGGATTTTCCCATGCATTTTAGTACCATATGTTCCACATATAAGTCCAAATGAAAGTCTCTCATCCTCCCTTTCTATAGTGAACATCCAGGAATCAAACCAGATGTCAGTTTTCAGCCCTGACTCGGAGGAAATCTAACCCTAACCCAAAGCCTAGCCCTTGCTTAATGTCCACTGCTAATGGGATTTTGCCAAGCATTTTACTGTGATCACCAAATAAGTCTGAAAGAAAAGCTGTCACTCTCTCTCTTTCTTTTTGGGAACCTCTGCAAATCTTACCCTGATGGCAATTTTCAGTACTGACTCCAAGGAAACGTCACCCTAACCCTAATACTAGTCCTTGTTTAATTTTAACTAGTCATGGGACTTTCCAATGTTATTGTGAAAGTTCCATTGGCAATGAAAATGAACCTAGGATTAGGGTTAGGATTAGGTCTCCTTAGACTCAGGGCTGTAATGTCTAGGATAGATTCTTAGTCAGGAAAGTGGAAGTGACAGCTTTTTGTTTGGACCTTTTTTGAACCATTGTAAAATATGGCCAATGAAAATTCAACCAGGGTTAAAACCAGGGCTAGGATTACATCTCCTTAGACCAGTGTTCCCCAGCCTTTCTGAGTTGGTGGCCTGGCCTGGGATGTGTGTGTTGTGGAGATGGTTTTATGCAAGAGGCAGCTTCATCTGTGGAGCTGTGAGCACTGGTGAGTACTGATCCCACAAGTGGGAAATGACAGCTTTCTATGGAGCACAGTAAAATACATGGGAAAATCAAACTGCCAATGAAAATGAAAGTAAGATTGGGATTAGGGTTAGGGTTAGGGTAAGTGACAGGTTTACGTTCAGAACTTTTTATGGACCACAGTAAAATACATGGTAAAATTCCATTGCAAATGAAAATGAAACTAGGGTTAGTATTAGGGCTAAGATTAGGGTTACTATGGTCCATAAAAATGTTTGCAAGCAAATTTTCTTTGTTGTGTCTATGTAGTCACTAGAAATTAAATTTGACCTGAGAGGATCTTTATCTTTTCCTCTTTATTTTCTATAAATGTTGATATGTTAGTATTCACAATGTTGTTATTCACCAATTAAAATGAAAACACCACGTTCCTCTTCTAGGACTGTTTAATATAGGCTTTATAAGTATCAAAAGTAATGTGAAAATGATGACATGTAATCAAAACCTGATTAAAAAGTGAGGTTGAAGTTTCAAATTGAAACTGATATGAAAATTGCATTGAGCAAAGGAAAATTGGCACCATTGTAACATTTAAAGCTTATCTTAATTTTAGTATCAGTTACACATTGATAACTTCTTAAGATAAAGTGCTGTTTTTTACCATCCATTTTAAATATAATTTGCTAAGGAAAGGACTTTTGAGCAGTGATATATATAGACACTTCAAATAGGCCCATGTATGAAACATGGGCTTAAAGTCTAAGATTCCATAAGTTTCAAAAGCAATTATGAACAGAAATATTCTTGGCATATCCACTGTAGATTTCTCATTCATCCATGATAAAGTATTGATGCTCACTTGCTAAAAATTTAGGCAGCTATATGAAAGTTATGAATGTATAATATCATCTCCTGAGTTGGTTTCATATCCCAAATTGGAATATGAATCAAAAACAGTTTGAACAGGATCCAAATTGAATAAAATAAATAAATGCACTCTCATAATTGAAAATACAACTTGCACAGTTTGGGGCTGGCAATAGCTCAAATGCTCTAAAGCAGGGGTCGCCAACCTTTTGGAACTCAGGGACCACCAAACTCACAATTTTAAATCTCAGGGACCACTAACCGATTCTGTGGGCATGGCCTAATTTGTGGGTGTGGCTTGGTGGTCATGTGACTGGCTGGGCATGGCTTGTATGTAAATATTATAAATATTTATATAAATATTGAATTTTTTATATAAAAAATGGGCAACATTTACCCAAAATCAGGCAAAGCAGGCAAGCAGATTGAGTTGCTCACAGAATCATTCAGTGAGCTATCTATCTGTCATCAGCTAACTCAGTCTCTCAAATTCGTTTGCCATGAGTCTGCACTGAATAATAGAAGCTTCAGTCCTAAGGGAGGTCCGGCTGTGCTTAAAAGCAGAGCCAAAGAGCTAAAGACTAGCTAGAAAGCAAGAAATCCAACCATTTCCTGCTTCCTAGCTAATCTAAATCTCCTGGCACAGCAGAACAGATGATGGTTGGAAAAAGGAAAAACAGCAATTTAGCAGGCAAGTTTGCTGGGTAAGGAGTGAGTGGGTGGGGAAGGTTCCCGCGGGCCATGTGGGCTGCGCAGCCTTGTGTTTCTGTGCAGCCTGGATTAATTGCTTTGGGGGAGGTGAGATTTCTCTGCGGCCCACCAAAATTTTCTTACAGCCCACAAGTGGGCTTCAGCCCACCGGTTGGCGGCCGCTGCTCTAAAGTGCACATCTAGACCATGCATAGATTACCTACTTTTCTATCTCTAGAACAGTTACTATCAAAAGTAATTACCGGTATGTAGCTTCCAGATCATCTAGATTCAGACTCTACTTCTGTATCCTGTTTTATTTTATTTATTTCAAGACTTAACAGTATATGTCCTTCCAATTCACATAAAAATAACTCTTGGTAGCATATTTACAATAATATATACAACAATAATTGTATCACAACATACTGGGAAGGACTAATATGTACTATGATATGATATCATCATCATCATTTTACAACAGGATATCCAAAATAACTCTTTTTTTTAATATTCAACCTTTCTGTAACTGATTTTTCCTGTAGTGTGTTAAACTTTAAATCATTCTCCACAAATATACCTACTCAAAATTCTCTAGATAATAGTGATCCTTCTTGAATGCAATCTGTTTAATGGCATATCTAAAGCCAATGCATTGACTTCCTCCTTTGTTCCTAGGACAAAGTATAAAATAGACCAGAGGAATATAGGATTCTGTTGCATTGGTACACAGAAGTGGTAGAAGTTCTGAAATTCTTACTCTGTAATCATTTATCATTGAGCTATAATCATGTGGGTTGAATTACCTACAATAGTGGTGAATATGGAATATGTTTGATGAATTACAAGTCTCAAATTTTTCAGTGGCAAACAATGAATTAAATTTGTATGAAGATGCATACTAATAAAACATTAAGTTTTATTTTTAATGCTGAAATGCCATATTATGCAACTTTCCAGTATATAATGACTAACATCCATCCACTGAAATACAGGAAACAATGGCTGCTGAATTAGTTTTTCTCTGCATGGCTTTGGAAAATATAAACCCTTTGCGCTATGCGACTATAGAAACTGTTAATATGGCTTCTGAAAGTGTGTTTGCATCATTCGTTTACCCCTGAAAATAAGAGCTACCATGAATCTGATTTTCGTGTGTGCGGGCTTCAAAAAGTATTCTTTACTAGTCTGGAAACTTGGAGAACCTAATGCTCAGTTTTATCTATCAGAATACCACTCACTATAATTGGATAATTAGGGCTTTAATATTTTTAAGGGCAGATTCTGTCAGATTTTTTTTTTAGCCAATGTATTCATAGATCTACTCCTCATGGCTTTCTTTTTTCCTTACCTACGGTTAAGTGTTCACTCTTTTTATATACTCTCAATGCTCTTTATTCTGTTTAAAGTTGGAATATATGTTGCTGTCAAAAATCAAACAGTTATTTTTGCATCTGTTCAGTTTCAGGTCGAATTTGGATGCCTTGTGATGATGATGGGACACAATAGATTTTGGATTCTAACCTTGGGCTTCTTTCAAAGTTAACACTGTAACTTTGTATCTATTCTCTTTTATGACAGAAATGAAAACCAGATCCAGTCTCCCAATCGGTCTTTCTTTTTAAAAAAGTGTCTGTATTAAAATCATTATCAGCTATTTGGTTACAACACCCTTGACTTAAGCAGCCAAGCAGCTGATTAAGGCAGGAGAGATTGGCATCTGGAAGATGGCTATAATTGTAGCTCCAGTGCAATATGGATTTGAATAATCACCATGGTGCAAAGCACAGCAAAGAGCATAGTAACCACAGGCTATGGAAATCTTTTAAAATCACTGCATGGAAATAGGGCATTTTTTGCACCTTCGGTGGTTTTACTTCTTAAAATGTCCTTCGTATGCTCTTCATTTAGTTCTTTCACTATAGGTTGATAGAAAAGTTATGTGAAAATAAGATATTCTAGTATTTATGCCATCTCTTACCACTAATATTATAGCCAACCTATTTGCAAAACAGGTTAAAAAAAACACAAAGATTCTATCCAATTCCTAATTTTTGTTGTCGATTTATGTAGCTTAAAATCCCCCCCCCCCCAAGTTCTTCTTTCAGTGCAGTATATGCCATCACCTGCTGGCAGTGGCTGCCTTATTTCAATATAAATGAGATAAGCAATGAGGAACTTTGTAAGTGCTTTGGACTTCATTTACCAGCATTTGTGATTAGCCTGGCTACTGGATAGAGTTACAAACCAAGATACCAGAAAGTCACCATGTTGTTTTCCCCCTCCCTAGGACAAGTAAATCAGGTTTTTTCTTATATATAGGTAATCTTTGTGTAGTGTCTACAATTGGGACTAGCAGTTCTGTCATTAAGCAAAGCGGTCGCTAGGTGGAAAATCACATGACCATAGCTGTGTTTTCCTTTTCTCTACTCCCCAGCTCTCTGGAATGTTTATCTCAGCCCTAGGATAACTAGCAATTGATCCTACTTACATTCATTGGAGCGGAAGGGATTATAAGAGAGTAAACAGATTCATAGTCGGGAATACACATGGAAAGTAATGCAGTGGCAGTGACAGCCTTGAGCACACTATAACAACTGATGTACTCCCCATGTGCCTGCTTGCTTTTTTTTGTAAACCTTTCCTCTTCACTCCGCAAAGGGAGGGAGGGAGGAGAAAACAGCTCAGGCACAGGACAATACATATGGGCTGTAATAGTGAGCTCATGATTGAGGCATGTGAAGATCATGTAAATTGTAAATTTATTTTTTCAGCATCACCGTGACTTTGAATGATTATTGAACAAGGCAGTCAGTAAGCGAGGGCTACCTGTACACAGGAATAAAAATATTCAAAAACCAGAAGAAGACCATTTCCATTTTCTTGGATTTGCTTTTGTTGATCTGACAAGTGCCCTTTTTCATCAGAAACCTTTTAGAGGGAAGCTCCTACAGGGAAGGGCTGGACTAAGAATAACACTAATCAATTGGGGTTCCCTTTATTTAACTGGAATCAAGCATCAGCTAACAGGAAAAAATGTTGTAAAGTACTCTGTTTTGTCTGCTATCTAGCATGCTATTTGAATGTCCAAAGTACAGTGCTACAAAGAAACTTAAAACTGTTCTTCTGCACAAATTGCTTCCATATCTGAGTAAGAGTGCCTTGCCTACGGCCACCTGTTGAGTTGCCAGTAGAGGTGGGATTAAAGCAAGTTGGCACCTAAATCCACCATTTCTGACCAAGAAAGTTTTCCCCTCCTCCTCATTGCTTGGTATAATTCACTTTTTTGATATTATTCCCATGCAGGCTGCCAAACGAGTAATTTTATTATCAGGAACTCCTGCCATGTCACGTCCCGCAGAGCTGTACACGCAGATTGCAGTGGTCCGACCAACCTTCTTCCCTCAGTTCCATGATTTTGGGGTCCGCTACTGTGATGCTAAACAGGTAATCTAGGTATACTTACATGTCTGCCAGGAAAAAAAGGCTATTTGGGAATAATTTTCAGACTGGAGAGCATTTCATGCTATATATAGATTTAGCAAATTTGGTTTGCAGATTCCTTTCTGTAGAGAAAATAACTGTACAGCACTAACTGGCTGTAGAATGCATGCACCTGTAATTGTCTTGCTTTTTTTAAAATGAAGCTCTTAATGGAAATAAAATTTAGTCCTTCTTGAGCAAATGATATATCGGGATGAGGTATTACAGCTATCCCACTGGTGCAAAAATAATAATCTTCTATTTAACATTAAGACCACCAAGGAGGTTATAGTGGACTATAGGAAAAAAAGAGCAGACATTCAGCCACTGTATATAGAGGGAGTTCGTGTGGAACAGGTGGTTGAATGTAAGTATCTCGGGACCATCATTACAAATGACCTGACCTGGAGTGCAAACACCGCTGCTTTAATTAAGAAGGCACAACAACGGTTGTATTTACTAAGGATTCTTAGGAAACAACAACTGGCTGAGAGTCTACTGACTACCTTCTATTGGAGTTCAATTGAGAGTATATTATCCTACTGTCTCTGTGTATGGTTCTCGAGCTGCACAGTGGCAGAGAAAAAGGCAATTCAGAGGGTGATTAAGATGGCCCAAAACATCATTGGCTGCTCACTCCCCTCTTTGGAAGAACGGTATAGGAATAGATGTAAGAGGAAGATATTTAATATATTGAATGAGTCCTCTCATCCGGGACATCAGCTCTTTGAACTATTACCATCAAGAAGGAGATTCAGGGTATTAAGAACAAGGACGACTAGATTTAAGAACAGTTTTTATCCAAGTGCAGTTTTGAGTTTGAATGCAGGGTCATAAGATTTTTGTGGAATTTAATGGCTGAGAGTAATGGGATATTTACATTTTTAAATTGTATAGAGATTATTGTATGGTCTGTTGTGTTTAATTTTATTTTTCTTTCAATGGTGTTGTCCAGTTTTACTTGTGGAAGAGCACCTCATTTCGTTGCACCCGCTTGCGAGTGTAATGACAAATAAATTCTTATGTTTTATGTCTTATGTCTTATAAAAGCTGAGAAGCCTTAGGAGAATCTGATCTTCTGTTGTCGTACATCTTGTCTATGGACTTTAGTGTTAAATTCTTTGTCCAAAATCTTCCTTTTATCCAGAATGACTCTTTAATAGCATCCCTAAAGAATCTGCCATTTTGTTTTATAAAATGCCACAGGTTTTTCCAAAGTTCTTTGTCCATTCATATTCATATAAAGATTCATTTGTTTACTCTACAGAAAAGTTTCATTCCAAAATTAACTGTAACAACTTCCTATGTAATTTATAGACATATAAGGCATGGTTCACAGAATTATTAGCTAGGATTTTCTAGTTGTTCTTTTTTTTTGCAATAGCTATTTGGATCTTTGCCTTTGTTGGAGCTTGTCTTTGTTTTTCTTTTTTTTCTTTGGAAGTCCAATCTCTACACTTGTTTTTTATTTTAAAGGGAAAGCTTTAGTATTAATGTTTCCTTTTTTTTTTTAAGGAAATAGCCTTTTTTTCTCCTTTCCTGGTATTTTTGCTTTTTCATCTACCTTTCTGGTTTATTTTGATGCACTCTTTTCTATTTGAGACCTCTCAATTGGATTAAGGTGTTAAAGAACCTGAAGAATTTGTCCTTTTCTTTTTCTTTTTTCAAGCCTTTTTCTTCATCTAACTACTAATTGGATTAAGGTATACAAGAACCTGAGGAAATTTTGTCCTCCCCCCCTTTTTTTATCATTACTATTTGGCTTCTGTTTTTCTACTATTTTTATTTTGAACTACAATTGGTTATTTCACAATTGGATTAAGGTTTAGAAGAACCTGAAGATTTTGAATTGCTTAAAATGAGTAGGAAATGTACAGCTCCTGGTTCTTCAACTTCTACTTCTTCCTCTCCACCATCTGGAGGACAACGTTCAATACAGACAATGTTAAAGCAAGAAAAAGAACAAGAAAAAGTGACTCTGCAGATGATTGTGCAAGGAATTCAAAATATTCAAGCAAGATCAGAGAATATTGAAAAGAGACTAGAGAACATTGAACAAAGAACAGAGATCATTGAACAAAGAACAGGGAAAACCGATGAAAACGTGGAGAACATCCAACAAATGATGTTGAAGTATGATGAGAGGTTCCAAAAAATTGAAGAAGATGATAAACAAAGAGACAAGAAGATTGGAGATATTGATAATAGATTAACAGTGGCTGAACAAGATAAAAGTGGTATGTTGAGATGGGAGATGGGTAGATCAGAATTCTATCTTAGATTCCAAAACGTAGATGAAGAAAAAGGACAAAACTTAGCTGAGATAATGATAGAAATACTGGCTGAAGCTTTGGAAATAACTGAAGAGAAGATGATGGATGGAATAGATGAGATTTATCGAGTTTTCACAAGATATGCGATGAGAAATAGCTTACCAAGAGAAGTTCACATTAGATTTACAAAGAAAGCCATTAAAACACAAATATTGCAAGTGGCAAAAGAGAAAACATTGAAATATAAAAACAAGGAGATTGTGGTCTTGAAACAAATACGCAGGAGAGTGAGAGAGATGAGAAGAGAATACCGATTCCTGACTAAAATGCTACTTAAAAAGGAGGTGAACTATAGATGGCTGATTCCAGAAGGTTTAATATTCACATGGCAAGAACAAAGACATAGAATTGACTCAATTGAGAAAGCGGAATTATTTTATACAGAATTTTTTGGAGGGAAAGGGGAAGAGGCAGAAAAAGAAATCTCACTAATTGAATTCCAAGAGGATTGCCAAATGGCGATTGAAAAAGAAGGTGCAGTAGGTGGAAAGGTGGAAGCCAAAGAACAACGTGAACTAAGATCTACAAGAGCTGCTAAACCAAACTACAAAATATAACCATGGAAGAGAAAAAAACTGATTACAATCAATATAAATGGACTTAACTCAGCCGTTAAAAGAAGGAAAACCTTTCATAAATTAGAGAAATTAAAATTTGATATAATTTGTCTACAAGAAGTACATATTAAAAAACAATATGAACAATTGTTGATACAGCCAAAACTAGGGAAAATATTTACTTCCTTGACACAATGTAAGAAAAGAGGAGTGGTTTTATATATTAAAGAGACCATCCCAGCAAAATTGATTTATACCAATGATGACGGAAGAACACTAATGGTGGAAATAATGGACAATAATACGAAAACACTCCTGGTTGCAATCTATGCTCCGAATGACAAACAAGAAGAATTCTACCAAAAATTACATATGAAAATAATTGAACTAGACTATGCTGATATAGTTATGATGGGAGATTTTAATGGAATTGTAGACAATAAATTGGACTATACAGCACAGAAAACAGTAAAGCAAAACAGAAAGACTCTCCCTAAATCTTTTTTTAAAATGGTAGATGAAATAAACTTAAAAGATACATGGAGAGAAAGAAATGCTAAAACTAAACAATACACCTTCTATTCAGATAGACACTTATCATGGTCCAGAATAGATATGATATGGATGTCAACAGAATTAATAACTAATATTCAAGAAATAAATATTGAAACAAGTACATTGGATCACAATCCAATGACAATTAAATGGAAAGGACAAAATCTAGATGGATGTTAAATAATACTATTTTAAAGGGAAAAGACTTTACACAGTGGATGGAGAAAGAATTGGCTTTTTTCTTTAGAGAAAACAAAAAAGAAGATACATCAATTCAGAATGTATGGGATACAATGAAGGCATATGTTAGAGGCTTGATAATAGACTATACAAGGAAAAGAAATACTCTGAAAAGATTAGCCTCTAAGGCCTTAGAGGATGAGTATAAAAGACTTGAAAAAGAGCTACAGAAAATGCCACAGAAAAAGGACATCAAGCTAAAAATGGATATAGTTAAACATAAAATGGGTCAAATAGAAAAAGAAGAATTAGCACAGAAAATTAGAGGTGCTAAACAGAACTACTTTGAAGACACAAACAAACCAGGTAGATGGTTAGCATACAAATTGAGAAAGGAGAAAGAATCAAGGAAAATATTGCAATTAACAGATGACCAAGGCCAAGTTTGCTATGGTAGTAAAAAGAAGAAGGAAATCATTTGAGACTTCTATGGGAAACTATATATGCAAGAGAATATTGATGAGGAAAGAGTTAAACAGTACTTACAGAATGCTAATTTACCTCAGATACCTAAAGAGATTGAAACAATATTAGAAAGCAATATAATGACGATGGAGTTAACTGAAGCACTCAAGAAGCAAAACAATGAAAAGACACCAGGCTCAGATGGACTTCCGGCAGAATTTTACAAAACATTACAAGAATCGTTGAATCTTCCATTGCTAGAATTTATGAATGAAGTTATGTTAAAGAAGAAGATACCTAAATCATGGTCAGAAGCCTATATTACACTTATTCCAAAAGAGGAGGCTGATCCATTACAAATTAAGAACTATAGACCTATATCTCTACTAAATGCAGATTATGAAATCTTTGCTTCAATATTGGCAGAAAGACTTAAAAAATATCTAAATAATTTTATTCATCCTGATCAAAATGGATTTCTGCCAAAGAGACAAATTAAAGATAATATGAGAGTAATCTTGGACACCTTGGAATACTACAAGGCACATCCTGAAAAACAAAACATTAAGAAGAAATTACTATGCGTGCTCAGTGCAGCTAATTTGCTCCACTAGTTTTCTGCAACACCAGAGTTCATTGATTTAACCCTCTTTCTCTAGGCATGGAAATGTTTGTGGTTATATTAGCTTATATTAGCAAAAAGATATGTGAATTATATACCCTGAATAGACAAGGGTATATTGTTACTGAATTTTTGGCTAAATTTTAAGCACAGTTAAAGGGGTAGTGTTTTAAGGATATTAGAATCTAGACATTATGTCAACATCCATAGATACATTCTTAGAAAAGAGCAGGGGTGGGATTCTACCAGTTTGCACCTATTTGCTAGAACCGGTTGTTAACATTCTAAGCAGTTCAGAGAACTGGTTGTTAGAAAAAAAATTCTAGCCTAATCCTGTAAGGAAGACAGGAAGGAAACATTCTGGTGTTGCTTACAGAAACTGCCTCTCCGTTAACCCTTATTACATTCTTGGCAGGACTAGACGTCCTGTCTCAGGAACTTCTCTGGAGTTTTTTTCCCCTCCTTTGCTGGTACTTTGCTTGTGTGGAGTTCAAAGTTACAATGGCACTGAAAAAAGTGACTTATGACGATTTTTCACACTTACAACTGTTGCAATATCCCCACAGTCATGAGAGGCCAGGCGAGGAGTTGCGTGCCTCGATGTGAATGAAATTGAGTTGGCCACGCCCAGCCAATAACATGACCACCGAGCCATGCCTACCCAGTCACATGACCACCAAGCCATGCCCACCAACTAAGCCACGCCCACAGAACCGGTTGTTAAAAAATTTGAAGCCCACCCCTGGAAGAGAGCCAGTTTGGTGTAGTGGTGAAGGTGCATTCAGTGGGGCATTGGGTACCTTTAAGCTGATGCCCAGGTATCTGTGACCTGATTCTGGCATACAAACTGTTCCTCCTTCATTCTCCTCAGCTATTTGTTTTAAGTAAGAAGCTTTTTTGTTGTTGTTGCTGGTTGTAAAGAGCCAGTAATCCCATTACTTTTATCCAGAGATTTATTTGAATTAGACTTGTCAACGGGACTACAAAAAAGAGACTGATATCCTTAGAATGCCATAAAGGACCAATGAGTACTGAAGTTCTTCTTACAATTAAAATGCAAGTCTTTACAATAAGGAAAGGGGGGTGGTATATATAATTTTTTTTAGAAGTTTTAAACTAGAAGATAAAAACTAACAAAGTAATATGAAGAAGAAAAAAGCCAAAAATACAAGAAAAGAAGAAAAGTTGAAAAAAAACAAGAAAGAAACAAGTATAAGGAAGTGGCTACTTATATTCTTCACAACAGTTACAAATACAGATATATTTTGATCTTTCTCTAAACTTACTTCATATTGCCTTTATATAATCTACCCTAATAATCAAACCCATAAATCACAAGTTCATTGTTTTTTTCGTTTTTATGCGAATGGTTCCTAAGAGGCTGAGTTGGGTGTTTTAAAATGTTTATTGTGCTGATGAGGGAAAGGTTCTCGCTTTGCATTGCAACTCACATTAATGTCCTGCATGAATTTCAGGGGCCCTGGGGATGGGATTATTCTGGATCTTCCAACCTTGGGGAACTGAAGCTCCTGTTAGAAGAAACAGTCATGATCCGTCGCCTGAAATCTGATGTGCTTTCTCAGCTTCCTGCAAAGCAACGCAAAATGGTAGTGGTAACTCCAGAAGGCATTAATTCAAGAACCAAGGCTGAGTTGGCAGCAGCTGCAAAGGAAATGGCAAAGGGTTTTAAAAGCGTAAGTCAAAAATATTAGTCTGGAATATGGCGGTATTTAATTAGAATGCTAAAATAACTGTTTTAAAGTGCAAAACATAGATACTGATTAACAGAGTTGGAAGGGAGCTTGTGGGTTATCTAGCCCAACCCCCTGCCCAAGCAGACCCTACACCATTTTTGACAGATGGAAGTCCAGTCTCTTCTTGAAAGCTTCCAGTGATGAAGCTCCCACAACTGCTAAAGGCAAGCTGTTCCATTGGTTGATTGTTCTGTTTTGTTTGTCTTCTAAATGAATTATAATTGTAATTTATTTTTTCAAATTCTAGAATCTAGAATTCTAGAATGCCACATCTCAGAATTGTACTAACCCATGAAGAAAGGACATATCTAATAAGTTTCTAAAGCTGAGCACTTTAAAACCAAACAAATCCATTCTGGGTTTTCTCTGTGGTATGTTTGAAAGCTCAAACCATAGTATTGATTCATAATGAAGGTTAGCGTAAAGTAGGCTTTGGCATGATATGCTTGTGTTTCTCAGGTGAGAGAGGTGGTTCTATTTGTGTAGGTTTGTTATGAGGCAAGATCACTGACTGCAGGTTTTAATGAAGGTTTGCCCATTCAGCAGATTGGAGAGGAGGCAGAGTAACTTTGTTTAAGCTGTGCCTTTGTTTGAGAGGCAACTACTAGAAGATAAATGTCATGGGTGGAAAATCTTAAGTCAGGCCCACTTCACATGTTGTGCATTGAATGCATCTTCAAATGGATTCTAGGGTAAAGCACACGGGTAGGGAGGAAGGCACCTAAGAAACTTAAATAATGAAATTATTTGCAAGTCTCCATGTGCTTGGTCACCGCTACTTTAGAATAAAAGAAAATCAAAGAGTTTCATAAATAGTCAAATAAGGATTTCTTTTCCTATTAGAGTTATTTAATGGTCCCAGGACTTCTTTGGTGTTTCAAAGTCTTATGATTTCTAAAATGTTTTGAGTTGCAAAACTGATAAATAATACATAGATGATGTGAAATCCACTGATATTCATTTTGTTGAAACTGTGTTAAATTATAGAACTGTGTATATGTAATAATTTTATTCCAAATAATGTATACATTTTGATACATTATACATGTATCATTAAACTTGGGATATATACTTTATATACATTTTATATATATATAAGTTATATATTAGCCATGAGATAGACATTAGCCATAGGGGAAAAAGGAAGTTACTAAGGGATTTCCAAACAGATCACTGTTTCAACTTCTGGTAGCTTCCCATTCCTAGGGACTAAGAAATTAATCTCCTAGAGTCTCTTTGATAGTGAGATGGGCAGCATATAAATTTAACAATAAATAAATTGGTGCCAAGTGTTTTCAGAATTTCACTGTTGTCAAATTTAGCAAATAGTGCTAGTTTGGGGGCAAAGAATTTGGGTTTATAAATTTTTGCCTTTTAAAAACTCTGCCTTTTTGTTCTCAGTTTAATGACACTAGTTTTTTGCATTCTTAATCCTAACTCACCTAAAAGTAAAAACCAAAAGGAGACTAGGTCAGGGTAGAATTAATTTGCATTGGGTTGAATATGCAATTCAGAGGTTATAGGATTTTTAAAAAGTACTTTTAAAAAGTTGTGAATTTTTCTTACCCTCTGAGTTTGTAGGTATAACCAAAGAGTTTTTCAAATAATTTTTCCAGAAGCAAGAACAGAAGGAAGCACTCATTGTCTTCTACAACAAGACTTCAGAAGCCAAAATTCACTGTATCCTGTAAGTTGCTTTTTTTTGGCGTGTAATGCAGCTAGTTATCAGATCAATCCTGACTATAATGGAAAGATGCAACATACTGTAAGCGTGGTTTGCTTGGATCCTAGAGAAATATCTGTTAAAAGACTTAAGAATTATAATGGAAATATCTGTAGTGAGACAGTCTGATGAATTTTATTAGAATTGTGTTCAGTGATACAAACACCAATTGTTCCCATTATTTTTACTTAATATTAATCATTTTGATCAGGCAAATTTTTAGGTAGAGATTGCCAACAGTAAGATAAACTACCAATCAACTGAAGTAACTGTTTCCTTATCTTAGAGCAAAAGGTACTCAGTCTTTCTTTGCTTTGCTAAGTTATGGCTAATAGGCTTTGAATCTTCCAAGTTGTGAATTTGGGAAGTGGCATAAGAAGAGATGCTAGCTATTACAGGGAACTTTGTAGAGATCATAATAGAGTAAGATGTGAGCCCAGGACCCAGCAGCACCCAGACTTCTCTTTGTGAAGGAATGTTTCTATATGTACCCTCAAGAACTGCTAATAGTAAGATGTCAAACTCTGTTGGCATAAATATGGTATTTGTGAAGGGTGAATTCCTCAAGGCATCTTAAAAATCTGATTTTCTGTGCATTCTTTATAGAAATGTAACTAAGTTCCATGTGAATTCTATATATAAAAGCTTTGTTTAAATTTTGCCATGGCCTGCTCATGAGTTTAAAAGATGGTATCCATAGTATTGTAGTTGCTTCAATTTTTGGAAGATCGATAGCAATTGGCCAGAGTTAGCTGTTGATCAAGGCTTTGGAGACAAAATTTTGCTTTAAGGATAGGGTACCTGACCATACTCTCAGTTTGACTTTGTTCAACACTACCTTAGTGTAGATTGAAGGCAAATAATAGTTTTTTAGCTAGTGCTTTTGACCCATTTTTTTGCCTCGTGGTGCCAAAAGCTCTAGTCTAAATTATCTTGATTTCACAAATCTCAAGTGTATGCAAAAACAATACTATTTATGTTTATTCTCCCTAATTGCAGAGAATATATCCTAGATTTATTGGAAAGTGGAAGACAGAAATTTCTGGTATTTGCTCATCACAAGCTAATTTTGGATGCAATCTGTGAAGAATTGGAGAAAAAGGTACAATTGCTGCTGCATAACTCCATAGTGAGGTCAAGGTTAGGGTTAGGAGGTTGGAATCACTAGTCTAAATAATCTACTTTACACATGAATTCTTCACGTTTTAATTCTATTTATGAAACTGAGTCCAATAGCTTATAATTATTTTGGTTACTAGGTGATGTAATAACTGAAAATGAGCATATATAGATTTTGCCTAATATTTAATTGTGGGGACATCCAGAAACTTTCTTTCCTTGAGTTTATACATCTTGAGACACGAATGGAACTTACTTAGATATAAGAATAGGAATGTAACTTGTAATGTCTCGGTTCTGAAAAGCTCAGCTTGGCATAGTGAGAGCAAATCTTTACATTTTTGGACAGGAGCTAAGAAAAAAGCAAACTTTGGTGATGTTACTCTTTGTTTCTTCTCCTTCTCTTTCAGAACATTGGCTTCATTCGTATTGATGGTTCCACCCCCTCAGCTGAGCGTCAGTCTCTCAGTCAAGAATTCCAGTTCTCTGATAAGCTGTCAGTGGCCATCCTCTCCTTGACCGCTGCTAATATGGGCCTTACCCTCTCTTCTGCCGACTTGGTTGTATTTACTGAATTGTTCTGGAACCCCGGGGTAAGAAGACTTTGTCCAATATTGCTCCTGCTAAAATACGTTTTCCATTCATCCATCCATCCAATAAATTTACATTGCCACTCAACTTATATACATGACTGTGTACAGCTATCACTTTAAAAAAAAAAACATAAGATAAAACAGCTCAAAATTAAAACAATATCATCATTCTGTTTAAAGTAGAAAATTTAGAGGGAATTGAATTTCACATAGAGAAGGAAGAATTTGGCAAAGAAGAAGTAATTTTGCTTCACATAATTTTCTACATAAACTAGTAACTCCAATTCTTTTATGCCGATCTTAGCCTTCTAACAGGATTGCTTCATAGCTATGGTCATTGGTGAAACATAAGGGAAAAGTATTGCCTGGAGGCAAGTATTGTGTATAGGATTATTTTGTCTCACACTCTTCGATTTATTTTATGTTAGTCTCTTGTCAAAAAGAGTTAGAACCTTTATAAGCTTTCCTATTATTAAAAAAAGGCCATTGGAAATAGTGGTAAGCATGCCAAGTCTGCTTCCCTTAGCATAGAGAAGAGCAAAAATTTAAGAGTCTCCCCATGTGACTTAAAGGATGGAAAATATGCTGGAAATTATCATGTTAGTCTTCACTGATAGAGATTCTTTGAATATGGAAGAAAGAGGAAGAAGGACAAGATAAAGAGGAAAAGATCTGTTTCTGCTTCTCTTTCTTGCATGTAAAACATCTATTTTTGCAATGTCTGAAGAAGGTTAATGAATCATTTTTCTAATATAAATGGGAATACACCAAATAATCAACTAATCCACTTAAACATTATTATAAGAACAGCTACATACTCTCTGAATCTTGTCTCTAAAACGGGTACATTAGGAATCCCATCCACCAGTTCTCTTATTTTTAAATATATTTTTGTCACCCACTTGAAACGGAACTACCATCACATTATTCCAAATACATTATATCACTAGTTTATTATGTATTGTAGTATTGTTTATTGGTTCATTGATCACAGCAGTTTTCTTTGTTTTTTTCTAATTTATATATTCTACTTTTAAATATAGGTTTTGATGCAAGCGGAAGATCGGGCACACCGAATTGGACAGACGAGTTCTGTGGATATCCATTATTTGGTAGCAAAGGGCACAGCAGATGATTACTTATGGTAGGGAGAATAAAATGTTTTTATACCTCTATAGATTACGACTTATGATCCTGAGAAAATAAATAATACTTCAATAGGAATCTTGAGTTCAATAGTACTTCTATTGTGATAAAATGGCACATCAGCGCTGTTTCCTGATCTTCCTCTTGCTGTCTCTATCAGTATGACAAATAATGATAAAGTACTTGGATTCTAGAAACATGCAATTGCAGAATTTTATTGCAGAAATTGAAATAGCTTTAATGTGGTTACTAAGAGCCAGGTGATCTAGTTGTTAAGGAATCAGGCTAGAAACTGGGAAATCATGAGTTCTAGTCCCACCTTAGGCATGAAAGCCAGCTGGGTGACTTTGGACCAGTCACTGTTTATCAGCTCAGTCCACCGCACAGGTTTGTGGTAGGCAAAATAAGAGGAAAGAGTATTAGGTATGTTCACCACCATGAGTTATTGATAGATAATAAATACAAACTACTGCTGTATTCTAACTCTGTAACACATCGAATAGAGAATTTAAAACCTGAGTGTTGAGAAGGGATGGACCTATTCTTGCCAAAAATGTTTTGTGACTTTTATTTATTTATGTACAAGATTTATATGGCTGTCCATCATAAGCAACTCTGGACAATTCTCAACAATTACCTTACACTCTTCAGCAATTCATATGCTGTAAATTTCAGAGTTGTGCACTGCATTTATGTGCTACTTTTGCTTCAGGAACTTAAGGCATGTAGATGGAACCACCATCCAATATTATCTTCAAAGCAACTGTGTGAGACAGTATAGGTTGAAGTTTAGAGATTGCCTCAAATCGATCAACAGGTTTTATGGCTGAGTGAGGATATTAGAATACTCCTGGTCCCAATCCAGTATTAATGATTGTATTACATAAGAAAAATTGAACACATCTAATGCATGCCATCTATTGTTTTATTACAAACAAATAATTTTTAATAGTTTTCATGACCTGCATGATTATAATAGTAACTAGATGTATTAGCTTCATTATAATAGCCATTTTCAGTATGCAAAAAGTACTGAAGGACTGTCCCTTAGTATGTTTTGATAATTGAAGTTACTGTTGTCAACTCATAAAATATTTCTATGGTCTTTTTAGAGTTGCCAAGGGAGGGGGAAAGGGCAGTGCGGCAGCTTGGAAAGCGAAAGTGCACTCCATAAATAGTTTTTCAAAAATAGTAGCTAGATGACTGAAGTTTCTGTGCACAAAATTCTAATTGGAGAACATGATTGATGACTCTTGGCTATGGATATGTCTCATTGGAGAATATGAATTATTATACACCCAGGGGTAGGGGAAAACCAGCGTCAAGGGTGACAATGAATTATATGTCTCAGAGTTGGCTACACCCAGGCAGTGCCAGACATGTTAACTCCCAATAAATCCTTTTGAAATTTTAGAAGTTTGGCTTGAGACTCATGATATAATTAGGGTAACTGCCAGAATCCTGACAACTGTATTTTTCATAGGCCACTGATTGAAAAGAAGATCAGGGTGTTAGGTGAAGCTGGTTTATCAGAAGTCAAGTTCTCTGAGACAGCGGAAACTACAAATTACTATACCTGCAAGGTAAACTACTGTATTGCAAACAATGTTTCACAATTTAATGCATGATAGTTCTTAAAACATGTAATACTTTGAGCAGCAAAAGAAGGAAGCAAATGGGGATTATAATACATACAAATGTATTTAAGACATTTAGATATAAGTATGACATTTAGACATTAATGACAGCCCTTTAGAGCAGGATTGGGGAACCCGAGGCTCTCCCAGAATCCTTCATCCTTGCCTGAGCTGGCTATGATTGATGGATAAATCCAGAAGGCCACTGGTTCCCTAATCTAGCTTTAGAGAAGCAAAATTAATTATGGGAGAAAGAACAGAGATGTGAGGGCTGTAATTAAAATAACAACAGTAAAAATTTCTGATGTGACCAAAATGATGCGGGACAATTTTGAAGTAAAGTCTGCTTACAGACACTAACCATTTACTGAGCGGTTTGCAGATCTGTGGGCACAAGTGCACTTCAGTCTAATTTCAGAAGACTTGTCCAGGCAATAAATTCAAACCTCTATTAAGAATTCTCTCTCTTTCCCACAGCCTAATAGCAATATAGCACTTAGATTTATATACCACTTCACGGTGCTTTACAGCCCTCTGTAAACAGTTTACAGAGTCAGCATATTGCCCCCAACAATCTGGCTCCTCATTTTACCCACCTCAGAAGGATGGAAGGCTGAGTCAACTGTGAGCCTGATGAGATTTGAACTGCCAAATTGCAGGCAGTCAGCAGCCAGCAGAAGTAGCCTGCAGTACTGCATTCTAACCATTGCACCACCATGGCTCATGCTAATGCTTGAGGAGGAGAGAAGAGAGAGGCCAGGAAAGAAAGTGTACTCCAGAGAAAGAAGGAACACACTCATCCATGTTTATAAATAGAACTATTCAGTTCTTTCTTTAGCCATACCCACTCATTTGACTTCCAGCAGCTAATCTCCTATCTAGGACTATGTAAAGTTTACTCAAATAAAACTTCTCAGTTTGTATGTATAATGCCAGTGAGTTGATCTTTTCCTCAGAATACATCCTAGTTAGAAAGGTAGTTACAGGTAGTCCTTGACATATGAAGTAATGGAGCATGCCCATTATGTTCACAGGTCATAAGGGCAAAGATTTTACAACTTTTTTGTGGCATATGTTAAGCAGCTGCAGCAATCATAAAGTGAAAGCTGTGGTAATTAAATCTGTAATCATTAAAAGCAGTGGTTTGCTGTCGGCACAGTTTTGCTGAAAACTGGAATTAAGTGCCAATTTTTTGCAAAACCATCATAAAATGGGGTTCACATGACCACGAATTGCTGCAAACTGTCATAAATGTGGCCGTGATGTCCAGTGCCTAAGTTTGGTCGCATGACTGCAGAGGGAGCCTCCCCATTGGAACTTTGAATCCGTGACATAAGTCCTCAATTTGGGTCAGTCATAACTTTAAATGAGTCATCAAGCGACCAGTCTTAAGTTGAGGATGATCTGTACCATTAGGATTATTTGGGGGAAGTTAGGGCCCATGTTTGGATCAAAGGAAGGCACCCACTGGCTGCATTGCTTTTTGACAAATGTGTTCCTTTGTTACTGAGAATATGACCACCAGTTTCTTGTGCCTCTCTTATTTTTTTTCAGATGGCAGGGAGAAATAAATATATGGTTCAGTTCTCTTTCTAATATCTGGAGGTTTTTTGGTATCTCTATGCATTTCCGTGTTACTTTTCTGAATTTATGTTTTACTGATGATTGGAGCTGTTTTGTTATAAAGAAACAAGTCAACAGGAGTTTGACAAAGGCTTTATCTTTAATTCCATAGGAGGACACCAAGCAGCAGACCATGTTGGACCTTTTCCAGAAGATTTTCTCAGAGGATATAGAGGAAATGGACGAAGCCTTCTTTGGGGAGGCAGTGGAGACATGTGAAGATTCTGGGCAGGAAAACTCATTGAACAATAGAGCAGGATATTTTTTCTCAGCAAGTCCATGCAAAAAAAAGCGTACTCAATAATCTCCATTGATACAAGTGTATTATAGAACATTATATAATTATGCTTATTTTTATTAGTTAAATTGTTATTTAAAGAGAAAAAAAATCAGTGCCATCAGGGAATTATTTGGTTTCTCAAATAAACTATGTTTAAATGTAGAATATATACATATTTATATAATAAAACAAATCTCTATTTTACTCAGTCATTTGTAGTTCAAAGCTCTGCATGCTGTAACATAATGGAATTTGAATCTCAGGTAACTGTATTTTCAGATTGAAATTCTAATCCTATCAACTATTGAAAAACAAACTTTAATCATAAGAGTTCCAAAAGTTCCTGGATCGTCTATCCAAATATTTACTTTAAAGCAATATTTTTTTCCTCAGGATACCCCAGAGGATCAACATAAATAAAATCTTTTGCCAGTGCAAACCGGAATTTGGCCAAAATTTGAACACTACAATTTGTCAGATAATTTCACTGATTGATTTTTGTTCAAATTTTAAATATTGGGTGTTCAGTAAAGTAAGCAATATGTGAATTTTTTTTAGGTGTTTTCAGAACAATTAGTGGATCCGTAAATTTTTTTGAAGGAATATATGATGGGAGAAAAAGTTAATATTAAGAATTATAAATATCAAGCAAATAAATATACAATTAAAAATAAATAATTATTCTTAATAAACATCCAAGAAAAAAAGAGTATTCCTATTATTAATTCATATTAAATTGAATAGAAGAGCCAGTTCGTAGTCATAGTTAAGGCTAGAAATCAGAAGGCTGTGAATTCTAGTCCTGACTTGGGCTCAAATATAGCTCTATGGCTTGGGCCATTCACTCTTTCTCACCCCTAGAAAGGGAGCAATGGCAAATCACTTCTGAAAAACCTTGCCAAGAAAACTGTAGGGACTTGTGCAAGCGAAGTCCAAGAAGAATCAGGAGTGAACGGAAGGGGAAACATATTTTAATGGGCTTCTTTGAAAATTGAGCACAAGTTTGCAGTTAAGCCCTTAATTAAAACTTCATTTAAAAGGTATAAATCTCGAGTTTAACTGAACAATTAGCCAAAACCGATATATAGCTGATAGTTTAGATCCTTTCCCTACATACAATGAAATATTTTTTTAAAAAATATTTTTATTAATTTTCTTTTGTTACATCGTAAATCATCATGGAATCAACAACATTCTTGGCATCTATACAGGTTTTGGGTTTAAATATCATAATACATTATATTACATTTGTCTACTATTAAATAATAGCTTTAACTATGATTACTATTCTTATATCTTTATACAATTTACAAAATTTTATTTTACTTTCTTAAGGATTGTTTCAATTAACATTTTTGTCTCACTTCTTAGTTCTGTTTGTTATCCATTTATACCAATTGTTCCAAATTGAAAAGAATTCAGAGTCATCTTTTTCTTTCAACTTCATTGTTAACATATTCATCTCAGCACTTTCTGTTACTTTGTGTATTATTAGTTCTTCATTAGGGGTATTTGGTGTTTTCCATACCTGCGCAAAGGCTATTCTGGTGGCTGTTGTAATATGTAACAATAAGTATTTTACTTCTTTCGGTAATCTTTCTTTGATGATTCCTAAGGGGAAGGTTTCCGGTCTGAGCTCAATCTGATAACCAGTGATCTCTTGTAACCAATTTTTTATTTGAATCCATTATGTCCTGGCCTTGGGGCACAACCACCACATATGATAATATGCACCATCAACTTTTTTACATTTCCAACATTTGGGACTCACGTTGGGGTAGATTTTTGCCAATCTCGTTGGAGCTAAATACCATCTATAAAACATTTTGTACGTATTTTCTTTGTATGTTGCAGATACCATTAACTTATAATTTATGTTCCATATTTTCTTCCATTCCTCTAATTCTATAGCGTATCCAAAATTCTGTGCCCATGCAATCATTGTGCTTTTGACTATTTCCTTTTCCATTTTAAAATCTAATAAATATTTGTATATTTTAGTTATAAGTTTTTGTTCCAGTCCCATTAATATTTTATCTAATTGGTTCTGCCCTTTGTCAAATCCAAAATCTTTTAAGTCTTTTTTATATTTATTTTGAATTTGCAAATATGACCACCAATCGATTATGATTCCATTTTCCTTCAGTTCTTGGTTTGGTTTTAATTTTCCTTGACTATCTAATAATTCTTCATAGCTTACCATTTTCCGTAGGTCTAATCTATTTAGATGGATTATGGCTTCCATGGTTGACAGCCATCATGGGATTTCCATATAGTGTTTGCCTTTGATATTTTTCCAGTGTAATCAATGAATCTTTTATTCGGTGGTGATTGAAATAGGTATGTACATTACTTTTGTTTTCCCACAAAAATGCATGCCAACCTATCAGGAGGTCATGTCCTTCTAATGTTATGATTCTCTTGTCTTTTAATTTAACCCAATCCTTAATCCAATTCAACACCGCTGCCTGGTAATAAAGCTCCCATTCTGGTAGTCCAAGACCGCCTCTGCTATTATCTTATAATAGTTTCAATTAGATACGTGACCGCTTGCCCAACCAGACAAACTTGGCATAAAATAAAATATTACTGGCACAGTCAATTGCTGTGACTCTTGTGATGTTGCCTTCATCTTGGCTTCGGCTTGTGAGTGACAGGCTTAAATCATTCTGAGCTGTACCACCATTGAAATAATACTTTCTCTTTTATGAACTGGGTGGATGACTGAGAATCTCTATAGACATCTATGGGCTTGTTATTTTTACATGATAAAATACACTGCTCAAAAAAATAAAGGGAACACAAAAATAAGACATCCTAGATCTGAATGAATGAAATATTCTTATTAAATATGTTATTCATTACATAGTTGAATGTGCTGACAACAAAATCACACAAAAGTTATCAATGAAAATCAAATTTAGCAACCCATGGAGGTCTGGATTTGGACTTACACTCAAAATTAAAGTGGAAAATAACACTACAGGCTGATCCAACTTTGATGTAATGTCCTTCAAGCAAGTCAAAATGAGGCTCAGTAGTGTGTGTGGCCTCCACGTGCCTGTATGACCTCCCTAAAATGCCTGGGCATGCTCCTGATGAGGTGGCGGATAGACTCCTGAGTGATATCCTCCCACACCTGGACTAAAGCATTTCCCAACTCCTGGACAGTCTGTGGTGCAACGTGGCTTTGGTGGATGGAGCGAGACATGATGTTCCAGAGGTGCTCAATTGGATTCAGGTCTGGGGAACGGGTGGGCCAGTCCATAGCATCAATGCCTTTGTCTTGCAGAACTGCTGACACTCCAGCCACATGAGGTCTAGCATTGTCTTGCATTAGGAGGAACCCTGGGCCAACCGCACCAGCATATGGTCTCACAAGGGGTCTGAGGATCTCATCTCGGTACCTAATGGTGGTCAGGCTACCTCTGGGGAGCATATGGAGGGCTGTGCGGTCCCATAAAGAAATGCCACCCGACACCATTACTGATCCACTGCCAAACTAGTCATGCTGGAGGATGTTGTAGGCAGCAGAACGTTCTCCACAGCATCTCCAGACCCTGTCACGTCTGTTACATGTGCTCAGTGTGAACCTGCTTTCATCTGTGAAGAGCACAGGGCACCAGTGGCAAATTTGCCAATCTTAGTGTTCTCTGGCAAATGCCAACCGTCCTGCATGGTGTTGGGCTGTAAGCACAACCCCCACCTGTGGACGTCAGGCCTTCATACCACCCTCATGGAGTCTGTTTCTGACTGAGCAGCCACATGCACATTTGTAGCCCTCTGGAGGTCATTTTGCAGGGTTCTGGCAGTGCTCCTCCTGTCCCTCCTTGCACAAAGGCGGAGGTAGCAGTTCTGATGCTGGGTTGTTGTCCTCCTACGGCCTCCTCCACATCTCCTGATGTACTGGCCTGTCTCCTGGTAGCGCCTCCATGCTCTGGACACTACACTTACAGACACAGCAAACCTCCTTGCCACAGCTCGAATTGACATACCATCCTGGATGAGCTGCACTACCTGAGCCACTTGTGTGGGTTGTTGACTCGTCTCATGCTACCACTAGAGTGAAAGCACCGCCAGCATTCAAAAGTGACCAAACCATCAGCCAGAAAGCATAGGAACGGAGAAGTGGTCTGTGGTCACCACCTGCAGAACCACTCCTTTATTGGGGATGTCTTTCTAACTGCCTTTGCTTTCCACCAGTTGTCTATTCCATTTGCACAGCGGCATGTGAAATTGATTGTCAATCAGTGTTGCTACCTAAGTGGACAGTTTGATTTCACAGAAGTGTGATTGACTTGGAGTTACATTGTGTTGTTTAAGTGTTCCCTTTATTTTTTTGAGCAGTGTGTGTGTATATGCCAAAGCTCTTTGGGGGGCCCTCTACAATTTTTAAAAGTGAGAAAGCAAAACGTTTAAGAAACAGGGCTCTGAAAAATGTATCGGCGTCCACAAAGATAAGCACAATCCTAGCCATTTTTCTATACTAAAAGTATTGTTTATAAATAAATACGGTGTGTTCTATCGTGTTTTTTCAAAACAAAAAAAAATCGCATTTCAACAATACTTTTTATTACACTTGCATGAAGAGGGCATTGCGGGGTGGAAAAAAAAAACCGAAAACACGGGAGGCTAATTTTTGCAAGTATCAAAGAAGAAAAAAAGGCGGTCTACCAAAGTAGTTCCACCAAACATCAAACGGACCGCAAAGGAAAAGCCAGACTCTATCGTTGTTCACGTGTGTGTGCGCTTTTCCTTCCGGTGTCGGCTCGGCCAATGCGCAGGCGCAGAAGGCATTTCCTCCTTTCTCTCTGCGGCCCCTTGGAGGAGCAAGATGGTGAGTGGAATTGCACTTTGTATTTATGTTCGTTTTCATCCGCTGCCATCTTTCCTGTTCCTCGCGTTTGCGGGGCCGGCGTCTGAGAATATGTGGGATGAAATACATGGGGAAACGATATCGGGGGATACTGGAGGAATATTTGGGGATGATCCTGGGGCCGACTCGTCAGAAACTGCCGGGTAGAGTCGGCTTCGGTGAGAATCGCGTTGAGTATGTGAATCAGGCGGGACTGTAGACGCTAAAACATCAAACTTTCGCCTTTGCTCCTCTCTCCTTTCTGCAAAACGGCGCTTGAATGGAAAGCACTTAATTTGGGGGTAATTGATTTCTTCCTTCGCATGCAAGTAAGTGTTGATTTTGGTGCAAAAGCACTCTTGTTGCAGGAGGTAGCTGCTATTGACATTACCGCCGCTTAACACTTTTTTAAAAAAAATCGTTCATTATTTGTGGCTGAAGCTTTCCAATTTCAAGTACAGATTAAGTGCTTTAGCAGCCATTCTGTTGTTCGTTATATCCTTCTTCGCTCTTCCCCTTTTTTTCCTCATAAATTTTCCATCAAGTTTTAAATCTTTTTTTTAAGGTTTCTATAGGGAGAAAGAAATAGGTTTGTAAATACTCTGAGCCCTCTACCAGTCTTAATTTGTAATACTGAGAGATCAGTCACTATCCAGAAGCAATTTGTATTGGGGTCTGGAGTTAGGGATAATAGTTGAACTGACATACAATATTTAGTACATTTTGGGTAATGAGGCAGCAAGTATGAATATTCTGTTATGTAATAGTTAATATGCAATAAAATTATATAATTATGTTACTGCTATTATGCATTTGTCATCTTAAATCAACAAAAAGTTATCCTGTTAGCTGTGCCTCTTGGTTATTTGGGTGAAGTACTGTGATTAGTATCTCATATTGATTTGAATGAAAATTATGTTAAACTTACTGAGATGGAAGCAAGCAAATATCGAGTTAGGCTGGTCAGATATGTTTCCCCCAATATTTAAATGTGCTTAGCTTGGTAATTGTTTGTTTCTTTCAAATTGCACATTGAGTTCTTGCCTCATTTCCCCCCCCCTCAACTCTGAAGTGGATTAAGTTGAAAATGTTGGTTTGTAAAAGATTTACATGCGGACAAGCTATGGTTTGAACAGATTAAACAAAAACAGTTTGTAATTCAATGTGGCATGCAAATGCACAGTTATATTGTGAAATTAATGATCAAGTGAAGACCTTGGCTTTTCCTACAATCCATACTTGCAATAACACTTACACCATCTTTCATTCTATGTACTTACCTTGATGAGAACAGATGATGGTAATAGAAATGAAAAATGTGACACTTTTGTTGCTCTGTTGTAATAGGCCAAGCGTACTAAGAAGGTTGGGATTGTAGGTAAATATGGTACCCGATATGGAGCTTCCCTCAGGAAGATGGTGAAGAAAATTGAAATTAGCCAACACGCTAAGTATACATGCTCCTTCTGTGGAAAGGTAAGACTCTATAGCAGCAAATGTATGAAAATATTGTTTTTAATTAGAGGGTGTCCATGTCTTTTTAGCTTTTTAAAGAGATTAGTTATTCCTGGGAGACTTGTTTTAGATATAAATTTATGATATTTAGGAACTGATTTTTTAAAAATGCCTACACTAATGTGCCACAGTTTGGGTAGTTTTTAGTTCTCTGAGGTGTTTGAAGATGTTCTGAATCCTCCAGAATGAAATAATAAGGCCATTTCTGTGTAAAACCTTGAGAATGTATGGATAGTTTGTGTTTTATATAGGGATTTCAGTTACAAGAAAGAAGTCTGAGTTGGACCTAATCCATTCAATCTAAATCATTCTTTCATATTGGTTCCTCCCATATGTCTTGGGACTGCAGTTTATTAAGACTTGTCTTGGTAATTGAGAACTAAAATTCCTATGGAAAAGGAAGAATCTGGAAAAATGCTTTACCGTCAGTCTTTACCTTCAGTCTTCTGCTCAGTGTACAGAATGCTTCTAAAACTTAGTAGGGTGCTGTCATAATATTGTAGGAACTAGCTTGCTTAGCCATACCATTTATTGTGCTTGGAATTTTTACATTGGCTATCTGCTTGAGGAAATTTTACGTTCTTCAAAGTGGAGTTAGCAAAATCCTTTCTGCTTTGTTAATAAAACTGATCCATATGAACTATATAAAAAAACAAGGCATTGTAGTGTTTCTTATTGGAGCAGTTCTACAAGAGAGCTTTAAAAATAGTTGCTAAAAGAGAGGAGCAGTAATCCTGGTAACTTCTTTGCTCCCAAGGCATCGGTAGGAGTCATTATGTGACTCCTATCACTTACTTGCTGCACTCTGGGATGTGCTATGGCATATGACGCATGCTTCTGTATGCAAGTATTGCCAGTTGGTTCACATGGTTCAATTTATTAAAACATAAATGTGTGCAGTTAGGAAATGTGCATTAGAACAATTGAATATGTAGTTTGAATACTTACCCAAATGGGGAAATATTTTTTTCTTACAGACCAAAATGAAGAGGAAAGCAGTGGGCATTTGGCATTGTGGCTCATGTATGAAAACAGTGGCTGGTGGAGCTTGGACCTACAAGTAAGAGAACAGCACATGTTTAGACTTAAGTTTTGAGTGAATGTTCCATTGTTATCTATGGTGGGGTATGCTGTTATAAACTGAGGGAAATACTCAAATGCAATTGATAGATTTTTCTTTGGTTATTGGGATTGAAATGACGTGATGGAGGGTATTTGGGGCCATGGTAGAAGTATATACTTTTAATTATTCTATTTTTAGTTGATTAAGGGCACTGTTGGGTTAGTCCTCTTGCCCCTTTCTGGGATGAGTAGTAGTATTCTATGGTAGGTACATTTCTGAATTGTGGCCAAATTCTTGGCTCTAATAAAAATACTTTTGTTTCTTCCAGCACCACTTCAGCAGTGACAGTGAAATCTGCCATTAGAAGACTGAAGGAGTTAAAAGACCAGTAGAAATATGTTCTTGTTTGAATGCTATCTTTTATCTCATGCCTCACTATCTCCCAATTAAACATGGCTGTGAAAATGTATCTGTATGCAGTTGTGTCAGTACTGGTTTTCTGCAAGCCTAGAGTATACACGTTCCTTCCCATCATTCCAGATCCATTTATACAAAAATAGGAAGGCAGCACATAAATGTTGTCGTAGTAATATAAATGCAGAATTAAAATTTTAAGGACTCTCACATCATGCTGAATTAAACTATTATGTTGAAATCAATGTTTAATACTGATCCTTCAGTTTTATTTATAATCTGTGAATCCTTAGAAGTAATTTTTCAAAAAGAATGAGGAAATACCTGCAGAATACAGATAGTTTTTGACTTACAACACTTCATTTAGTGACCATTCGAGGTTACAATGGCACATATATGATTTAAGACTGTTTTTCACATTTATGACCATTGCAGCATCTCAATGGCCGTGTGATCAAAATTCAGTCACTTAGCAACTGACTTGTATTTATGGCAGTTGCCTTGTCCCAGGGTCATGTGATGTCCTTTTACAACCTGAAAAAATAAATGGGGAAAGTAAATTCACTTAACCGTGTTACTAACTTTACACCTTAACTACTATGGCAAGAAAGGTGGTAGAATGGGTGGTAGAATTCCCTTAACAAATGTCTCACTTAACAAATTTTAGACTCTTGTGGTTGTAAATCAAGGACTATAATTTTCAGGATCATTAATTTGCAGTCCTTTATATTTGGAAACAGGTACCTATTAACTATTTGCTTTTGAAGAGAGATGAATAAAGATTTTCTCATTTAATGTTGCTATTTTGAGGAACAAAGGAGGAAAGTGGGAGAAAAGTGGATACAGGTAGTGTAGTATGTAAAGAAGTCTCTTGTTTCAAAAGGATGATTTTGAGTTTTCAGCAAAAATCTAGAAGTGCTATTTGTATTTGGCCTGCAGTTGTTTTTCCAAGTAAATGGAATGCTGGAAAGAAATTATATAAAATGGCTCAGAACTTTGCCCATCATCAAAAGAGCAGCATTAAGTGAAATATGTAGCAGGGAAAGCCTGGGGGCATGAAAAAAATTGAAAATTGGCTGGGTTTGGTTTTGTGGGAGGGAGGAGGATGTAGAGAAAAAAATAGTAAGAAAGATCAGTACTAGCTTGGATGCTATCCACTGCTTTTAAGTTTCTCTCTACTGATTACATAACCTAAAGTACACCATATACATCTTGTGCTTTTCCTGGTGCACGCATATACTACAGATAGTTTTCACTTGTGATAATCAGGGCTGTGAACAGTGACACTAAGCAACACAGTCATATGTTGCAGGGCTATAGTGGCTTACATTGGGAATTCTGGCACTACTAATTGCCATTAGGTCAATCCCATGCAGTTGCAGCATCCCATAGTTGCACAATCAATGTTTCCAACTGCCTGCTGACTTCCCCATTGATCCTGCTTGCTAGCTGGCAGTAAAGGTTACAAAAGGCGATGATGCGACTGGGATATAACAGTTGCCTGAATTGAAATTGTGATGGGATGCTGTAACAACTGCAATCATGAGGACCCAGTAATTACTTGTTCACGGCTGTGGCAACTTCAAACTGAGCAAGTAGATATTAAATGAAGGTTACTGTATATACATGATTCAATAACAGGAAGGGAGATCAGAAACAAAAAATGCAAAACCTTCCGTGGCTGCTGCTTGTACAAAGGGCTGGGAAGAAATCCTCAAACAGGTTTCATTATGCTTTCCCAAAGGTTTCTTATAGAAATCTGACCTTAAAACAAGTATCAAATAGTCCCTGACTACTGAAGATCCTCAAATAACAGTCAGCTCAGTTCTAAGATTAAGGCATATTCCAGTTTTGCTCAACTTCTAAACTGATAAGTGTGTTAGATAATCTATGGAGATTCTCAATCATCCAGGTCATGGTTGTCCCAAAGGTGCTTTTTCAAGAGAACTGGACTTTGTTTTTTCTTTGAAGTCACTTCACTTCTCCAAGAAGCTCAGAGCTGAAGAAGCTTCTTGGATGAGAAGTGAAATGTCTTCAAAGAAAAACCAGAAAGTCCAGTTGCCTCTTGAAAAAGCACCTATGAGTCTTCCTGATAGAAGGCATTTGTTTCCACCATAGTAGATAGTTTCAGGATGTAAGGCTTAATCATTTCTGATGTTTAATGAGAAAATGCTGTTAACAAAATATCTTTTTAAGCCTGCAGTTGTGTATAGTAGCTACAGCTGTTGATCTAGCATGGATTAGCAACCCACAGGCTACCTGAAATCATCCAGTTCACGCACCCCAAAAGAAATACATTTACCTGGCCTGCAAGAGAATGAGTGCTAATTACTTCCTTGGGTTGCCATTTTAACAATAGCTTCACTTTTAAAAGACCGGAATATTTTTTTTTTGATTATGTAGATTATGTGCTTTTTTCCTGAAAAACCTTGCTACCATCCTAGCTGAACCTTCGTGTACAAGTTTTGAAGTATTGTTTAAAACTAGTTGCCTGAGTCATCTATGATCATCAGCTATAGTTATACCATTTTTTTTAAAGGATGGCTCTAGATCAGTTGAAAATTATAGACCAATTTTGTGTTGTGTTACATGCAAAGTTTTGGAATCAATTATAAACCAATCCATTGTTCACCACTTACAGACAAATAATTTGTTAGCCAACAAGCAGTTTGGCTTTAGGAAAAACTCGTCCTGTAATTTACAACTTTTGCACTGTAAAAGCATCTGGACTACATGTCTTGATCAAGGTAAAGCTGTTGATGCAATTTACATTGATTTTTGTAAGGCTTTTGATACAGTAGTACATGATAAACTGCTGTTGAAATTAAAATCTTATGGCATTTCTGGACCTTTGCACAAATGGATTTCTGCTTTCCTGTCTAATACACTGCAGAAAGTCAAAATAGGGACATGCTGTCTAATCCTACATCAGTTAACAGTGGTCTGCAAGAGTGTTTTAGGTCCCACGGATTTTTTGCTGTATATCAAAGATTTATGTGATGATCATCTTAAAAGCAACTGTGTTCTTTTTGCCGATGATGTAAAATTATTCAATTCTACAGATAATTCTGTTGTTTTGCAAAGTGATCTCGACTATGTGTCTGAATTGGTCATCTATTTGGCAACTTTAAATTTTGATTAATAAATGCTCGGTCTTACATATTGGTAAACATAATCAAACATGTCAAGGTGACATTGATCTAGGTGGCATTTAACCTAGGTGGCATTGATCTAGCAGATGACCCTCACTTTGTTATGGACCTAGGTGTACTTATCTCTGATGATCAATGCTCCAAAGTTCACTGTAACAGTGTTAAGTGCACTAATGTGCTTATTGTCCCTGTTGTATTTTTATTCTCGTATTCTTGTTCTCACTTTTGTTTGACAAATGTCAATAAATAAAATAAATACATGTTGACAATGTGCTAGCTAGTCTTACAAAGATTTATAAAAATGTTAGGAATAGACTCAGTCTTCTATTCTTATGAGGTCAATAAAATGATGGCCCAGTTTGTTGGGGGAAATATGCTGATGCTAAACTCAACCGCTTCAAGAATGCTGTAAAGCTCTATGAAGCAGTATATATAAGTGCTATTGCTACATAAAAAAACCCCTAGATATATTACGTAACAAACACTGATTACATACATCAGGGTGTCAACTCATGGCCTGCAGACTGGATGCGTCACAGACTGGCCATGCCCACCCCCAGTTTATCAAAGGGGGGGTAAAGTTGCGATACATCACGTGACAAAAAATTGTCATTGCAAGTTTGACACTCCTGACATACATGAATGAAAGGTGGAGGTTGTGGCCAGGAGCTCAGCCCACTCAATACCAGCCAGCCATTTACCCAGCCAAAAAATGCCTGTGGAGGGTGCTTGCTACGAATCACTCTCCCTTGTGAGGTACAGTGTAAAGGAAGTGTTTTCTTCAGCAGCTCCCCACCAGTGGTATGCCCTCCCACCAGGAACAATAAAAAAGATTGTGCTCTCACTTTTAATTTGGGAATTCAAAAATAGTGCTCTAAAAATGCTTTTAAGGCATATATTTGGGGATTGTGGCAGGACTAGGCAGAAGTGTCTACTATGATTGCTACGATGATGAACAGTGCTATGTTGTGATTATATTAGGATTGTGTGTTTAATGTGTTGACATTTGATTTTTTTTTGTAAGTAGTGCATACTGAAGGTAGTTACGGAGTAGTATCGTTTTCATAATGATCAATTGTACATGAAAAAATGCAAGGCAATGCTGAGTTGCAGTAACAGGCTACAATTTTGCAAGCGGCCTCATGTCGGTGCTGTAGTTCTACCAAATCCATTTCTCTCTAGCTGTAGTTCTGTCCCTGCTTTCAGGTGTGGCATCTGGTTTCATGAACATGGATAATATATAATGCGAATTCTAACACTGCAGCTGGGAGTTTCTTGGGAAGATGCTAAAGAGGACCTAGAGATTTTGCTCACTGCTTCCATCCCTCTGCGTGGAAAAAGGCATATATGGCTTGCCTAGAACTTTAATGTACATACAGACCTAACTTTTAAAAGTAAAATGCAGTCGCCCTTTACTAGGTTTGAACAAATCCTAACCTGGACTACTCAGGGTTTACTTTTCTGCCTATTGTAGCGCAACTTTTAATGCAATTGTGGGTCCTTAAAGCAAAGTGTTTTAAATCTCATATAATGGCATATTTATAGTCTATTAAAAGACCCTAAGACTAAACCATCCAAACAGAATCAAACCTGGCTGGGTAATCAATCCACTGTTGAGATCATGAAGTTGATACTTTTGGCCAATGTGGTTTACTTTTGCAAGAGTTAAGTTAGGGGTCCCAAACACTAATATCACAAATCCTGAGCTAGTTTATTATCCCAGGAACTGCAAGACTGAAGGCTTTTTGTGAGTTGCTACAAAAGTCTCTAATGTGTCCAAAAAACCCCCCAGCTTAATGGGTAACATTATATATTTTGAACAAAATCAACCCTATTCTAAATTACTTACAAATCCTACATGAAATCCAGTTCGGAAGCAGATAGCAGTTGACCACATACATCTACATTTAATCTATTAACAAATGCTTTAATTCAGAAATGGTAAGTTTAAATAGATAAAACAACAAAGCACACTTTCTAAATGGCTTTTTGAGCAAAGAAATTTAGTTGATTTGATTAGGAAACTTAGGAATGACATAAAGCACACACAAAGGAAAGTTATTCAGGGCCCAGTTCATTGCACAGTGTTAATGTGAGGAAACTAAATGGAGGGAGGACCATTAGATAGTTTTCTGCATTGACTTATTTATAAAAATAATAAAGATGAGAAAAAAATAAACAAGATACCTTTAATTCCAAGGAATGTTTTTCTCTGATTACAATATAATAGGCATCTGCCCTCTTCATTGGACTATTGCAACACATGCTACATGAGATTGCCATTAAAGATTACCTGGAAGCTTCAATTGGTGTAAAATACAGTGACCTATATCCTACTCAAGCACCTGTGAGTATAGTATCTAGGTCACCATATATATCCTATTCCTTTGCAGGCCAGCATGAGCTTCTATTTAGCTTCCAGGTGAATAAATCAAAGGAGAACAAATCCCACTCCCTATTAACACTAATGGTGTTGTTTAGTTTGGCAATGAAACGTTTGCAAGAAAACAGCTAAGCTCAGACAGCATCAACGACCCCGCAGTTCAACCCTGTACTACAAATATTCTCTTCTATTGATAGCTTCTGAGTACAAGTTAAATTGTTGGTTTTAACTCAAGAAGCCATTAATTGCTTGGCACCAAGTTGCTCATAGGAATATAAATCTTTCATTATTGCTTTATAACTCTTATGCTTTTCAAAAACACCCATAAAGTTGGTTGAATCATGGCAGTGAACAGTACCTTTAACTGGATGTTCAAGTCACAAAAAAAGAAATGATTATTTTAATTAAAGAAGTTGGTAATATTGCTGAACCAAGACCAATATCTGATACGAAGGAACTGAATGAATCACATGACTCAGCTTATTAAAGTTATACCTCAAAAAGCGGCAACTGCCCTCTGCACATCAGTATGCCCACTTGAGGGTTAAATATGGAGTAATCATAGGGGGTACCAGAAAATGATTTTGCCCAGAGCGCTACAATGTCTAGAGCCAGTCCTGGAGGAAGGATTTAAATCTGTTAAATAAGAATATGCAGCATTCCAAGGAATAATGGATATTTTCTCAGCAAGGCAACCTTTGTACTACAATTCTCAAAGATGTGTCAGAATTGAATGGGTTCAGGAGTGTTTAAGAGTTTGGAGCTCAATCCAACTTACTTTGTTTGAAGGCCCTTGTATGCTGTGGAGTGATCCCAGCAGACAGATGAAGTTTCTATACAATGATGCAGAAACTCTTAGGTGCGCAAAAATGACAACCAGATGTACTTTGTGCTTTAAGATTAAGGAAACAATGGTAACTGGTGAAACAGGTGTCTGTATGTGTATATATGTGAGAAGGAAAAAAATTGTGGGTTGTAGAAAAAGACTTGGAAAAAGCCTTCAGGTATGCATGTTACAAATAACCAGACCATCACAACGTGTTTTTTTTCTGGCATCCCATTTAATTTATTTCAAATTTCTTACAGTTTAGCAATCAAACAAAATAAAGAAAACAGCATTCTGATTTCTAAACAGGAGTAAATTGTAAGCATCAGCTTCCAATGGCAGTATTTACATGGAAAGTATCTGAATTTTTCTTTGATGGGTATTGAAAGAAAATAGATAGCACCAATTATTATTAATTACTAAATGTTGCAGTAGGAAAACTGGATGCCTCCCACAGGAAAAATAAAACAAAACAAAAATGTTGATTTATATTCCCAGAACATGAAGTGTTTTCAGTATTTTTATCACTATAGTTCTAGGTTTATTCCTGAAGAAGTATCTACAGTTAAGAGTATAAACTTAAGGGGTAGGTGATATTCCTCTTTAAGGCACCGATACTAGTTTCTAAATTGCTAGAATGGAAGTGGAAAGTAAATAAAAAGGAACAAATATTTTCTTCCCAATGAGAAGAATATTTGTTGGATGAATTTGGATTTGGAATATACCAAACATAAATGTTTAAAAAGCACAAATAATCAAGGTTTTGCCTGATAAGAAAATAATGGTTTTCATTCACTGCAATGATCTGTTATCACAATGGTTTTATTCCTTTATGTACTGTGCCTGCTGGGAAAACTTCTCCAGTGCAATTTGAGATTTACTTTATCACATTCACTTACAGCATTGCCTTTTTTTCTTCACAGAATCTTGTCACCAAAAGCATATTAATTCTTTAGCATATATGCTTTCCTACTAGGAATAATCCACCGTCTACAATTTGCTCCGGAAAAATATTTGTTTAAATTCAAATTTAATAATAATAGATTTAAATTTAAATATCAAAGTTAATATTTAAATTTCAACTCATTTCCTCTACCAGTTTCTGTCTTGCAACATGAAACATTGATATTTGTTTTATATTCTCTCTTGAAGCAAGTGTGTATATATACCTGCCTATGGATCTGAGGTACTGACATTCTCAGTAATTCACAATTTTCCCCCTCATTTTCACCAGAGATTGTGGAAATATGGCTATATGCCTCACATTATGCCATAGAGGGAGTGCTGCAGTTTTGGGAGGGGAGGCAGGTAGAGAAGGAAGGAGATTCTTTCAAGGCATCAAGCATAATGGAACAACAGGCATTGTGTGCATGAAAAGGACACAGTGAAATGGCAAGCTGGCCAAAGGAGAACTCTGTTACCAGAGAGAAGCCCAGTCATTTTTCTAACGTCATTTTTCTGCTGTGTTCTTACAGAAAAAAAAGATGGAAATGTTTCATTTTTTTTCTCCTCCAATATATATGGCATTAAAAAAAAAGAACATACACAAAACCTCCTGTCTTCAACAATTATACTAATAGCAACTATTCAGTAAATATAAATTGGCATATATAATACAAGAAGACATAATACATGCAACTGCTTCTCATTATTTTCAACATTTCCATGATCCACCCAGAAGCAAAATCAAACTCAAGAGGGTGAAATGGTTATCTGAGAAACTTAATTCATTACTGGGAACTGAAAGTTCAACACCATATCTCTCCTAGCTCCCAGATTTGATTATTCTATACAGGCTTGTATGCATATCAATGAACATATACATATAATCTGTCCACTTTCAAGGTTTACAAAGCACTATATTTAGTGTCGTTTACTTACAGAGACACAGGCACTGCTCATCTTGGACCTACGTCATTTAGGGTAGGGAGAATGACTGGTCTACTCATGGGTTTTAAATGGGTTTTTGCTTCTTAAGAGTTATGAAGTCTAAGTCTAAGAGGCAGCAGGATGCTGAATAATAATCCGTGGCATTGAATTCTCAGTGAATAAGGCTACACATTGATGTTTTAACATTTAATGGTGGGGTGGTGGTAGCAGGGTTTTGCACTTTTGTAAACCTTCTATTAAATACAGTGCCTTCTAGGACAACATGGTGGCAGTGTGTAGCTCCTTGCTGGCCATGCCTTCCAAGAAATATTGATCCCTAAGCAAAGATTCTCTTTAGTCCTTTAGCTATAACACACCTAAAATGGGACCAACATGGACAGAATGCAGGACTCTGTGTAGCAGGCACAATGTAGTATTTACAATCTTTGGTCTTTGGCTTGGGTGGTGAGAAAGAATTAGGGTAAGGATTATCTCATTCAGCCTGGTGGGAGCAGGAGCACATATGAGTGAAGAGGTCAGGTTAACTCTTTGTCCTGACCTTGTTTTCTTTGCTCCTTCTGGCAAGAGTAAAAGTGATTTAGAAGAGTTTGGGTAGAGTTGGGAGCAGGATAAGAGAACGCCTGAGATACCAAACCTTTCTATCCACCACCTTTATTGTATTTGCCCAATGGTGCAAGCAACTGAGATAAATGTATAGCCCAGATTTCCCCCACCCCTATCCCAAAAATCACTGGGGATTTGCTGGAACATCAACACGAAGGGGAAAAAAAATCAGAATGCATTAAAACCCATGTAAAATCCAGCACTGAGAATAGGCCAAGCCACATGACAGACAGTAGGAATGTGTCCAACTATTGCACTTGAAAGGCTGGTGTTCCCCTGTCGTCCTGCTCATAGTCAGCATAGAAGAGGTGGCATTCAGGATCTCCACGGATGGTAGGCGACCCCAAGATGGTTTTCCCAGTGTTGGGATTAACACACCAACATTCTCCTCGCTGGCCATTCACTGACATTTTGCACTAAAACAGAGAGGGGAAGCAGAAGAATTGATAATTCAGTTGGCTAAATAGACCCTACTATAGTTGACAGTCATGACAAATGATTGCTCATTCTTCCAAAATCACTAGGATTTATTATTCAACCATAGTATCTGCTGAATAGTGAAACTATTCAAACCATTCTGTTTTCTTAGGATGTTTAAAGCTAGCCAATTCGATAGACTAGAACATCAAACTGGAAGAAGTTGATTTATTACAAGATTTGGAGGATCAAGCAGTCATTTTGTCCGAGATTAACAGTGTAATAATAAAAAGTCAGCCTGCCAAATTTGCAACTTGGACACTTCCTATTTAAATTACATGTCACAATCACATGTAATTAAGAAAATGATGCTGATGAAATTCTAGTTCTATCCATTAGAGACTACTTTCTTCTATTTGATTTAAAAATAGTAGAAAAATGTCATGTTTTGCAGCAAGAAGTAAAATTAGAATAATAGATTTTGCTTTCAATGAGAACTGTGAATTCTGACAAGATTTTGCAACACTCAATAGAGTTCATCATGGGTAATATTTATGTTTATTCAAAGCAACTATAAAAGCCATTCCCCAGCGAGCATTGGGAAATGAATAGGGATAGAAAAGCAGATATTTGGAGTGGGGGGTGGCAACAATATTTTTAGGTCCATGAGACTCAACCACTTACAGTATTTTATATTGTTCTCAGACTATGGCTTAGCTTATTATGTGAACCAAGCATTGTTGTTTCCAAACTAGGTTTCATGGCTTAGCATGTAGTATAATTTCAGTCAATTCAATAAATCTTGTCCTCATACAATAAATTAATGAGAGTTACTGTGTTTTTCAGTAATCTTTGTTTTCATCCTCTGCCATGCATTGGTTGGAACATCTAATATGACAGAATTATGTCATTAGTATGTTGAATTTGAGAACATAAAGAAATTCCGTAGTGCGGGTTTGATTACTTAATCCATAAAAAAAATTGTTAGAGCCTTCCAGAGTCAATAATGCAAAAAACGGGCATTTTTGCTTGGATCAACTAGCAGAACATTGTAAATACACCCCTGCCTTTCTGATTTAAGGATTGGAGGAGTAAGTCATCAAAGATTTGTTCAAATCAGTCTTAATGGCTTGATTGCAAATAAAATTTATTCGAATCTAGATCCAGTATTAATCACACCTCCCAGATAGAAAATGTATGGTCAATGGGAATCAAATGAGCAAAGCAGTCAACCACACACTACTTCTTCTTGCCCATACAGCTTGCATTTTTCTGTATTTCTAATTCAAATATGATTAAAACTCTCTAGCAATGCTTATTTTCTTTTGCAGATCAAGTAGTGAATCCCTACTCCATATGTATCTGTTTGTAATCACGTAATAGTTCCTTCAGGGCACTAAACAATTGAAGGGACATTGTCCACAGCCATGGGTGTGGGCCTGCCAAAATAATTAGACCTCTGAAGACATTGGAACCCTAGCCCTTTGTCTTACAAAAAAGAAAGTTACATCAAAGAAACCACACCCTACATTGATGTTCATACTCTGTATGTCTAACAGGAGGTTGTAAGGAAAGAAAATGTATTTTAGAAAGGAAAAACTGGATGGATTATTGATGCATCATTAGAAAATGGCAAGAAAATGGCACCTAGAGATATCTGAAATGAGAAAAAGATTCTGGCTCTATGATCCTGCCAAGGAACCTTGTTGCCTGGGTTATTTGTGGACATGGATCCATCCTTTGTTCCTCTAAGGTAGTGGTCCCTACCTTTCCAATGTGATGGACCAGTGGGGGGAGGATGGTTCCATACAAGCGGCAGGGCACACATGCACTTGCCACTTGTAAGGCCTGGTTCCTAATAAGCTGTGGCCTGGGGTTGGGGACCTCTGCTCTAGGACTTAATCTAGAAACTATATTTTCTCAGGAACAAGATATTTTGCTTGGCATTTAAATTCAAGAATCCAGAGTCCTTTTGACAAGTAGCTGATGTTCTCCCTAGGGACTTTAAGAACATTTTCTAAAAAACAGAGTATGCATTTTTGAACAATCTCCATATAGTTCATGCCAGCAATCAAAATTAGGACATGGTTCCTGTCTCATGATAAGAACACCTGTCCCTTTACAAACTCACTACTTTTGATGTATTGATATCCCCAGTAATTTCATGAGAAAAGTAAACATTTGACATAATATTGTTCTTTCTGGATATGGAGATCTAGCAAGGTGTCACCAATGTGGTGAATTTTCTAAATGAAGAACAAATATGTACAATGTACAAATCAAATATGCCTGCCATGTCATGACCCTTAGCTATTTTTCAGATTCCAGTGTATAAGGATGACAAAAAAGAGGAAAATAGGATTCCAAAATTGATGGGAAATCAGAAGAGGAATGCTTTAAGAAAATAGCAGAATGAAAAGTCTGTATATTGTGGAATTTCCTACTCCAAGAATCCCAAGTGAGCATGGAGACAGTCAAAGATGTGGACTAGCAACATTTTTGTGTTCTACACAGGGTTTTTTTTTGGCTATTTTTAAAATTAATTAATTCCACTCAGTTTTTTAAAGCTTGACAATGAAATAAAAGGCAATAAAATCACAACTCAGAAGATAAGAGGTAGACTCTAATCTGGGCAACTCACTAATTACATAGAAGCAGCAAAACCTCGAGGCTCCAGAAATAGTTTACCACATCTACAATGGGCATAAAATTAAAATATTTAATGCAAAGCAGGCATTGCATGTCAATGGGGATGTGAAAACAATACAAGTACGAAAATATTCTCTCTTCTATGATTTTCCTTTGAATGTCTATAATAAATTCATTCTATTTAAAATAATTGTTTATTAATACACCAATAACAACTGAATGATACACCACTGCATGATCGTGTGTTCAGTTTTACATGAATCTTCTTAGAGTGGAATTATGCATTGAATTTTTTACTATGTTTTCCGCAGTCTCCCAAGTACTCTTCTTACCTGTTTGAGATTGTAAAGTCCTTGCTTATCACAATTTGGGATGTTCAGGGAATAAAGATGTTCTAATGGACCACGTTCATCTGGCAGGCGCATGGTTGATATACGTTCCAAAACCTGGTCCAATTCCTGTTGACAGGGTGTCTGCAATGCACGAACAAGGCAGAAAGAGAAAACAGAACAGAAAAGTTCAGAGCATATCAAAGTTCATGTTCTGGGTTTTTGTTTAAGAAAGAGACTACAATTGCATTTGGCTTCTGAGATACGTATGTCAAGGTTTGTCATTGGTATGCTCAGTTTGCATTATTATTTTAAAAAAATATTACAATTTAGAAGCTGCCCAACTCCAAACAACTCTGTGGAGTTTATATATTAAAAGTAATGAATTATAAAAACCAAAGGAAAAGATAATGAACATCCAGAACAACCCAATACCTCTCAAAGGAGAACAGGATGCAATCCTATATACTGGCTAGGACTTGCCACACCTGAGAGTAAAACCAAAGTTTCAAATACTTATGGAACACCCTCACAATGAGAGCCATATGGATTGCTGGGGAGATGGTGTTGATGCTTGCTTAACATAACTTTATAGATTTGAATCTAATAATATAGATATAATTTTAAAATGTGACCACTGTCTGCCTCCGCCTCAGAAAAGTATATTACCATAGCTCTTTTCACTTAATATAAGCTTTTTTTAATACAGTGCCCTGTGGGATGTATTTCACTTGTAGCCTTTCTCTTTGACTAAGATCAGAGGTGGGCTGCACATACTGTAACAACTGGTTCGCCTAGTGCAGAACCAAAAATGTGAGTGTGCGCGCACGCCCCATTTGCTTGTGCACAGCTGCAAAAACACAGAGATTTCCTGCACGTGGCAGTTGCGGTGAGTAGATTGGGTGAGGCGCAGAAAGCAGCTGGGCTGCATGGGCGGGATGAGCGAGCCAGATATATAGGATGGGATAGCACTGGGGCGGGTGCAGAGGTGGTATTCAGCAGGTTCTGACCAGTTCTGGAGAACTGGTAGCAAGCAGAAATTTTGAATAGTTCGGAGAACCAGCAAATGCCACCTCTGACTGCAGATTTTACAGTATCCTTCCCCTGCCATGCCCACCAAGCCATGCCCGTAGAACCAGTAGTAAAAAAATTGAATCCCACCACTGGGCGGGTGGGCAGGCCCAGCTGGTGGTCAGAACTACTGGTATGGGCAAGTCGGTCCAAACTGGCAGCTGCCCACCACTGGCTAAGATCAACCATGCCATGGCACTCTCATATAACATTGCTACCACAGGAAGTGCAATTACTCCCAGCAGGTTTCTGGGTGTAATTCAATGTGCTGGCTGTCAGTTTAAAAAACCCACCTGGCATGGGGCAAGATTACTTGTTGGCCTGCTTATCTTTAATGTTTTGTCCATCCCACCAGGTCTGTCAGAGTGGGCTTGGGTTTCTTTGATGAAGTAAAACTAGTGGGTTCTTCCACCAAACACGTCAGCCAGGATGTTAACAAGTTCTGGCACCGGTGTGTGTAATATGTTGCTACTGAGATTTTCACAGAGGCCTTGACTTGGGTTTTTTTAAAAACACATTTTGATAATTGTATTATGCCTTTACCTCTGTTCTTCACTCACAAGTTTCTTTTGTTAGATGGATGGATATTTGAATTTGAGTAATAACTAACTACTTAACCTCCCATGATCACTTGAAAATAATTTGCCATGATTCTTTTATCTTTAGGTAGCAAGGAGATGTTTTTTTTTATATAGCAAAGACTCTACCACTATCACTTCAATAAATTATAATCGGAGCTTGCCTGTTTTATCAGTGCTTATTCTTCAATCCATCTTGAGCTTTCAAGAAAATAAAGCACCACATGCCAATTGTTTAACCCACACACAGACAGAAGCCTCAAAAGCTTTCGAGAGACTGTGAAAACCAATTTCAGAGCCTGTCAGTTTCTGTCCAAGAAACATCCTGAATAGTCTTCAGCTACTCAGACTTTGCCTGGATTTGGGCCAGTTACAAAACAGTGAAGCCAATTAGACCAGCCTAAATATGGCACTATGAACGACAGAGTAAGAGAGGGGAAAACCTCATGCATTGCTAGTATAGCAAAACCAAAAGGGATGGTGTAAAGCACAGCTAGCTGGTATCAATTTTACCTGAGGGAAAAGAGCAAAGGCTGAATGAGAAAATCTACAACTAGAAATAATCCCTTTACACCACACTACACCACCTGTAATCCTAATTGACAATCCCGTGTGCCAAAATCTTTCTGGGCCATGCCAAAATTCTTCAAATTTATGGAAAGAGATGTTCTGTTCTGATCTGTTAAGTATTATTTTCTCTTTCCCCCTGACAGTCTTCTCTAAAATTCCCTACCTTATCTAATTAAGGCAAATTGAGAGACCTATTGTAGTTTCTGATAGAATTTCTGCTGAGTTACAAAGCATATTAAATTTTCAGAGCACATGTATATTAAGTTTTTTTTAACAGTAAAGGTAGATAATCAAAAACAGGTTAGCCTCCATCTAAGACACTTGATAGCACCCACTTAATCCATCATTTTCTGCAAAAAATCTCAGTAACCAGTAGGCATTACGTGGTTAGAATTCTAGAGTTGTACAGTCCATATTTTGCCATCTAAATGAACATATCTTTCTTCACTGATATCCTCCATAAACTTGTTTAAAGAATAACATGCATCTAGGTGAAAAACTATTGCTACCAGCTGAATAATATAATAAAATATGTTGCTGTTGTTGTTGTTGTTCACAAACAGAATCTAATTAAAAAAAGAGATGATCAGAAGTGAAAACAATTATTCTGTCTGATTACTTTTGATATGGCTCCAGTGATGTTAATGCACACTTGTAAACAGATAGAAAAGTCGGCTATAAATGAATGTCAATATTTTATTTTTATCTACTTTATTTATTGAACATATATATGTCAGCCTAGCTTACAGACAATAATTGTAGGCATTCAAAACAACAGCAAACAAAAACAAAAGATAAAACAATAATTTCACAGGGAACATCACTTCCTATGACACTGTCACAACATCCCTACACTGGCTGGGCTCATTCCCTTGATGACTCAATGCCTGGGGAAACAGCGGTTGAACAAGATAAAAGTGGGATGCTGAGATGGGAGATGGACAGATCAGAATTTTATCTCAGATTCCAAAACTTAAAAAAAAAATGCCTGGGTAAATAGCCAGATCTTTACAGCTTTCTTAAAGACAAAAATCACCTGGTTCTCTGCTTGCCCAATAATATTCTGGGAAATAGGTAGACTGATTGCACAACAAAACCCTCACCTATAACTTAATCATCATTTTATCCACCCAATTCAACAACACTTTTTAATTCTATTGTTACCATCATATGTCACTACCAACCAAATTACTTTTTAGCCTAATCCCAAGAATACAGGCCATCCTTGACCTTCAGCCACAACTGAGTCCAAAATTTCTCTTGCTAAACAAGACCATTTTTAAGTGAAAAATAGCTGTAAAGATCTGGTTATTTATTGCCACAGTGGCTAAGTGAATCACTGCAGTGGTTAACTTAGTAGCATGGTTGTTAAGTGAATCTGGCTTCCCCATTGACTTTGCTTGTCAGAAAGTCACAAAAGGGGATCACATGACCCCAGGTCACTGCAACCATGAATAGATATGAACCAGTTGCCAAGTGTTCAAATTTTGATCACATGACCATGGGGATGCTGCAATGGTTATAAGTGTGGACACACGGACAAGGGAAGATCAGTTGCTCCTTGTAAAGAGAAGAGCAACACAAATGATTAGGGGATTGGAGGCCAAAACATATGAAAAATGGTTGCAGGAACTGGGTATGTCAAGTCTAATGAAGAGAAGGACTAGGGGAGACATGATAGCAATGTTCCGATATCTCAGGGACTGCCACAAAGAAGAGGGAGTCAAGCTATTCTCCAAAGCACTTGAGGGCAGGACAAGAAGCAATGGGTAGAAATAATCAAGGAGACAAGCAACTTAGAACTAAGGAGAAATTTCCTGACAGTTGGAACAACTTGCCTCCAGAAATTGTGAATGCTCAAACACTGGAAGTTTTTAAAAAGATGTTGGATAACCATTTGTCTGAAATGGTGTAGGGTTTCCTGCCTAGGAAGGGGGTTGGAGTAGAAGACCTCCAAGATCCCTCCAAGGTTCCAACTCATTCTATTCTATTCTATTCTATTCTATTCTATTCTATTCTATTCTATTCTATTCTATTCTATTCTATTCTATTCTATTCTATTCTATTCTTCTGCTCTGTTCCGTTCTGCTCCTCTCCCCTCCCCTCCACTCTGAGACTGCACATCAGTGATCCATGGTGGGTTTTGAGCACTCAGAAACGACAGAAATACCTATCTGGCTCACAGTTGCTGTTAGTGCCTTTCAAAGGACAGTAAGTTCACAATCTTCCTCTTCTATTCATGTTCAGTAATTGGCAATTAACTACTTTTAAACCATGGGTATTAGAGACTTTTGGATTGATAAGTCCAAAAATACTAGATGAGTTTGCCATACATCTTCAATGAAAGAAAAAATTAATAATAAATTTAAGAATTTTTAAAAATTAAAATAAACAGCAAAAAGCTAAATACCACTCTGATTCTAGAAAGTTATAAAGGGATTAAGGACATAGATAAATTTGGAATAAGATTTTCAAATACTGAAGGATGTTCTTGAAAATCGAAATCAGAATTTAGTATCAACAATATTAATAGTGATGTTTGCTTCCATAGATAGAGATGGCAGAGATGGCATCAAAAATGGATCAGGCTATGAGAATGATATAGAAAAGATCGCCTCACTGCATATTCAAAAGAAATATGATGTTTCAAAAATTAAAAGGGTAATACAAATCATAAACCAAAACAGTGACCTGCATATTTTATTTATTTTTTATGTTGGATTTACAAAATAAGCTTATTAAAGCTTTGAAGAATCTTGTGAGGAAAAAATGATAAGAAATCAAATTCTATGACATTATTTGAATGGACTAAAGCTTTAGATGAGTTGAATTAAAAGAAGTTGGCTTAATTGATCAAGGTTAAAATAAAACATTATTATTTCTGGTAAATATTAATGGATTTCCTGCTGGCATCACAACTGAAAAAATGGTGCTTTATGGATTTGTTTATAGATATGGAATGAAGATATAATTGGCTGTAAACTATGAGGTGGCAAAGAATTACTAAAATTATTTATACATGTCATCAAAATTGGAAGTCACTTCTTTATATATTTTCTTTAATTACTATATTATTAATTTCTTTACTACATTATTTTCTTTCTTTTTTGTGCTTTTTGTATTTTTTCTTCTTCTTTGCATCTTTCATTCTTTTTATTATTTTTTAGTTTATTTTAGATTTTACTATTGTACTTAAAATCTTCAGTAAAAAATTACATACCATCTTTTAACGCAAGCATCCCTAAATTAGAAAAGAGTGGGACATAATTCTAGAAAAACCTTCAGTCAAATCTTATACGGTGCCACTCAGAGAAGATTAGAATCTTAAATGGAACTATTAGATCCTTGAAACTACCTCATAGTAATACTAGTTAATTTCATATTACTATTTATCAACTCACCCTAACAGGTTGTAGACGTATGTCAGGCTTATGCTTGGTCATCAGCTTTTGCTGCTCATTCGTTTTGTCACGAAGTATGGCTATTTCCTTGCCATTTTTCACAGGAGGCTTTAACCTTCCAAACACCACAGTAGAGGCACCATCTACAACGTTTTCCACAACAGATACTTCAGGATGTTCTTCGTTATCTAACAGAGAAAAGAAATATGTTAAAATAAAGAAAAGCCATTAGTTACCCAGCCTCAGAAAAAGTTCCTATAGATTCATTTGTGGAACACTACCTCTAATTAAAATATGGGGTGGGTGGGGTGGGGAAAACCAACTATGATAGTTTGAGGAAATATCCTCATCCTTATATGGAAATCATAAAGGGTTTGTTTCTGTTTTTGATGAGACAATTCCTTGCTGCCAAATAGGTTTCTGTGGCGACAAACTCATCATTCCATTTCAAATGCTTGGTTGTAACAAATTGACAAGGTTTTTAATAATGCATTAATTTCAAATCAAAAGCCATGCATGACTGAATTACAGGGGGAAATTTAGCTAAAGACACAAAATATAATGTACCATCTGTACTAAGAAGAGAAAGAAAAGTATCGCAGAAATTGTTAAGTGCCTGGTCTTAACATGGTGCTTGTTGTGGATCCATTTCTCCTAAGATATAGCGGACCAAGTTACCTCCTGACCCATCATTCTCAAACTATCATTGTATTTAAAGCAGAACAAAGTGAAAGGGAGTGTGAGTGAGCGTGTGTGTGTGTGTGTGTGTGTGTGTGTGTGTGTGTGTGAACAAATAAAGGAACAAGACAGATTGTCTTCATGGTCACATAAAAACTCTTTGGGAAAATAATAAAATCTAAAAAGAAATACAGCACCTGTAATTGTATATAAATAATGCTAAATAAATAAATAAAAAAGCAATAAAAGGATCTGCATTCTTTATAACCAAACTTATTGACATACTTTCAAGGAGGTAAAAGGTTGGAAAACAGAAACAGTGAAATAGAAACAGAATATTTCTTCAAGGAGAAAAGTCCCAATGACTAGGCTATCATAATAATGTGTGTGTGTGTGTATGTGTGTGTATAATATATATATATTATATTATTATATATGTGTGTGTGTATGCATGTGCATGTGTAGATTTTCATTCCACTGAGGTTACAAACTGATCCATAGAACACATGAACTTTTGGCATCATCCTAACAGTAACACAATGATTTTTTTTTTAAAAAAACCCTCTGGTTGACAACATAGCAACTGTTAATATAATAGGTCTGGTAGCAACAGAAGTCAATCAAATTTGCACTCAAGTCCTTTACTTATGACCACATTTGACCCCAAAATTTCTGTTGTTAAGTGAGATATTTGTTAAGCGAGGTTTGCCCCCATTTTACAACCTTCCTTGCCACAGTTGTTAAGTGAATCACTGCAGTTGATAAGTTTAGTAACCCGGTTGTTAAGTGAATCTGGCTTCCCAATTGACTTTGCTTGCCAAAAGAATGCAAAAGCTATTCACATAACCTTGGGACACCGCAATGGTCATAAGTATTAACCACTTGCCAAACATCTGAATTTTGATCACATGATCATGGGGAAGTTTCAAAAAGTCATTACTGTGAAAAATGGTCATAAGTCACTTTTTTCAGTGCCACTGTAACTTTGACCGGACATTAAATGAACTATATTAGTAAGCCTGTATTTGATACATTTCAAAGGGTTTTTTTTAAAACATATTACCTATTATTTTTGTGATGAGGTAGCATCTTTTTCACCAGCTAATAAGCTCACTCCCCCTCTCAGAAAAGAGTTACTGCTGTTAGTGACTATACTTGCTATGAGACTGACAGTGTATTCTGGAATTCTTGTATTGAGATAGGACTGATAGTAGGCACAGCTCTGTAAACCATAAAGCTAGGACAAAATTGTAGTTTTGTTTTATTTAATATTTGGCCAATCAAGTCCTCACAGAGTTAAATCAACCACACTTACATCCTTCTGTGTCTACAGAATTCTTAAAGCCAATGACTAAGTAGATTGACAACTTGAATTCCTTATGCAAACGTTGGCTTTCTTAGAAAAATAAAATGCTCTGTTCTTGTCATTCCAGGCTATTGATCATACAACACATCTACTACATAGCTAACATTTGCAATTTTGGCATGGAACATTCTTGGTTACTGAAGGTTGAAGGAATGAGATTCCTACTTGATCATGGCATAAACATAGGATAAAGACTTCAAATAAATTCATATGTCTAGGCCAGGTAGTTTGTATTCTAAGCCATTGCCAGAACTTGCTCTATTATTTTTGGGAAATCCTTACCAGGTTGTAGCCATTTTGAAAAATGGGGAAAAAAGGAATCCTGGGGAACTGGTCTCTGTCAGCTTCCTACTGATTCCAAGAGAATTTTACAACAGATTATAAAGTAATTGAAGTATCCATACTATAAAAGGGATGTTGAGTTCCCTAAAAGTCAGAGCAGCTTTGTCAAGAACACATCACTAGCGCATACTGTGACAGTTGAAACCAAAAAGGAGTCGGTTGCAACAAGTTTTAGTTTTAGAATTTGTGGTTTAATCACTGCTAGGTTGGAAAACTAGATTTTTAGCCTGATCCAAGAGTATGGATAGCCTTTCAGATAATTGGGGTCATTATTAACCCTACTCCCCCAATACATTATCTTCTGCCCTTATCCAATCTTTTTAGCAGGACAGTAGGAGTAAGGAAAGGATTGCTAAACAGGCTAATGAACAGTGTGTTCTGATGCGTGGTTGCTTAGCGAGAGCCTCTTATTCTCCTGGACTGCTGCTGGCAAGGGGATGATCCAAATGGGCATCCAGTGACCTCCTTTGGCTGTAACCTTCCCCAGGAAGTGCTTTCAAGCCCTTCAAAAGCACATGGAAACAGTGGCTTGACAATCCCTCTTCAGCCTGAGTAAGTCCAGCTTTAGCAGCCTGCCCTACTTGTTCATTTTGCTTTCTTTCCATTGCTGAAGGTACAGATTGGGGGCTGAACAATTGATTCATTCTTCCCCATCCTTCCTCTAGGTCAATGTCATGCAATCCTCATCATTTATTCAACTTATAGCGCAGGATAAAGGTCTCAGCTGCGTGTATGCCCTTGTTGTGGCAAAATTGCTGCATCACCCTCTCCTAAATTTCTGCTGGAGACATAAAAACTTACATTTGCTTGGAGAGATAAACACCAAGTGGACATTTTTGTAATTCCCACTCTGGCGCAATATAATGAGTAAATCGAAGAAACTCATGTTTCACAATGATATTCTTACTTTACTTAGCAAGACCCCCTAAATCAGGAAAATATCTTAGTATGTTTTAAATGCAATTCATGGTATCCTCACATTGTGATTTGGATTTCAGCTACTTGGATTTTTAGAACTTTGATTCTAACCTTGACATAGAAATGGCTTTATAAACATTGAATAGTTTTTCAGGATTTTATGTGAAGAGATGTCCAGCCCTTTCTGATTCAGGGATCACAGGTGGGTGAAGTTTACTGGTGGAATCAGTGCATGGTAAGCATACATGCATGTATGCACATATATGCCTTTTTAAACAGCTTTCTACAGTCAAACATTTCCAGAAACATGTCATACTATCTATGTGCTTAAAATCCACATTTAAAATTTATTGTTCCCTCCACTCCACCTATAAAATGAAAGGGAGTTCTATTTCAGTTCACCTTTAAAGTGGATTATTATCATTTTCATTTTGTGATGTGCAACTAGTTGCAGACGTCCCATAAAGGAGATTAGAAAGAATCTCCTTTGGATGGTTTGGCATAAGGTCTGTTACAAACATCTAAGTTACAAGCAGAATTGGTTGAGAACAGAGTGTCCCGGAGAAAAATCTATGTGGTTACTAAATGATGAAATTGATTTAATGGAACATAATCAAATCAATCAAATTACAAGTATATTAATAGTCATTTTGTTACTTCTGTTACGCTTCTGAGAGGAAACAATCAGCTTTGGGGAAAAACAAATAAAAAGTGAAGGGTTTTCATGCCTTCAGTAATACAGTCTGACCTCAGTTACACCCAACTGACTTTTTTTGAAGGTTTGGGGAAGTAAATACATGTACTGCAACCAAAAGTTTGCCTTTACATTAAAAAGCTAAACCCCTAAGGGAAGAAATGCCAATGCTCCACATCAAGCAAATAAAATAAAAACACAAAAGGATCAAATATGAGTTTTACTCTCCCCTTTAGAGCTATCTACATGTCTGTCTTTGCTTTTTAATCCTATGGCTTCAAGCCAACATGTCTAAATGTGATTGGCTTTGAAGCCACATTACACTTCTTTATTCTGTATTTTCCAAACAGTAACTCCACCCAGGGCGTTATGTTTCTTTTCTCATTTCAGTCTTATTTTTCTTAGCTTGCCTTTTCTAAGATCATAAACAACTATTGTGATGTTATTCTAATTTTATCTTCCATAAAATTTGAAATCAATTGCATTTCACCATTTATGGGATTTTGCATTTATATCAGACCTAGAGAACAACTGGAATGTGGCTGCCTGCACTATGGAGAGTGCCCTTAGGTTTTTCCAATAATACCTCTGTTGCATGAGCTGCATTGGCTTCCAGTTTTTTTCTGGGTGCAATTTAAGGTGTGGACCATCACTTTTAAGGCCTACATGGCACAGGGCCAGGTTATCTGCAGTACTGCCTTTCCCTAAGGATAGCTACCCATCCTACCAGGATAGATAGGTGGGCATGCTCCTAGCCCCTTCCTTTAAAAATTGCCATCTTATGGGAACTAGGAAAAGTGCCTTTTCCATGCCAGCCCCTGACCTATGGAATTCCCCTTCCCCTGAAGTTTGTCAGGCTTCTACCCCCCCTCGCAACCTTCTGAAAAGAACTGAAGATCTGACTGTCCCCTCAACTACTGGGAAAAGACGAGGTGATTCACATTGGAAGCTTTGGCTTGGTACCAAGTTTTTGTTTTTAGGTATTTGGACTGAATAATTTAAATATGGGTTTTTAATGTTATTTTAGTTTTTGATTAGGAGCCACCAAGAGTTTGTTGTAAGATAGGCAGCTATATAAATGTTTTAAGTAAGTAAATAAAAATAAACAAACAATTTTTGAGATCACAGTCTTAATCACCACCATCACCAATCAGGCTGTAGATAGTGCATATTCAGCACTCCCATCACTTAAGTTATCAAAATGATTGTGAATCAATCATTGGTCTCTAGAGGTAAAAAAAAATAACAACCTACCTTCAGAGAATGTCAGTTTCAGGTCTCTCATGCTTGTGCTGAATCCCTAGAGAACTCTGCCATTTTAGCTACTGCAATATTTTGCTACTCAGGCATTTCTCATCTCAGCTACTAAGGAAAGAATTAGTAATCCCATTTAATATATCTCTATTAGACAGATTCCTTAATTTCTGTCCTAAATAAAAAAATATTTAAGGAGAAAATATGGAAAGATGAAAGATGCTGATGGACTCCAGTGTCATCATACATAGTGACAGATTCCACAAGCACAAAGAAAGCTTCAACATTGTTAGGAAAACATCCAAAACAAACATCGACTGAGATATGTAAATATCTAACTAAATATCCTTCATGCTGAGCCCTACCAGGCAGATATACAACTACCACATCTTGTTCCTACTAATGATTGATTTCCTAAAGCCAAATAAATGCTTCGGGAAAGAGATAAAATATAAAATATAGACCTAAAAATAAATAACAGCTCAGGAGAACATTTAGCCAAATATTTAACAGAGAAGCAGTTTCATCTAAAATAATTAAGGGAATATTTTACATTGAGAAGCCATAACAAATATTAATCCCACTTATTATTTTTAGAAGCCTCCTTTTTTCTCTCTTTCAGTTCAATAGTCAAACTTGGTATGTATTCTTTTATAAAAGTTTATTAACCCATTTAATAGATATAATGTTAATAAGGTACCAATGGAAGACATTCCAGCTGAAATAGGCTTGAGATCATTAACTCAGATTAAAACTGCAGCAGAAGGCAAAATGTTACAGCTATGACATCTCAACAGGATCACCTCCAGAATTAACCCCTCCTCCATGTGTGAAAGTTGTTTTTTAAAGGTATCCTAATGGTATGTGTAATGGCACACAGGGTTTCTATGAGACACCATTTAATATGGCACTGTTTAAAACCTGGCATGCTTAGGTTTCAGAACAATTTATTTTTGCGCATTTGCAAACTCTACATCCAATTTTCAACCAATTTAATTAATCAAACTTTTTGTTTAAAACATAAGGGGAGGGATCAGCCTTTAAAAGATGGGAAGTTTTATTCCATCTGAAAGAAAGAAAATGAATGTGCTGTTGGAGAACATCAGTAATATGATAATAAAAAGGAGATGCAGAAAGGGAGGGAACAAGAAAAAAGTAAGAGACATTCTTCAGCCAATCCACATCAAATTTAATAAAAAAAGATAAATTAATACTCTGAATTGTTCTTTGTTATATTAAACCCAAATCCAACAAGTCAACCTGATTTAAAATTTCACATAAGCAAGGGACAATGTTTGAGGATGAATGAAAGAGTAAAGGGATATATAAACTACTATGGAAATTCTAAACCTTCACTATCACAATATGATCCTAATCCGGAACTATTAAGTTCTCTATAGATGTGTATATCCAAGTGATAGCAAATGTTAAGCAGCAAAATGACTGAATAAACTGCTTGAAGTATGAACACTTGCAGCTACCATATAAATTTCTCCTGGCTACTTGAAATAAAGCAATGTTCTTAACAGGTTTATTAGTTTCCACTGCTCTCAGTTAATAAGAAAACTGCTCTGCTACACAGTGTTACAGCTGTTGTGACCATCCCTACATCTGCAGCTGTTTCAAAAATATGCATGTCTGGGTTAGACTGCTAAGCTTGTAACTTCTCTATTTCCATCTGCCGGACAGGTTTATTAGTTTCTTTTATGGTAAACTCCACCCCAGGCAGGAATGAAAAGCTTAAGCTGTGATCATTTGTCACATCTCGAGTCAGCCATTCAAATAACTCCTCCTGTCCCATCTAAACGCTGAAATAGACCCCAAATAACTGTAGTGCATGATCCAAGTTGCTAACAGTTGGAAGCACACCAACATTAGCTTCCGGAAGGAAAGGAGATGCTGAAACTAAAGGTCTTTCAGCCAGTGAATACAAGCAATTCTACTTTCTTTTCCTTTCCTCATTTCAATTGTTTAAATTTCCTGCTCAGTATTCTTTTGCAATTTTTTTTTTAAAAAACTCCAATTATCTAGAGCCTGCCATTAGCTTAAAAGAAAGAACTGAATGGCACAAAATCACAAAACATACTTTAGATAATGTACACATAACTATATTCCTAGTACTTGTGCAAACCAACTGAATCAAAGGAATGAAAGAAAGTTCATTCTGCTCTTTTAGACCCACTGTTAACATTTTAAAAATTTTTATATATAGCTATAAACCAGAAGTACAGTAAGCTGAAACTTTTGATATGACTCGGCGTGCTCTCCAGACACTGGTCTTCTGAATACAAAAAACTTGAGGAGACATGAAATATCCATGACTCCATGGCAGCCTTATCTCATGCACACAATGTTGTTCAGCAGGTGGCATGTTATTGAAAATGTCATGTTGAAGAATGCAGCCAAAGGTACAAACAGAAAAATTATCTCTTTAGTAGCTCTCATTTGCTGAAGCTACATATCACTATATTTCTATGCTCAGATGCAGTGTTAGTTTCTGCTAGTTGAAGTGGAATTGCTGCTATTCAAATTTCACACACATCTCTCTTGTGTGGCTGAAAACTCTTGCGCAGTCATTCTTGGGTTCTGGGCCAAGTCTTCATCCATTAAACCCTTAAATAATGCTTTCAAGTGTTCTTCCTTTTACCCAACATGGGAATGACTCTGGCCAAGATGCCATGGGAAAAAAAATGATGCAGACAAAAAAAAAAAAGTACTTACCCGGAAGAGTGGTCTGGATGTTAAAACAGAGCTGAAAGGTGATGTAATAAATGGAAAAAACATAAAACATCTGTGTTATATGCCTCCATGTCTTGAAACCATCATCCTTATCCTGCATGTTATCATTCTTCTGAGTAGCTTTTGTCTTAGTAAAGGAACTTTCAAATTGGATAGTTCAAGTTTTAAAATATCAATGAATATAAAAGATTAAAATATTTAAGATGAAATTCAAAAATGCTATTCAGTGGAATCTTGTTCATTGTTAGAGATAGATAAACAGTTAATTTCCCAACACCGATAATAATCATCCTATTGCATCAGTTCAATGTCGACCAAGTAAATTAATGCAAACAATGTTGTTTCCTCATACTATTAAAGCAATAATCCTCTATTTACTTGAAGTAAATCCATTAATCTCACTGACCATATTTCTTTAAATGCATTCAAAGCATTTAAACAATATATTAGAGACCTGGAAGCCCAATAGGACCAGTCTTGTTCTACTTAAGAACATTCTTTTTCTGAACAGTCAAGTCCCTTTTTACAAACCAGCAAGAAGCATATACTACAGAACTGCTTTCAAATTCTAAACACTAATTTTAGCATGCATCAATGTTCTCCCTACAACAGTTTTGGAAAGTTGATACAAAATAGTCCCCTATGAACTGAGACTGCCTCTGTGGACAAGTGACTGTTGAAACTATGCCTCATGTTCTGCTATACTGAGTCCTCCATAGGGGCTCAAGCACTCACCTTTTACTTCTTATCTAGTAAATCTCCCAGGAAATTCTTATATTTTTTATGTCCAGTTGTTTTAGATCAATATGATTCACTCTCCTTGACCACAGCTAAATTTTGTTGTACTGTCTATAAAATTAGGGAGACTTCAATTGTCCACTGATGCACATAGCACCAAGATATTTTATCTTGTTTCATTTTTACTTTATTTTTATTTTTTAATTTGCTTCTGATTGCTGTTTTGCTTGATGACCGTAATAAAAATACTTCTTTGTAGACCTACTGTATGTATAGCATTGTGCTCCAGTTATCCATTGTGCTCCAGATATAATCAAGTGATAACTTGGGTAACATAAATCTGAAAATGTTTCCTGTAATAATTGACTTTCTTTCTCTACAAATATTCCATATGCTGAAATATAACTTAAATATATCCAGATAATAGCAAAATTTTTACCCAGGTAGAATTGTTTGTTTTGCTTTAGTAAATTAAAAACTAAGGCAAAAATATTTACTGGTAGCATGAGCTTTTGCAAACATACATTTACTTTACTTAAAACTTAAAACATTAAAATAACTATAAAGGAAATTGATGCATAAATGGACAACAGCTGTGGTATATAAACTGAGAGGCAAGTTTTATATTTGTAAGAATACTTTAAAATGGAGTCAGAAAAAATACAAATTCTGCCCACTTAATCTAGCTATAATTTATGAGCAAAATTGAGGTATTGACAATAGAGTATCTTTTGCACACTCTTGCTATTTTATTGATAAATACAGTAAATATGGATGTTGTTACTCCAATCATACTGTTGTTTCTGAAATACATATTTCTAATTTTCAAAATGCATTGTGTTTTGGCAGAAAAGGTTTTTCAGTTTTTAAGCACATCCCTTGCTTGTGTGAGCAATATGCAGAAGGTCAGAGGTTGAATAGATTTCAATGCCAACTAATAAATAGTACCTACAATTCATGAGTAACATGGGCTCCTTCCGGATGAGTCTTTTTTATGGTGCAATAGCTCTGCCTTTGCATATAATTTTACCTCAGGACAGATGTCACCATTCATTTGTAACCTCCCTTGTCATCCCACCACCACTTCTTTGGTCTCTCCCCCCCCACCCCCGCCTAGGCCTTTTTACAACAAACCCATTAAAATGGAAAACAGGAGTTTCCACACAATGTCTTTTGACTGGTAGTATTAGAAGCCAGTTTGGAGAATCACAACCTTCCACCTTAATGAGTTTCACCTCTGCAAGAATTAGGGATTTATGTAAGACATTTCCATAGCACATTTAGCTATCTCCCAACACTGTTTGTTTACACCTTGGTTATGTAATGTTAAGAGTTCACATATTATGCTAAAATTATGTTTAGTTTTCTTCTCAGAGGAACAAGAAGCTAGATACATTAATTTGGACATTCCCCCTCTAAGATTTTGCTGAAAAATAGATGTGCTGAATGATGAATATTTGCTCTGTCTCTTTGCTCTCCTCCTCCCCACCCCCAATCAGGATACACAAAATAGCTTCAGGGTTGCAAAAATCAATACCATTAAAACTTTTTAAAAAACCCTCTCTATATATATGATAATAACCTTTGTAAACAAAAAATAGGTCATCAACTTTTGGCAAGATACAGGGTTCATTGGTTATATATCAACTATGAACCGTTTCTGGAGTAATTGCATAGTACCAAAACATACAGGTACATGAGTGGAAAACAAATGAACTAACATTATTAACTCTCTATAGCAATGTTTCTCAACTTAGGCAGCTTAAAGAAGTATTAATTTCAGCTTCCAGAATTCTCCAGCCAGCCAGAGGTCCACACATTTTCAGGCTGCCAAAGTTGTGAAGCTCTGCTCTACAGGCTCCAAATACATCTTCGTAACTGTAATCCTGAGTTGAATGAGTTAAAATTTCTACCTCTAGAAAAGGCTGAATATTAAGATGTCCACAAATTATGAGAAAGTAAAGAGAGATTTACTCTCTGTACCTGAGATTCAGAAAGCTACCTGTGATGCTCCAAATAATTTCTGAATATCAGAACTTTCACTCATCCTTTAAAAGCCTGTCCTGAGCACCAGAGACCTTTCCGGAGTAGCATCCAATAATGTAGTTTTAGAAGGTTGGCCTGATTAGTACTTGGGTAGACAATAATGTTGAAAAAACATCCCAGAAGATGCCAGGGTGAACCACTAATTATTTGAAAGAAACCTATATGGAGGTAACTATATAAACATCACTAGTGGAGCCCAACTAAAATGGCACTTTACTATTGTAGATGTCACTAGCATAGAAGAAAGCCAGAGATCCTATATCTAGTCAAAGAAGTATTTTCCATTAGAACAAAAAAGCTTTTTTCAATATAGTTCTTCAATGTAAGAAATTATGTAGTAATATTTTAATGTGTGTGAAGGGTTGTGGAGGGAGGGTATTTCTACATTCATTGCTTCAATGACATCTTTTAAACTGAGCATTTGTGTTCCCAGTAACACAGTAATTTCACTTTCCACAATAATTTCACTTTCCACATACATGTTTTACACAAACAAATTGCAATAAATGACTGTTACTAAATGTTAAGTACCCATGACTGCCCTTTGGTCAGGACAGGTGATTTTATAATCAGTGAACAAATAGTGTGTTTTGAAACTTCATTTTGCATGCCAAAATTTGCCTCTGTACAGCTAGAATGGTCACCTAAACTAAAGCAGTGACTAAGCTCCTAAGGGACCAAAGCTATATCAATATTCAACTTAAGAATTCAACCCAACAATAGATTTCTATTAAAATAAGCACTTCTTTATTTTTAAGTAACAAGATTTATGTGAACAGAGAGCAAACATTGTGGACTCCTTTTTAAAAAGATTGCCAACATTATATGGTTTGAGCACCTATATTTGTCCTTTTCATTTAATACACATTGACTTCAATGAAGCATTAAAAATAGCTGTGCATGCTGTGTCACACAACATGCTTTTACTGATTTGAAAATGATCTTGCAGTCATTCCATCACTTCATCAATACAAAATTGGTACAAAATACAAAACGGTAATCCTTTAATTTCTGACAATATAATAAAATGCCATGGAAATAAATTAAGAGGATGAAAAAATAATCAGTAACAATTGAATGGTTGTGGGGTTTTTTGTTGCTTGCTTGTTAGAGGGTATTGTTTTTCTGCTACTGAAATTATTGTTATATATTAGATTTTTATCCCAGCTGCCTTTATTACTGTATAAGTAACTTAAGATGCAAATTTACCTAATACTCTTTCCTCCTCCTATTTTCCCCAAAACAGCAACCCTGTTAAGTAGATTGAGCTGAAAGTGTGTGACTGATCCAAAGTCATCCAGCTGGCTTTCAGGCCTAAGACAGAACTAGAACTCACAATCTCCTGATTTCCAGGCCAACACTTTAAACACTAAATCAGACTGGCTTTATTATGCTACCATGCAATTTCACTCTTATTCCTAAAAAATATTAAGGCCACCCTTTGCTCAGTCAGTGATTAACTGTGAAATTCTTGTCCAATAATCAGAAAGTAAAAACCTTGGTAAGCTGCAAAAAAGTTTCAGATGGCCAGCTTTTCACTGTGCAATTTTCCTCTCAGTACTTCCTTGGCTTTCTTCCTTTCCTTTAAATATCAGCTCCTTTTACTGTCCCATCACCTCCATCTTTTCAGACTGGGAATTGTGAGTAGCCAAATACGAGGGACAGAAAGACGTCTAGGAGAAAACAATACCAAAAGCAAAGCCTGCTGCCCCTAATAACGCAGTAAGAGCAAAAGCACCAAAAGAAAGTCAAAAGGTGTTCTCATGCTCCCTAAGAATAAAGAAGATTCCTCGTCTATGAAAGAAGAACCCCTCTGAGAAATTGTAAGGCAGATTTTTGCACAGTATTAGAATATCATTCAAATAATACACTGAGATAAGAAATAATATGTGTATGTTACAACAATGTAGAACACTATGCTAGGGGAATGTCAGACCTGCCACCACCTAAACTGCTATGCCAAGCCTGGTAAGCTCCACGGGCCAGATGTGTCATGTGCTGGCCACACCCACGCCCGGTTTAGCGAAGGGAAAAAAAGTCCCGATATGTCACATGACGTCCCTGCTCTAAGCAGAAACTATCCTTGGCTCCATTTGGTGAGACAGCTGACAGGGAAATTGAAACACTCAGTTTCCATGGTACACTACCATGAAATAATCACATTAAGATCAACTAATAAACAAACACCATTACTCCAAACTTAGGCCAACATCCCCTAGACCTGGCACACTGTTCCTCAAGGGACTGTCATTATCTCTGTTCCACTGGGTTTCATAGCAAGATTCTTTCAATACAGTAATCTAACATGTCTTTTTGTATGTGTTTTTAAAATGGTGATGTTATTGCTTTTACATTTCAAAATACATTATTGTTGATTATCAATAGTGTAATGAAGCAATAAGCCAGGAGAATAGAACTCCAGTACTTTCACAGAAGAAACCTTGCTACTATTTGCCAAGCAATATTTTTAAGTGTTTGCACACTGGAAATCTAGGCAAGTACCATATACTCTATGGCTTGGAAGGAAGGCTGGACAGACTGGTGGCTGGTCCAAGAATATGTATCACGATTTTGTCATCGGTCTCCACTCCCCTTCCCCCACACCTGCCTACAGATCAGCACAGCTCCCTTAGTACTTAGTCAAGTGTTTTGAATCTTGTTTTTTGACACAGAAAACTATCATTACAAATATTTTTCAGGTAACATGTCATTTATTTAATTTATTTATTAAATTTATATGCTGCCTATCTCCACAACAGGACAACTCTTGTTGGGGCACCATTGGTTGGCAGTATGCATTCTTTGTCCTGTTGCAAAGTAATTTTGCATTCATTCCCTATATGAAACCATCAGGATCTCCTTTGATGGTAAACTACCACCTTGTCCAACCAGCTCTTGAAGGTGAAATTCCCATACAGAGAACCAGCAAGGGGAGTGGTTTGTAAGCTAGAATGTAATTTTGGACAGTGCTTCACAGCTATTCTTTAGGTGCTTCATGACCCTCCCCCTATTCTGCCCACCAAAACCAGCTGGATGAGTTGGAGATCAGCTGTCATAGAAATAGTTCTGACAGCCTCATGTTCTTCTTGTCCTGAAGTGTATGCAAGCTGTCACAAGGGATTATGTCAATCAGCAGTGAACTATACATTGCACTCTTTCATACAGATAATAAACCATAAATGACTAATGCAGACATGTGTGGACAAAGCTCATAGTAAAAGATGTGCCTTACAATTTGCAAGGTAGAAAGTCAGAAGGGTTTGTAATTCAATGATATGACACATATGCTGCCCCAGATTCAAACACTAGCTACTCCAGTGGGTATTAGGGGGTATAAAAGATCTCTGCCATGAGCTCCAGAAAGATCCAGAGAAGACACGTTATCAGAATTATTTATGCTGGATGCCAAATATTATGATTAAAAAGATGCCTGAGTTCATACATTATAAAATGTATTTGATTTTGGCTTAGCATGCTGTCTGAATATGACCTTTGCAATTTGTTTTATAATTTGGCATGTTGAAAGAACACAACCAACAATAATTCATTCAGGAAATCTTAGTTCAGCAAAGCACAATTAGTCTCTATAATATAATTGATAACATTGAATCCCACCATAAGGAAACTTCTTTTATTTCATCACAAATTCAGCACTATTTTATTAGCTATGTGTACTAATTTTCACATTTATATACACACATATCTGTTCATACAATTTATTTTTCTATGGTTTCGCTGTTGTTTTGCCTTCGCCCATTCTGGTCTTTGATTGGGGCTGTTAATAAATAAAATTAAATAAACGAATGCGCACATAATGGAACAACTTTAAAAAAAACATTTCTTCTAAGCAGAATATTTATTTAACTCATTCCTTACTGACTTTCAAGATACTTGAGACTATCTCCTTTGCACATTCTCTATACTAATTCCCTGTTGCTTTTGCAGTTTTGACTTGATGAATAAGCAAGCATACTTAAGTCCAGAAGCAATCTTTTTTGTGATTGCCCTATTGGAGTTCAAGAATGCATATCACTTCCACAACTTTCATAACTTCACCGGTTCCTGATGATATACAGATCTAATTTAAAGTGCAATAGTTGATTTTCAAATACTGAATACAGGTAAGTTTTGCCTCTGTACTTTCAGGGTAAAAATTGTGTGAAATTGCCTGTCTATGGATTCTTCTTCATTGTAGTTCTGCTTCTTATTCCCCTACCGACCAAAATTAAATAGGTCTTTTTAAAAGATGACATGAGACCTGAGGAATTTCTTTCCTTCAGACATCCCAACAATGCTTACATTGTCAAAAAAAAAAAAGAGGAATCACACCATACCTGCAAATCATACATATAGATGCCTACTTAGGGAAAATCATTCAAACTTAAAGCAGAAATATTGTACTTTATACATATTAGAGGAAATAGAATCCAGGTGACCAATATACTGTACATGCATGATCCAGTATCTGGGTATTGATGGTGGATGGACACCTGAGAAGCTCCTAGGTGTCATTTTTATATTTATCTGTAATACAGACTTGGACCAACTAGTCATTCAAACAAACTCTGAAAAATAAAAACATGTGGTTTTAATTTGTCTTTAGGTTCCAAGATAAGGCAGACTCCTTTACGAAGATTTTCAAATTATCTTCATCTTTGTGTTTTACCTCTTGATCAGTATTACTTCTAATAAATTTTACAGGAACTATTATTCTTCCTTGTACTGTACAAGGACATGAACATGACAACGGAAATTTTCCAGCATGACCATCAAAGTCAGAGCTCAAGAGGAAAAGTAAAGAGTAAAAACGAATTATCACTTTACTTTTCCCAATAAAACAGGCTGTACACAGAAGGGTTTTCCCACTTCTTTCAAAAAGTATTTCAGCATTTTCCACAATTCTTATCAGTATCCATGCAGAAAATCTCCATTGGCATGGCTGCTCTAGAACAGGCTGTCAAATTCCTGGCCCTGTGGGCTGTATGTGTCACACATTGGCCAGGCCCACGCCTGGTTTAGTGAAGTGGGAAAAAGTCCTGATATGGCACATGACACCGTTGTGACGACGTGAGTTTGACACCCCTGCTCCAAAAGGATGAGAAATAAAATAGTCCTCTTTCTCATGAATAAACCAAAGAGGGATTTAATTAACAAAACGAGATCTAATTCAAAGCAGAATGCCATGAACAGTTCAAAGATGTCTCCACATCCAAGGAGCTGCTATCAATAAGGCTCTGCTGACCACCTTATCACGTTTATTGTGAGCTTCCTCAAATTTAACAGAATCTTTGCAAGTCTTAAGATACTACAATCACTTTTAACCCCCTGATCAATTAGGGTGCGACCTTCCTAAGTTTCATCCTCCGGCTATTAAAAACGGAGGGTTCCTGCCTATTTTGTCTGATCATTTCCTAGGCAGAACTATCTCTTTTCCTTCTCCCTCAAGGTCATTCCTACATACCATGACATTTATCCAAGAGGCCATCAAACCAGCCCAGTGTATTACCTGCTCCAAGTCATTTTCTAGCCAAGTGTTTCGGCAATTGTCAAAAGACACCAGCAAAGCTGCTAGGCCTACAAATTCCTGCCTGCATTTTTATGAACGAAGAAGAAATGAGCTGAGACATGCATAGCAGCCAAGATTTCAATATTGATTACATGTTTCTTTAACACAGAGTTCATTAAAGATGGGATATGATGCATTCTTAGCAGGTAAGTAAACAGATGTCATATTTGTACAAATTGTCCCATCTAACTTCTTGCAAATTGAACATATTAAAAGTTCGCATTTTTTAAAATGGAAAGGAGTAAAATAGCCAACATTGCAGAAGACTCGCCCATCTGTTTCCTCTTGTACTTTCATGTCCTGCCAGAGGTGAGAACACAACAGCAAGAGCTCTCAATCTCTCTTATGTTTTATATTTATAGTAGTTGAATTACTAATAAATACACAACTGAAATATAACCAGTATAAAATATTATAAAGTATTACAAAATCTCTACTATGTAACAAACATTGTTACATCTTTTGATTAAGAGAAAATATTGCCTTTTCCAAAACAGATAGATCACACATTTCCAATATTTGGATATTTGGCATAGTAACATATTTCCAATTTCTCAATATGATTCTTTCAGTCCCCCTCATACTTGATGCAACCATGATTCCTGATAAATTATCAGTTTACAAAGCTTGGGGAGATATATAGTTCAATATTAACATATTTAACATTTCAAGATTTCCCCATAAATCTAAATACATAGGTTAATACGCTATTCTAAAAAAATACTAAATGATCACATCACCATATTATAGGGATCAGTGAATATTTAATATTTTGTTACACTATCAGCACATAAAATTTCATATCCATCCTTTCAACTATCTTCTCTGGTGAGTCTATTATACCCCAAATACAACTTTTTTGATGAATCAATGTTAATACCAGATTTGTTAATACCATTTGACATTTTATGGAAGGAAATGATGTGGCTTTATTGGAAATTCCAGTTTTTTAATCCATGCGTGGGATATACCATAATTCTCTACTTTGAAAACATATTTGAGCTTTCGGTGGGTTTTAATTCTGTTATGGATTCAATCAAATAAGAGAGCAAAACAAGTGCTTTGAAATAGTTAAAGCATCTGGTCCACACTGATCTGTTAGAACATACTACAGTTGAAGATATCTCCGCTATTGCAAATTGGGAAGACCAAATTCAGTCTGAAGTCTTTTCCCACCCTATTGTTCAACAGTCTCATTGCTGGAGAAGTCACAAATGATCTCATATTAAGATGTTAAGGATACATCTGATAACTATTTTGAATCCCTCAAAAATCATGACAAGTCTGTCAGATACAGGCAATTCAAAATTCTTAACTTGTGTCTAGTCAAGCATGTAGTCCCAATCACACTGGAAATATGCCTCTATTTAAAAAAGTACAGTTCACAATGTTGAAATAAGGGAACATGCTACTCTTTGATTCTATAAGATTAATCTATTCTTCCTTTATCGAAATCTTGTACATTTATTGTTGTCTTTAGGAAAGCATCTTGTGTTTATCTCCATGGAGATCAAGAGGTATCATGAACAAATGCCAAGAATTCTATGCTGTCTGCACTAAATGGTGCAAAATCACTAGTGTCTTAAGCAGGTAAAAACTGTCTCTTACCTATCCGTCTAGCTCAATCATACATGTACTATTCCTCCTTAATCTGATGCCACCCCAAAATGTTTGGGTGTAACTTCTAAAATTTGCAGATAGCAGGTTGAACAATGTTTTTAAAAATTTCAAGACTTTTTCTCCTTACCGCCCCTACTGGATAATATATTTTTTCTTTGCAGGGTGAACACGCATAATGAGCTAATTCCTTGATTATCTTAAAAGGGATTCAGAAAGAGTGTCTCACTGTCCAATTAATTTTTATTTATTTGGATCCCACCTTTATTATTTTTATGAATAACTCAAGGCAGTGAACATATCCAACATACCTTTCTCCTCCTAGATGTAGAAGTGGATAGTGACACTAAAAAGTACTACTCAGTTAGAATTAAGTTTCCAGTCTAGAAAATTCTGGCTTAATTCTTGCAGTGGATTTTAACTATGAAAGGGCAGGCGGGCAGATAATTGAAGTCAGAACTGGAAAGCAACAAGGAGCAACTGAGAAGGATAAACTAGACAACCTTTAAAGTAAATTGCACAATTTTCAACTCAAGAATCTTTCTGTCATCTCTTTCTCATATAGCAAAAGAAAGAAAAAGAAAGAAAGAAAGAAAGTGCAGAATTAATCATAGATCATATACAAGCTTTTACTTGGCTCATCCATTATCAAACAAAGGAGAAAAGAATTACAAACACAGATCCTAATTAAAGCATCTACCGGTATATAGTCATTCTTTCAATAAGCAGATTTAATATTTTGATTTGTCTGGGCAAGTTGGCCTTCCTGAAGTCAAACCCTAAAACATCATTTCCTGATGCTCATATAGTTTATATGGTATAAACCCGAAGAAAATAACAATAGTTAGATTTCTAATATCCATAATATGCATGTCTGTGTATGCTGGAATTAGTAAAAGAGATTTAGTCATATTCTAAGGCTGATTTACATTAAAATATTACTTTATGCAAATAATATGGTACTATTACGATTGTAATATATATGTATAACAGACACTATGATTCTCAAGATTATTCCATTTAAATGGAAAGGAAGTTACACTTATCATTTTTCTATAGTGTGAGATAGTTAAAATATTAATTTTTAAAAAGAATAATCTGTCTGAAATGGCCAATGGCTGGTTTGAGGTATCTCCTCTCCTAAAGTTGCCAATGTAGTGCTGTGTTGGTAGTTCTTCATATTATTAGTGACCTGTAGACGGGGAATCTTGTCTATGTAAAGTAGCATTTTTTTTTAAAAAAATAATCTTTTCAATTATTGCCCTCTATTTTAATTAAAGATTACCAGAAAATCAAAGGAGTGAGAATTTATAAAATATCTCATATAAATGTAGAAAAATATTTTGAATATAAGTAACCGTGCAAAACAAGGCAGTATTTATTTCTGATCAGTGAAGACTAAATTTCTTAGCCTTAAGCAGTGGTGATAGAATATAAACAGCAATGGTTTATGTTTAACATTTTATGATATAGCAGCCAGTTCCTGATAGTACATAATTTTAAGAGTTCTTGCCATAAAAATAGTTAAGAGTTTGCTATAAATGATTTGAGAATCTGCTCTAAATTGCTAGCGTAAACTCTTAAACATAAAGAGAAAAATATTATCTTATTGCTATGTGAACACAATATAAATAACCACACGTAACTGGTAGATGAATGCTATACCAATTAGCTTTTTAATGAATGAAAGATAAAAACATAGACCTAACATTGGCCTTTTAAAACAAAATTCCATTCTGTACATTGTATATGCTGTGTCTTTCATGGACAATATCAAAATTCTTAGGGTTTGCATTTAGCCAGTTTTGCAAAACTTAGCAGTCAGTTTCAACAAATATACCTAAGAGTTAAGCCTTTTATTTTTGCATCTCAGAAATACTGGATTTGTACATTTGTGGGTAGTGGGTGGCGGCGGACCAATGTTCCTGGATTTTCTGTAACTTGAAAAAAAGACTGTCACTATAGTAAATTCTGGATATAGAAACATACCTCATTTTCAGTTTAGACCACAGCTAGAACCATGGCAATTGGGAGAGACTAATGAAAGCAAGACATGGAAAATCTTAATAGATAGAAGGTACATCCAGCTACTAATAAAATGTGTACTTCTAAATCATTTCTGTAATTATGATTCCCATTGAAAGAACATTGCAAATATCACAGTGATATCTGAGATACCAACAGAAAAAAAATTGGCTCATATGAAGATCACCAGCTCCTATGAGGTTGTTATTGTTTGCTTATTCTACAGCCATCTAAGAAAAATAAATGCTGAATGAAATAATTAACCAGACTCAAGGTCATCCACAAAACAACTACTGAGATTAAGCAAAATTTCTGTATTCTCAGAACTTCACAATCCCAGGAACTGTTGTGATTTCCAAAGCAATGTTTCTATTGCCCTTTAACCCCAAATGATTTTATGCAACCCCACCCCTAAATTCAGTTAATTTTGTAAGATTTGATAATCAGGCAAGAAAAAGAAAATACAAAAGTGCAAAGTTCAGGGAAGCATTGCACAATGGTGGTGATGATGCTGTTAACTTCCAGTTTGTTTTGCAATACAAAATAGCTGATTGTCCTGTGTTTAGAAATAAATACAATTAACATTCCAGATTAGAAATCTATTCTGCTCCAAACTTTTTCCATCTTATTAGAAACTTGTATCATATGGATAACAACCTCATTGTAGGTATGTTTTTTCACATACTTAGTTCAATATTTTTTCTATGTAAGATTCTGCAAAAATTAAGGCACAAAGGTTTTTGGAAGATGAAAAAAAAAGAGCAAGCAAATTCTGTATCCAAGAATCTTAATAAAATGTAAATACAAGCCTGTTGCCTTATATCAATACACTTATTCATTTCATTCTATATATTAAGTTTAACAGTCATGGCACAATAGCCTCTTAATAGCCTTTTAATAAACTGAATGCATGAGGAGACTCTTCTCCCTTCATCTAGTCCAACTTGTATTCAGAACTCCATAGAAGCTTCAAGGTAGTTCTGGGACATCCTGGCTTCTAACTACACTTATATCAGCCATATGTGTTAAACCTTTTGACTTTTTTGGCTGTATTTATCCTTTTCTCACTCTTTTCATCTAAGTTGATGTTTGTGGACTCCAACCTGTAGTTCTGGTAGTGGAAATCTTTTTGAATCCTTTTTGGCAAAGCAGGGAACTTGGAAGAAGTCAAAGCCAAATATCATTAAAATCAGCACTGACAGTACAATCCCAAACCCTTCAGAATTAAATTCCACTGGATGATATTTACTCCTCTTAAACATATATTCCAGTCAGAAATTTTGGAAAGCCAAAAGCAACCAGAAATAATTTGGAAGTTCATGGACAAATAATCTGGTCTAGTAGAAAGCAGCTCTTCATGTATAAGAGGCTATCTGTGTAGAAGAGAAATTGTATGGGCTTGGGAAAGAAACTAACCTTAATTTGTTTTTTTAGATTCAGAGAGCATCAAGGATTCCATGTTTAGTTTCCTTACTGCAGAAATATCCATGTAGTTGCTTCTGATACTTTAGTTAAACTATTTTTTGAGGGACATCACCTCCATTTTATCCACAATCTATTGCTCAGGCAGCCTAAAGCTATCTTCAGATATTCTAAATTGGAAGTGTTGTTTCCATTTTTCTCTCAGGACAAACTTCTAGGGCACCTCAGCAATAAGCTTGGAGATGACATGGTCAGTAATCTGCTCAACTCCAATTGGCCTAGCAATCTCCTGTAAAATGCCCCCTTCAATTCAGTTGTTTGGTACTGCACTTCCATTTTGACTTCAGCTGAAAGAGAGACTGGACACCAGGTCTTTCTCTCTCTTTATACTGGAAGGGACAATGCCCAAAGATCAGTAGGTCTGTCACTCATGAATCTTGCTATTGGTAAGCATGCATGTTATGTGTACTGGGTATACTGGTGTGTACTGGGTATACTGTAAAGTAGGAAAAACACCTGAGATTTTCTCAAACATAGATACAAATGTGGAATGGGGGATGGAGAAGAAACTGTTTATCTGGTTAAAATTGATTCACAAGGGAAATTGACTTCAGAAGGAAGAAAGGAGAGAAAAACCCAGAGGCTCAATATACCCAAGAGTTTCTCTGTTTTGTATTTTGAATCAGTTACCCTCCCTGTCCTGAAGCAACCCTGTAGTAATTAATACTGCCCAGCCTCACTGTTACAATATGCTAAAGGGAGTTTGTAATGAAATTTTATGCTATGATTCAAGGATAGGAGGAAAGCACATTAACATGACTGTGAGGAAGAGTCCTTTGTTTTGGAATTGCAATTAGAATTCCACCTTTAGTTTATATTCTTTGTTAATGCATGCCACATTTCTGCAGTAAATGAAGCTTGTCAGTAAAATTAGCTTGTCCCAATCAGACCACAGCTGATACTGACAGCATGTGCTTCAATTGAAAAAAGCTTCTATCCAATATTTTTAGACTAAAATTTAAAATTATAATCACATATGTGCAACCTCCTGTGTCACCATCACTTTGGTGAGTCCTTAAATGTTCCATTGATAAAGTTCAATGGAATAATTTTCCTCACTACAGAGTCTCAGTGGAACTGCAGAAAAATCTTTCTCAGGACTTACTAAGATGTGGTGGCAAAAGAAGCTCCCCCCATTTCCATGCTGATATGGTAGAGATGTGGCAGGGAAAATAGTTCAGTTTCATCAAATTTCCCCAGAACCACTGCTTACTGCATCTCAAGGCTATTATGTATATGTTGGGAACACAAGTATCTTCAGCAGAAAGTAAGAATGTACAGTCATATTATAAAGGACATATTGCATACAGCTATTAAGGGAATACAGAAACTAAGAAGGAAGAAAATTACTATCAGTGTATGGGGTGGAGAGAAAAATGGATTTTTTAGGGTTAATAAGGTACTTTTGAATAAGTTTCACAATGCAATACTTCATGAGCCTTTGTGGAAATAGAGATCCTTGTTTCCTCATTATTATTTTTATTATTTCCTGATTTTGTTTAGTACAAAGGGAAATACGTTATCTTTTTTTCAAAACCAAGGGAAACTCATCACATCCATGTCTCTAAATCATTCACCACTAGTAAAAAGAAACAATTTTACCCAACAAAGATTCCAAACAGGAAAACAACACAAATGGGACTATAAACAACCTGAACACAAAAGGTTATAATCTTATCTAATGAAAGCATGTGCATGATGCTTTAAATATTAGTGCAAAGTAAGAGAAGATGCTACAAAAACACCAATAAACAAGGAAATGTTATTTGTATAGTTGTAACATTTTTTCAATCCCACTTTCCCTACAAGAAGATGGGGTATTGTTCAAGAAATTCCACCTTATAGTAGCCTTTAGGTTCACAACAATTCTGTGAAGAAGGCTAGGCTAGCATATGCTTCATTTTTTGTATAAGGTTTCTTAGTGCAATTCACCAGGATGGGTAATAAGTCTGGAAACGTTTAGCTATCCATTTATTCACAACTAAGTGTATAATAGGACTCTTATTGGTGCACAAATCTTTGAACAAATGGCATTCAGAAGGAGAAGAAGAAGGAAGAGGAGGAGGAGGGAGAGAATAGACATAACAAATTTCACCCTTAAGCACCTTTATATAATTAACTTGACCGTCAAGGTATCAATCAAATATTGTCTGTTTGAACTTGCATGTTCTTATGTGGAAGTAAGTCATATCACTTGCTGTTAAATTAGCAGCTATGGAGCACATATATAATATACTTTTTATTAAGGGTGAATATGAGAGAAGTATGGAAAGCAACTATAGCTGCTTTATGACTTCATATAAACTTTATTATACACAATCATACACACACACACACACACACACACACACACACACACACACCTACTAATCTAAAGCCTTATTCAAAGATACCATTACCAAACCAAATATCTCATATTCTATATATGGTGTTTTTATCTTTTAAAAATGTCCTATTATTCTCAACTTATTTACTTGAATGTTCATTCAGAATTCTATTTGTAGAATAATGATCATTCCCACCCAATTCTGTATTATCTGCAAGTCTGATAAACATATTTTGCACCTCTTTCCAAAGTGTATTAGGAGAGGTGCATTTTAAGAAGTTGTATTCCCTTCAAATAGTATGTGCTGTATTTAGCAATACATAATGATGGACTATATTTAGTATTTTTTCTTCACCAGCAAAATGGAAACCTTTAGAAAGAAAGGATTCCTGCTTCTCAACTCTGCATATCTCTATGCCTCCTTTGTAGAGCTGAGGGATTTCCTGGAAAATACATGAAAAACAAGAGATATTCTGGTTGCACAACCAGATATCCACTTGCATGAGATTGGATACCAGCCAAAGTTCTGTAACTTGTGTCTATTAAAGTCATATGGTATTCAACAATTTTTCTTAGGCTGAATGTTCTGTAGGACATTTTGTGTGCGCATGCACATGTGTGGTGGGCACATACACACACAGACGCAGAGTATTACATATTTCTAATAAAAGCTGAATTGCTCTTTATACTCTTTCAGCTTTTCTAATGGGATCATAATAGATTTCATAACTTTATCACTGTAAACTAAGCTTTGCTGATTATAACAAAAGAAGGAAAAACAGCCATAGTTTAGGCTGAATTGCTACTGTGTTCTCCTCATGAAGAAAAAGTTATTCAAAGATGGAAGTTAAACATTTACTTCTTTTCTCTTTACTTCCATGCTATTTCCACCCCATTGCTACTGGGGTGGGGATTGATGAGGAAAACCTCATAATTTAAGCAAACTCTTCGCAGAATTAAATACATCAACAACAAATCAATGGTTGAAATTCACAGTACTAGGACAGCATATTGGGTTGTGGATTATTTTGCTTAACTTAAGATATAACATTGAAAAGGAACAACTCTAAATGCATTTTATCAAATATTGTATGGAGCACACTGCAACATATTTTGCTTTATATATAAAGCATCAGTTTGATTCAAATCAAACCTAGATTATCAAAACAAAAATAAATATATCTCAATTAATAGATTCTGGACAGTTTCATCAAAAGAGCAGAAAAAGGCAACTTAATTGGCATTTAATAGACTTGTGATGTGACATATTGCATTGTATATTTGAAAGCTTGTTTAGGAATCCTTCTGTAAATGTTTGTATGAGAAAATTATTTGGTGGATCATTGAACTGGATAGCTTTAAATACAATTTCTAGCTGGCATGGCTTTTTGAATTGTGGAAGTTGAAATTAAACCCACCGGGTTGTTAAGAAAGAAAAATATTAGGAAGGCTGAGTTCCTCCTCCTACCTCTTTCTCCTATTGAGAATACTAACATAAACAGTGCCATCCTTAATCTATCCATTGGGTAATTTCTAATGGGAATTGTAAATAAAGCTAGGGAAACTGAGAATGTGATGGATGTAGGATAACACATTTCAGAATTAAGATACACAGAATTAAATTTTGAAGGACTTATTGTTTGTAAGCCACCCAGAGTCTCTAAGAATGAATGGGCGGCCATATAAATCTAACAAACAAACAAACAAACACAGTCCACTAACTTATTTGAAAACAACAAAATTGATGGATGCTGTAAAGGAGAATATATACTATATGCTGAAACTGTAAAACCCAAAACTTACCATAAGGCATTCATTTATAAGAAGACCAAAAGTTTAGCATATATGTATTTTGTCTAAAACTGCCTTTGGGCTTTTTTTACTCTCCATGAACTACTAAAGTAGTTCTATCAGAAGTTAAAAATAATTTCATTAGAGGCATATCTGCACACTGAATCATGTTTCTCAGCTTCAGATTCACAGTGGATATTGTTTGCCTTTTTTCTATTTCAAGGTAAGATGTAGCCTGAAGGCAAGGTGAAGCTACTTGCCCTTGCTGTAAATTAACCACATGATCTAAAACTTCGCCAGTTGTATCTTCATTCTACATAGGCAGTCATGCAGCACTGACTAAACCCTTAAATCCTGTTCTAACATGTATTGTGAGAAAAATGAAAAGATGAATTGGTTAAGAACTGATGGGAGAGTAGTTTTTTAAAACATACATGCAGCTATGGTCACAAGTATTTAGAGAAAGTTTCCCCTGGATGTAACAGGTAAAATAAATGTCTTTACTTAATTAATGTCTTAATTTAGCAATTGTTTGAGAAGAGTAAGATAGTGGGAAATATGTGGGAAATTTTAATTTATTACCATATTAACAAGTACAGAAAACAGTAGGTTGGATAAAGATTTTGTCATGTCTAAAATTAACCCATCAAAATCTGATGGACTTAAATCTATTCATGAATCTATTCAAAGTATGGCTGAATCTGGCCCACTAACAAGAAGCAGTTATGCATTAAAAAAAGATTGTTTTCCTATAAATCCATTAGGGTATCATTCAATTGGACAGGGTAGGATCATACCATTCAATTGGACAGATTCACAATCAGATAGGGTGAGGGATTCACAAATAATATACACATATTATAAAATGTTTAAAAACATTTTTAACTCTGCCTTTAACTTAAACCCCAGGAAATGTGCATTAGACTCGTGCATTATATAAAGTTGGAGTACTGCTGAAAGTGGTCCTCCTAAATCACACAATTAAATCAGAAATAACATTTGCTTATAAACAGCCTTGTGATGTAACTGCTGCAGTGGAAAATGCTGTCTTAGGGTACTTAATCAACCCAAATCATGGGTGTGTCTGTCCATTCCATTCCATTCTATTCCATCCACTCATATCATCATCTTCTACCTATCTATCTGTCTACTTGCCTGCCTGCCTGCCTGCCCGCCCGCCTGCCCGCCCGCCTATCTATCTATCTATCTATCTATCTATCTATCTATCTATCTATCTATCTATCTATCTATCTATCTATCTATCTATCTATCTATCTCATTGTTTATACCACCTGTCTCATCTAAATGACTCTGGGAGATTTACAATAAAAAATGTTCTTTCATATTCTGTTCTATCTAATTGTTCAATTCTATTCTTTATTCATCTTGGTCAGATTAAATTTGGAAAACTAGAGCAGGTTCAGAAGTGGGCTACCACAAAGTTGAAGGATCCAGAAACCATTAGAGAATCTGTGAATATTTAGCTTACAGAAGAAACAACCAAAGAGAGATATGATAGTAATCTACAACTCTTGGAAGGGTTGCCAAAATGAAGAGGGGTTAGATTTAATTTATATTGTCTCAGAAGGCAGTGTCAAAATGAATGGGTTGAACTTGTAAGAAAGCAAGCTCAAATTAGACATAAGGACCGTCCTCATTTTAAGAACAGGTTGCTACAGTAAGTGGTGAGTTCTCCTTTGTTAGAAGTCTTCAGTCAAAGACCAGATGGACCTCTGTCAAAGATGCTGTATTGGGTCTTGCAACAAACAAGGAGGTAGACGACATGACTTCTGAGATCACTTCCAAATAACACTGTATGAACTTAACTGTTTATACACCAATACTCAGAATATAAGTAAAAATGATTCTCTGCTTCTAGTACAGAACAACAAATATAATTTAATATGTATAACACATAGCTGGAAGTCCCCCATGACTGGAATAGAGAACTGGAGTATTTATTCAAAAGTAGAAGAAGAATTGAAGTGTTGAGGTATCTGTCAAAAATCTCCATTCTTGCATCAACCATCTGTAGTTTACTCCTCTTTTAAGTAGCTCTTTAGTCAAGAATAAATAATCTCTTCTCATCTCTCGTACTCTTCTTGGTATCTGTTTCAGCACCACAATTTCTTTATTTTTATATTTTAGGGTTTTCTCTCTCGTCACCTGGAGTATCTGTGTCTTAATAATCTTCTTAGTAAATCTGATGTGCACTTCTCTTGGTAGTCTATTCCTCATTGCATATCTTGTGTGGACACGAAACACTTCATCATCCCATCCATCATCTTTTCTTTAGTTATTTCCAGTGCTTCTGCCAATATTTCTGCCATTATTTCAGATATGTTTTCACCTTTCCCTTCTTCTATATTTTGAAACCTTCAGTAAAATTCTGATTTGTCTATTTCCCATCCTAATGACTCACTCCTGCCCTTCTTGATATCGTTCAAACAAATATCAATATCTCCAATTTTCTTATCTCTTTGTATATCTTCTTCAATTTTTTGAATCTGTCTTCATATTTCATCATCTGTTGAATTTTTTCCACTTTCTCATCTGTCTTTTCAATTTTTTGCTCAATTTTCTGAATTTCTTGCATGATCATCTGTAATGTCACTTCCTTCTCTTTCTCTTTCTGTTTTTCCTGTTGTAATATTGTCTGTATAGAGCATTGTCCTCCAGATGGTGAGCGACTTGGTATCGAAGAAGCTAGGGCTGTTGTCTTTCTACTCATCTTGTAATGCTTAACTGTAAAGAAAGAGAGAGGGGAAAAAAAAGAGGAAAAAGGAAAAACAAAACAAAAATGAAGGCAAACAGTTGCCACTCCAAAGGAAAAAAGAAAAAAGAAACTCTTCAGGCACTTGTATACCTTAATCCAATTATTTGCAATGGTAGATGTAAAAAAATCAAAAAGAAAAAAGGAAAAAAGAAAAATATTCTATATGTTCCTCTTAATAAACAAAAATAAAACCAAAATAAAAGGTTTACATTCGAGTTCCTGGTTTAAAAAGTTAAAATCGAATTAAAGAGAAAAAGAGAGCCCCACTAGTGGGGGTCGGGGGGAGAGAAAGGGAGGCAAAAGGTAAAAAAAAGCAATTCTAATATAAAACAAGCCTTTGCTGTCAAATATCCAAGGCTCTTTGATAAATCAGCTCAGAGTTTTTCAAGGTCACTTCAATCTTCTTTCTTTCAACTTCAACTCCAGACTCCAGCTATCTGTTCAGAAATGAGCACCTGAATAAACAAACTGCCATGCTCATCTCTATCTTTTCCAATACACAGCTCAGAGTCCTTGATTGTAACACAAACTAGTGAAAGAAGAAAGAAACAATGTATCCAAGCCTCTGGGTGGCAGTGCTACTTACTTTCCTTCACTTTCACTTCCTCCTCCTCAATCTACAACCAGGAACTAAAAGAAAAAAAAATTAAAACCTCCCCCCCCGTTTTTTTTTAAAGGGAGAAAAATAAATCTTAAATCAAGCAGAAGTGTCTTAATCAAAAAAGAATTTTCAAAAGGATTGTTAAAAAAGGAGAAAGAAATACAAACAGAAATAAAAAGATTAAAAAGTACCAGTCCAGCTTAAAGTAAAACAGCTTTGCCAAGTTCAAAATTCCAATAAAAAGGAAAAAAAACCACAAAATTTTCACTTTGACAATTAATGACGCTGCTTAAACTCTTTCCTCTTCACTTTTAGTCCACTTTCATTTTTTCAGGGTGTTCTCTCCAAGAAATAATAAGTAAAAGTTCATCTCACCAAACTGACACACTTTCTTCCAATCTTTTCCATTCCGGAGCTGTCCCAGCTTCAGCAGCTTGGAAGGCTGCCTCTCTGCTGCTGGCAAAAAGGGCTTTCCCTGGATCAACCAGGGACTTTGCGATGTCTCTAGGATCAACAGGACGTGCCCTTGTCAATCACCATCTCTACGGGACGGTTTAAGTCCATGGGGACTGACCAGCAGCTGAAATATCGACGGTGATCTTGGAGAATCAAGACCGCCCATCCAACCACCACAATGCCAGCTCTGCCCTCTTCCTTTTGTTCACTTGGCAGGAACAAAGACACAGAATTGACATAGTTGGAAAAGCTGAGCTATTCTACTTAGAATACTTTAGAGAAAAGGAGGAAGAAGAAAGAAAGGAAGAGTTGAATTCCTAATTGAATTCCAAGAGGAGTGTATAGCAGTAATTGGAAAAGAAAAAGAAGGTGCAGTAGGTGGTGAACCCAGAGAACAACGAGAATTGAGATCTACTAGAGCAATAAAACCCTCTTATAAAGCTTAACATGGATGACAGAAAATTGATTACGGTTAACATAAATTGACTTAATTTGGCTATTAAAAGAAGGAAAGTATTTCACAAATTAGATAAATTAAAATTTGATATAATCTGCTTATAAGAGGTACATATTAAAAAGCAACATGAATATATACTAAAACAAGGAAAATTAGGGAAATTATTTACATCGCTGGCACAATCGAAAAAAAGAGGTGTGGCATTATATATTAAAGAAACAATTTTGGCAGAATTAATTTATACAGATGATGATGGAAGGATTTTGATGGTGGAGATAACAGTGTTAAAACACTTTTAATTGCAATTTATGCCGCGAATGATAAACAAGAAGAATTCTATAGGAAGTTACATACAAAAATAATTGATTTGGACTATGTTAATATCTGTATGTTGGGTGATTTTAATGGAATAATTAATGACTGGTTGGACTAATAAAAAACAGAAAACAACAAAGAAAGTTAGAAAGATACTGTCAAAATCCTTCCTTCGAATAACAGAAGAATTTACTTTAAAAGATTCATGGAGAGAGAGAAATGCGGAAAGTAAGCAATATACTATCTATTCAAATAGACACACATCTTGGTCTAGAATAGATATGATATGGATGTCAGCAGAATTATTGACTAATGTACGACAGATTGAAATAGAAACAAACACAGATCATAATCCAGTATCAGTTATCTGGAAAGGATACAAGAAGAGATCTAGATGGACTCTAAATAATATGATTTTGAGAGAAAAATATTTTAAACAGAAATAGAGAAAGAACTTGTTTTCTTCTTCAAAGAAAATAGAAAAGAGGATACATCTTTACAATCTCTGGGACATGCTGAAGGCCTACACAAGTGGCTGGATAATGGATTATACTAGGAGAAGAAACAGAAAACAGAAAAAGACATTTAAGACATTAGAGGATGACTATAAAACACTGGAAAAAGACTTACAGAAGACCCCACAAAAAAGACATTAAAAATAAAATGGATATAATTAAACATAAAATGGGACTAATGGAAAAAGGGGAATTAGCACAAAAAATTAAAAGTGTCAAACAGAATTACTTTGAAGATGCAAATAAACCAGGCAGATGGCTAGTTTATAAACTGATAAAGGAAAGAGAAGCAAGAAGAATTAGCCAATTGATAAATAAAGAAGGACAGGTTTGTTATGGAAATGAGAAGAAAAAAATTATACAAGATTACTATGGAAAACTATACTTTCAAGAGAATATTCAAGAAGAAAATATCAAGCAATATCTTCAGAAAGCAAACTTACCTCAGATACCCAAATATATTGAAACAATGTAAGAAAGAAGTATAACAATGATGGAACTAACAGAAGCCTTAAAAAAACAAAATGCTGGGAAAGCTCCAGGTCCAGATGGGTTGCCAGTGGAATTCTATAAGACTTTTCAGGAAATATTGAATTTTCATCTTCTAGAAGTCATGAATTGTTGAAGTTAGGTTGAAGAAAAGAATACCAAAACCATGGTGAGAAGCATACATTACACTTATACCGAAGGAAGGTACAGACCTGCAGCAAGTTAAAAAGTATAGACCTATATCTTTATTGAACTCAGACTATTGAACTCAGACTAAAATCTTTGCTTCAATTTTGGCAGAAAGACTAAAAATATACTTAAATAATTTTATTCATACTGATCAAAATGGATTTCTGCCAAAGAGACAAATCAAAGACAATGTGAGAATCATTTTAGATACTCTGGAATATTATGAAGCACACCCTGAGAAACAAATGGCCTTGATGTTTCTAGATGCTCAAAAAGCCTTTGACAATGTGAGTTGGCAATTTATTTTACTGAACTGATACAAATGGGCTTTGGTAAGAAATTTATCCAAGCCATTGAAACAATATATCATGAACAAATTGCAAAAGTGATGGTGAATGGAGAATTAACAGAATCCATAGATATAAGAAAAGGGACAAGGCAAGGCTGTCCATTGTCACCTCTGCTGTTTGTGTTAACGTTGGAAGTGTTGAACAGGAATATCAGTGAAGAAAAAGAAATAAAAGGAATGAAAATTAAAAAAGAGTATATATTGCAAACTTTTGCAGATGACCTGGTATTTATGGAAACAGCACCCAAATTAATAGAAAAAATAGTAGAATAGAAAGAATAGTGGAAAAGTAGCAGGTTTGAGAATAAATAAAGACAAAACAAAGGTATTAACAAAGAATATGTTAACAAGATGAAAGAAAGAGTTGGAAGAAACTTTAAAAATACAGGTCATTAAACAAGGTTAAATACTTAGGGATTTATATTACACCAAGATGCAGTACCCTGAAGGAAGATAACTATGTTAAACTCAAACAGCAGATTGCAACAGACTTGATGAAATGGGAAAAATTGCAACTATCATTGATTGGGAGAATATCCACAATTAAGATGACTATATTGCCTAGTGTTTTATATTTATTCCAGACAATTCCTATTTGATTAGGGAAAGAGTTTTTTGAAGATTTAAATAGAATTGTGTTGAAATATATTTGGCAGGGTAAAAAAGCAAGAATAAAATTAAAGCTGTTACAAGATGAGAGGAGGGTTTGCCTTGCTCAATTGGGAACTGTATTACCAGGCGACAAGTTTGATGTGGGTAAAGGAATGGATAACACTAAGGAACAGTAGATTACTGACTTTAGAAAGCCATGACTTGCTGTTGGGATGGCATGCCTTTCTCTGGTATAAGGGAACTAAAACACAGGGGTATTTTAGAAGACATTATATTCGTGAGGCATTGTTTTTGAGCTGGGAGAGGATAAAAAGACAATATTATTTAAAAATTCCAACATGGATATCAACTATTGAAGCTTTTTCTTATCCAATAATATATAAAAAGGAACAAACAGTTAGATATGGGGAGTTATTGAATGAAAAGGGTGAACTTGGGCGGAGCTGGCATCACGATGATACGACATGCGATCTTGGAGGTCTGAGATTGCTGCTGATATCTTTGCTCCTGGATGATCCTATCGGATCTAAACCATCCTGAAGAGATGGTGAAAGTGAAGAGCACATCCTGTCGATCCCAGGGATACTGCAAAGTCCCTGGTAGATCCAGGAGAAGCTCTTCTTGCCAGTGGCAAAGAGGCAGCCATTAAAGCTGTCGAAGTTGGGACAGCTCCAAAATGGAAGACAACAGAAAGAGAGAGTGTGCCGGTTTGGTGAGAACTTTTTCTTTATTCTAAGTTCTGAAAGGACACCCTAAGGAAAAGAAAGAATCTGTAAAAGTTTTGACAGAAGTGATTAAGCGGCGATTTTAAACAGGAATGTCAAAGTAAGGTTTTTTTCTCATTGCTGGATTTTCTATACATGATCTTATATTTCGAAACTGGACTGGTTTTTCCTTTTCCATCTATTTTTTTTCCTCCTTTTTGATTTTGTAACCATTTTAGGCTATAGACCCCCTTTTAGTTATTTCTTTTTAAAAAATATCTTTTTTTTATTAATTCTTATTGCATTTTGCTTGGAAAAGGAGGGGGAAAGTGAAAGCAAAGAAACTTTGTAACACTGCCAACTAGAGGCTTGGAAATATTCTATTTCTCTTGTGACCAGACAAAGCTGAGAAAGAAAGAACTGAGACTCTCTTTCAAGGACATTGCTATTTGATAAGATAGAGGGAAGAGCATGCGAGAGTATTATTGCAGGTGCTCTTCTGGGTTTCTATCAACAGCTGGAGTCTGCTGTTGAAGTTTATAGGAAAAGAAAAGGTGATAAGTTTCTGGAGAAGAGTGTTATAACAAGAGCCTTGGATAACTAAACAAAGTGCAGTGTGTTTTCTGGATTTTTCCTAAGCTGTGCTACCCCTCCTCAACAGTTTACTTTTTGAAATAGCTATTTGGACTTTTAGTTCTTTGGAACTTGTCTTTGATTTTTTTTTTATGCTTGTCTTTGGAAGTTAATTTTTTACGTTGTTTTTTATTTTAAAAGAAAAGTTTTAGTATTAATGATTCCCTTCCTTTTCTTTTTAAGGGAGTAGCCTTTTTTCTTTTTCTCTTTTTGCCTTCCGGTACTTTTGTTTTTCCATCTACCTCCAATACTGGTTTTTTCTTTCTTTTTATCTTCCTGTTTTTTTTTATCTTATGCAGCCTTTTATATTTGAGACCTCTTAATTGGATTAAGGTGTTGAAGAAGCTGAAGAATTTTTCCTTTTTTAAAGCTTTTTATTCTTTACTTTTCCATCTTTTTAAGGATTTTACAACTTTTTCTCCTCTGTGTATGTTTATGGTTTTTTCCTTCATTTTTGAATTTTCATTGTTATCTAACTAATCGATTGGATTAAGGTATACAAGAACCCGAAGAAATTCTTGTTTCTTTTTTTATTATTATTACTATTTGGCTTCTTTTTCCCTACTATTTTTATTTGGAATCGCAATTGGTTAATTTACAATTGGATTAAGGTCTAGAAGAACCTGAAGATTTTGAATTGTTTGAAATGAGTAGGAAACTAACAGCTACTGGTTCTTCAACTTCTACTTCCTCTTCTCCACCATCTGGAGGACAACCTTCAATACAGAAAATGTTAAGGCAAGAGAAAGAACAAGAAAAAGAAAAAGTGACCCTGCAGATGATTATGCAAGGCAAGAAAAAAGGAGTGGTTTTATATATTAAAGAGACCATTTCAGCGAAATTGATTTATACCGATGATGACGGAAGAATACTAATGGTGGAAATAATGGACAATAATACGAAAACACTCCTGATTGCAATCTATGCACTGAATGACAAACAAGAAGAATTCTACAAAAAATTACATATCAAAATAATTGAACTGGACTATGCTAATATAGTTATGATGGGAGATTTTAATGGAATTGTAGACAACAAACTGGACTAACAGCACAGAAAACAATAAAGCAAAACAGAAAGACTCTCCCTAAATCTTTTTTTAATATGATAGATGAAATAAACTTAAAAGATACATGGAGAGAAAGAAATGCTAAAACTAAACAATACACCTTCTACTCAAATAAACACTTATCATGGTCCAGAATAGATATGATATGAATGTCAACAGAATTGTTAACTAATATTCAGGAAAGTTATTTGAAAATTCCAGTCTGGCTATTGACTATTGAAGCGTTTTCTTACCCTATAATATACAAAAAGGAACAAACAGTTAGATATGGTGAAATATTGAATGAAAAGGGTGAACTTAAATCTATACAAAAACTAGAGGAACAAGGTATAAAGATGAATTGGTTTTCATATGCGCAAATCCATTCAAGGTATGATAAAGATTCTAAAACAGAAGGTTTCTATGATAAACTGACTGATTTAGGTAAGATTTTGACAGGTACTGATGAAAAGGTGATTAAAAAATTGTATGGATATTTATTAGAAATTAAATTAGAAGAACAAGTTAAAGAAACTATGATTGCTTGGGGGAAGAATTTTGGATATGGGATTGATCTAGAGAAATGGCAAAAATTGTGGTCTCAAAATTATAAAATGACAATGTCAACAGCATATAAAGAAAATTTGTATAAGATGTTTTACAGGTGGCATTTCCCCCCAACAAGAATAGCAAGAATGTTCAAGAACAAATCTGAAAAATGTTGGAAATGTCATCAGACACCTGGCTCATATTACCATATGTGGTGGACTTGTGCGGATGCTAAAAAATACTGGACTAAAATCCACACATGGTTGGAAAAAATGACAAAAAAGCATATAGACTTGAAACCAGAGATATTTTTATTGGGAATTTTACCTGAAATATATAGTAAAGATTTGAAATACCTGATTGTAAATGTATTAACAGCGGCTAGGATTGTATTTGCTAAAAACTGGAAAAATGAGAAAATACCATCACAGGAGGAAATTATTAAGAAAATATGCTGAATGTGCTGAAATGAGCAGATTGACATTTGAAATTAGAGAACAGGATGATAAACAATTTTATAAAGTTTGGGATCTATTTTATCAATCGTTAGACAATAAAGTATAGTAACGAAATATGTAGATTTTTAGAAAATACTAAATATATAAAGATGTATTCTTTTCTTATTATATCTACAAAATGATTTTAGGATAGATTTGGGATGATAATATGAATTGTCACAAAACAAATGAAGTAAAATATAATTATTTCCTAAAGCATGAATGAATAAAAGTACAGTCAAATGATTGATTAATAATGATACCAATGTATTTAATATTGGATTGAAAATACGAGATCATATACAATGTAATTGTAATTGAAGACTATGAAATGGAAGCACAAAACAATTTGTAAACCAACCAGCACACTGTATGTACATATATGGAAGATGGCCTGATGTTTTTATGTTTTGTTTGTTTATGTTTGTTTTAAAAACCAATAAAAATTTATATAAAAAAGAAAAGGGTGAACTTAAATCTATGCAAACGTTGGAAGAACAAGATGTAAAAATGAATTGGTTTTCTTATTTGTAAATACAATCTAGGTTTGATAAAGACTCCAAGGTGTAAGGTATTTATGATAAGTTGACTGACTTAGGCACAATTTTGATGGGTACTAATGAAAAGATAATTTAAAAACTTTATGGACATCTATTAGAATTTAAATTGGAGGAGGAGCAGCTTAAAGAAACGATGATTGCTTGGGGGGAAATTTTTGGATATGAGATTGCTTTGGAAAAATGGCAAAAATTGCGGTCTCAAAATTATAAAATGACAATGTCAACTGCATATAAAGAAAATTTGTATAAGATGTTTTACAGGTGGCACCCAGCCCCAATGAGACTTGTGAGAATGTTTAAGAATAAATTGGATAAATGCTGGAAATGTCATCAGATACCTGGTTCATATTACTATATGTGGTGGACATGTTCAGATGCAAAGAAATATTGGACTAAAATCCACACATGGTTGGAAAAAATGATAAAACAACATATAGACTTTAAACCAGAGATCTTTTTATTGGGAGTCATACCGGACATATACAGTAAAGAACTGAAATATTTGATTGTAAATGTTTTAGCAGCGGCTAGAATTGTATTTGCGAAGAACTGGAAAAATGACGAAATACCTATGCAGGAGGAAATTATCAAAAAATTATGGACTGTGCTGAAATGAATAAACTGACATTTGAAATTAGAGAACAAGAAGACAAACAATTTTATATGATATGGGATTTGTTTTATCAATGGTTGGATAAAAAGGCATGGTAATATAATAGACTAGATAATTTTGTGATAGAAATCTAATAGATTGATATAAAACATAATATAGATATATATAACCACTGGTTGAAAGTATAACATAACTTTTAAGATAAAACTTGGAACATCTCGTATAAAATGATGGAATAAATAGTTTAGTCATGGATGATTCATATTTGATAAATATATAAACATATGTTAGTTGGACAATGTGAAGACTGATATAAATTGTGAGTAAATAACTACAAAAGTATAACACAAAAGATACGTAACCAACTGACACACTGTATGTATATAAAATGGAAGAGGATTTTATGTTTTTGTATGTGTATGTTTGTGTTTTAAAATAAAAAACTTCATTTAAAAAAAAATAAAGAAAAAAATATCAATTCTTGCTCTGAAATTCAAAGGAAAGAATTTGATAGCACTATATTCTAGGCTACATTATGTGGAAGAACACATAAACATAATTCTGTTCCTCTTATCATCATTTTCCCAAATAGAGGAAAGACATAAATGATGCCTTTCAAAAGCAAACTATAAATCTTTCAAAGAAGCACGTAAGGATAGGACATTGTGATTATTCTGACACATGTTGGGAGTACTATTCTGCCAAGTATGGTCCTTCCAGGAAATTCCTGACTTGTCTTGTAATTTATCTCTTTCACAGAGTGGAGGAAGGCATAAAAGGATCACCTATCCTTGACCTATGTTGTTCCTAGCATCAAACAGAAAGAAAATGAAGATCTAACAAACTGCATATTAGTATTAATGGCTGGAAAGATTCTATACCTTTGTATGTGTCTTGAAAATAATACAAAAATTACCAACATTAACATGGATTTGTGTACCAGTCTAATGTTAAGCCTTTTTTTAAATGGACAACTTTAATAGATTGCGAGAATACCAAAGACATTATGCACTTCTTGACTGCAGCAAAGCATTTAACAAAGTACCCCATTACATATTGTTTAGTAAATTATTTAAGCATGGGTTGATAACATAACAAATAGATAAACATATGGTTTGAAGATCTTATCCAGTGAATGTTTATCGATGGAACTGAACTGAACTAATATTAAATGGAATCCCACAAGAATCTGACCTCGGTTCTCTACTCTTCAATATTTTATTAATAACTTTGATGAAATAAAGAGATGATATAAAATCATAGAATAGCTAAAACTCTAGAAGACAGAAATACATTTTAAAATGATATTGGCAGGTTACAGAATTGAGTGGAAAGTAAACAGAATAAAAATGCCAACTACAAAATTCTTTACAAAGGAAAGAGCAATCAAATATATAGAAATAGTAAGCATAATAGAGAAATGAACGTGTTGGGGATAGTATTTGAATTCATAAGATCTTGGAAAATAATTGAAAGAAAACTGAATATATGTCCATCACATCAATAAAGTAACTGTAAACAAAACAAATGAAATTCTAGACTGCACCCACAGAAGTATAACTTCTAAATTATGGAAAGTAATCATTCCATTTTATTCAGCTTTGGTTAAACTCCAAGTGCAATACAGCATCCAGTTTTGGGCACCATGCTTTAAGAAGTATTCAGAGAAACAGGTCCAAAGATTGCTAACAAAATTGATCAAGGAACTTTAAGAATCTGGATATGTTTAGCCTGGATATGTTTAGAGAAAGAAAAGAAAATGGAAGGGATGATAGAATATGGATCACTCTTCAAATACCTGTATGGAAAGTCATACAGAAAAAATGTTAAGACCTATTCTCTTTCATTCCATAGTGCAGAATATGGAATAATGGCATAAACTTATAAAAAGGCAAATTCCAGTTGAATGTTAGGGGGAAAAAACTTTCTAATAATTAAAAGGAAATACAATAGTGCCTCTCCTCACCTAGAGGGGTATTCCTCTCATTTGGATACAACCAGAGACTGAACAGCTATCTGTCTATGATATTTTATTTTGAATGCTTGCGCTGAATAGGAGATACTTGATGATATAAGAGTCCTTCTTATCTCTATGGCTCTAAGAACAAGGCCGATTAACATGCATTATGAGTTAGAGGCAGACTGAAAGCTAAGTTTTGGTCAATGAAAATTTAATAACTGTCTCCCCAAGGTGGCAATTCACATTCACAAACACATTAGCAAAGTAGAACAACTCTGGATTAAATCTGTATATAGAAACAAATATTGTAGATGCAAACTTGGAAATCAATATACAAATGCAACATACATAACTACAAAGTTATGGAAAAGGGAAGTTTTGGACTAGGGGTGGTTGCACAGATTTCTTTCCAAATGCTAGCTGTTGACAAACAACTTCAGGATTCCTGCTCTACAGTGCTTAAAATGAATGCATACCTGTCTATGATAATTAAAACAAGATCATGAAGTTCTCCACCTTCATTGTCTTGGAAATGGAAACACCTATCCTCCTATGCATTCCAGAATTCCTCTTCTCAATCAAATCTGAAATACTGCATAGCCATATAAAACATGTCCTTCATTAACAACAGACATATACAAGTTGGGCATTTTTGGTTCCTAATCATCTTGAATGAAGAAATCATCTAAACAATCAGACCTATAAGGGAATGCACACTGCATATCAGAAAAAAATATTTTAATTAAATGTGCACAGGAACATGTGATTTGTTTCTTATGGTAATCTCTAACATGAAGTAAACATAATTACATAAGTAGTTTATTACATATTTAATGCTTCTGTATTTGGTTCTATTTAGTACTATTGCTTTAATATTATTATTATTACTATTTATCTATATCCTAGTGAAAACCAAATAAAGAATAAGTTACAATTTGCTGTTCTATGGTTCAGATTTAGGAGGAAAAAGAAGGGTTTATCAGGAAGTATATAAATGGTTTACTTTTCCATGCACTATGTTATGGTATTAGATTTCAAAATGACTATGGGTGATTACGGAATGTAAATCTAACAAGAGCTGCCTATAATTATTAAGGTACATATATAGAGATTGACAACGTGCAGGTAAAAGAAAACAACAGGGGAAAAAACCCAAAATATAACATAGCAGTATTTCAGAAAGACAGCATGCAATTGAAGACTTGTCTGTAGAGATATACACTTCACATAATGTCATAGGACTATCCTCAAAAAACCTATTAGCAACATAGAAACAGAATTTCACCATTTTAAAATCTGTTAGATTTTAATCCATCCATCCAATTTTTTAAACAGTAAATCTATTTATTATGTTTGTATGTCTCTGTGTCTGTGCACTTGCATATTTCAAACATTGTCACATGAAGTGGGAGCAAGCATCTCAAAACTTTCACCAACAGCAAGAATTCAAAGATGATTAGTGAAGGCAAAAAGAGTAAAACTGGGAAAATGTTAGATTTCTGTAACGTGCTCAACGGGGATTGCTCTTGAAGAGTATCCAGAAGCTTCAGCTGATGCAAAATGCAGTTATGTGTGCCCCTAGAATGGCACACATTATGTCTGCCCTACAACATGCATTGATTGTCATTGTGCTTTTGGATCCAATTGAAGGTGCTGGTTTGACCTTTAAAGCTCTTCATGGCATGGGGTCAAGTTAACTTGAGCAACCACCTCTGCCCAAATATATTTGCTTATTGCACCAGATCTGGCAGAGAAGGCATGCTGCAGATTCCATCTAATCAGGAATTGCAATTGGTGGGTCCCAAGAAATGGGTCTTCTGAGCTGAGGTACCTACATTATAGAATCTTTTCCAGGGGTGGGATTCTACCAGTTCGCACCTATTCACTAGAACCAGTTGTTAACATTCTAAGCAGTTGGCAGAACCGGTTGTTAGAAGAAATTACTGGTCTAATCCTGTAAGGAAGGCAGGAAGGAAACATTCTGGTGTTGCTTACAGAAACTGCCTCTCCGTTAACCCTTATTACATTCTCGGCAGGACTAGACTTCCTGTCTCAGGAACGTCTCTGGAGTTTTGTTTCCCCTCCTTTGCTGGTACTTTGCTTGTGTGGAGTGACCATTCAAAGTTACAATGGCACTGAAAAAAGTGACATGACCATTTTTCACACTTACAACTGTTGCAGCATCCCCACAGTCATGAGAGGCCAGGCGAGGAGATGCGTGCCTCGATATGAGTGATATTGAGTTGGCCACGCCCAGCCAATAACATGACCAACAAGCCACGTCCACCCAGACACATGACCAACAAGCCACACCCACCAACTAAGCCACGCCCACAGAACCAGTTGTTAAAAAATTTGAATCTCATCCCTGATCTTTTCCGCTTGGGGGGCGAGGTTAACCCCATTTCTTTCAACATTCCACCAGTCCCTTGAAACCTGCTTATTTCCCAGGGGACTGCAATGGCTCCCTTATTAGGCTCCCATCATCCTCTTTGCTCATGTGCTTTTCAATAGTGTTTTTTTAGTTTTAATGATCACTGTTTTTATATATTTATTTTTCTTTTTAATTCACTGCTGTACACTAAGAGCCATGCTCTTAGGATATGGACAGCCATATAAATATGATAAGGGAAGACTTAAGAGTTGTCTAGGATGCATGATTTTTATAAGGACAATTTGAGGGTGCTGAAATTGTCTTTTTAAACATTCCTTTACTGTTACGATGACTTGCCTTTTTGTTTCTAAGTGGCCCTGTGCCAGACTTGGAATAGAAAGGCACCAGATGGAGAGGAAGAGTGGAAAGCCAACTAAATAGAGCAAGGTATGAGCACATTCTTTGAGGAGGAGGGGGGATGTGGGTGGCCGCCATGTGCTTCATAGAATGTGAAACTTCCTTGAGCTCTGGAGGCAGGCTAAACTGTGCAGGGAAAAACGACTCAGATAGGTTGAGTTCTAATATTCACATAGTCTAGGAATCATCTAAGTCTAAGGAATCATCTAATAAGGGGATGCGGTGGCTCAGTGGCCAAGACACTGAGCTTGTCAATCAGAAAGGTTGGCATTCGGTGGTTCAAATCCCTAGCACTGCATAACGGAGTGAGCTCCTGTTACTTGTCCCAGCTTCTGCCAACATAACAGTTTGGAAGCACGTAAAAATGCAAGTAGAAAAATAGGGACCACTTTGGTTGGAAGGTAACAGCATTCTAAGCGTCTGACCATGGAGATGTCTTTGGACTGTGCTGGCTCTTTGGCTTTGTAACGGAGATGAGCACCATCCCCTAGAGCTGGAAACGACTAGCACGTATGTGCAAGGGGAATCTTTACCTTTACACACACACACACACACACAAACACACACACACATATATTCAGTTCAGAAATTGATTGAAAGTTAGTTCAGCTAATGTTACACTATAGAAATTAAAATAATTAGCTGGATCATTTAGTTTTAGGGATCTTCTTTGACTCAACTGCAGATTTTAGAATAGTATCAAGTTTATTTGCCTCAAGAGATTTCTTCAACATACACTATGGATCAAGCTGCAGTGCCATAGCCAGTTATTTTTAAACAGTTATTTTTATAAATAACTATTTTAAATAAGTTATTTTTGTTTTTAAATCCAGGCACTATTATATTTTAAATGAAATGTTACCTGGGAGAAAGCAGTTCCAATATATCTCCATCTAACTATAGTCATGGCAGACAAATCAGCAAAAGATGATAAAAGATGCTGATTCAAAAATGCACATCAGTTTAGAAGTGCATTAGTGCAAGAATGAATGTCTATGTCATAGTGGGACTCCTGCAAATATGCTGCATACAATTGACCAATTATATATTGGAACTGCTGTGGGAACCATTTATATTCAGATTATCAATGGTCTGCATGTTTGTGGTTAGAGCAGTCTTTTTGCTCCATCTAATTCAATAGGAATTCACTGAGTGCACTCACAAAATACACTTAGTGCTGCCCTTTCCATGTAATTTATATGCTAAACAAAAAGAAGCCCCTCGAAAACTATACTTTCACAATGCTATATAACTGGAGTGTATTCCATAGCTAAGCATATTTTGTAAATTCATTCAATCAATTCACTAATCCAAGTAATAAAAAAGAAAACTTTTCTCCAAACACAATATTAGAGACTCAACGTTCAATTCTTTTTAAAGGCCACTGAATTTTGCAATGCTTCTAGATACTTTCTAGTGAGAACATCCAATACCAAACTGAATAACTGTGTTCTTGGAGTACCATAAAACTCAAATAGATGGGCAGACTAAACAGTATTTTGATGTGCATGGAACTAGGTAGGAGAATTGGTATAAGAGAAATAAAGAGTACTGTAGTTGAGACTCACTGAGTGCAGTTCTATCTATTAAACAGCCCTCAGGGACATAAAATTACAAATAAAGAATTGGAAGTATGTTTGGATTAAAAATAAAAAGATGTAAAAATTCCACCTATTATTTAAAGAGACAGAAGTTTTAAAAACTTGACCTAAAATATCTGGGCTTTATATGATGATGATCAGATAAGAAGATACTGTATTGGTTTCTGTAAAATGTTAAATCCAAAATTTATTTATTCGTAATTTATTCATAAAATGTATTGGGTGCTCATCTTACCACAGGGTATCTCTGGGCAGAAAAAATATTGACTCTACACAAGCTATTCTCACATCCATTTTAAATATAATCCCATTTTAATTTCAATATGAAATTGCAATTTAACTCATACTCAAAGCTTTATTCAGGGAGTTTCCATCTTGCTTCAAAAATCATTCAGCTTTAAAAGAGACAAATAATCTCTTACCATGTCCGAGTCCAAACACGCTTTGTAACATGAATCTGATGGAACAGGGCACTGCAATTACTGGAGTCTACATCAGCAGAAGTTGTAAAATCCTGAGTTGAAAGCTAATGTAGCATCAGGCCAAAGGCTAAATTCCAGAGAAGGTCACAACTTTTCTACCACTTCATTCCAGAAGAGTTTGAAGATTGCAAAGAAAATGTCTTCCACCTTGATTTCCCAGGAGAATGAAGAGCAAACTTCTGCAATCTTTTCTTTCCTTAGCATTCTATAACTTTTTCCTTTCAAAATGAACTATAGATTCAGACTTCTGGCCCTGATAGTATTCCTACTCAGAACATAAACTTATTCTTGTCTGGACCAAAGAGACAGAGTGAGCAGGTGATCACTTTAGCCACTCTTTCTAAGCTGTACAACACGTCACGTTAGAAGTACAATTCTGTTTTAAGTATTTAAATGCTTTTCAAACATATATCACCGATTAAAAAAAGAGAAATGTGCAACTCATAACTTCTAAATAAAATTACATATCTGATGTGAATTAATAATTCAGTAGTTCAACATTATTATTTTGTTTCTTAAAAGGACTAGCCATTCTACCCCTCCTCTCTTTGGTCAAATGGTTACATTTAGTAGGACTGAGACAATGAAATCTAGCTAACCCAGGAGGGGGAAGTAAAATGGGCTGTGTGATAAGACCAGTTTCTATTACAGATGAGCCAATAATCCACTTGGAAAAATCTTAAATGACCAATGATAGTCAGATTATTAGGCAAAGTTTTTAAAAAATGTGTCAAAAATCAAATCACAAAAACCCAAACTTCTATAGAATCACTACACTATGGATAATAAAGCCAATGTCCCAGGACACTTTGCAAACATCGGATTTGTTGTAGCATGCAGTCATGTATGTTCCTTCTGTCAGATATCCAAAGCACACCAAGTTGACAGTGAACTGAAATACAGTAGGCACTATGTCAGGTTACCAACATAAGACCAAGAGAATAAAAATGGGGAAAACAAAGTTAAAAATACCAGGGTAGTATGCAGAAGAAACTTTTCTGTGAGAAGAGTTTTAGGTTACCCATACATCATTCTTTTTCAAATGTGAAGCAATTCCACCAAATATTTATGAGAATGCCAATGGTCAAAGGTATCTCAGCAGTCCAATGCATGCTTAAGAGTTTCCAAGCTCAGTGAAATTTAGTGTCCATGTACACAATTGTAGCAGTTTCTTTACTACAAACTTTACAAGAGTTACTTGTATACTTTTATCAGAACATGAAGACATATCTTAGAAATAGGAACAATGGGAATATTTTCATATCAATAGGAAGAAAGCTGCAATTCTTTGTGAAATGGAGTCAATTTAAATTTTATCTTATTAAAGAAAAATTGGAATAAAATTCACGAAGTCACCTCACAGAGGATTTGGAAGAATACACTGAGACCAGCTGGTGATGTTTGACTATAGACATGGGTAGAGGCAGTAAATAGAATGTCATCTTTGTTGACTTAATAGATGTGAAGCAAGAACTCTAATTAAATACCAATTAGGTACTGTTGAAGTTAGTCTAGTTTTAATTAAGTGCCTTTATGAAGCAAGATGAATTATTTAGAATTTTATAAAACTTAACCTCAAGGGTCATACTTGTACTTGAACCCTTATTTTGATTCCCACAAGTATTCTACAGTTCAGGAGAATACTCACAGCCTATATTACGATCAGAAATGACATCTATTCTTGCCACAGATTGTTTGCATTTCTTCCTACATGAAGCCTGACTGGACTGCAAGGGCTTTAGTGGAAGATTAAACAACCCCAAAGCCCATAGTAGGATATTCATTCTTATTCCTTTGACTCCTGCAATCTTCCTGACTCTCATCAGGGACAAAGTTTGCTTTCCACCCCTTATTTTAGAAATTGCATTGCAGTCCTCAATTAAGAAAAGGCTCGCTCCTCCTGACTTTCTCTATACAGTACAAATAATCAAGAATCCATGAAATAAGCAGGTACCGCCTGTGACATTTGTACTAAATGTAAACTAAATGAATTACTGGAAGAAAAAGTAAAGGGTCTAGAGGCAACTCTAGCCACTCTGAAACTCAACCTAAAAATGAGAAACTCCAATCTAAGCAAGAAGGCTATATATGTACTCTTCAATATCTTCATAAACTATTTGGATGAGGGAATAGAATTTGCAGACAACACTAAACTGGCAGAAATAGCTAACAGTCTAGAAGATAGGCTCAAGATCCAGATGGATCTCAAGAGACTTGATCACCTGGCCTTATCTAACAAAATGAAATTCACTGTAGACAAAAGTAAGGTTTTACACTTAGGTAAGAAAAACCAAACATACAGGTACAGATTAGGTGAAACCTGGCTCAATAGCAGTAACTGTGACGGGGACCTTGAAGTCCTTAAATATGAACCAGTAGAGTGTGGCAGCAGCCATAAAATCCTAGGTTGCATTAACAGAGGGATAGAATCAAGATCACATGAAGTTTTATTACTGCTTTATCAAACAGCAGTAAGACCACACTTAGAATGCTGCATCCAGTTTTGGTCACCTCATTATATTAAAAATAAATAAATGCTGAGACTCTGAAAAGACCACAGAGCAGAGCAACAAAGGTGATTAGGAGCTTGGAGGTTGAAACATATGAAGAATGGTTGCAGGAATTCGGTTTGTCGAGTGAAAAGAAGGACTGGGGGGGACATGCTAATATTGGTGTTCCAATATTGGAGAGGAGGGTCAATCTATTTTCCAAAGCACCAGAAGGCAAGATGAGAAACAATGGATAGAAACTAATCAAGCAGAGAAGCAACAAAGAACTAAGGATACATTTTCTAACAGTGAAAACAATTAACCAGTGGAACAGTTTGCCTTCAGAGGTTGTGGGTGCTCCATCACTAGAGGCTTTTAAGAAGAGGCTGGACAGCCACTTGTCTGAAATGGTATAGGGTCTCCTGCTTAAGCAGGGAATTGGACTAGAAAACCTCCAATGTCCCTTCTAACTCTGTTATTTTGTTATTCTGAATATACCTAAAGCTTTAAATCAGCACTTGGATTTTGGCAGATGAGGGTGGCAAGACCAAAGTATGTTCAATTCAGATTATATTAATTTTGATTTGATTTCTCCCCAGTTTGAAAGAAGGAGCTCAAAGCTCTGTGTCTTATACTAAAACTCAAACTCAGCAAAAGCAGTTTCTTTTCCTTCTTCCGCTCTGTTTATAATGGGAAAACTCTCATCACCGTCCCACTAAATTTAGAAGGAATTCTTTTTAACTAAGCATGGAGACATAGGAACATACCGTATGTCATATAGATGTATAGAGTACATTTATAAAGCTAATTCAGAAGAATTTGAGAATAGAATAAAAATTTTGTGAAAGAAATGCTGTATATACTACGAGAGATGGATGGTTTTAGGACAGTTTCTTCTAATCCTAACCAGAGTAGCATGAGAGTTATAGACTAACATTCTTCTTTCTTTACCTCAGGCAGAGTAAGTCTTAATTTCACTATAATTAACATTGAGCTGAAAGGCTTTAAGCTAAGACAGTCAAGATAAGCTTTTAAATGGTAAATTGCAGTACCCTCTGGTCACAATGGATTTTGGAGATCACAAACTATTAAATATGTACACTACGTTCTAAGACAGATCACAAGGCAATTGAATTTGACATGGATATATCTATTTACAGTGTGTCTTCCATAATCTATTAAAAAAATTCCTTCAGTATCACTGGAGATATAAGCTAGCAAACCATGACTGCTTATGCCTCTTCAGCACATCTACATAATGCTGATACATATATTGTTTTTGGTGTCAATATATATTGATACCAAAAACACTATAAAATAATTATCAAATTATTCTTAAGAAACTTAAAATAAAATTTGAAATTCAGAATTATGGGATCAGAGATCAGGGTTTCAATATTACCAGAAGGGTTGTTTTCCCTTTTAATGCTCTTATCATTAAAAGACTTACAAGGGAAAAGAATCCTTCAAATAGTATTGGAAACCAGTTCAGAATTCTGATCCCTGAAATTCAAACTTTACATTTCTTGAGAATAGTTCTTTAAAAGATGCAGCATCTCAAAAAATGTTTTGTAGCATTTCTACAATTCATTGCAACATTTTACGAAGGACCTCTCTGAAGCAGAATCTTATGTTTTCCAGCCATGCATGACATAGCTGAGAGGTCTATTTCACTCTACATCTACACATACAAGCTGTGTCCACAAAGTGGACCCCACATCAGAAAAAACTCCAAAGATCCACCAAAAATCTATTATGTTTTAAGCAAGTGAAGGTGCAGTATTAGTAACTGCAGAGGGCTACAAATAAAATAACTATATGCACCTGTTTCTCTGCACCCTCAGATTAGAACCCCCAATTTCCATTCTATCATCAATCCAACTTCCTAATAGCATGTGCCTTACTTTTTACTTGCGGCCTCCCAGGAAAACATGTCTCTTCATCAAATCCGTATTATTTTTGTTTAGTTCTTGCCACTCAATTATTTCCATTTGTACGCTTAACACCACATCTAAATTCTCAGTTAATTTACTCCTGGCCTTTTTAAAAATCAAATTCTCTCTGAATGCTGGTATCAATTATAATCCTCATTAGTTTCCTGTGCCTTGTTCCTTAGAATCTCCTCTTTTTCAATTCTTTCACGCTCTTCTATTGTTTTAGACTGGTTTTCTGTATTGCTTTCTATTCTGTACTCTCAGTCAGTTACCCCACGTTCACATTATTGATCCCATCACCATTCTTTGCTCCCAGACTTCTATCTACAGGCTCCAGAGGTCTCTTCTACACACACTCTTAAATTCCTCACATGGTGCTTCTCAGTTAAGCCAGCTTGCTTCTTGAGCCATTTGCAATGTCTGGTACTTGAAGAATTATCATGTTATGCATATTCCCACACAAACTCTGTATACTTCTCAAGCTCCCACCAAACCACTCTATTCTCAATTTTTGCTCAACTCTCCAGCAACTTAAATCCATACAAACTCGAATATACTTCTCAAGGTCCCGCTAAACCAATCTATCTTCAATATTTGCCTAACACCCAAAATGTATTCGCCCATAATATAGAGAATAGACAGAACAATGCAAAATTCAACACCTCATCAGGGTTCTCCAGATAGGCACCCAAAGAATACTTTATATACTTCACCTGACCCTGTAAATATTAAGAAAAATGCTTTATTACGTTGCAACCCCCCAAAATATGTTGCAACCTTGAGTGAGCTCTGGAATTGCAGTATTAAATATCGGCAGGCAGTCACCTTGCTTTTCCTAACATCAAGCTCAAATTTGGGAGATTCTCCCATATAATCAGTCCCAGAATTTAACTACCTCCAGAGAAGATGCTGAGGCTCAATTTCACCTTAAAATTCTCAACCACTATCTTAAGAAGGCTACAGTGAGGTTATTCAGTCCTAACACTTGATTAAATATATTATTATTGTTTAGTCCGGGTCTAGAGTCGTTTTGGGGAACAGTTGAAGAGTTTGGAAACCCTTCATCCTTCCCGGTTTGGGGGAAGCACTCTGCACCTATTCAGAAAGCCACTCCCGGGGCTGAAACGGGACCTGAAGGGTCGGTCATTCTTAGCCAAATGTCCCTTGTTCGCTTCCCGGATGGCTGTCTTAGCCCACCCCGCGGAGACCCTCCACTCACCCGCCCCGGGGTGCTCGACGGTGGTGGCGCTGTACTCAGCGGCGTCGCTCCACCGGGAGCAGGTGCCCTGTCCCTGCACCAGCGCCTGAAGGGGCAACTCAGAGTCGGGACTCGGGTAGCAGCGGAACCCGGAGACGCAACGTGGCGTGTACACCCCGCAGGGCTCCCCCTCGAAGCGGGCACAAACTCGACAGCAGCCACAGCCGGGCTCCCGCACTAGCTCCGGGCAGGCGGAGGTCTCGGGTCCGTCGGAAGGGCAGGAGGCGATGCGGTCGGCGGTGCAGGGCGGGCAACGGAACAGCACCTCGGGCAGCGCCAGTCCGGTTGGCGGCAAAGACGCCCACCAGCCCAGCCCGAGCCACAAGGAGGAGGCGACGACCAGCTGCGGCAGCTGCACCATCCTGGCGGCGGCAACCACTTGACTGAATCACCGGCTGGGCAGGTGCTGCCGAGCGAGAGTCTGGAGGGTGCCTGGCACCGCTGGGTCCTAGAGCCAGGCGGACGAGCGACGCTCCACCCTCAGCTGGCGCGGCGTGCAGAGGGAGACCCTCCCTCGCGCCCTGCCCCCGCCGCCCGCGGACGGAGGGCGGGGAGGTGGGGGGAAAGAGGTGTCTCGCTTTGCCGCCCAGCCCAAAGTTCAGAGGCAGCTTCCCTCCCCACCATCCATTCCACAAGCGGGGCAACAATTTGTGCAGCAGATCCCGGCTTTTCCCCTGAGAGGACTCTTCAAGATCGTAGGTTCGCGTGATTTTGCCACTTCAGGGTTATGGCGAGAAGAAAAAGTTCGACCAAAGAAACCGGAGGAGAATTGGAACAACCGGTCCTGTATATCCGTCTGTTGGCCTTTCAGGCTGGGACTGACCCGATCCCAAATATTAGCCCATCTCCTGTTACTCTGAAGTTTTCATTTCATTTACTGTGCTCGATTTTCCACAAAATTTATGTAGTCTACCTTCAAAGCATCTCTGTGGAAATAAAACTGGCCAAAAGCTACCTAAAAAACCCAGTTCTCAAATAAATGCGCAAATAAATTTATAATTGGAGAACTAAAAGAAGGGCTTCTTGCTTACATTTTTGTTCTGCATTGTGTTATTACGACTTACTCTGGTTGTGTGGTTTTATACCTAGGACTTATTATATTTAGAGGAAATACATTTTTAGAAGTCTTAGTCGTCATCACCGCCACATCATTTAAAGTGGGCTTTTACCTACTTTAAGAAATGCTGCCATCAAGAGGTAATTTATGAGATTATAGAACATGAAATCCTAAACCACTTTGGAGGCCTTGGCCACAGTTAGCTGATGGAAATGACCATAAAGACAACAGTAGTCACTACCAGCTGGTAGATATGTTTCCTAACCTTCGGTGACCTAAACCAGGAAACCGTAGCCTTCTTATGGTGATGTCCCCACCATAACAGCATGTGGGAGACTGAGGTGGCGGAATCAAACAGTTCCAGCACAGTCTTGGATATTCTTTGACAAGGAGAGACTTTCAGCAGAGCTGGTGGCAGTTCTGAGTCCTTTCATAAGATGATATATAAACAAAATGATAATGGGCAATATGTTTACGCAGATTACACTGGGACGTGAACAAGCACATGCCTTCAGGGAAGGAAGAAAATATTCCTGTTTCCTTTATGTTTATTTTACTTAATTTTTAAAATGTTTTATACTGCTCATCTCCCCAATGAGGTGACTCTGGGCTGCTTGCGGTTATAAGCTTATAAAGATTACATTTATAGCCTGCAAGTCCTTTATGTTAATTCTAAATATTTGAAAGTGTTTTATTTTTCCAATTGTTTAAAACTTTAAAGCTTCTAAATCAACGGAGAGACATCTCCACATCATCCAAATTCCACCCTGACAAGGTTTTTTTTTTTTTTAGGAATGGAAAGCATAACTCCGCCCATAAGATAAAAGCAATGCATTAGCATTATTTCGCAACCAGTCTCTTGATAATTCAGCCATTCAGCATGGGTTGCATCCAGTCATCATAAAAAAATACCACTAGCAGACTGGAAGGTTGGAAATAAATATGCAATTTCTGAAATACCTTCTGGAAAACATTCTTTTAAAGAAGAATTCTAAAGTTCAAAACCAAGCCATAATAATTGCTGCTCCCCAAACCAAACACAAGCATGGCACTGAAAGCTGTAATTAATGCATCAGGAAACTGAAGACAGCCTGCTTAAGCTCTGTTAGAGAAATATCAGATGATATTAAAAAGAGTATTGAATCCTCAGGCTATGCAGCACTTTGGATTCAAAAGCAAAAGGGGCTTCTGAACTCTCAGGAATGAAAATGTTGCATTTCTCTGTAAAGTGGCCACACCCACAAAACGCCTAATTCTTTTAAATACACTTTCCAGAAAAAGAAGGAAAAAAAAACACATCTGCTGGAAGCCTGATTTTACCGTTCACTGATGTTAATTACAGCCTAGAGAAATTTATTAATAATCCAATTCTATGCAAGCTCATCCAGAACTAAGTTCCACTGAGTTTACTCCCACTCCCAGGTAAGTGGGTATAGAATTGAGGCCTAAATTAGTAATACGCTTGTCAGAACACAGCCCTGATAAAAACATGACATGGCATACAAGCAAATTCTGTAGGTGGGATAATTATATGTCTCCTGAACTCTTCTCAAAAAGGAAACATGAGTGGCACTTTCCTGGTTTTGCTATATCAGTTCCTGGTGGTACTTCCATGGATTATACTACTATTTCAAATGCTAGCCTGCCCCCCGCCTCTCTCTATGTGTGTGTGTGTGTGTGTGTGTGCATATATATGTATGTATATAATATAAAACTATATTTCATACATATATTTCAACTAATATATCTATATTTGAACTCTTCGATACATACATACATATATCCAAGAGTTTGTATGTATGTATGTATGTGTGCTTGTTTATATGTATTATGTATCCAAGAGTTAAAATATAGAAAGATATAAACTCATGTATGTATGTACTGTATGCATGCATGCATTCATGTATGTATCCAAGAATAGATAGATAAATAGATAGAAGATAGATAACACACACACACACACACATACACGTAAACTTTCAGCAAGTCAAGCAAGGAGAGAGAGAGAGGTAAGATTGGCTAATGATTTCAAAGTGAACTCATATAGCTATGTGCTGTGGGTGTTGTTCTGGGTAAGTGCACTTTGTAAAGGGACTTTACAAAGTTAGCACAGGGATTGCAATCCTAATGACTCCTGATGAATGAGTTCTTTGCTGGATGGATAATGGCAGAATTAAACTGTCCATTAATGATCATGCTTGTGATATGTGAGCATTATATATGACTCCTGATTCTGATTGATTTGATCATCATAATGATCACTGATAAAGGCATGATCTCAGTTGCTGTCATACTTCATCTTTCATTATTTTTCAGGTTCTGTTGTCTTTTTATAAAAATAATGCCCCTTATACATTTTTCACATGATCAATATGTTGATATCCAAGGCTCTGTAACTACTCCATCAGTAAAATACTCAGGTCTCCAGCCATCTAATAAGACTTAGACAATTTAATTAGCAGAAGTTGCTTCCTGACATTAATTTTGCATTTTGTTCCCGTGCTTTATTCCATTTCATTCATTTGCCCAGCCAAAATCTGATTAAGCATTCCGTGACATGAGAGCAGATTCATGTGAATGACAGGAAAAGAATTGCCACACCCCATTGATTTAAGGAGAACAATCTCTTTTAGATCCCACTCAATGCCTCTGAGCTATGCCTATCCTAGTAAGTAACTTTTGTTTTCATTTATGAAAAGGGGGCTTCAGAATTCTTCATCAGCCCATCAACTCTTGGACTTCTCTTTCATGCAACCTGTCCTAGCTTGCTCTCAAATCCCTCAACATCTGAAATCAAAGCAAAGCACTGTTAGGAGTTTTCTAATTATTTGCAGCATTCAGAAGGGGTGAAAAAGTTTTATTTAAGAGTAGGTGGAAGTTAAATTAGAAATTACCAATAAATCTCAGGGTAAGAAACTTCTATATCTTCCCCTCCTCTGATTTAATGGCCCCAAGAAAATTTGGAGGAAAAAATCTACGGGGGGGGGGGGGGGGGGGGGGGGGGGGGGGGGGGGGGGGGGGGGGGGGGGGGGGGGGGGGGGGGGGGGGGGGGGGGGGGGGGGGGGGGGGGGGGGGGGGGGGGGGGGGGGGGGGGGGGGGGGGGGGGGGGGGGGGGGGGGGGGGGGGGGGGGGGGGGGGGGGGGGGGGGGGGGGGGGGGGGGGGGGGGGGGGGGGGGGGGGGGGGGGGGGGGGGGGGGGGGGGGGGGGGGGGGGGGGGGGGGGGGGGGGGGGGGGGGGGGGGGGGGGGGGGGGGGGGGGGGGGGGGGGGGGGGGGGGGGGGGGGGGGGGGGGGGGGGGGGGGGGGGGGGGGGGGGGGGGGGGGGGGGGGGGGGGGGGGGGGGGGGGGGGGGGGGGGGGGGGGGGGGGGGGGGGGGGGGGGGGGGGGGGGGTTGTTTTTTTATTCACTGCTTTGATCGATCCACGATCCTAGAAGTTTTTAACATGCATTTGATATCTTCATCAACTGCTATTTTTATATTTTCATTTTTCACAGTGGTCATGAGCTTGGTCTTACTAACATTCAGGAAGAGGCCAAATTTCTCGCTTTCTTCTTTAATCTTTTTGATCAGATGTTTCAGGCCTTCCTGAGAGTTATGTCATCAACATATTGTGGATGTTACCTTCCAATCTGTACTCTAATTTTTGGTTCTTCAGGCTTCAGCTTCTTCATGATCACTTCAGCATACTGGTTGAATAAGAAAGATGAACTAATGCAACCCTGTCACACTCCTTTCTCTATCTTGAACCAATAAGTGTCTCTTTATGGTGTCCCCACAATGGCTTCCTGATTTGTGTATAGCAACTGCACCAACTTCTACAGAGGTGTTGGCAACCCTAGGTCTTTGAGGGCCTCTTCACAGCTTGTCACAATTGACAAAATCAAAAGCTTTATTGTAATCTATTGTAGATGTAGATGTTCTTTTATATTCTTTAGATTTTTCTGTGATCCAGCACAGATTTTCAATATGGTCGTAAGTGCCACAACCCCCTCTGAAGCCAGTTTAAACATCTAGCAAATCCCTTTCAATGGTCAGCAACAGATGTTGTTGTGTGCATTTTGTTAGTGTGAGGGATGAGAGAAATTGTGCAGTAATCCTTGAAGTCACCTTTTTTTGGGAATGGAATTAACACTGATTGTTTCCAATCCTGTGGCCATGTGTTTGTTTATCACATTTTTTGACTATGATGGTTGTGGGTGGGTTCAGGCCTCAGCAACTCTGCTGGAATTGTATCAATACCTGGGGCCTTATTCTTTGGCAGTTTGCCTATTGCTCACACAACTTCTTTCTGAAGGATGGCTGGTTCTTTTTCTGCCTCCCTTTCCACATCAACCTTTGGGAGGCTGGCCCTTTTTGTGGTTCACAATCAACTCTTCTGTATATTCTCACCATCTGTTCTTGATACCTTGCTGTTCAGACTGTTCTTCAAATCCTTTTGACTTGCACAAATGTACTCCTGGTATGCAGGGGTGGAATTCTACCAGTCTGCACCTATTCACTAGAAACTGTTGTTAACAATCTAAGCAGTTTGGAGAACTGGTTGTTAGAAGAAATTACTGGCCTGATCTTGTAAGGAAGGCAGGAAGGAAACATTCTGGTGTTGCTTACAGAAACTGCCTCTTCATTAACCCTTATTACATTCTTGGAAGGATTAGACTTCCTGTCTCAGGAACTTCTCTGGGTTTTTCCCCCCTCCTTTGCTGGTATTTGGCTTGTGTGGAGTGACCATTCAAAGTTACAATGGCACTGAAAAAAGTGACTTAAGACCATTTTTCACACTTACGACTGTTGCAGCATCCCTACAGTCATGAGAGGCCAGGCGAGGAGATGCGTGCCTTGATGTGAGTGATATTGAGTTGGCCACACCCAGCCAATAACATGACCACCAAGCCATGTCCACCCAGTCACATGACCACTAAGCCACATCCACCACCTAAGCCACGCCCACAGAACCAGTTGTTAAAAAGTTTGAATCCCACACTGCTGGCATGGCCCTTCAGGCAGTCCTCTTCTAGCTGTTTGCAATGCACTAAACTTCATTTTCTTTCCTCTCTGCTCTTTGGAAATCCACATTCAATCTCATTGTTTCCTCCAATTTGACAGTTGCTTGTTGCTCTCTGAGCTTGGTTGTTTTCTTGCAATCATTTCATTGCCCAGAGTAAGTAACTTCATCAGTGCTAGCAAGAAAACATCTGTAAGAAAGCAGCCACACTCAGAGAGAATCAAGGACCTTTCATTTTAATCCTGAGCTACAAATATTCTCCTTTATTGCCTTTCTCCAACTTGTCTGCAGCTTTGGCTGCTTTTCTCTGCTTGGCGATTCTGATAATTGCTAATTTTGATCATCTTGATAAATGTCTTGTTAATGAACAATTTTTTTTGTTATAAATTCCTATTGGTTTTTTTTGACATGAGTTCCAAATCATTCCTCAGATCAAGTGATGTCCCCCCTGCCCCCAAGAGCATGGTTTACTTTGGGCATTGAATACATCTTAGCAATAGCTCCGGGCAGGGAAATATTACTTGAAATTAATTTCCCACCAATTGTATAGATAACTGCTTCTGCACAGAAACCTTTATAAACCATGGAGAAGACATAAAGCAATTCCTTGTACAACATGAGATACTTCGGAAGCTTATATTCTCCTGCCATAGAGAACAGCATATTGCGAAAAGCAGTTAGAACCTTTGTATTTCATATAAATTGACTGGCAACTTTTATAATGAAAAATAAATCATCCTAAATCTGTAGAGGTACAGTATCTAGAGCATCTAATGAGTCCATTAGTATTCTGTCCCCCAACCACCACAACCGCACTCCTATTCATTCAGTTCCTGGGTACTTAAAAGTTTCTGAAAAAAACATAAAAAAAATTAAATACAAAGATTCGAACTGCTTTTCACAATATGCTGCATATTTATATATTTATTTAAAAAGCCTTGCTGCTTGACTGGGCCTGCTTTTACTTAGCTGAAAGGCTGAGGCTAATAAGGAATTATCTATCCTTCAATTCTGGGTTCATGGCAGATCAATAAATGTTGTCTCTCTAAATACTTCATAGATTATCCATAAGGAAAAAGCAGGCTTGGGGGGTGGTGGGGGGGAAGCTCAAATGTGGGCTTTCTGAAAGGTCAATTGTAGAGGCATAAGAATGACACAGGAGGAAATTGGTAATGTAGTTAAGACAATGAATGCTTCAGTGAATGGTCCAATCCAATACACAGTAAATGTCTCATTTGGCAATAAAAAGAAGCTTTTAAATGTCTTTCTGCAATAGAGGTATTATTAACATAAAAGTATATGACATTCCAAAATTACATATAAACACAGCAGCCCCCAAAAATAAAATGCAAAGTTAACCTATATGGTAATATGCCAGCTAAACAAAACTAAACTAAATACAGAAATGCTAAAAATTCAGTATTGGCTTCCCATCAAAGCCCTTGGGCCTACTTAGTAAAAATATTTTAGTATTTAATATTTACACACAATATTAAAAATATTTCTTATCTACCTGATTCCTCATAACTCAGAGACCCTAGAGGCATTGGAAAAAGCCTTTAGCCTGAAACTAAAGTATTATTTTAAAAACAATTACCATAAATCAATAAATAATATACAAGAGAGATTGGAACAGAGATTGGTCTATATTTAATAGTTTTAGGTTTTAGGGAATATTAAAATCACATCTCATGACCTCAACATTCATGTAATTCAGCAAAGAAAATCTTTAGAATCTATTGAATCCTTCAAGGAATGTTTTTAATAAGTTGGATCTCCCCTTTTCTTTGAGAGGAAATACACTGAAGGAACTTTGGTCTATATATATATATGTCCATTGATAATTCCTCGTTGATTAAATATTATCATTATGGTGATCTAGTTTCTTGGAAGGCAGTTAAAGGATAAAGGTGTTTATTTTTTCTTAAACTATAGTATCTTTCAAAAATCAGGAATCTTTCACTTTATAGTCTAAGTCAGGGGTCACAAAACTTTTGGACCTTAGGAACCACCAAACTAATAATTTTAGATCCCAGGGACCACGAACCAGTTTTGTGGGCGTGGCCTAATTTTGGGTGTGGCTTGGTGGTCATGTGATTGGCTGGGCATGGCTAGTATGTAAATATAATAAATATTTATATAAATATTGAATTTTTTTTATTAAAAAAGAGCAACTTTTACCCAAAATCAGGCAAAGCAGGCAGGCAGATTGAGTTGCTCACAGAATCACAGATTCATTCAGAAATCTATCTATCTGCCATTGGCTAGCTTAGTCTGTCACATAAAATTTACTAGCAAGCAAACTCACAAAATTAACTCACAACACACCATGTATGTAAATATTGATTTTTTTTTATAAAAACACAATTTTTACCCAAAATCAGGCAAAGCAGGCAGATTGAGTTGCTCACAGATCCATTCAGTGATCTATCTATCTGCCATCAGCTAGCTCAGTCTCTCAAATTTGCTTGCTGTGAGTCTGCACTGAATTTGCTTGCAAGCAAACCTTCAGTCCAAAGAGAAGCAGAGCCGAAGACCTAAAGACTAGCTAGAAAGCAAGAAATCCAACCATTTTCTGCTTCATAGCTAATCTATATAATCTATATCTCCCAGCACAGCATGATGGTCGGAAAAAGGAAAAATAGCAATTTTAGCAGGTAAGTTTGCCGGGTAAGGAGTGAGTGGGCGGGGAGCATTCCTGCAGGCCATGTGGGCAGTGCCCAGCCTAGATTAATTGCTTTGGGGGGATGCTCTGGGAGTAAGATTTCTCTGCAGCCCACCAAAATTTTCTCAAGGCCCACCGGTGGGCCGCGGCCCACCAGTTGGTGACCACTGGTGTAAGACTAGTTATACTTTTCTAACATTTTTTAAAGTGTATTTCTCTATATATTTATAGTTACATATAATTAATCTTTGGAGTATCCCCCTCCTCTTTTTATCTGGAATTTTTAGTATTGATTAATTGTGTAGGTTTTTTTATTTTGTTTTTTTGGAAGTCTTTTCTCTTTTTTCTTTCCTGGTAATTTAGTATAGGGTTTCTTTTCTTCTCTTATCATTCAGCATATTATATAATATGTTAGGTTTTTATAAAATGCCTTTTGTAATATAACAATATCATAATGTTGCTATATTGCTGTTTAGAGTATTTACAAATGATAAAAAGGATAAATGATTCAGTTTTTTAAATTTAATAAAAGTTTATTGAAGAAAAAAAGTTGGCCAGCCTAAGATTTTTCTCTGTGTACAGGCACATCAACATGCACAATTAATACTGATATTTAGCAGGGAAAATTATGCTAATCTGTTCAATCAGTTTGCTAACCAGGGATAAAGGTTTCTCATGTATGACCCACATGTGGTTCTTAAAACAGTTCTGGGTACCCTAATCTTTTACATTCAGGAGTGAGTGATAGCCGATGAGCTTTAAAGCTTGTTAATTCATGCCCCCTTATTATAATTGATTCTATGACTGAATTAATTGTTTTGTCTAAAGATGGCAGGAAACACTTTCCTTTCTTTGCCTTTTGTTGTTGTTTTTCCAAGTTCCAACTTTGATAGATAGATAGATAGACAGACAGACAGACAGACATAATTCTTTATTGGCCAAGTATGATTGGACATACAAGGAATTTGTCTTGGTGCAAATGCTCTCAGTGTACATAAAAGAAAAGATACATTAGTCAAGAGTCAAAAATCATAAGGTACATCACTTAATAATAGTCATAGGGTACAATAAGTAATCAAATAATTGTCTCTAGAAATAGGAGGATGACCTTAAGTAATCCAATATTCTAGAGCCAGTTTGGTGTGGCGGTTAAAGCATCAGGCTAGAAACTAGGAGACCAGGAGTTCTAGTCCCATCTTAGATGTGAAGCCAGCTGGATGAACAAGTCATTCTCTCTTACCCATAGAAAGCAGGCAAGGGCAATCTACTTTCAAAACCTTGCCAAGAAATCTATAGGAACCTTGAGGGCAGTTATCAAGAGTCAAAAACTGACTCAAGTGGAGGGGGGGGGGAATTCACTTTCTGTGGGTGAGTAAGAAGAACAGTTTTTGATCATGTATTTCTTTCATCCTTACTTCTGATTGATGTTACTTTTCATCTATCTATTTGTTCCTGGCTGAAATAACAATGACGTGGTCCAAACAGAAGATTCAGCAAGACATTTCTGTGCTAATCAAAAGAAAACAAGTATTCTTCTAAGTATATGTTGTGTGGGGAGGGGGGGTAAAGGGGGGGAATGCAGCTGTTTGGAGGTGTTCCCCTTCCCCCAATTAGGGTGTGTAGCACAGGCCACAGTTCACAGGAGTAGATTAGAGAATAGCTTTACTGACCAATTTAGGCTATATAACAAGCAAGGCTCTGTTCCTAAGTGTTTACCCTCCATTTAAGTTGAGCCATTTGTTGCCAGGGGTTTATTTTACCATAGACATCCTAGCATTGCAAAACAGATGTAGGCTTGTTCCTAGAGGCGGAAAAAAGTTTTTTTTTTCTTTTTTCCTTTAAAGTCATTATGATTGTACCTCCCTCAGGCATCAGATCCTGCAGCCGCCTGCAGAAAGGAGCCCTTTCAAGGCAGCATTTTCCCACAGACATCCATCCTTGATTATTTTATAGCTCAGCTTTGTCATGAAGGATGAAGCAAAAACAAATGGGCCCATCAAAAAGCAAGACACAAAGAGCAGAGAACTTTTATTTTGTTCAACAATAAAATAAAATAAACAACAAATCTTGAAAAATGGAACAGGGATTAATTTCTGACGTTATTCTATTCCCCACCTCCTGTATCTTAGAAACCAGAATAGACATTATTCTCTGCTTTCCAAATTCTGCACCTGCTTTCGGTAATGTTTACAGTTGACCTATTAAATTAGGTGGCATCAACACAGGATTAGATTCCCATCTCTCCTTTTCTCTTGGGGTTCAAGATTGCATTCTGTTACCACTATTGCCTTTCACTTTATCCCATCAGATTTTACAGGCTTAAATTCATTGAATAAACTTCTGCGGTCGAAGACCTGGATCTGCATTTAGTCTCGTGCATTAATTTTCTCTACAGATCTGATGTCAATATGATATTTTATGGCAGCAAAATTGAGCAAAGGATTCCAAAATATGTGCCCTCCTCTTAACGTTGAGCATTAAGGAGGCTATGAGTCTTAAAAACCCGGTGCTCTCACTATTATTTAGCTGGAATCCTGGTAGGTCTACCTTGGAATGAACATGCACACTAAGAAGTATGGGGGAAGGACTCAAAACACCCAGGCCAAGCTTTTCAAAAATGTGGCTCACTTGGTATTCCAAGTAGAGAGCTTTAAGGGGCACTTCAGTTGCCCTGTTGATTGAGCTTTAATGTAATCCAGTTACCCCCTCCCTTCCCTTTCCACATATATACACATACATACTTTTTACTCAAAAAGTCACAAAATCTTGTGTATAATATCATAAAATCATAACAGTTCTCTTCTGCTAATTATTCTGAGCTTCTTTTTCTGGATAGAAGAATATATCCTTCTATTGCTCAGCCAGAGGATGGAGCAAGCACTTTTACTTTGAATGCTTGCCTAAGTCAAGAGCAAAGGTGATTATTTCATTAGGAATTTGCCTGTCTGCAGTGGGAAAATCAGCCAGGGATCAGCTTCTGGATGGCCATTTTAAGTACAAGCTGAAAATGGAAAATATAGATATTATTATTTTGAAGGAAATTCTGGTTAGAATTTACTGATATCCTGAATCAGAGAAAACTTTTATTCCATTGAGATAAATTGGAAGGGGTGATACTTATTTACCACGAGCAAAGATTTAGGCTGAATTCCATATAGACAGCTAAGGATTTTTTGATCAGATATAAATTAATTTCAGATCCATGCAGAGAAATGGGAATAGAAAAGATTTAGTGGTCAAGCAAGACCGAAAAGATGGCATTGAAGAAAAAGACGTGGTAGACGAAAGAAAGAAGAAGATGTGGCCAAGACAGTTGTACAGGAATCTATTACAGTGCTTAAAGATGGAGATTAAGTCATGGAACAACATGGAATATTAATGGAACAAATGCCCCATCTAAGCGTAATTTTTTTTCACTATTTATGGAAACTTAATCTGGATATAGTCTGTCTTCAAGAAACACATATTAGAAACAAAGACAAGACATATTTGACAAATAAACGATTAGGAGAAGAATATATATCAGCTGGAGTAAAAAAGATTAATGGAGTTGTTTTATATATAAAAACCCAATTCAAACCTATGCAATGGGGAAAATCAGCCAAGACTACATAGTTATTCCCTCATTTTTTAGTCTGATGTAGTTTTGTTGAATAGGAAATTTCTGAGGATGGAAGGGCAATGCATAAATACTGTATGATAAGTACGCTCAGCCTCCTATTTTGTTTCTGGTGTACGGTGCTTATCCTGTTCCTATTGTCCTTATGGTGCAAATCTTGATATGTCTCTGTTTGAATGTTTAGAATGTTTTTTGTTACTATAAATGCTTGCTTGCACACTCTCACAATCTGCTTATGCAGGTTCTTAACATCAGAGATGGCATGTGTGAACCACCCATAATTATGCTAATTTGCAAAACTAATTTTTAAGGAACCATAAATAATAGAAATACAATTTAAATCAAGAATTGCTCCAGTGATGCTTTCAGATGTAAAGCTGTAACTGTAAATGAGTTATTTATATTTCCACTTATTTGGAAAAAGCAGTGTTCCAAAGCAACAGCACTTTGGAATTGCAGCCTTGTTCCATGGATTCAGGATGGTATTTAAGTTGACTTTTGAGATCTTCTCTCTTCTCTTTCTTTTAGCCTGTCTTGTTAGCTTGATCAAATGAAGGTTTCCTAATAAATAGTGATTCCATCATCTAATTCCAAGGGGCATACTGTGGGGAGGAGTGAGGGGAGAAGGTCAGTGGTTCCCAGCAGTTGTTGGACACAGGAGCTAACAAGGCTCTCTGTTGATATAATAAAAGCAGACTACATAAATCTTCCTTTCTCCTCCTCTTTCCTCCATTAGGTTTAAGTCACAGGAAAATACCGCCCTTTCTAATGGAGCTATTCAGTCAGAAACAATGCTACTAATGTCTCTCTGGAGAAGGCAAGGCAGACACATTTCACATAAGAAGCAATTAGTTAAAAGACCCCATCATTCTTCTGTCTGATTTGGGCACAAAATCAATGATAGAGCCTGATATCATAGTCTGGTAAAATGGAAAAATTGGGGGATGACTTCAAAGATCTCTTATACCACTGTCAGCAACCAGTCAAGATTTGCCACTATGAAGAGATAAATAAATTGGCAAGAATATAACCTGTGATCAAATCATAAATAGCAATAGCAGTAGCACTTAGACTTATAGACTGATATACTGCTTCACCGTGCTTTACAGCCCTCTCTAAGTGATTTAAAGAATCAGCACATTTCCCCTAGCAATCTGAGTCCTCACTTTACTGACCTTGGAAGACTGAGTCAACCTTGAGCTGGTGTGAATTGAACTGCTGGCAGTGAGCAAAATTAGCCCACAATACTGCATTATAACCATGCACCACCATGGCTCAAGTAGGCTGAAGGATGAGGCACTAAGATACAATGAGTTGCATTTAGGTGAGTCTCAAAATGTTGATATCGACCAACTTTTCCTATTTCCTTATGTTGAAAATGATGTGAGAATTGTGGGCAATGAAATCTACCACATTTGAAGGGAAGGTTGGCATGGGACAGAATGCCAGCAATTCACAAAAGGGACATTTGGTTAAAATGCCATGAAAACACACAGCCAGACACAGAAATATCAGGGGAAAATAAAATAAGAACATTCCAATCATCGGTCATCGGTCAAGTTGCCCCAACCTTTGGCCTGTTTAAAAAGCCAACATTTCTAAAGATTTTCTAAAGGATAGTAAGGTCAGAACAAATTGACCTGCCGTGTTTGCAATCAATATTTCTCTTCATTTGGATATCAGTAAATTAACTCTCACAATAGGCCTATCACTTTATAAGTGCAAAGAAAAATTATTAAGAATATGCTGGAAAATATTCTGTGTATTGCCAGTTTAAGGAAATTATAGAATTAAGATTCTCTGGAGTATTTATATCCATGCTGGTTCATGTGTGACTTCCCCACGGATATGATTTTTGCCCCAGAAACACTGTGCAGAACTAGATAAATAGTCAATGAATCTGTGCCAGCTACTCACATTGCAATCTCAGTCCATAGTTTTGTCATTCAATATCAATTATCTATCTATCTATCTATCTATCTATCTATCTATCTATCTATCTATCTATCTATCTATCAATCATCTATCATTACCTATCATTTTTATATGCCACCCATCTCACAGAAACAAGATTCTGAGTGGTGTCCAAAAAAACCCCTTAAAAACAATAATTATAAAAATACTAATTTCACTGAATAAATGCTCTAAAATTAAAGCATAAGTATCACCATGTTTTCCCAAAAATAAAACCCAGTCTTATTTTCTTTTGGGCCCCAAAATAAGCACTGGGGCTTATTTTTAGGGGTGTCTTAATGTTTTTGAGTGCTACCACTGCAAACTGTGTGGGGGGTAGAGCTGTCTGACATATACACTGGCTTACCTCAGGGTTCTGTGGCTCCACTCCCTGACAATTACTCGGTGGCGGCAGCACTGGCAACCATGGGCAATAGGAGCCCATAGGGGTGCCGACTCATTTCTTATGGCACCAGCATGGCATCAGAACAGGAGGCAGAGCAATGCAGCCAGGCAAAATACTCTGTTCCCAAGTGACCCATAGGTGCCCAAATTCTCTTCAGCCGGATGGAGAATTGAGGGGGACTCGTAGTTTTATTTGCTTCACATCAAATGGGATGCTTTGAAACGGAGCATCTCATTTGCAAGCAGATGAAGCATTGTCTCCCTCCCAGCGAAAAGTGTACAGCAGAGCCAGGTGGAGGCAGAGGCACAGAGGGGGAGGTAGGCGATTCCAACACACCACCCACTCCATCCCACTGTCGCTCGTCTTGCTCATGGCTGTGCCAGGCAGGCAGCTGCACAGGCATCAGGATTGCTTGCCTCCACTGTGCTTCTGCCTGCGCCTGCTGCCAGTGGCACCACACAAGCCTCCCTTGAGCTTTCTCTGAGTCAGGCAGCCATGCAGCCTGTGTGGATAGCCTGTTTCCCCCCTCCTCCGATGCCTCTGCCTGCTGCCCATGGTGCTGCACAAACCCGAGTGCACATCTGGATCACCTGTCTCCCCTTGCCTCTGCCTCCATGTTCAGACTTACAGGTATCTGTGCTGCACCAAGGGGCTGGCGGGCCATGCCCATCTCCTGGGCTGATTTTCACAGGAGGGCTTATATTAGGCCCATCCCAAAAAGTCAGACTAGGACTTGTTTTTGGAGTGGGACTTATTTTCTGGGAAACATGGTATTATAATAAAAACCCCAGCATATGGAAGATTGTGGTTGTAAGGATAAGTAGCAAAGAATATGAATTAACAAATAACAAAAATGAATAATATTGTAATGCCTGAAAAATAGGAGAAAGTGTAAGGATGCTCTTGATGGGTACAGATCTAATTTGTTCTACTATATCTTATATATTTTCTGTGCTATTTTCTGTGATATGTTTGCCCTGAAAGGGAAAAACATATTAAGTACATCCAGTAAAGAAGACTAACAAAGTTCAATTTTAGAAAACAGTAGCATTGCTCTTGGACAGACAAATACTGCCACCTTCTGGGTCTTCACAATGAAATAGTCTAATTAGATTTTGTATATTAGTAATAACTTTACACGAATATATATAATGTATATGTTGCTTCATACTTGTAGTTAAAAGTAATAATTGCTTTTGCACTGATTGTTTTCATACTGGGATTTTATTATGCTCTCTTATTAGATTTATTAGTTCTATTCAATTTTAATTTCCCATTCTCTTAAGAGATAAAATAAAATGCAATATTAAAACACCTTAAAAAAACCATCCTCATTGCCTGAATGAGTGTTCTTTAATTTTAATATCAAACCACAATTATTACTTATCCAAATCATCCTAATATATAACTAGTTCTAAAGAAAGTATCTCTTTTCATCCTCCAAAATCAATATGGAGGAATGGTTAGGTCTACCAGATTGGTTTTTTTTCTACTTCATTGCCATAGTCTGGAGGTCATCTGGATTTTTACAGTCCAGATCTAGTAGCAATAGATTTCTTCTCCCACTTTTATGCAGAATCTCTCTCTTACTTTAACATCTCTCAGATGGGAACAAGTTCTTTCAAATCTAGGCCATGTTTCATTGTTTTGGACTGAATCTTCATGTGGGTTTCTGGAAAGGACTAAAAACATGGAAGAGGGTATTTGATTTGCATGGAGAAAAAAGCCAGCTCCAGTTTCTGATTTCTTCAGTTGAAAGCATTGTGAAGATATGGGTAGGGAAGACTTCTGAAAACAGGAATAGGCAATAATTAACTGGTTGGCAGACAACCAGGTTGGTTTGACTTAATATCCTTTATGAGTAAATGCTTTCCCTACCCAATTCCAAGCCAGAAAGTGAGCTCAGGAGATCAGGCTATTTTATCAGTTCTGACTCTCGCTTGTGTTTTGAAGAGAGAAACCATACTGGAAACCATACCTTGATCCTGTCATGGTCTGAGTGGGAGTTGAGTGGTTAAGTTGGCAGAAGACCAGGGGTGGGATTCTACCAGTTTGGACCAGTTCTATAGAACTGGTTGTTACCATTCTGAGCAGTTTGCAGAACTGGCAAATCATGCCACTGGTTGGCCCTGCCCCTCCCTGTTCACCCCTCCCCTCCCTGCCCAGTCACTCCTTATCTTACTTGCATGCCATCCAAGTTGCCTGCGTTGTGCAAGCAAATTTTACGTGACAGACTCAGGCAGCAGATTGCAGAAAGGTAGATCTGTGAGTGAATCTGTGATTCTGCAAGCAACTCGATCTGACTGACTGCTTTGCCTGATTTTGGGCAAAAGTTGTTCTTTTTTTAAATAAAAAATTCAATATTTACATAAATATTTACAATATTTACATACAAGCCATGCCCAGCCAGTCACTTGTCCACCAAGCCACGCCCAGTCAGCAAGCCATGCCCATCCAGTCACATGACCACCAAGCCACACCCACAAATTAGACCACACCCACAGAACCAGTTGTTAAGAAATTTGAATCCCACCCCTGCAGAAGACAAAGTATTCCTTTATCTCTGTGATTTCACTTTCACTTGCAGAAGACAGTGATGCCATGAACTCAGAGGTGCCAGTGAATCTCTTTGTATGGGACAAAAGCTGGGCAATGAAATGTGTGATGACCTGGAGTGTATCAAAAATATAACAAAAACTAAAACATAAATAAAGGTCCTTTAATGCCTTTGACTTGGCTTCACTGTTTAATTGTTCACAGTTGAATATTAAACTATATTCAAAATAACATTCCAAACAAAAGAAATACAGTTCAAATTCAAAGAAGAGATAACGAAGCAAAAACCAAAAACAAACCGTATTGAAGAAAGTTCCACGACAGATCAGGATCAATAATTACAAACTTCAGGAAGATAGCCAGGTACAGTCCGTTGGAAGAACGCCAACCACAATAAACCTCATCCAGGAATAAAACACTAATTTGTCTCCAGCATTTGTTAGCACACAGGTCCAAACTCTTATGCAGATCTCACACCTGCAACCCATGAAGAGGATCATGGCCCTCTCCTCCCGAGTAGACCATGTTTTTCCCTGATCCTCTCCTCCCTGCGTGCCCTAGGATGGGTAGGGGATGAGCCTGGGTCCTCCTCTGACTGCTCAGTGGGCCTCTGCCCTTCCCCAGCCTCCTCCACCACCTCTGGAGCCACACTCCCACCCACTGTTGGCTGTTCCTCCTCTTCCTCAGAGTTAGTCTCCCCCAGGGGCATGACAAATGTCTGCACTCTGCAAGCAAATCACCAAGCTCAGAGAGCACCAAGAACTCTGCAGTACAATCTAGGGCTGCAGATGCTCTCTTGTAGTGGGAAGGCAGACTGTTTATACGAAAAGAAGAGAGGTTGTTTTGCCCATGGGATGTCTAAAGTATTTCTTCCAAATCATCTGGGAAACATTTGAAACTCTCATCTATGGCACAGATCATACGTTATTTTTAAAGTGGGCTTTTTTTTCCATCTACTGAAATTTTCTGACTGCTTGTTATAGACAAAGGACAATGGGTCTTCTCTAAGAATGACTGTGGCATGTAAATCTTGTTTGTGAGTGTTCAATTTGCCAAATGAAGGAAAAATATCTCCTAGGTTTTTTTTTTTAAATTGGTCGGTTGGTTTTATCTTTTTTACAAACATGGTTTTTGTGTTATAGTATGTTTTCTTTGAGTGAGTTTAACTGTGGAATGGGCCTGGTTTTGTTCTTCTTCAAAATTTAAAAGTATTAGGGTTGGTAGTGTTTGTTTGTTTTAGAAACTTGGTAAAAATTCATTTAATAAATTCTTTAAATTCCACATAAAACATGTTTTAAGCCTTCTTTTTCAAGAGTTTTTCCATCTGCTATTAAAACTCTATTTCACCATTTATATGTGTTTAGTCTAAACGGTTGTGAATCATATTCTCCCAGTGAACAAATATTCCTTTTAGGGATCCCTCATGAAGTACAAGTGACTGCATTTACAGCTTTTGGGGCCTCAAGGCAGCATTGCAGGGTGGAGTGAGATGGTGGAGATGTTTCCACTTATTATTCTATAAAAGATCTAAGAGGTCGTTTGAAGTAAGAGTTAGTAATTCCAAGGTCACCCAGAGATTTATTAATGGCAATGAGTGTCCCATTCCTTTGTACAAAATCTCTCATCCCATTTTCTCTGAAATTTTGAAAGGGCCCCAACAAAAAGGTTTATTACTGTTGCAAATTTCACCACAATGTTCGCACAAATGAAATTTACTGTTCAGAAACTTTTAAGTGTATCTTGAAAAATACCTGCAATAAATTTTATGAAATTTGAAATATTTTCCCCTTATAAATCTAAAGCCGGTCTGTGAACTATATCAGATTTTGCTAAAGAAACAAAAACATGGATATCTGCCTGTGTTTTTTCTCCTCTAGGAGTGCAGAGTACAGAGATCCATTTTCTGATTCCTTCCTGGGATCTAGAATCAAGTTAAATCAGATCACCTTTCAAATCACTTAATCTGGACCAGTTTAATTCTAGAGCTTCAGATGCTATTAAAAACCAAAGAGGATATATTCCTTAATACATTTATTGACGGAATGAAACTAATTCCCAGCATAATCTGGAAACCATGTGTGAAACATACATATATACAAAGGGGGCGTGCATAAGCGCACCAACGTGCCTACCGTCCCTGTCCTATTTTTCTTTTCTTTTTTCTTATATGTATCCATTTCATGTATTCATAACTATGTTTATACTTATACCTATTATCTTGTAAGCGATTGACAAATCAAATAAATAAATAAAATAAATATTTAAAAATGTTATTGGTTTGGGACAATTGTATTGAATGTGCTACGAATGGCTACCCCTTTGTGATTTATTTTAGATCTCAGTAATATTTGCCCCAGTAAGAATATGGTAACAATAAGAAAGGTAAAGACTTCCTCACATTAATATCAACTCCTTGATAATGAGATATGGATATTCAGTAACTTATGTTTACTTCCAAGTAATGTAATGCAGGTGCTTTGCCAATTCTTTCTTCCTGGAATGGTCTCCCCACCCCTATCCTGAATTTTCCCCAGAATCCATCCAAGTATTATTAAGACTGATCTATTAGGCTTTTCTACAAAATCAACCCAGGTCAATTAGTGATATCTAATAATTATATCTCCTCAATCCCATTTGTGACTTCTAAACCTCTTTGACTTTCCATTACCGAAAACAGCAATTGCAAAATGCTTTTTGCAATTATCTACTCATGGGTTAGCCTATGTTACATATCTTGCTAGCCCATGCTACATATCTTCTTGAGATAAAACGGTGTCATCCACCTTGTAGGCTGTTTCAAAACTCTGCTTTTAAGCATATTTAGTTGACATTCTCCTCCGAACATGGGAATGTTGGCAAAATGAAATATAGACCTACCTACTGATACCCAAGAAACTCCAAGTCACTCCAGGATTTTTAAATCCCCAGAGCTGCTGGGGGTGAGAGAGACTTCTAAATGAAACCAATTGTCCAGCTTTTCTGGACTTTGGGCAGCCTGAGTTCTATTATCTGATTCCACTCAAAAAATTCTTAAGTTTGGGATGCTGAGGTATAATAACGTTTGACTGTTAGTTTGTAATAACTTCTGCCATTCAAAACAGAAATGATGAACCATTCCCCCCTTTTTTTGATGTAGCGGAGCTAGTTTGTGTTTTTCTTGTGTAATATTGCAAAGCCATTTATTTATCTTTCAGGCTAGGTGGGTCTCACCGAGCCAACTTCTTTCTCCTTTGTGTCTCTCTGGCTTTTTCTGCCAATATGCAGGAAGGCTAGAACATTGTGCTTAGAACCTGGAATTCACTAGCCACCTTTTTATGGGCTCCATCAATTAAATATTTATGGACAATAATTTGATTTCTATTACTTAATTAATCCAAGCTGTACAGAGGATTTAAAATGCTATTTTCCCTGTGTAATGTTATTATTATGAACACTGACTGGTCTCTTCACCACTCAATCTTAAAACAGTTGGGGCAGGGAGGGGCAGGGGGCAATTCTCCAAATATATGGAAAGGGATATTGTGCTGTTTTAATGATGGGGGTCAGGTGCTAAGCTTGCCTTTTGGTTAATGGTCCCTTGATATTTCTAAAATCCCTATTGTTAGTCAACTTGGTCTTCCCTTTCATCCAGCATGGGGTCAAGAGGCAAACAATACTTGACAATCTTTTGCATATTTTGCCTCCGAATTTTTTTGTTTTTTGTTTTTTGTTTTAATCAAAGCCTAAAGTAACTGGATGGGAATGGAGAAAAAAGCACTTAGCTCTTTCCTTATGGGCTATTTTCCTTAACAGACTTTCCAGCCTCTAAAAGGCTTTTCATCCCTTTGAATACTAAAGTAAATGTTGGGTCATTTGTGCAAACAAAAAGAGACAGAGAAAAAGAGAAGAGTTTTCACTTGCAAAATAGATATTCCCAGAGAAACTGTTCTCAAGTTTTTGCCATTTCTCTGGGAAACTCCAAATGAAAGAAGAAAATGAATAATGCTTTACTGAGTACCTTGAATGAGGTACATGATTGCTACCATTGATTCCCACCAGTGTGGAGCCCAGGAGTGATGAGGCTTGAAATCTGACTACCTGGGAAAGGTATCAGATTGACAAAGGGTAGAAGAAGACCTGCTCAGGTATCTTATCTTTGGAAAGCTGGGGAGGGGGAACCATAAAAAACAAAAGGGTGAGCAAATGTCACATTGATGCCCTTGTGGTCAAGCTGGCACCAGGAATGGATGTCCTTTATATCTAATGAGTTATGCTGTCTTAAAATCCTAAACTACTGCTATCTTTGAGTCAGCAGTGTGAGAAAATTGCTGTCCTGTTCTCCATCTCTGTGGCCTTTGCTCCTAGTCCCTCAGGACACTTGGTTTTCCCTCAAGGTGATTGGCAGCAACACTGATGTCTGGAATGAGGGGAAAAGAACAGCCTTAACCCGGGGGCAGCCAAGGGTGGTTTATGCCTGCTTTATCATAAAATGAAGGCAGTATATGGAGACATGGTAGAAAAATAATGCTGCCACGGTTAAGTATTATTTAGGCAGAGAAGCACAGATCAATACCCCATGACATGCTTTCACTAGTGAGTTAGTTAAACATGGGCTAGATGGCATGACAATTGCTGGTAGGTGGATATGTAGCAGGCTGAAAATTTGCTCGTCAAAGGTTCTTCATGAAACAGTTGGTATCCAGTTGAGTGCTGGCTTCTCTGGTTTTCACTTTTATGATTAATGGATGAAGAATAGAAGGAATGCTTTTCAAATGTTGTTGTGATAAATCTGGGCTTAAAATATGAGTGTGGTTTGAACTCTGGACCCAGTTGTCATATAAAAAAAACCCGGATAAAGTTTTAATCCATTGGGAAAAGTATTAATGATTTTAACCTGAAAACCACTAATTGTTAAATGAATACCATATTAATGAAAGATGTTATTCTGATCATCACTTTCAGCTTTCTAATGCATATCATGCTGAAATATTTTGACCCGCGCCAGGCCCCATTTTTTCCCCCTTTCCCAATAATTTTTCTCTTTAGATCCTAGTAACAACTAATCTATTTAATAATACAAGAAGAGATTGAGTGAGACCCAAACAGGAAGAAAGTAGAATTCTTGGAAAATTCTTGCCAAAATTCTGGTTATAAAACACTGATTTAGATGGTTGGAAATAGTTGACAAGCCAAAAATGACTGAAAAATTCTTACTTCCAGACTATGTCCTTAAGAACGTGATGTTTTAACATTTTGAATGATCATCATGTTCTGGGGGAGAGATTTTTGGGATACTCTCAGTTTTCATTAATGGCTGTTTTCTGAATGCTTAAAGTTCTCTTTGATTACTTGTCAGAAAACATTTAACCTGTTAAGATGACCTTGCCTTCCATTTTCTTCTGGTTAATGCTAGTCAATACCAGATAGCTTAATTAATCCTGTGCTTAAACATTTTGGCCTTTTCTCAATCTGGATTTACATATTGTACTAAGATACTATGGTTTTTGGCTTTTGATTTGGATTGGTGCATGAACCTTGCCACTGTGGTTTGAAAACCATGGCTTGTGGCACAACAGGGATCGCCAACCTTTTGGACCTCAGGGACCACCAAACTCATAATTTTAAATTCCAGGGACCACTAACCAGTTCTCTGGGCATGGCCTAATTTGTGGGTGTGGCTTGGTGGTCATGTGACTGGCTGGACATGACTTGTATGTAAATATAAATATTTATACAAATATTGATTTTTTTATTAAAAAAGAGCAACTTTTACCCAAAGTCAGGCAAAGCAGGCAGGCAGGCAGATTGAGTTGCTTACAGAATCACAGGATCACTTAGAGATCTATTTATCTGCAATCGGCTAGCTCAGTCTGTCACATAAAATTAACTCACAACACACCACGTATGTAAATATTGAATTTTTTATTAAAAAAAGGGCAACTTTTACCCCAAAGCAGGCAAAGCAGGCAGGCAGATTGAGTTGCTTACAGATCCATTCAGTGATCTATCTATCTATCTGCCATCAGCTAGCTCAGTCTGTCACATAAAATTTGCTTGCGGTGAGTCTGCACTGAATAATAGAACCTTCAGTCCTAAGGGAAGGGAGGTTCGGCTGTGCTTAAAAGCAGAGCCGAAGATCTAAAGACTAGAAAGATCTAAAGAAGATCTAAAGCTAGAAAGCAAGAAACCCAACCATTTCCTGCTTCCTAGCTAATCTAAATCTCTCAGCACAGCAGAACAATTGATGGTTGGAAAAAGGAAAAATAGCAATTTAGCAGGCAAGCTTGCTGGGTAAGGTATGAGTGGGTGGGGAGGGTTCCCGCAGGCCATATGGGTGGCGCAGTCTTGTGTTTCTGCACAGCCTGGATTAATTGCTTTGGAGGGATGCTCTGGGGTGAGATTTCTTTGCAGCCAAAGAAATCCAAAATTTTCTCGAGGCCCACTGGTTGGTGAGTGCTGGTCTAGACCCTTATGGCTTGTTTATTAAACTCTAATGAAAGTAAAGCAAGGTTTAGGGTTATGTATTATTATCCAAACCCTTTTTGTTTGTAAGAATGTTTATTTCTTATAATGAAGTAAAATTTCTTACAAGCTACTACAACACATTAAACAACAACAACATTAAATCAAAATATGGCCTAGGATGATATCCGAACCCAAAGGTGAAATTTTTTTGGATAAAGATTCTTATGGTTACCTTGTTTTCTTGCATAGCTTTTTATTAGTTTGCAATGATTAGAATATGTGGCTTGTATATGGAGAGCAAACCCTCAATTACATGCAATATCTTGGTCACAAACAGTTGAATACCTAAAAGCTGTTCACCACAGATAGAGCTGTGGTAGTATTTAGATCAACAGTACAAATCTTACCTAAATATTTGTCTAAATTAATGGGAAGGAAAATAAACCAACTTTTGTTACTGGTAATTATCAGTCAGTACAAATCTGAATGGGGACATGGTGGCTCAGTGGCTAAGATACTGAGCTTGTCGATCAGAAAAGTCAGCAATTCGGCAGTTCAAATCCCTAGCACCCCGTAATGGAGTGAGCTCCCATTACTTATACTCAAACTGCCAACCTAGCAGTTCGAAAGCATGTAAAAAAAGTGCAAGTAGAAAAATAAGAACCACTTTGGTGGGAAAGTAACAGCATTCTGTGTGCCTTTGGCATTTAATCATGCAGGCCACATGACCATGGAGACGTCTTCTGACAGTGCTGGCTCTTCGGCTTTGTAATGGAGATGAGCACCATCCTCTAGAGCCGGAAATGACTAGCCTGTATGTGCGAGGGAAACGTTTACCTTTTCTTTTCCTTTCCTTTCCTTTCCAAATCTGAAGCATGGTTTAGTTTATTTGGAATTGTAGTAAGGACAAGGTAACATATGGACATATGCCCAAGAAATTAAATGGATGTAAATATTGTTGCTTTTACCCTCTCTTTTCTTCTTTCAGTTATACCTTTCAGCAATTTTGCTGAGTTACTACTTAATACAAATGAATAATTAGTTCCTACCTGGTATTTTCCTAACTAAACCCAGAGTCAGGCGGTACTCCATTACAAAATCTAAAAAACAGTATGGCAACGGAGAAGGAAATAAGTCAACTGTTATTTCTTATTTTAGCTGAGTAACTGACAGTTACACAGAGTAAAAAAAAAAAAAGGATTTCTCTACATTCATTTTATTTCATTTTTCTTAATGTCACCAGGTATTTGATTAAATCATGAGATCTAGATCAGGGCTGTCAAACTCCCATCCCATGGGTTGGATGTGTCACATGTGGGCCACACCCATGCCTGGTTTAGCAAAGGGGAAAAATGTCCTGATACATCACGTGATGAAGTGAGTTTGACACCCCTGATCTAGATAAATAATATTTTAGGTGTACCAGGGCAAAACTTTGTATATGGAAACAAAGCTCATATATTTTATTTGCTGGAAAAGAGATAGAACAATACTACTTTGTAAGTCCTAAACAAATATATGTAACTCAGCAGTAGCTCTGAGGATCATTTTTCTACAGATGTTTGTAGTGATTGGCAATATCTCACTCAGTGACCCTATTAAGACCAGACCACTGCATGCCAGTCAAAGAACCAGGATGCTGTGAGGTTCTCCCAGATTCCTGCTTGAGGAGCAGGTGGCAACTGTGGTCAGGACCATCTTTGCATAGCTCCATTTTGGGTACCAGTTTCACCCATTTCTGGATTGGGAGTTGCTGGTCATTATCACTCAAGTGGAAGTTGTCTCTTCTTGGTTTTCTGTGATGAAATGAGGATGTCCTTGAAGACCTTTCAGAAGCTGCAATTGGTCCAGAGTATAGCAGTGGGTGTAGTAATGGGTGCATTACAATACGCCCATATAACTACACTGCAACCTGCACTGGCTTCTAGCAGACTTTCAAGTGCAATTCAAGGTGCTAATTATCATCTATAAAGCACTAAAATGACACAGCAAGATTATTTGCAGTACTGTCTATCTCCCATAGATACGTCTCTCTGAAGTTGTCCCTGCCCTCATAAGCCTTTTGTAAAGTCATGAAGCCATGATGGCAGATGACCCTATTCTATTTGGGAGTGTGAGTGATGTTTTTATGACTACAGCTCTGGTATTCTCTGGAGCACCCACCCCTGCAAATACTAATCAGGATTGACATTACTTCTTAGTCCAGATAAATTCATTTGCACCCTTCTTCAATATTTTATGATGGGAAATGATTTGATTTCATGGAAATTATTTCTAATATAATCCCATAGAATTTAGCATACTCCATCCCCTAGATCACTTTTAGACTAGGATGAAGGTATAATAAGAAACTGATATGCTTATTCTGTCCCTGTTTCTGAACAGTTCCTCTAGCAGATCATATGATAATGTAGAAGAAAGTTTGCAAAAGTTACAAATTCCAATTTTACCCGGGCTTCCCACTCACTGGAAAATAGGAATTATGCTGCAATGAATGCTATTGTCTGAATATCTGTAGAGATTCTCAGTCATCCAAGTCATGGTTGTCCCAAACAACCTGAAAAAGGTGTTTTTTCAGGAGGCAACTGGACTTCCTTGTTTTTTTCTTTTAAAGACCACGGGAACCAGGAGGACTACTCAGGTGACCCTGAGGACACAGACAAACCTCCAAGTGCTTCAACGACACTCTAAAACAGGGGTCCCCAAAGTTGGCAACTTTAAGACTTGTGGACTTCAACTCCCAGAATTCCCCAGCCAGCATGATTAGCTAGAGAATTCTGGGAGTTGAAGTCCATAAGTCTTAAAGTTGCCAAGTTTGGAACCTCTGCTCTAAAAGGATGAAGATTATCAGCTGTCTGCAAGGAATAGAAATCCTTCCATTTCCCACTATCCTGTCAGAGCTGAAGAAGCTTCTTGGATGAGAAGCGAAACATCTTCAAAAGAAAAATAAAATAAGAAATCAGTTGCCTCCTGAAAAAGCACCTTTGGGATATAGCTGAAGAGTTTGATTTAACTTTTCTAAGTGTTGAAGAGATGATCTGCCTTTTACTTTTTTGAAGAGTGGAAAGATGTCTGGCCACAAATTTGGTTTATATTTGAATACTTATTGGTTGGCAATTCTTTGCTCTTTTCTGTTAGTTCAAAGGAAGCAATACTGGAGGTTTCCTGCATATAGGCATGCCAATCCTCATAGTGTCTCAAATTTCCAAAAAATGGCAGAATAGTCTGGAGCAATAATAATTGGAAAAATTGGAATCAGAAGTGATTAGAGACTGAAAGACTGGTTGTTTGAAAGCTCTTTTTGCGTCAACTGATCGTAAATGTTTGGACTTCACATTACCTGCCTTCTGAGACAGGTGTATACATATACTAACCTCCTGCTATCTTTAAACTAAGTAATGAAAAAAGAATAAAGCTACAATCTCAAGTTTTTTTTTCATGATCTTTCCCCTGTCCTGCCCAGGGTTGTGGAAAATTTACTGAGCTCACTCCAAGTAATTATTTTCTTGAATCCCAAGATTTCAGAGTTATGGGAAACATTTTCCCCGGTTCAAGACTTGGCAGACATAGAGAAATGGAATTTATCAACTGAAAATGTTTTTCAAGGGAATTTCCATTCATCTTTTTTGAGTATGTAGGGCCTAGTTTACCAAGGAATATTTCATCTTCTATTGCTTCTTGGATCTTGAAGTACCATTTGTATTTAGAAAAAGAAAAGACAAAGAACTGGCAATTTCAATGCAATCCATTTCCATCAAAGCAGAAGATGTACTTTTTAAAGGTCACCGTGTTCCTTCCTCTGCCCTGAAGTGCTGTGGGCCTAACCTGGCCCATTCAGGGAACCAGACTATTTCTTTATTGAAAATGTCTATGTCCCATCCACCCAATGCCTTCCCCAAATCAGAAGAATGTGCCTGCATCACTTATATAATGGAAGCGCCAAGAAAGATACATGAAAAAAGTACTGAGAATTTTGAGGAATCTTTTTAAGCAGCAACTTGAATGAGCAGCCATGGTCATAGCTTTCATATTCTCTCTCTGCAACCCAGATATTTGAGCATTCAACAACTTTGAATGCTGAATAATAAAATGCTATAGCATAAGGTGCCTCTTACAAATGTTACATTCATTCCTGGTAAATAGACTGAAATGTCAAAAGCACAGTTAATGGGTGTCTATAGAGATTCTCGGGGACGTGGTGGCTCAGTGGCTAAGACGCTGAGCTTGTCAATCAGAAAAGTCAGCAGTTCAGCAGTTCGAATACCTAGCACCGTGGTGTGAGCTCCTGTCCCAGATTCTGCCAACCTAGCAGTTCAAACCATGTTAAAAATGCAAGTAGAAAAATAGGGACCACTTTGGTGGGAAGGTAACAGCGTTCCATGCGCCTTTGGCATTTAGTCATGCTGGCCACATGACCATGGAGACGTCTTCAGACAGCACTGGCTCTTCAGCTTTGTAAAGGAGATGAGCACTGCCCCCTAGAGCTGGAAACGACTAGCACGTATGTGGGAAGGGAACCTTTACCTTTACCTATACAGATTCTCAATCCTCCAGGTCATGGTGATCTTCAAAAGGCAACTTGACTTTCCTGATGTTTTTCCTTGAAAACACTTTGCTTTCATCCAAGAAGCTTTTTCAGTTTCTCCAGAAATGAAGAAGCTTCTTGGATGAGAAGTGAAATGTTTTCAAAGAAGAAAAAAACTACGAAAGTCCAGGTGCCATTTGAAAAGCACCTTAACGGGGAAAGTGGGTGGGTTATATGCAACGTGAGTGGGTCACATAACGCAAATATAATTTTTGATTCCCTCTAAATTTGGTGGAGAATTGCTTCTTCTTTTTTTCAAATTACATTCAGCCTGTCTGGAGGTTTACAAAAGTTTTCTCCTTTGCAAATAGAAAGGGCTTCAGAGGCTACATTACGGTTGGGACTGAGTTTGCCTAGCTCTGTAGTCAAGGCCTTGGCGCCCCGTCTCCCAACAGGGTAGAAAGTTAATTGCAATTCCTTCTGCAGCATGCAGTACAATAATATTTCTAGGACCAGCAGAAAGGAGGCAAAATATGTAGTCTATACTTAGCTCATTCTGCTGCTCACCATTTGAAGCCAGGATGAGAACTGTGATTTATAATGAATAATAAACACACTTTGTGAAGAAAGAAGCACCTAGCTTAGAAAAACCAAGTAGGGATGGGCTTAGTATTTCAATGGGAGACTCGCAGGTAGTCCTTGCTTATAGGTTATACCGGTAAGTGGGGACAAAATTCCAGGAGGCAGCAATGGCAGTCAGCTGGATCACATCCCCATAAAAACTCTACATGGATATATTCAGGAAAACTACATTCAAAAAGAGACGTTTTCTTTAGCAAGTCAATCAGCAGAGTTGGTAAAAGGCACAATGACATAATTGGCCAGCAGTCATTTTTAGCATATTTCTCCACCCATGTTGCTATTCTATATATTTTTTTAAAGAATGGACATGCTAACTTAGCTCTTTTGTAGCTTCCATTTGTTAATCCAGTGCTGAAACACTTGAATAATGGGATTACTATAAAAAGTCTCAGTTATACAATCCCATCTCTATCCTGTCCAGGATTGAATATTTCTCTTTATTTTCTCTTCTCCCATAAATCAATCTAGATTCCTGACCACTCTTCCTCCTTAATAATTATTCCTTGAGATCAAGATTAATGAAATCAGAAGCTCTCAGAGGTCCTTCTGTAGCCTTATGGCAGTGGTCTCCAAACTTGGCAACATTAAGACTTGTGGACTTCAATTCCCAGAATTCCTTAGCCAGCATAGCTAGCTAAGTCCACAAGTCTTAAAGTTGCTGAGCTTGAGGACCCCTGCCTTAGGGGAATCTGAATAGCTTTGGAGAACAACTTTCCCTGTTAGTATTATATCCCATGTTTGGTGGTGTTGAGGGTGCTGAGAAAGCAAGCTGCTTTCTGTCTGACTATAAGAAGAACATGTTCTTCTCTTGGTATTAGCATTTAACCAAAGGAACAGAGTGTGATAATGGGGCACATTCTTGACATCAAAAACAGGCATTATAAATAAATATTCAATAAATATTGAAACAAGGACCAGTGAAAATATTTCAATCTGCTGCATGCTTGAAAAAGTACCATACCATATCATTAATGGAAGACAAGTTTTGCCCTGAACCTATCTCAGCATTTGGGATGAGTAACCATGTCTACAAATCCAGGGCAGTAAGAAAAAAGTCATAGGAACAGAAAGAGATTTTTGTGGGCAGAGATCCCACCAACATTTATTATCATTTTTTAATTTTATCTCAAGGATGGGAATAATTCCTCCCCACTTTTGGTGCAATTTTGATAGCTTGGTGGCTTACTGAGGTCTACTTGGTTGAGCTGAATCAATAATAGCATCTTCTGTGGCTTTTAATTGCTGTTGTTTTAATGATCAGAAATAAATTAAGCTTAGGAGATGCTGGTATAGGATGTGCTACCAAACCATCTCTAGGTGGCTGTACTCCCAGCCCCTTAAAAAAAGTATAAAAGATGGCGAAAGTTGCAAACACAATGAATCTTGGCATAGACTAAAAACTTCAGAGAAATAGATGTTGTGCAAATGTTGGTCCAGGAGCTTTGTGTGTTGGGTTCTTAGCAAATCTATAAGACACATTGATAGGTATGTTTCTCCCCCTCTGCAATTCTCTTACTGTTTATTCAAGTAATTCAAATCAGCCAGGGTTAGATAGATGTACCTGATAGGTATGTATTTTAAAAACAACCCCTTGCTAATGATTCTTGCAAACTCTTGAAATGCTTATGTGGACATCTGAGGAGTGGGATTCAAATTTTTTAAGAACTGATTCTGTGGGCATGGCTAGGTGGGTGTGGCTAAGTGGGCATGGCCATGTGACTGGGTGGGCGTGGCTTCTTCTTTTTTGCAGCAAAAACCTCCCCATTTTTTTTGCCTCAGGGAAGCCTCCTGGTAGGGGGCGTTTTTGCTCCCAGAAGGATTCCCTGGAGCCCAGGAAGGCAAAAACGGAGCATGAGGGGGGCATGCAGCACCCTTCTATACTCCACTTTTGGGCCTCCTGGGCCTCAGAGAAGCCTCCTGGGGGGGAGTTTTGTTCCCAGGAAGCTTCTCTGGGGCCCAGGAAGGCAAAAAACAGAGTGCATGGGGGGGGCACGCAGCATACCCACACCCCTTTTTGCCTCCTGGGCCTCAGGGAAGCCTCCTGGGTGAAGCAGTAAGACAATGATGGGCATCCTGGCACAGCTGATCATCAGAACAGCTGATCGTCAGGAGGGGGAAAAAAAAGAGAAATACCTTAAGGAGTAACTGGGCAGGGGAGAATGCAGCCAGCAATGTCAGGCATGCACCTGATGGATTGGTGGGGAGGGGAGGAGAAGGGTGGGCGGAGAGGGGTGGGGGCCAGCCAGGGGCATGATTTGCCGGTTCTCAGAACTGCGCAGAATCATAACAACCGGTTCTATAGAACCGGTCTGAACCGGTAGAATCCCACCCCTGCGACACTTGTAGATTCCACCCCCCCCACCCCCAGGATGTGAAAAGAGCTGCAGCAATAGATAGGACCAGAGTTTGTGCATATTGTGTGCATTACCATGTCACATTTATCCATTTTTCTGATAGGTGTACTCTGTGGTTGTTATACTTTATGTTGGAAATATAATATAGGACTTTTATGACCATTTGTGCAGTAACTCTGTTTTCTGTGCAGTAGCTCTGTAATTCATTCCCTTTTTCACTTGTAACTTTCTATTGCCAGTGGGATACTTGGACACAACTTCTAATCCATGCTTCCCTCTTGTGGACAGAGCTGAAGTAGCAGTCACTGTGCTCCTCCTGGCCCTTTTAAATAGTGGTGTCTTATGGCACCATAGAGATTATTTTGCAGGGAAAATTTATGCCTTCCAGATTCTTGAAACTTTAAGGTTCCCCATGTCTCTTCGTTATGACAGACTGTTTCACTGATTTTTTTTAAAAAAATATTTATCATAAAAGAGACAGTTGAGTGTAGCGGTTAAGGAGTTGGTTTAGAAACCAGGATTCTTTCTTCAAGCACAAAAGTATTCTATTTCAGCCCAACCCACCTCAAAGCAGGAGTGGGATGCTACTGGTTCTGCCTGGCTCTGTAGAACAGGTATCTCTGAAGAGCAGCAGACACAGAACCAGTTCTGTGTCTGCTGCTGTGTGGCCCACCCACCCACTCGGGCTCTTACCTGTACTTTATTTCCTGCTTTTTCAACCTCAGCTGCTTTGTGCGGCACAGCTGAGGTTGAAAAAGCAGCAAATAAGTGCTTTTTGAAATGCTGCGCAGGGGTGCAGCTGTCCTGGTGGCTCAGCTAATAGTGTAATACATGCACGCACAGCCCACGTCTGGTGCGTGTGCACACGAAGCACGCATGTGCGCACAAAATGCAAATATCGAACTGGTAGTAATTCCGGTTGAATCCCACCCCTGCATTGTAGGATTACTGCTGTGGGGAATATAGGAGACGGGGACATTATGTATGCCATTTTGAGTTGAGTTGTACAAAATTAAGTAAACTAATCATAATAGTGGAGTACAGGGGATGTATTCGAAAGCAATTGTATTCATGGGAAGAAGAGGAGGAAGAGATGAAACTACAACTCTTAGCTGGGTAATATATTGTGGATTTTTATCTTCCCCACCATGCACATCAGAAATAGTCCAAGAATTACACCTGAGCTACATTGACAAGAGTGGCAGCTTGATGGATGTCCTTGAATCTCCACTATTCCAATACTAATAGGACAATGCAATTTATTGGGAATCAACAGTACAATACCCAAGTAAGAAAAACAAGGCAATTTTTTTGTCATGAGGCAGAAAGCAGAAGCACACACATGCATGTGCATACATGCGTGTGTGTATGTTGAATCAATTTTCCACTTGGCAATTTCCCACGTGACCAGTCCTTGCAGTTTCTTTTGGCAAGGTTTCAGAAACTGTTTGGCCTTGCCTCCTTCCTAGGGCTGAAAGGCCCAAGGTCACCCAGCTGGATTTTTGTCTAAGATAGAATAGAACTCCTGGTCTCCTGGTTTCTAGCCTGATGCCTGAATCACTACATCAGGCTGGCTCTGAAGTGGTATATTTGCATGGTAGAAAACTAATTAATATTCCATCTTGAAAAATGTGACTACGCCAAAGAGGACGATAGAATAGAACAAATGTTTTCGTGATCTAGGTAGGAATAATTTTGATTCACAATGTCTGGTGTCATTATCGTGTAGATTTGACTTTGACCTAATGATACTCCAAACTCTTATCTTCTCTCCCATGAAAAAGTGAAAGCTATTGACTCTTAGCAGAAAATTGATGTAAACAGTGGGGAACCCTGATGAATTAAGGATAATACAGATGCCCAGCTATTCCATGAAGTGCCCTATATTCTCCAAGGCTTGTGTAATAATAGGTCTTTGATCCATCTCCATGTCAATGTAAGTCTTTTGTCCATGTTCATTTAATACTTTGGTAGTTTCAAAGAAAGTCAAAAGATTCTCCATTGGCTCGCTTAATAGCAGGCTGGCCAGTTTTAATCCAGCGTATACTGAACACAGAGACTTGTTTTAGGCCATGCACACAGACTTAACTGAATGCATAACTTTATTAAATAAATGCTTTGTCATAAGAAAAGACAAAGATCAAAGAGTAACATAAATTATAACTTGAATAAATAGTATACAGCAATCTTCACCTTTTAATAAAATGTGAGATTCTTTTTTTTTTTAAGTACAAAATGCTAAACAGAGCATTACACTCCTCATCCATTGTCAGATTTTATTTTTTCACAAACTGCATTTTCCCCCCACTGGTAAGAGTATGAATATTCTTGTTTACTGCAAAAAGGAAAACAAAAACAAAACAGCCACAGAACTAAGGTATGTATGTATGTATGTAAAGCTATAAAAAACTACTGTAAAATGTGTAGTGAATAAATGGTGTAATGAAAAACAAAACCAAAACCAGGCAGGAATCTCGGAATCTTGTCTGTTCACTGTGCTATCGTGGGGTGTAATCATTGCATTGGAAGGGCTTAAAGTGGGGCAAGGTTGGAAATGGAAGGACTCAAGTTTTGGGGCATTAACCAAGCAGCTCCTAACAAGAAGTGGGGGACTGGGAATTGGGATGACTGGCTAGCTGCGTAAGTTATCTAGGCTCTGTTAAAAGTGAAAGAAGGAAGGAGAGAGGGATGAAGTGGAGAAATAGTGCAGTCCTCCTCTTTGAACTAGTGGTTTCAAAATACAACTGTCCACCATAGCACTGACAAAGGATCTCTGGCTGCAAATAGGTTTGGGCTATTCTAGAAGCTGCCTGTCTTAGAATATTATCAGCTGCAGTGTGACTCTCTAGAGAAGTCTTCTTTTGACCTGGTACTTTCCAGATGCATTGAAACCCTAATGTCTGGCTGCGGTGGCTTAGGATTTGGAGAGTGTTAAGACACACCTGGAGATTCTTCAGGTTGGAGAAGGCTCATTAGCGGTCTAGCTGTGCTCCTAATCCCAACTGGCTGATGATGCTCTTGGAGTTCAGAATTTACTAGCTTTGGTGCCTCCGAAGCCTCCTTTGCACTTCCATTCTTTATACTTCTGAAGGGAGTTTCCCCCACTGCTTTGTCTTTTTTAAATCATTTTTCTTACCTCCTCTCACTGTGATTCGCTCCTCTGATGGGAGGAGGGTCATTTACTGGGGGAAAAGTAATCAGGGGAGCTTTCTCCCTTTGGTCAAGAATAAAGATGGGATTCAAAGCAGCAGGGGTTGTTGGCCAAAGTGACTTGCTTCCCTTTTCCTCTGCTTAGGGCAGGGTTGAACAAACTATTTTGGACTTGGGTAGGAAACCTAGAAAGACCTCTTCTTTGAAGGAAAGAAAGAAAGATGGCCTTTATCCAGAACCAACTGCCCGAAGCAATTTCATCTTTTTCCAACTGGCTGGACTTGAAGGTAAAGAAGATGAATAGTGGAGAAAGAGTAACTTCTACGGGTTGAAGTCTACAATGTTTACCTATCCTCTGGGCTATTTAAGTCAAGATTAAACAATACAAATGTAAGAGAGGTTCTACTATAGCTAATGTACTTGACTTGGTTTCTCTTTGTTGTCTCTGTCAGCCAAATAATAAGATGAAGGGATTATCCTTGGAGGCAGTCAATGACTTTCTGAGACAGTCGTGGCAGAAATATTGCATTGGGACTGACAAAGGAACAGCTATATGGGGCAATTATTCCTTCAAGTCACCTCCCTTGACTGTAAAGTTTGTCTTATGTGTTTCACAGATAGGAAGACCAGTGACCTTCCTCAAGCCTGTTTACTGAGGAAGAAAGGCTAGCATTTTCTATGCAGGGTAATGTTTTCAAGTGTCAGGAAACAACAGATACATATTGTTGGGGAGGAGGAAATAACATGGTTTGAGTTAAAACTAGTCCAGGGAGTGAAGGAAGAAGAGTTTCAGATACATTCTTTCGTCTTAGGTAATTTAGGATGAATTGTATCTCAGACGGACACTTAGCAATAATTTTTCTTTCTAACAATGATTATTTTTCTTTCTAGGAACCTTAGGAAATTTAGTCATATAGTAGAATTCTGGACACTCTTAGAAAGCTAATGCTGTCAAGATACTTTGGAAAGAGCTAAGAAAAAAATAATTACAGTAATAGAAACTCAGCATGATCTGTAACTTTGCCTCACTTACTTTTCTTATGTGCCTAGTACATCTCCTTCCACTTTATGTACTAGGCAGATAGCATGTATATGTACCTCACCTTCTCTTCTTTAATGCTAGCTTTACAGAAAGGGGTGTTGATTTTGGAATCCTCAGGCTTTCTCTCTCTTAAAACAATCATGAGACAAATGCTTTTGTTAGAAAAGTCCCTGCCCTATAGAAAATAAAGAGGCTCCAACCCATCCTTAGGCAGGGTCAGTTTCATTTGAAAGGGGACCAATCTCAGCCTCCACCATCAAACATCAGAAGTTAGCAGATACATGAGAAGAACCATTCTGTTCCTCTTATCTTGTCTAGTCTAGTCATAATGGATGGAAGACAAAGGAGTTTTCTAAATGAACTTGTCCTGGAAATGTCAGGCCCAGAGTAAAGATAGCAATAATCATGGCAGGGATTGGTCATTTGAAGGAATTCTAAGACAAATTATTTTTTCACAATATTAGGCCACCCCAGCTGGGAAAGCTGGCCATTTTTCCAAAGAGACCCATGGCTGCCATTTGACTATTGTTGGAGAAGAAATTTCATCCTCAGGGCTTGAGAAGTCTGTGGTTTAGCAGTGATTGATGGGGGTTCGATCTAACTCTTCCCAGCTCCTATTCATAGAAGATTTGACAAAAAAAAATGTAAATCACACACAAATCTCTTGCTCGGGCATAAGTTACCACAGAGGCTGGCTAAAAAAGTGTGTTGAGTTGCCAACAGCACAGCTTCTTCCTCCTTTCACCATCACATTGATATGTACTATTTTCATGGATCATATACTTAGGATGGAGAAGTCCATTCATACAATTTCTGGATTTATTATGTAGACCAAGCTTCTCCTACTTGATGCCATTGACACCATCCTAACAGAAGAACTTTTCCCTGGGGATTTTGAGGATCGCTGTCCCAACACTTTTAAGAATTGTCAAGTTGGAGAAGCTGGCACAGAATTTATGAAGGAACTACACTGTCATTAAATAGCATTAGTGGTCTCTAGCATCTTATCTATCATAGAATTTGAAAGGAAGGTTTAGGCTTTTGACTAATTATAGAGCCAGCAGAATACTTCAGGGCTTTCTTAGAACAGAAGAGGACATAAACAATTCAACCAGCTACCAGCCCAATGCAGATAGTAAACTTAGGTATATTACTCTCTTCCTAAAGCAGGATGGGAAGGGGAAAAGTACTTGGATCCAGCTGTCACAGTAGCAAATATTTCAATCAAAAGTACAGTTAAACCATTTGTTTGGATGAAAGCTCATGGTAGGCTGAGCCTCAACTCTTAGAAGAATAGCTATGAAATCACTGCTGCCAAAGCCCAGGGAAGATGACAGATGGAGCACTTAGAGGTGACAATTTCTGGAAATAACGAATAATTGGATCAGATATCAAGACGTAGGACAAATGGATAGAGCTGAATTTTTCTTTCATGATTGATAGTAACCAAAAAATAATCAGACTTCAAACATGTATACCTACTGAAGGAATAAAATGTTTGCATCCGTCCTTATAAGGAGAGGATTTTGCCCATCTACCTTCTGCTTTCATAGTGAGGCCAAATATCCCATTTTTTTTTTTTTTGGCCAATTCCCATATCCCTGCTAATGCCAGATATTCATTAGCTTTCCAATGTAGTTTTGGAACCTACTTGAATATTAGTAATGAAAAGAGAGGAGCCGAAGAGCAAAACCCACCACAGTCACTTGGATGCAATAGCCAATCCTGTCAGGAGGATTTCTTATTTCCTTTCATCTGTGTTAGCTGTGAGTTTTGTGCATCACGGGTGTCCTTCTGGTTCTTCCATCAGTAGCATCCTTTCTGGATGCTGGACAGTCATGGGCTTGCTGTTCCTGCTCCCAGGAAGCCAGCTTTTTTTTCTCCATGCTTCTGATCAGTACTTGGCTTGGAAGTGCTTGCAGTCAGCTCCAGCAAGATCCCCAAGTCCTTTAGAGTCCTCTCTTGGAAGGGAAATATATTCAGGACTGTTTTATATTGGCTAATCAGATCATGGCAGGCCAATATTTCTTGCTGGCTGCTATTTCAAGGATTCATCCCACAATCAGAATGGGAGCTGTTCTTTCTTGTTGTTGCCTTGCCTTTCATTCATTATTATGGGCATTGGGAAAAAAACAACAACCTTGTTATTGGCAGTGTCCATGAAAACATAACAAAGGATTAAAGCAACAATTATAGTTACAAAAAAATTAAACGGCTTTAGTGGTCTGCCCAAGCCTGAATGCCAAAGCTGTTGAATCAATGGTCTCTGCAAGTGGTTGTATGGGTTTGGTTTCTCTCCCTTTCCTGACAGGGTCCCTAGGTTTTTCAAAGTGGGGCACTGTCAAAAATTAAATAGATACAGCCTCTCCCCAGGACAAATAACACATTAGTATAGTAGATCAAATCATCACTGTTGAATTTCTGCTTTCTAAGCAGCTGTTAGAGATGCCGAATTCTGTCAGGAGAGAGAGAGACAGAGGGGAAAAAGGATAACTTCTTTTCAGCCAGTCACTCAAGTAGGCTTTGAAATAGTAGAGGCCTCTGCCTACAGAGATTTCTCTAAATGTTGTAGATATGGGGAAATGGTAAAACATTTACCTTATTACAGATCATGTTTATATTTCTAGTATGTGTAATTTTATGAATCATCAACCAGCCTCTTGGAATTTTCATTGTAAAGGACATTTGGGATATCATAGTGAAGAATCAGGTGTCCTTCCAGAGTAAAAAAAAATCAAAAAAATCAAAGGGATCTTACTATTTTAGCCTGTCAGAATGTGGAAATCCACAGGTGTATTTATAGAAGCAACAAACATTTCAGGCTTTAAGTGCCTGCAAGATCTCTGACAAGCCATGTTTCAACTTGGACACTTTTCCTGCAAATACACAACTCTGAAGACCTTTGACTTATGCAAGTAGCCCTGAACAAGTTGCCTGGCCTTCGTGCACAATTAAAATCAAAGGGCTTTGCATGTAAGGAAATGGGAAATTGTTCAATCGAGAACGAAGAGTAAACATCTGTGTGCACATCTGTATTTACATAGGAAAAGACTGTACAAGACATTTTAAATAATCAGGTTGAACCCTTTTGCTGTCCTGGGAAAGAAACCCACTGAGAACAGTAAGTTTTTAATTCTTAATTTTGCTTCATCCCACTGTAGGATTCTGCTGTCATCTGACCTTTTGCTTTTTTAATAAAAGGGAAGTCATAGAGGGCAAGGGCACTGACAGGCTTTTAGTCCTTGTTAGGGAAAAGAGAGAAGAGGTTCCAGAAATGAACATATTTTTTAAAAAAGAAGAAAGAAAGGAAAACATGCCCAAATAGATAATAGATAACAAGAGGCCTGCTTGTCCTAAGGGTTGTTTGTTTAAACTAAGTACTTTTTTTTAAACTGGAAAAGCTTTAAATTGTAATCTCAAAGAAAGGAGAAAAGAAATCATTATTCAAGTGCCTCTGACAGCTTCCTGGTCAGTGCTTCTCTGGGTGGCGGGCTAGAGTCAAGGGCAATCATGGTGGCCTATGAGCTTCTTGATGGCCCTGTCCCATGGAGGTGGTCATCATGGTCATCTCCCTTCCTTCCTTCCTTCCTTCCTTCCTTCCTTCCTTCCTTCCTTCCTTCCTTCCTTCCTTCCCTTCCCTTCCCTTCCCTTCCCTTCCCTTCCCTTCCCTTCCCTTCCCTTCCGCCTTAATGGGTTGCCATTTCTCCTTCAGTCCCTGTCATTGCCACTGAGAGAAGCTGATGACATACACTGTAGATTCCGAGGTCCACAGTTTCTTAAATGAGATGAAAGGAATCAGTCTTTGGGGGCATCGTGAGGTGTGGGTGGGTGATGGGTGGGGAAAGGCTCTGGCAGAGAGAGGCAGCCGGGGATCTTCATTCTGTGTTTCCGCTGTCAAAGTTGTGACACTGCAGGTCTCCAGCTACATAATCAGTTCCTGGCAGCTTCAATCCATACTTGTCCACACACCAGCACAGGCCACGTTTTCGGCCCCGAGATGGTTTGCACTAAAGAGGGGAAGGAAAAGGATCAATAGTGAGCAGGAGGATAGCCGGGCTGCCATTTCTAACACCTGATTCATCTTGCATGGAACTAACCTGAACTTATCATCAAGCTATCGGGAGAGGAGGACAGAAATATAAATCCAGCTCTTTACTTTGCTCAGCAGGACTGATTTTATAGAATATTACCCCAAGGCCAGACATTGATTTATTTGGGGTGCAGGAGAAGGCTATGCAGTGCACTCCTGAAATGGAGTGCACTCCTGAGAAGGCTATGAAGTGCACTCCTCTAACACAGGGGAAAGGATATCCTATCTGGAACCATGCATATACAATATTTGTAGTGATTCTGGATCTAAAATGTAGCCTTCTCCCTATCATTTTGTGGGGCTTCTATAGCCTTCCTTCAACTGAACAAATTTAACTTCTCTCTCAGCTATGGCTTGTAATTCAAAACTCCAAAATGGTGGTAGGACAAGAGGTTTTCCATTGGTGGAAACTCAGATCTGGTGTCTGAACTGACAATGAAAAATGAGTGCAAATTTGTCCCTGCTCCTTATCTGCAAAGCTTACATGTTTATTTGGAATCCAGCTGGAAATAATACCTGTTTCCTTTTGTAGAAACCTTTCCTGTCACAGTTGGGAAGATGAACAGCTCGAGGGATCATTCGCTGACTAGATTTGAGCTCCTGTAACGATGCCTCCATTTGCCGACGGCAAGGGCCCTGAAGAAAGAGACGCAACCACAGAAAGGTTGGTTAAGAAATACCAAGAAACTCAAGCCCAAAGTGGATGAACACAGAGCTTCTGATTTAGGGTCAGATTAACCAGAGTGTATTCATAGGGACACCAATCTTGACAATGGCTCAGGAGCCTCTGTGGCGCAGTGGTTAGAGTGCAGTACTGCAAGCTACTTCTGCAGCCAGCTGCCTACAATTTGGCAGTTCAAATCTCACCAGGCTCAAGGTTGACTCAGCCTTTCATCTTTCCAAGGTGGGTAAAATGAGGACCCAGATTGTTGGGGGCAATATGCTGACTCTGTAAACCGCTTAGAGAGGGCTATAAAGCACAATAAAGCAGTATATAAGTCTAAGTGCTATTGCTATTACCTGAGTGTTTATTTATGTAAACATATTGGCCACCCAATGTCAGTGGACTCTGGGCCACTTTTTACAAAACTGAAAAACAAACAAATCAGCTAAAAACATAAAATCAGACAGACTGAAATGATCTGATAAACAGCAAGATGAATAAAACAAAAGAGAGGGCATTGAACAAATAATAAATGTCAGGCTTGGGACCAAAACCAGGTTTTTAAAGCTTTCCAGAACCCCTTGGAAAGAGGGTGCCATCTTTATCTGGGGGGGGGAGGGATTCTGTTTGGGGGCTGCAATAGAGAAGAGAGGCTTCCTAGGTCCCATAACATGGCAATAATTAGCGGAGGGGACCTGGAGTGCCCTCACTCTGCTGGAACATACTTGGTGGGCAGAAACAATTGGAGATAAGCTATCTCTCAGGTATCCAAGCTCTATCTATAGGTAATAACCAGCACCTTGAATTACACTTGGAAACTAACTGGCAGCTGGTGCAGCTCCCATGGCAGCAGTGACACAGGAGCACATTGAGCACATTAATGCTTAAAACGCCACTGCAGTTTGAACCAGCTGTAACTTCCAAGTGATCTTCAAAGGCAGCCCCATGTTAAGCACATTGCATTAATCCAATGTGAAGTGACCAAGGCATGAGTAACAGTCTGAAAGGTCTCCTGATCAAATAAAAGGCACAGCTGGTGCACAAGATGAACTGTGCAAAGGCCCTCCTAACCACAACACACCAATTGCTCTTTTACCTTCTCCACATTTCTTGAAAAATGATGATTGTTCCTTTGGCACATGAAAGCAGAACGAGACTCCCTCTTACATGACTACTATAAACGTGATCCAGAAAGCCTACTGGTTTAAGTTATGAAAACCTGAAGATCCAAACAAATTTCTCTGAATGAAAATCCAAACCGAATTCACATTTCGAGATTTTTAATAGGAACAAAATTGCAGAAACTTTCTGATAGTGCCTGTCCAGATCATAGAAAGGCTACTGGAAAAAGCAAGAGAAAAAGAAAGCTCTCAGATTGACATGGGTCTGTAAAATGGGGATTTTTATCTGAAATTTGGTAGGTTTGATAGGAAAATAGATGTATGGTGTTTGTTAGAATCCTGGTTTGTTCCCCAACTTAAGCCAATTGAAACAATGCAAGCAAATTGACAAAAATGAAACAAACAAACAAAATAAATCCCTATCTTTTTGTGAAAATACCAGGAGACAATAGAACCATGTACTTCTGATTCAATAGCTTGTTGTCAACTGCCACAACCATGTCCTTCTCACATGTAATGTTTCCAAGCTATGAGTCTCCTATCTTGTAAATGCATACTGTATTTTCTCTCTCTAAGTATAATAACTTACATTTGACCTTGTTAACAGACTTCATGTTCTTCCCAGCCCAGTTTTCTCACTTAACCAAATTACACTGAAATCTTGTTCTGACATCCGAGTATTGGCCATAAAGTTACTTCCAATGTTCTCCTCCAAATATTTGTTAAGCAGCTCACCAATCCTATTATTAATTTATTTATTTATTTATTTATTTATTTATTTATTTATCCTTTATTATTTTTTAGAAATAATACCCATTCCTCTTCTTGGGCTGAGAGAGAATGACTGGCCCAAAGTCACCCACTTGGCTTTTATACTGAAGGCCACACTAGAACTCATAGACCTCCCAGGAGAAACTTTTCTTAGTTTCAAGCCTGGAACCACTAGACCAAATTGGCTCTTATCCATGTAATTAATAAAAATGTTGAACAATACTGCCCCCCAAACAGTTCTGATTATTGTTTTCCCACTCCATGTTGAGCTTTTAATGCTGTCCCGCTGAATGTCCACAAACTCTATGTCTGCCTCATAGTATTCCAAGCTCTTCTGGGTAATGGCCTCCACTCAGAGTAAAGTTGGCAGGAATATGAGAGGGAGAAAAGCAAGACAGAAAGATATAGAGAAAGGAAGACTTAGAAGTCTTAGGAAGGATGGCTCTTACCAATTCGAATTCTGGTCTTAGTTCCGGAGCAGCAACTCGAGGGTGTGCAGTATTTTCTGCCCCACCCACAATCTTAGATAAGGACAATTTCTTCTTGCGGTCTTTCTTCACTGCTTCTGCCTTTAGCTCAGAGTAGCGCCCAAGCCCCTTGTTTCTGTATATTTTGGATGAATAGGTCTCCTCAGCCATCTCAGAAGTGGTTGGTTCTTCATGCTCCCGGGATTCCCTTTCTAGATGGGAAAAAAAAGAGAAAGAACATTTTCAAGTTGTGTTTGGGCTTTTCACCATGTTTACTGTATCAGTGTATTGGATTCCAAATGGTGATTACATGATTTTGAAATACTGCAATTGTCATAAATATTCAGACTGCTGAGCAATCTAATTTTGATCATGTGAATGTGGCAATGCTATAATAATTGTAAGTGTGAGGATCGGTCCATAAATAATTTTTTTCAATGCTGCTGTAACTTCAAATAGTGGCTATGTGACCACTGGAACTCATTCAAACCCACAGATGAAGCCTCACAGACAGAGAATTATGCACTCAGTTTTGATTACAGAATTTTTGGGAGATATAGTTTAGACCAGGGATCCCCAAACTTGGCTACTTTAAGACTTAGGAAGTCTGAATTCTAGGAGTTGAAGTCCACAAGTCCTAAAGTTGCCAAGTTTGAAGACCTCTGGTTTAGACAAATATTTTAGACAATAAATATAGTTTAGACTATTGTATACTATTTAAATTAAAGACAACTGTAAGACTCAGGACATATATACAGCATACCAATCTTAGCTATAGGTCTTTTCCTCCTATCCATATAATGTAATACACTGAAATTCATTCATTTCCATAATTGATATCTGTGCATTGTTACTGTGATGGACCCATTTTGATCATCAACTCTTTATTTCTAATCTTGCCCATTTTAGCCCTAAAAAAAGGCGGGGGGGAGGGAAGGGGAAGATGAACTTAAATAATTTTAAGATGAAGTTAAACCAGAACTTCCTTGCTAAATTTGTAATGAGAATTCTTCCATTTTAAAGGCCAATTATTGGGGAGAAGGGGTGTTTCAGAGAAGAATCGCATTATGCAAATCCAGTACATATAGTAGCCTGCTGTGTGGAGGCCCTGGAGATGTTTATCAGCAAAGATCCAGGCATTGACCTTATCTATTTTGGATGGCTTGCTTTCGGTTGAAGGAGACGGTCCTTGCCCATTGGACAAGCAAACTGTGCCTTATGGCATCAAATGGCAACTAACATGTGGGACTTACTGCATTTTGCACCAAGTATAATTTCTGAGTTGTCATTAAAGGCAGCACCATGTTAAAATGTACTGCAATAGCCGAAACAAATGGCAATGAGAGAGGGAATTACTACTTCATGGTCCTCCTGGTTCAGGAAGGCTTACACCTGGTGATCTAACTGAAGTTGGCAAAGGATCCCATCCAGCAGTAGCTGTGACCTTGGAAGACACCCCTAGATCATGGATAGATTCCCTTCAGGATAGAGTCACGCATCCAGAGGTCAGCTCTGGAGTTCCCATCATATTTTGGCTCCAATGGATATTTCCCAGCTGAATTTACTGTTAGCAGGAGTAATGATCATTTTTATCAACATTGCCTAGAAGTGTATATTCAGACAAAAGGGATTAAAACATTTGGACCATCAGAAATTTTTTGGTCAATATTTATTATTTAGATCTCCCAAAATAAGCCTGAAATGCACGCAAATAGCAAACGTTTAACATGGATCGCATCTGAAAAAAAGAGCTCTCTCAATTGTGTATTAGATAAAAGTATGCAAAAAAAGAGAAGCATTCTAATATTGGAAAAATATATGCAATTAAAGCCAAATGCATGCATGAAAGTTATGTTAGGAAAAATCTATGGAAAACTGCATTAATTTATGTGTGTGTGTGTGAGAAAGAGAGAGAGGGAGGGAGGGAGGGAGGGGGAAAGAGAGAGGGAGAGGGAAGAAGGAGGGAGTGAGGAAGGGAGAGAAAGTTAAGTAATAAAATTGTAACAAATTAACTTGACAGAATTACCTGCCCCTATTCTGACTTTGGTTTACTGGCTGGCCAAGAGGTTTCAAAGCAGACAAATTGCTGATACCAGCCTCTTGTTAATTCCCAGTATTTGATCACTAAAAATCCATTACCACTTAAAAGGAATTTTACTTTTCTGAGTTTCACAGTCCAGCTGGCAGCTGTTTCTTGTCCAGGCATTTGTTTTATTATATTTTTCCCTGGAAAGCAATTCTACTACAACATTGGTTGTTTCCCCCATGCTTCTGTGGCAGCAAATTCCAGAGGAAAAAATGCATCCTACCTCTTAAGTTTTGTACCTGATCCCTGCCAATACGATCTCTTTAATAGATGGTCGTTTTCAGAGCTCCAGGGTGGTTTATATATAGGAGCAACTTGGTGACAGCTATACTTAGCTAACTTATGACCTTTAATATGGCTCTTAAAGCAAAAGAGGGTTATTTTTGGTTCTCAATTTAAATGAATCTTAACTCCCAGAGTTTATGGAATCCTGCACTGACCATGTCTATTACTAGAACAGGGGAGAGGGGCAAGGGCTGGTAACAGGGAAGAAGAGTAGAAACATGGCTTTCTGTATCACATATAGCACTATAGCAGTAGCACTATAGCGCTTGGACTTATATACTGCTTCACAATGCTTTGCAGCCCTCTCTAAGCGGTTTACAGAGTCAGCATATTGCCCCCAATAATCTGGGTCCTCATGTTACCGACATCGGAAGGATGGAAGGTGAGTCAACCTTGAGCCTGGTGGGATTTGAACTGCCAAAGTGAAGGCAGAAGTAGCCTGCAGTACTGTACTCTAACCACTGCGCCACCATGGCTCCTATATAACCAAAAGAGATTTCTGAACACTTTCTACTTCCCAGTTGGCACTAAGCTTGTTGCTCATTTCCAAAAGAACTTTCTTTCCATGCCCACATGGGCATTTGATCTTTGGATCAACCTTCCTCAGGCTGGTACCTTCCAGATATGAGAGGGTGCAAGTACAACCCCTTTAATTCTGAGGCAATTGGCTAATCTGAATTTCCCTTCAGATAGAGAATATTGGGATTTGCAATCCCAGTTTATCTCAAATGTATAACCCTGGAAGTATTCCAAGATGTGGAACTTGAAAATATTTATGGAGAAGAAATGTTCGTAGTCAGTGGTGCTTCCTGGCAACTGCCGAGACTAGACCCTGCATTTTTCTTGGCAAGCTTTCAGAAGGGCCTGCTTTCTAGGGTTGAGAAAGAAAGTGACTAGCTCAATGCTGTCCAGCTGGCTTCATGCCTAAATTGAGACTAGAACTCACCATCTCCTAGTTTTTAGTCTGGTACCTTAACCACCTAAAATTTGTTGGGCTCCTTAAGTTCCACCACAGCTTCATGCTCCAAATATACCCAAACTTGTCCAGATTTTATTTTAGAGACAGAACTGAAACCCAATTCAAGTTTAATCAATTATGATCATGCCTCAACAGTTTCTTTGCTTGCTTAAAATTAGTGTATCTTTTTAGGCTCAGCCACCATTTTCTTAGATAAATCAAATGCTTCACGGAATCTCTCTCTCTCTCTTTCCTCCCTCCCTCCCTCCCTCTCCCCTCTCCCCTCCCCCTCCCCCTCCTTCCCTCTTGTTATGGCATGACAGTACAATGAGAAACAGAGAAGTGGTATTTTTATGCAAAATTTCTTTCCCACGGATACCGTAGATCATTACCCTGTATCCTGAAGAGGGCACCAGAGGCATGCATAACATGCCTGAGAAATACAATCTGGTTATAAATAAACTAGGTTATAAATTACTGAAAAATAAACTGGGTTATAAATTACTGAAAATATAAACAGCTTAAACCTGGAATCTGTTGGCAAGTCACAGTGGGGAAGCATTGGCCAACTTCTAATTCCTTTTGGGCCCCGGCATGGAAATACCAGCAGCTTCCAGGAAAAAAAAAAAAAAGCAAAAAACAAACGAACAAAAAACCCAAGGTCTACTTTGGGAGGCATGATATAAGGATGGTAATGCTCTGAAGGGTCTCTAATTCATTTGCTGGGTTTTAGCTTTACTTCTTTAAGGTTAGTTCATAAGATCCTTGGCAGAGATTCTGGCTTTAAAACCTGGAAGATTTCAGAAGCCACAAGAAAGGAGGGGTGTGTGTGGGGAGAGAATGTGTGCTCCAGCATGTTGGAAACAAGGAAAGTCTTCCTGGGCATGCCTTTTGCATAAATATATAAATGCTTCTTGAAAGCTGATTAGCAGTCGATGAAAGCAATTGCTTTTGCTCCAATTAGACCTCAGCCTCTGCTTCTAAAAAGATACATTGCCTTTGCATGTGGATTTTCCATTTAGCCAGTATGGTTTTTATCACCGACACACGTAGCCATCAGGGAAAGTCATGCAGGATACTGCAGCCACATCTTCTGTGAAAGCAGTTTGAGGAGTAATGGTGGTTTGAGCTTTGTTAGTTTCTGTATATTTGTGCTCTCTTGGCCTTTTTCTATCTTATTCCGCAGTATAAGTAGATCTGACCTAGTCCCATTGGTGGGATTCAACCGGTGTAAGAACTGGTTTGGTGAGCAGTGTTTGAAAATCTCCCATTTTCAGCTCTAACACATACCTTCTACAGCAGCCCCAGTGAGTAAAACAGCTGGGCTGCAAAACGCAGAAATATAGGACAGACTAGGGCAGGAGCGCGTAGGTGGGGCCAACTGATCGCCAGAACTAAGGGTTCGCCCGAACTGGTCCAAACCAGTAGCAGCCCACTCCTGCCTAGTCCCTCTCCCAACTGGTTCAAAATTCTTGTTTTTTGGGGTGGGTAGGATCTTGAAATAAAGTACCCACTTTCCTTCTTTCCTATCTTTAAGCTACTTAGACAGCAGACTGGATATACACGAGTATATCCAAGTGTAATTTGTACGAGTGTAACTTGCACGGTGTCCAAACTGGTTATTTTAAAACTTCTCTGTACAATAGTGTCCTTCACAAAACTGTGTAAGTTAAAAAAAAAAAAGACATAGTAGTAAGGAGGTTTGCTTAAGGTGCGTAAAAGATGGTTCTGCTTACTCTCCATCACTGCAAGTAGTTTGAAGAAAGAAACATTCTTATGGCCTTCCCGAGGTTGAACTCTGGGAAGTTCTAAGGAGTTTTATATCAATTTAAGCATTACATAGTTTCATTGTAGCCAAAGTGGCTGTGAAATAAACCAGTAGGTTTAAGAGATTGCATGGCTACAGTATTTATTTTGCTGAGATGAACATAGAATTAATCCAGAAATTGACTAAGGGGACGTTCCATTTTTTTTGTGTGGACGGACAAAATAGTATCATTTAACAGGAGTTCCAGCATTCTTGTTATAAAGAAAGTCGGTTTTGGAGAAGACTGGAGATGAGAACTCCGCATTAAGTTGAGGTGTAATGACAAGAACAAGATCAAACCTAAACCTTAACAGTTTAGTCCAAAGCACTATTTTGTGAGGTGAGGGAACAAATCAATTTAATCATAACTCCAAAAAGAGAAACACACAAAATTAATTTGCATAACATTTGTCTGTGCTGATTTATAACTACAAATGAAAGTGTAGAGAGAAAAATAACCTAGTGATTTGTTTGCTGGCTTAGCCCATTACTGTTAATGGCCAATTGCCAACTGCTCATACATTAGGCTACGGAAAAATTCCTCGGCTTCATTTTTATACCAGAGAGAAAGGTCTTATGAGCATGCAAGTCCATTTCAAACAGTGCACTATATTAACAGACATGACTACTTATTAAGAAGACATTAATGGATAATTAAAAAACAAGCTGTAAGGGAAATGACCATCTTTGTTTCCAGTGACGATATTCAGAAATATGCCACTGATTAACCTACTATCTATAGGGTGGAGTTTTTTTTTTTTCCTGCCTTCAAGTCAGTCTCTGACTCTTGGGCAAGTCCTTGCAGTTTCTTGGCAAGATTTTGAAAGTGTTTTGCCATTGTCTGCTTTCTAGGGCTGAGAGAAAGTGACTGGCCCAAGGTCACCCAGTTGTGCCTAAGACATGACCAGAGCTCATAGTATCATGGTTTCTAGCCTGGTACCTTAATCACTACCCCAGACTAGTTCTCATTATATAATAATCACACATAAAGATATATAATGATGTGGGAAAGATAAGAAGGGCAGGCCAGTGACAAAAATGGGGAAGAAATAGTATGTGGAAGAGATGTAGCATAATATTATTAAAGAGGAAACTGAAGGAATACTTAGGTGAGGGTCACACAATATGCTAAATCTGGGTTAGTAATTCACCAATGCTTTGTTCACATCACATGCAGTGCCCAAACAAACAAACAAACCATATTGGGGCATCAAGTAACAGTCTGGTTCACTTACTTTATTAAAGCAGGGGTTAGGTTTCCATTTAGAAATGGGAAGAGAGAGGATGGAAGCAGTCCCTGTTAAATAAAGTGTGTTTGATAGATTCTGAAATTATTGCAAACACCACTTGAAATAGGGTAGCCAGGATCTTACCCTGCAACATTAGATTGGAAGTCATCTTACATTTTTAGTTTTATTACTGGGCAGGTGCATATCCATGACTGTGTGTTAGTAATCCCAAAAATCAAATTTCAGCTCTGATCTTTCTTTGGGAACGCTGTGCCTCACTTGTTAGGGGATGCGAGAGGGAGACCAAGAAAGGCAATCACTCAAAGAGGCTATATTTTGGGTTGATCTCTCTGAATAACTCTAGTCAAGCTTTGGTTTGAAAGGAAAACAAACAAACAAAAATCTGGCCAGGTGGCAGCCTTAGCAGCAAACTGGTTAGACTGGTTGAACTGCAGCCAGAAAGTAATGCTTGGTGGTCTCTTCATCTTTAGAATGCCTTTCTGCTTGTTCCAGTGAGAACAAGAGGAAGGGGTTGAAAAGCTCCCAGGCATTAAGGGTCCCTGGAACTGACAGGGTGGAATGTTAGCTGAAATTCTGAAGGGCAGGGGTCTCTTTTGCTTTCCTCCCCATGCCAAAAAACTTGGGTTTGTCCAAGGATCATGTGTCCTCTGGCTAGAATGAAGAGGAGCTGGCTTCATCAGCTGAAACAAATGGAGGTGTTATTGATTCTACCTTGTATCCTCACCTGCTATTGTAGCTGGACTGTAAAAATTGCAGTGAGACTTTTCTGTATGTCTTTGCTGCTCCCCTAATGGCTATCTGGAGTTTTGCATGGCAGGTCTGATATTCTTGATACTTAACATGAGTTGAACTTTCTTGATACAATTAGAATTCTGTACCCAAGTCAAACGCACATGAATGCACCTAACAATTTTAAGTGTCCTCTACTACAAGAACATGACAGTGAGGGATGTCTGACACTTTCATTCTGAAAATATTTAGAGAAGGAGTAAGGAATTTGTCCCACTAGATCTCAAAGGAAGAGACCCAGGAGACACCAAAGAAATGCCTCCCAACAATAGTCCTCCTTCTTAAAAGTCTGGAAACATCCCGATTAATGATAGCAGAAGATGAATCAAGGACCCTTGTTGTCACAGGTCTTGTGCAAACCAACCACATGTGTAGCTCTGGGAAGTTGAATACAGATAAAATGGAACATGACAACCCATCATTTCTTATATCTTAGGATTCACTATTTGGAATGAATACTCTTGAGAAGTCAGTGAATTTGCATTTTCAAAAGCATGTTAAAATGTTTTAAAGTTATCATGCCAGGTGCAAGTTAACTGATCATGCTAGAAGATGAAGTTTTTGCAAGCTTCAGAGAATTATAAAACCAGAGGCCATAGTAAAATATTACTGTTCTTTTGTCTCAAAACAAACATGGAAACTGAATGGGGATTTTAAAATGTATAGACTATTAATATTCTTTATTGGATTCAAATCTTAGCTGGGATTATTCATGGATGCTTGACAGAGTTTTAGAATAGAAATGAGAAGTAAAAGAGATAATATAAACATTTGGATTACATATTCAGGTGTCTTTTCTACCAAAATAGTTTGGGTTTTGGCTTTGATCACCCTTCTTCAGTGAAAATGATGTACTAATTTAAGATGCCTTTGATTCTTCTTAAAAGACTAATCCTCTAGTAGCTATAGTTGAGCCAATAACTATGAGATAGAAAAAGCATAGCTAAATGTACTGCCTATTTCTCATGGTCTGTGGCCAACCTACAAATAGCATTATTTACCAGTTGGATGTAATTGTAAGCTTTGTTTCATCTTTTACTTTCAAAGGGCAAATACTTTCGCTTATGAAGTCAGCATTTTCACCATTTTTAAAAATCAGCTTTCCAAGCGGATGGCCAAAGACTATAGTTGGTTGGGAATAACAACTGCTATAGTCCAAGACATCTGGAGAAGAATATCTAATTCAAAATGTTTTTCAGGATCAGGAATTTGGAACAAAAATTCTAGAAAATGTATTTGGCAAACAGAAGAGAAAAAAAGAAACATAGTAACAAAATATTTTCCTTTTCTAATCAAGTGAGCCAGTGTAGAGAAGTACAAAGATGATCTTGGAGAAAATAAGCTGCGCCCATTAGTAGAATGTAAGCTTAGCCTGGGATAACAGGAATGCATGAGAAAGAAACTCAAGGCTGGCTTGCCTTGAGTCTCTTTGGTATAAGAGGGAAGGAAAAGGAAACACAATAAGGCTTTCAAAATTATTTTATTATAGTTTATATCAATAAAGCTGAGTTTTCGTATTTCTTATGATTCTATTTCCTGATCTGACTTACCTCAAAATGCTGATAATAGTTTGATAAAGATGGCAATTATTTTGAGGGGATGACAGATACTGGGTTAAGAATGATAATCCTTTTCATCTTCTACCGCTGGGATTAATTTTTTTTTTTAAAGTTATAACCTTAAAATCAATGCAAGTCAGTGACTGGTAGTAAGCATGTTACCACATAAATGATCATACTTTAAGCAAGGAGTATATTTTTTTGGTTCACGCTTTCCTGAAATACTTTTTATCAAGTCAGCTGTCTTGCTCGTATGTTATTTCTAGGTAGCATTTTCCATCTGATGCTTAATAGAAAGAGTGGATTTGAAGATTTGTGTGGTCCAGCAATTTAATTATTCATGAATTTCATGTCTTGGTGGTAAACTTGCAGCCCCTTCTACTTTTTTTGTTTGATACATTCCTGACAAACTTTGAAAATACAGCCTTCAGCCCTAGAAATTCAAGATCCTACAACCTGGGAGACAAGGTGGTGAGTGAATCAGACTTAGACAGCAAAGTGAGCATAAAGCCTTTTTCCTTTTATGTAATGAGGGATACTTTATCATCAGGGATGGGATTCTACAGGTTTGCACCTATTCGCTAGAACTGGTTGTTAACATTTTAAGCAGTTCGGAGAACCGGTTGTTAGAAGAAATTACTGGCTTAATCCTGTAAGGAAGGTAGGAAGGAAACATTCTGGTGTTGCCTACAGAAATTGCCTCTGTTAGTCCTTATTACATTCTTGGCAGGACTAAACTTCCTGCCTCAGGAACGTCTCTGGAGGTTTTTCCCCCTCCTTTGCTGGTACTTTGCTTGTGTGGAGTGACCATCCAAAGTTACAATGGCACTGAAAAAAACATTTTTCACACTTACGACTATTGCAGCATCCCCACAGTCATGAGAGGCCAGGCAAGAAGATGCATGCCTCAATGTGAGTGATATTGAGTTGGCCATGCCCAGCCAATAACATGACCACCAAACCATGTCCCACCCAGTCATATGACCATCAAGCCACGCCCACCACCTAAGCCACGCCCACAGAACCGGTTGTTAAAAAATTTGAATCCCAGCCCTGGTTCCCACTGGGTATGTTTGTGTGTTCCCCTCATTCCCCCCCCCCAGCTGTAACTCTAGATAATTTCTGCCAAAATAAAACAATTGCTTGTGATACACTCAGGCTTGCTGACCTCTGTAATCTCACACTGTGCAGCTCCGATAACAATCACTAACTCAGCAATGTGCAAATAAATTTTACATTTGTCACCAGATTGGGAGCAGCTGCTCGTGGAGATTGCATCAGGAAGGACACCAAGCCCCACTGCCCCAGCAGGCTGCTTCAACCCCACCAGGATTGCAAAACCAAAACAGAAGCCTATCCCTTTGCTTCCCCGCCCCCCCGCCAGTGCGTATAGATTCTCCTAACATTTTTCCAGGCTTGAAACAGATATGCCAGAGTAAAGGATCCCCACTAGAAATGTCTCTCTCCTCACTATCGATGACTCCAGAGATGAAAGGTAGGTAAGACATATTCGTTCCGAATCTGCTCCGAGTTATGGTAACAAGAGAGGGATCCTTTTTGCTTCTAAGATTCCCATTTGGGCTTCTAGCCATGTGAGTGGTGAGTGAAAGCTGTTATCAGGTGACAGCTGTTGGTGCCCAGCTATTAAAGGGGATGGGGGAAGTGGGAGGTGGTGCTGGTGGGAAGGATTAATCACAGTTCAGTTTCTAGAGATAAAGTATCTCTGCAAGAAACCGTATCCTTTGCTAATGCATTTTAGGTTCCTTTCTTGCCAGAAAGGCCACAGACTGCAAGGTCCAGGGTACCAAGGCAGAGATGCTATCTTTAGAAAATTGTCTTGCCAGGTCAAACAGAAGGGATCGAAGGTAAAATACCTGGATTTCTGCTTGTGTTTTGCCATGGGCATGCTATGGATTCAAAGCAGCCATTGTGGGTCCCACAGCCTTGAGTAACGGGGAGGGAACCCTTGTACTGACTTAAGCAACACCAGGTTTGGATAATAGTTGGGGTCTGCTTGGGAATTTTGGAGTTGTATAGTGGATCAATCAATCGATTGCCTCTGAAAAAAGATCTTGACAAACCACTCTTCTGTTGTCCTCAAGAAAAACATCAATGGAGTTTCCCATGAAATCATTGGGTATTGAACTCGGCTGAAAGGGTACATTATCTTGACCTAATCAAATAAGGCAGAAATCTTTAGAAAGTGAGAGGTAGGCTGGAAATCTTTTCCCTCTGTGACTATTTTGTAGCTACTTTTTAGAATATGAATTAAGGGCTGAAAAGGGAGAAATGCATACCTTGTCTATGATGCAACAGTTAGGGAACCTATAGCCTTCTGCTAAGTATAAAAAATTTGAAACTGATCCAAGGGTTGAATTTGTGCAATTCACACACATACAAAATCTCCGTCATGGATTGAAGTCACACAGACTTCGCTAGTCTGCAAAGCATTCAGCATTTTGGATTCTGTACTGTTAGGGACTAAATGAAATTTTGCATTTCTCTCCCTCCCTCTCTCTCTTTCCCGCTCTCCCTCTCCCTCCCTCTTCCTCCCTTCCTAATAAAATATACCATACCTTGACTCTTTTCAGTGCATGTGTGTATGTGTGCATACATGCAAGCTTATATTGTATAAGGTTCTTCCAGGACCTTTGCCAAAGGTGGATAGATCTTAACTAAGCCGTATATCTGATATCATTTGAAGAATGAATTAACCCATAGGAATTAAGAGAAGATGACACTAACACAAAAGAAGGCACTCACATAACTACTTTTCGTAAGTGGACGTTTCCTTTTGCAACGTCTGTAACCAGAATCTAAAGTGGGGAGAGTTATAGTATCCCTTTCCAGAGAATGCCCATGAGGCAAAGTTTCTGGAATACTTGTAATGAAATGTCCCATTGGAACATCAGCCTAACAGGAAAGATACTTAAAGCTTCCTTTACTGATATCTTGCCAACCATTTCTTGACAATGTCGAACTCATAATAAACTGTTGGGTAGTTTATTCCACCACAAACTAGTTCTTAAAGTTAAGAAATATATCTGAATGCTTATCCAAATCTTTTTCTTGTTTTCAAATTATCATAATTAAAAGCAGAACTTTTTTCTTTAGACCCAAAGAAAATATAATAATAACTATGCACAAGCCTCAGAATAAGATTGAGGGAACTTATAGGTCTCAACCCTTCATGCCTGCTGCTTTATTGACAAGGCAGTCTTTAAGAATAAACACTGATATCGTAACATTCATTAATCCATTTATTTACCTTTGTGCTCTGAGCTTTCTTAATGAAGTACACATGCTTTACCCCTTGATTCTTTCCAATTTTGACAAATCATATTTTTCAAATACAAAAGTAAAGATGGCATTGAAAAACAATGACCCAGCCCACCTAACTCCCTTTAATCTGAGCAAGAAAGTAACCTATTTTTGGGGATACAGATTGCTGGTTTTTGCCTCTGGATCAGCCTTTCAGCTGCAAAGGGGTTAAGAAATTTGTGACACCCTAGAGGTGGCTAATATGCAGCTCCCAACATCTTGATCATTGACCATTTTGGCTAAGATTGCCAGGACTGTTCATCTCTGCCTCTGTCTGATATTTTAACAATATGGCTTGGACTCGGGGGCTGTCTACTCAGGTAGATTTCACCTGTCCAGTATCATGCTATCTGGAGGTCATGCTCCAGGCCCCCCTCAAGATTTTGTCAGGTTCTCTGAGTTATCAGTTCTAGGCACTGGAATTGTTTGATGAGCTGTGGTGGCACAGTGGTTAGAATGCAGTATTGCAGGCTACTTCTGCAGACTGCCAGCTGCCAACAGTTCGGCAGTTCAGTTCTCACTGGTTCAAGGTTGACTCAGCCTTCCATCCTTCTGAGGTCAGTAAAATGAGGACCCAGATTGTTAGGGGCAAAAGGCTGACTCCGTAAATCACTTAGAGAGGGCTGTGAAGCACTGTGAAGAGGTATATAAGTCTAAGTGCTATTGCTATGAGGTCATAACGGCCCCCTCCTCCCTCTTATTTTTCCGAAAGAACATTAAAAACAGTTTTCAACCAAAAACCTCCCAGTGCAGGAATTGACTGGAAACAACTGCCAATTAAGGGTTATTCTCTAGGGTTAAGGTAATGTTTTAGATTTGCATTTTATTGTCATGATTGTAAGCAGTCTAGAATTGATAATGAACTGAGCAGCCTGCCAGCTTATGCAATAAATGTCATAATAAAATGGTACACCTCTCTTAAAGCACATTGATCTAAATTACGCTGGAGTTCTGCTAATTCACTCTGGATAATGCATGCCATTTCCCATTTGCATGAGAGGTTAACCTCATGCCATTTGCATGAAGGGTTAACCTTCAACAGGTACAGAGCTTCCTGCCTCGGGACGGACTCCCCCCGGGAAAAGATGCAACCATTGATGGTGTGGTGATGGTAAGGTTTTCAGCGGTGACTCACTTGCGAGAACTGAAACGCAGCCAAAGAGACCCCACTATACAGTTCACAGACTGGGTCGAGCTGTCCTGAGTGTGTTTCTGACATTTTGAAGGAGCCCATTTTTGTTTCCAATAGTCTGCTTGGATGATGCTGGGTCACTCCTGCATGGCAGTTGCCAACTTTAAAAAAAAATTGGCAGGGCTTCTGAAGTGACAACAGGTGTGTGACAGACAGAAATTCTGGAACTGGAGCTTCTCTTTCTCCATGCTGTTTGCTTTGGAGGGGAATTATTAGTATTGTGCCTCTTTTGAGGAGGGTTTATTTTGGTTTTCACAGACTATTTTTAACTGACGCTAGGGAACTGTTAATGTTTTCATTGCAAAGAATTCCAAATGTATTGCAGAACAGAACAAGGTGATTCTTTGGCATCCTTTCTGAGAAGGAGAAGGCAAGGCAAATGGGTTTTCCTGCTCCTTGGTCGACCCTAACTCTTGAATAATATTCTTTATTATTAATATTAAAAAGAGGCAGGATAGAGTATTTCCTACAAAGAAGAAATGGAGAAAAATCTCAACAAAGGCAGAAAGCAGCTTCAGTCTTCCTGCCATAAGAAAACAGCCTCAAGTAGAAGCTTGAAGAGGCTGGTCTTCAGGAATAGAGATTTTGTATCCATTCAGAAAGACTGGGCCAATCTATTCATAAGACTCCAAATAAGCAACACAATAGTCAAATCAGAGCTGACAAGATTAGGTCAGACTAACACCTAGGATTTGTATTTCCCCTTTTGCCTGTAGAGCCAGCCTTGACCCCTACATGACCCGATAGGAATCTGGCAACAGCCATTAAAATATTAAAAGGACACATTCTTACACAGGAACAGGCACCTCCATCACCAAATAATATATAAAAGCCCACCTATACCTACCCCATTTTGCCAGCCACCCCAGAAACATGCTGTTGACACTGAAGTGTCTGGCATCCAAATAAACAGAGACCTTCTTTCCTGCAGCCAGCATCCATTTTATTTCCAGTATCTTTTTTCCTGGCTTGGAACTGGACCAGATTTTTCTTCCAACATAGTGAAACCCACTCCCACCTCATCAGGCTGAGTTCAAATCCTAGTGATTTTATGAGCAGATCCCTTTCACACCAACAGTCAAGAAGTGGCTTGTCATGGACTTCTGGGGTATAAGTTCTGCCATTTCCTGGTGAATTCTCAACCAGAGATGTGACTCTGCTTATGTTTTTCTATTCCAGATCATCTTGCTCCTGCCACCCAACTGGCCAATATATTTTAGACTCCCACTACAACTGCGCCCAAAGTACATTATTTTAAAGGGAAAGTTGCTGGGGTCTTAAATATGGTAACCATTTTGGTTGTTTCTCTAAAATACTCTGCTTGTTAAGGCAGCTCCTAATTCAGCTGTTTCATTGATAACCCAACCTCTTTTTCTCCCTTCTGTTGAAAAGGCAGACCGACTGTCTCCACCAGCAACCATGCAGCTCAAACAAATGACACAGACAGACAGGTGGGATCTCAACAAAACAAAGTCTCAATCACACCCTATTCCTGAGCTCCTTCAACTCTTTTTCTGAAGTGGCTTCTCAGCATTCATCAGGATGGACCCCCGGGGCAGCTGCTTGGAGGACATACACCTGGTGACTTTGGGAAACCCATTTACAATGTATTTATCCTGTTTGTTTATACAGTGTCTTTCTGTCCCGGTGTTTTGGCTGAAAGAAGGATTTCAACAAGATTCCTGAAAGGCAAGGACTGCAGGGTGGAGGAGTTGAGTGATAGATAGGTGGGTCCTTGAAACAGTAAGCTCCTTAAAAAGCAGGGTTTGGTCTCAAAAGAAGCATCATTATTTTCTTACATTTTGGTCCAGCCAAAGGATTGTTTTGATGGGGACGGGGTCTGATTCCACGAGAGCTAGCCAAATGTATAAGCCCTCAATGCCAGGAATTGCCAAACCTAATAGTATTTCTTGATTAACCAGCATAATCAAACCTATCACCAATCCAGTCCCTTTTCATTTCAAATATTGGCTGGAGTTCCAGAGCCACCTGATCATTTTGCCAGTGAACTCCTCCAATCCCTGGAGGTGTGTGGCAAGAATGTACCACTTGGGCATGTTGTGTACATGTACATGACACGTAACGGTCATTTGTACTGCTAATGAATGACTATTTCTTTTAGATAACAGTGTAGTTCCTGGTTCTCTTTGCTACTTTCAGATTCATTCACTAAATGCCACTGATCTTGGTGGGTGAGGGCAGAAACATTCTATGTATACTTTTATTACTGGCCTCTATCATGTGCAAAGACTTGCAAATGGAAGGATATGCTGTTCAACATTGGCCAAGTAAACAGAACCAGAATATGGCTCATCTTATTTTTTGGCGAGGGGTGATATCTGGCCTTGAGTTTGACACCTCTGCTTTAGAAAGTCAAGGCCTCTACCTGTTGGTGAATGCAAACTGCTCTGCCAGTAAAGACAGGCCACAATGAGTTGGAAAGCATACTTGGGCGGTCCCTGCAGTACATTTCGCTTTATGGTGCCAATCAAATTTCAATTTCTAATACGGTATGAGTTACTCAGCTTTAAAGCCTCTTCATTTATCACACCTTCTATTGGTATTCCTGTTAATAATGTTACTAATTCCTACTTACAATCCATCTGCACACTTTTCCATATCTTTCTCTCCTCTCTTCCTACTAATGGTACAGCAGGTAGAGACCGAGCAAAGAAAAAGCCGTAACTGAATGTTTAAAAACAGAAGTGACTTTATGCTCATTTATTTCTTTTGCTTTCCAATAACCCTGCTTTATTCAGCAGCTGGCTCTCTTTTCACAGTAGAGGATATTTTAGAGAAGGGCTATTCAGTATAGACAAGCCTTGTAGATCTGTTTGTTGTTTAGTGATGGTAACTATAGGAAAAGTAGTATTTCTACAAGGACAGCATTTAGCCTAGGCCAAGACCACATGGCATAAATACTCTGGTTTTGATTCTTTCTCTGTTCATTTATAATAGCAATAGCACTTAGACTTATATACTGCTTCACAGTGCTTTACAGCCCCCTCTAGGCAGTTTACAGAGTCAGCATATTGCCCCCAACAATTTGGCTCATTTTACCGACCTCGGAAAGATGGAAGGGGGAGTCAACCTTGAACCTGGTGAGATTCAAACGCCCAAATTGCAGTCAGCTGGCAGTCAGAAGAAGTAGCCTGCCATACTGCATTCTAACTCTGTGTCACCATGGCTCATAAGCTGCCAGAGAGGATTTGACCAAGGAATTTTGCTGCCCAAAGATAAATCAATTGAAGTGGAAATCTGATGTCATTTAAAATTAGTCACCGAAGTATTCTCCACTAGATCTGAGGGCAGCCAGGTAACTTAGCAAGTCTTGGACATGCACACCTAGATCAATTTACTCATGGTTAATTGAACCATCCCTTATTCAGTCAACCCACTGAACCATAAACTCAAAATTAAGGTTGAGCTTTGTGCAAGACTCTTGGCCAGGAGTGGTCAAGAGCAACAGTACACATGTCATGACAGAAGGCTGCAAAGTAGATGTGGACCTACCATAGATGTGGGTGGCGGTTATGAGCTTTCTTTATCTTAAAAGTGGATTTTAGACCTTTTTCCAGCTCAGAACCTGCCCATCGGTTTTTAGACACAATCGGAGGGAGTGGGCGTGAGGCTCAAAAAATGGGGACTTGAGTAGCACATGTAGTTTTGGGATTGTAGGATTACTAAATTAGACTCAGAAGGGATGGTCTACTTTGTTATTTAGCACTTCACATGCCACAGTAGTCTCTAACATATTATTCCCATTTGTGCTTCCTCTTTCAGCTACTGATGGTTCAAGTGGCTGTCTCAAGTTTTAACCTCATGATAAGGGCAACTCTACTCTGCAGAATGTTCTTAGCTTGAATGCTTGGTTCTGTTTTCATTAATTTGCATCTTATAAGGGGGTAATCCTTTCCCCTGAGACCAAGGGTAACTTTACCTTTCCTAGGATGGCAGGGCACTGCCTGTTTATTCCAGCTGCCATCTGTTACATGCTATCTTCTCCTTAAGTTTCCCACATCACCTACAGTAAAGGCATTGGTTGCCCAAGGGATAAAATGGAGGGAGAAGAATGAGCCTGGCTGCCTCTTTAACAGTAGTTTGGTATGCAAAAGTCAGCAGCTGAAACTTTTCAAAGTATGTAGCTATATATTATCAAGTGTTAATTGCTGTAGATAAGACTGTTGTTAAACAGACAAGTGTAAGTGTAAGTTTACATCTTATGTTCAGTTGTAAAATGATTTGTTTGAGTTGGGCTTACCCTATGGTGAAAGCTCAGCTGATTGAGATCTATTCCATAAACTACACTCAAGTAAATCACAGGTTAGCTGGTTGTGTGACCACAACTGCAGTCTCCTGTTGCAGAGCTGATCATTCTTTGTCTTTGTACTCTTTAACACCCTATTCATCTAGCTGGGAGTACTACAGAACTGCAGTCTGCTGAAGAAGCTGGTTTTAGCTAACTTCACCTAGTTCAGGGTTGTCAAATTTGTGGCCCACAGGCCAGATAGCACTAGCACTAGCACTTAGACTTATATACCACTTTATAGTGCTTTACAGCCTCTCTAAGTGGTTTACAGAGTCACCATCTTGCCCCCAACAATTTGGGTCCTCATTTTACCCACATCTGAAGGATGGAAGACCGAGTCAACCTTGAGCCTGGTGGGATTTGAACTGCCAAATTGTAGGCAGCTGGCTGCGGCAGAAGTAGCTTGCAGTACTGCATTCTAACCACTGTGCCACAGATGCGTCACATGCTGGCCCCACCCCCACTCAGTTTAGCGAAAGGGAAAAAAAGTCCCAATACATCACATGATGCCACCATGATGATGCGAGTTTGACACCCCTGACCTAGTTGGTCTGTTTATGTTAGAGAATCTCTAGTCCTGGGCTCTCCAACCTTGGCCACTTCAACACTTATGGTCTTCAACTCCCAGAATTCCTCAGCCAGCAAAGCAAAGCAAAGCTGGCTGAGGAATTCTGGGAGTTGAAGTCCACAAGTCTTAAAGTGGCCAAGGTTGGAGACCCCTGTTCTAGTCTACTTAGTTTCTTCTTTTTTCTCAGGATAGATGGACTAGGACCAGGTCATGAAAATAATATAACTGGTACTAATCTAGAAACCTGTGGTCATCTCTAAACCAGTAAATTTGATTGGAAAAGTAACAAATATAGCCAAAGATTATTCAGAATACTACGAATTCTAGAACTGCTTGGTCCCAAGAGAGAACTTTGGCCAAGGCAAAGATCTATCATACAGATAGGGTTGGAAGTTATATATAGGGAAGAGGCAAGCTTTGTCACTTTTCAGTGATGAAAATAATGGTGTTGAAAGAGACAGCTTTAGTTGAGTTGATTGCCATTCTACAATAGTTTTAAAGTTTTCTTAACCAGAATAAATGTTATCTGTATGAATACAATACCTGCGTGTGGTAGTTTTAATAGATGTTCTTTGTGGAAATTTTATGCACTACAGATCTAAATCTCTCACTATTCTTTAGCTCAGCTCCCAGGTGAAGAAATACAAGAATTGGTAGGGATGTACAGATGCTAAGAATATGTCTACTATGGATCACCCATATATCGAACTTTGCCAATACTGCCTCCATTCCTGGTCAATGCCAATCATCTATCCTCTCTAACAATGGATGCCGAAACCCAACAGATGTTAATTTATTTTGCAGCTGCTCTCAGATGGTGTTGGAATGAAGAAAATTCTCCTTTAACACTGATACAGCCTAGGATGGCTTAAGCTTGTCTCACTCATGGGCTGAGGATGATCTGAAGGCAATTTTGTGGGGATGCAGCAGAAAAAAAAGTTGTTCCTGTGTTAAGTAAAGCTGCAAAAGATTGGGATATAATTCACTCAATTGTTAGAATTAAGTCCTGTTGTGTTCAGGTTTACTAACTGTTAAGCAGCAAGCTAGCAGAGGAGTCTGACACAATAGAACTGAGTTTTACTTTTGCAAACTACAGGGAGCGAAAAAGGATGTTTTGAAGTTTCCTCTACAATTTTTTTTAAGGCCAGCCAGTTGAAAATTATCACAGACAGAAGCAAGCTGCAAAGAACTCTTTGATTTGCTAATGGATGAGGTTAATTGAAATTGAACTTCCCACAAATTTGGGGACACACAGATTCCCTATCCTAATTCTAATGGCTGTATAGGGCAGGCCACAGTTGGCTTTATTCTGAGTAAATCGCTTCCAGAATCTTCAGACTGGAACGGAAGCAGTTATTTAAGATATAAAATTCTCATCCTTTTGGGACTTGCTCCTTGATAAGTGTGATGAAATACAGGCAGAGAAGATTAACATTGCTGAACACTTAATAAAGAGGACACCATATTGTTTTGAAGTCCACTTTTCAGTAACATCCATTATAGATTGTGTCAGACTGTGCAATGCTACAGTGCAAAAAAGTAGAGGAATAGTGTCTTAGTCTCATCAGACATCGTAACAACATAATAGGCTTTTATAAAAAGAGAATGGTGAGGTGGGAAGTTGAAGAGCCAGAATAATAGCCATTCTTGTTGGAAATGCAAACTAGGAAGACAATGCTCAAGTTAAATGGAAGCAAAGTGACTTCAGGCAGACCCATCATCTCAGGAAATTCAGGAAAATGCTATGGTCTTGAGATATCTCCAGTAAAATTTCCATCTAGGTAGTTTTTCCTCCCAATTAAAAAGAACCCTTCCCTGGCTTAGCATCCAAATGTAATCATAGTTAGCATACAGTTGATTAGCTAACTATGTCTGCATGCCATATTTTTGAAAGAATGAGCACTTTGGCATCATAGGGTATTGGATGAGAATAGGCACAACCATAGACCTGTCTGCTGATTACCAGGTTACACTGGTTTGTTGAATAACTTATTATGATTTGATTTGCACAACATGCTCAACTTCAAGCAGGCAAATCACTTTTTGCTTTAGGACAGTCTACAAACCCAGTTCCTGAACCCACAAGAGTACCACAAAATTTTTAGAACTGGAGCTGTTTAGGTGTCTTTTACAATAATATGATTTGCAGGCATTTGTGGATGTAGAGATTTGTCTCCAGTATATCACTCAGAATCTGTCCTGCTTAAAGTCTACCATGGGAACATCATGCTCCTACATTTTCTCTCTTGCTCACAAATGAAACAGCCTTAAGATACATTTATATGTGCAGCCCTCCCCCTCACCGTCTTATTCTATATTTAATTATTCTTTAAAATCCTATTTACCTTGTACTTTCTGCCTCCTTGGTTTCATTGTGAGTTTGCCCAGAGTCAGTCTGGTGTCAGGCAGTGCATAAGCGGAATAACTGAACAAAGATATGAGTAAATAAATACTAAGGCCAGACTATCCCAGCACAAGATTAAAAGTGTATAAAATCTGTGATATTTAGTCTCTCGTATTCTTGGAAGCAAGCTTAGATGTTCTGTGCTAGATATGACCTGAGATGTACTTTGGCAGAAGAGGCTGGAGGGAAGGATGGACATTTTCTCCCCTTGGGTCATCAGCAGGAATCTATCACAGCTATTTCTGCCCTCTCCATTAGCACTGGACTTTTTCTACTTTTCTTTGCATACTTTTCATCTCCTTCCCACTATCTATTTTTTTTTTTAAAAAAAACCAACTTCTTTCTAGGCTTCTAACAATGCAGGTGTGGAAAGAATGGTGGCTTATTCAAAAAAACCAAAAACCCCACCATCTATTTTATACAAGGAAAAAGAGGGGCATTACGGTGCAATTCAGCTTTAATGGTGTTCTCACATGACTTACTTTGGGGGAGAAGAAGAGTGTACTTAATGTACTTCAGTGTCATTATATTCTGAAACAGTATCTGAATGTTGAATTGGGCTCTCTCATGATTGTTGGTCAGTTTCAGCCATTTAGGAATCAAAATACCTGTAGAAGATAGGATGCCCAGCAGCTATTAATTAATGCTAGGATCCAGCTACAATACAGTACATGTCCAAAGACGGGAGGATTTGCTTCTCTGCATTTATTCTTCCTCTGATGTCCTGGCCAAGTCTTCAAGCACGCCTTGATAAAGTTCTGAATTGAACTTTAGAGTTCAAGACTTTAGAGCAGCAAAGCTAAAGGGGAACAGTTAATCTCCTTACCTATACTGACAGGTATGCTAATAAATCAGGACAACGCAACAGGAACTAATTCAGTATAGGAAATCTTGGACTTACTACAGTTCATTTAGTGACCGTTCAAAGTTATAAGGGCGCTGAAAAAAGCAACTTAAGATCATTTTTTTTTTCACATTTAATGACTCTGGTAGCATCCCTATGATCAACATTATTTACATTTGGATGCTTGATAGCTGACTCACATTTATGATGGTTGCAGTGTCCCATGGATTAATGTCATCCCCTTTTGTGACCTTCTGACAAGCAAAATCAATGGGGAAACCAGATTCACTTAACCGGGTTAATAAGTTAAGAACTGTAGTGATTCACTTAACAAAGGCGGTGAGAAAAGTTGTAAAATGGGGGCAAAGCTCACTTAACAAATGTCTCATTTAGCAACATAAATGTTTGGGCTCAATGGTGGTCATAAGTTGAGGACTACTTCTATAGCCAGGACAGGACTGGGAACCACCTTAGTATATTTTTGGATAGATTGTTTTATTGAAGAACAGGTGGACGTGCTTGGATTAAGCAATGGGGAAAAGCTCTCAGAAGAGAAAACTCATTTTAGTGAAAGTAGCCTGGATCTTAAGAAATCGTTTTGCTCCAACCTTTCCTATCCCCTCCTGCTGCTGAACTGGCAGCTCTTTAGCAGGAATAGCAATAGCATGTAGACTTATATACAACTCCCCAGTGCTTTATAGCAATAGCAATAGCACTTAGACTTATATACCGCTTTATAGTGCTTTAGAGCCCTTTTCTAAGCAGTTTTACAGAGTCAGCGTATTGCCCCCAACAATCTGGGTCCTCATTTTACCCACCTCAGAAGGATGGAAGGCTGAGTCAACCTTGAGCCTGGTGAGATTTGAACTGCCCATTTGCAAGCAGCCAGCAGCCAGGAGAAATAGCCTGCAGTACTGCACTCTAACCCCTGCACCACTGTGTGACTCATAGACCTTTATCTTCTACCATGTCAGGATGTTGGGCAGGTACTAAAGGTATATTTATGCAGCTGATAATAGCCACCTGGAGCAATGGTGTAAATCAGCTGCTGACATACCGCCGACCAGTGAAGTCAGTCCAAACATTTCCTAGCATCTTCCAGGAAAAATTCAGAAAGATTCCTTCTGCAAAACTCCTGGAAAGGCCCCTGTTGTCAGTGTAAAGTGGAGAGCGGATTGATTTGTTGCTCAGTGCAAGTGCTAGGGTTTTTTTCTTCATCAACGAACAGGTCTTTTTGGAATTTGAATGTTTGACGAGAACTCTCCCCTCATCCCCCATTGAACTAATGGAAGGGTGGGGCCACCATTCTCTCACCCAAGGAGACACAGTCACGTTTCCCAGCTCTTTGGTTATCCCTGTGTTGCTGTGAAATAATCAAATGACATGAAATCATCCGCTGCAGTGGTTTTATGTTATTTGCAGAAACCTGTTCCCGTATTAGAAATCCAGGTGATGCTTTTTCCCCCTCTCCATTTCTCCACAAAGGTCAAGAAATTCAACTTTCCTGCTCAGACCTGATGGATTAAACTTCTCAATTCCCCCCACCCCCTCGTATATATCATAGCAGATTAAACAAAGGGGAAAAAAGAATGGAGTTTTTCCAGTTTCTTGGGGGAGCCATGGGCCTGTTCCTACCAGCCTTGGTTATTACCATACATGGATCTGAAGCTTGTGTGTAGTAAGAAAGAAAAGCGCCCAGCTAGAATCGAGTGGTTGCATCCCAGATAGCACATCTTCAACCTTGCAGAAGGCATGCCATTTACTTGCTCCCATGACCTTTGCCCCAACTCTCACCCTGCCACCTCTCAGGTCACCCCCCCCCCCAACTTTCCTTCCCCCCATTCTGACTCTGCACCTGCCCTGCATATCAGTCACAGATGCTCCTTTGCTGCTGTTCTGACTGTGAGCATTTGAACAGAGGCTGCAAGAGGACACACACTGTCTGAGGCCGAAGAAAATAGGAGGTATACAGCCTAGCAGGACAACCTTCCAGCTTCTTTTGCAAATACGAACCCCCCAAAAAACGGGGGCATTTGAAAAGATATGTTATAAGGCAACCTTCTTCCAAACAACCGCTTGGCTTCACTCTCAATCTCACGAATCAGGAGTCTACTCAAGAGTCTGTTGGCTTCTTCAGAAGCAAAAATAAAAAATAAATGTGCAGGAGGAGGGGAAGTAAACATGGAACAGAAAATTTGGGGTTTTGAGACACCTCCCCAGTAGATAGTGTTGGGGATCCAAAGAAGCCATGGGTGTTAAACTTGCTGCATCATGTCACCATCATGTGACGTATTGCGACTCCCCCCGCCCTTTGTGGGGTGGCTGTGGCCTGTGCATGATGCATGATGCATCCACCCCTTGAGCCCCCAGTCTGACAATCCCTGAAATAAGCAGCCCTCTATTTTTCTGCAGTGTTCTATAAACTGCACCAAGTTGTGCCAGTCTAAATGAGCATCGTACCACACAGGCAACAAATGTATGTAGCTAAAGATATAAATAGGTGGCAGGGATCATTAATCACTAGGCTCCTCACCTAGACAGGCCATCCAGTAATTGTGGTTGGCAAAGTAGCATTTATGGTTTCCCGTGACTTGTTTAACAAATCATGATTATTACAAGTACGTTTGGTTTGATCCAAATGTGAGCTATTTGAACCAAGAAAACTGCCCTAGAGCAGGGGTCTCCAACCTTGGCAACTTTAAGACCTGTGGACTTCAACTCCCAGAGTTCCTCAGCCAGCTTTGAAGTCCACAGGTCTTAAAGATTTCTGGGAGTTGAAGTCCACAAGTCTTAAAGTTGCCAAGGTTGGAGACCCCTGCCCTAGAGAATGGTAGCTTCTCTTGGTAAGGAAGTAGCAATGGATGCAGAGCAGGGGACTTTTCATTTCGGAGATCTGACAAAATAGAGCAGGCTCTTTTGCTTTTAATAGAAGGCTAAAGGAGGACATTTCAGCCACTGTAATGTAACTGACATATCTTGGAATTCCCTCCTGTTTGCAATATGGAAGGGGCAAAAACCTCAGTTTCTTCTGCACTCAGCCATCCTCACAAATTACATGCCCTAACAATGTACAGTGAAATAATCTCTTCTGCTGCAAACTTCTCTCCCTCCCACTTTTTACTGAGCAAGTTAAAAATGCAGGGTATGATAATAACTCACCGTTGCTCTTGCTTTAGGCTTGGACTACTAACTGCCTCCTCAAAAGTTATGTTAGAGAACAGTTAGTGTTCTCTAACTTAAGCAAGTGGTAGGAAAAAAAGAAAATCCCGGACAGCAATTGCAGGTAGTCCCCAGCTTACAACTATTTGTTTAGTGACCGTTCAAAGTTATAATGATATTGCAAAAATGACTTATGACTGTTTTTTTCACACATACGACTGTTGCAGCATCCCTCCCCCCCCCCCACAGTCACATGATCAAAATTCGGATGCTCAGCAACTGGCATGTGTTTATGACAATTGCATTGTCCTGGGGTCATGTGATCACCTTTTGCAACTTTTGCAACTTTCTCAGGAGCAAAATCAATGGAGGAAGCCAGATTCACTTTAACAACCATGTTTCTAGCATAACGAGTGCAGTGATTCATTTAACAACGGTGGCAAAAAAGGTCGTAAAATGAAGCAAAGCTTGCTTAACAACTGCTTTGCTTAGCAATGGGAATTTGGGGCTGAATTGTGGTCGTAAATCGAGGACTACCTGCACAACCTGGAGCATGCTGTGTTTTATTTCTTCCACTGAGCTGCAATTGCAGCATGTGGCCACCAGGGCTGGCTTCTGTAACCACTTGCAAGTGTGGACAAAGCCTTTCTCTCTCAGGTGTGGATGATTTTGAACAAGAGCTAAACATTTAAAGAACTTTGTGGGGAATCCTTTCAAAGGCATCAAAAGTCCCCACCCAAAACCTCCCAGGGTATGAGAACTAGAGGAACAGATTTTTAATCATACCACCTTCCTTTTTACCTATTTTTCTATATGCAGGAAAAATATAAAAACCCACCACGGAGGAGAAGTATGTGGAGCGCACCCACATACTGCATACAATATGCTGGGAATAAAAACCCATGTGGGTTGTGTTTGCAGTTAAAAGAGCATGAAGAAATGAATAGAACAGACGCCATATATGGTTGGGGCGAGATTAACCAGCAACTATACCGGAGAAGTTAAGACGTAGAAATGATCTAGTCCTACCCCTAGCTCAATGCAGAATCCATAGAGGATTTTTTTCATACATTATCACCCAGGGTTGGTTTGAAGACCTCCAACAAAAGCAAACTCATTACACCGTGTGGCAATCTATTTCACCAGCTTCATAGCTTGAACCCTGGTTCTAATCCTGTCCCCTGGGGCAATAGGGCATAAGTCCACTTCTCTGTGAGAAACTCTTTGGATCAGGAGTCCCCAAACTGGGCAACTTTAAGACTTGTGGACTTCAACTCCCAGAATTCTTGGCAATTAAAGTTGCCCAGTTTGGAGACCTCTGCTTTAGATATTTAGATATCGGAGGCTTATTGCTATTTGTTTTCCTGGAGTGGATGTTCTTCTGTGTTGCTTCATCCCACGGATCTAAAGTCAGTGAAGTTTTTAATGATCTCCTCACATATTTTATAGTCCGTCCAAATGGAAATCATAGGTGGGAACAAAGCAAAAACAGGCTCTCCTTGTTATTTTTAAAAGTGCTTGATTCCCATTTAGACAGAGCCTTGACTTTTACTCTTTTCATTGTTATCCAGGACAGGGCCAATTCTGATGAATAACCCCAGCCAGGACTCACTCCTTGAAGTCTTCTCCAACCTTGGCACAAGTTTTTGAGTTCAAGTCAAACTTTTATTTTTTCCCCTTCACCCGTTGCTTAGAAACATGCCTTCAAAAATATACTTCACAGTTCTCACATTTTGCTGTTCTGAGGCTAAGAGGTTCTCTCCCAACTCTTGCCCTCAAAAGAATCCTGCTTTTTTAAAACACACACACACACACACACACAGAGAGAGAGAGAGAAAGAGAGAGAGCAGACTTAAATATCTGATTACATATGAACCATCCATTCCCATCAAGCTTCTGTATTTGGGTAAAGAAGTCCTTGGTGGTCCACCTTTAACATTATTGGATTAAAGTTGAACTGAGAAGCAAAACAAGGTATTTTGAAATTAATTTACAAGATTTGGGAATAGAGAACAAGGTGACTGGCAAGCTGATGGAACAGCAGAGTATTTTTAAGGGAAGAGCTATTTAGAAATTAGCAGCTCCCTTAAAATATTTCAAAACCTTTGTTGAGACTCTAGAAAGAGTGCAGAGAAGAGCAACCAGGATGACTAGGGGACTGGAGACTAAAACATATGATGAATGGGTACAAGAACTGGGCATGTTTAATCTAGTGAGGAGAAGTACCAGGGGAGACATGATAGCAGTCTTCCAATATTTGAGGGGCTGCCACAGAGAGGAAGGGGTCAAGCTATTTTTCAAGACACCTGAAAGCCAGACAAGGAATAATGGATGGAAACTGATCAAGGAGAGATTCAACCTAGAAATAAGGAGAAACTTTCTGACAGTGAGAACAATGAACCAATGGAACAGCTTGCCTTCGGAAGTTGTGGGAGCTTCATCACTGGAGGCTTTCAAGAAGAGACTGGACTGCCACCTGTCAGAAATGGTGTAGGGTCTCCTACTTGGGCAGGAGGTGGACTAGATGAGCTACAAGGTCCCTTCCAACTCTGTTAATCTAATCTAATCTAATCTAATCTAATCTAATCTAATCTAATCTAATCTAATCTGTCAGGTATCTCAAGAAGATATTGATAGGTATCTAAATATCCAACCTGAGAGGCAAAGAATATGAATTGGTCTATCCCAGTTGTTTCCCTTCATTTTAATAATGCATTCTACCAAGGACAATCTGGTTGGTGAGGATCTGACTCTTGATTGTTTCTGATTGTTTCCCAATTGTTTCTGATGCCTCCTGATATAGAAGGCATCAGAAACAATTGTGTACCACAGATCAGCAGCCTAGCAACTGGCAAACCTCCTGCCGTTCCATCCAAGGTTCACTGTCACTCAGCAGAGGTTAATGGAGCCATCACTTGTGCCATATTTGTTCTATTTGTCAGTAATTTCTTAAACCAAAACGCAACTGATAGACAAATTCAGATATTTCATTTATGTGGAAAAGACAGAAAGAAAAACAAGTGATTCGGATGCATTGGCCGAAGCCATATGTGCTATGCCATGGTTTGTCAATTAATAAATAAGCTACAGTGGGCTGGATCAGTAGAAGACAGTAAGCCATAATCCTAGTTCACAACTCCCCTGGTTGGCTGTGAACAATACATTTAAGCCCCACCACCCCCTGAATTAAATGGTGTACTATAATATATAAACCTCTGGACTCATTTTGGTCAAGGATGACAATGATTTTGCCTCCCCCTTCAGGAAACAGCATAAAAAGCTCTTTCAAACAGCCACAGGCAAGCGAGGGAAGTGCCATGTTTTGCTTAATCACTCTTCGGTCTTCACAAGACATGCATCAGCTTGTGGCCACTGGGCTGACACACACCGCTTTGGAGCACCTGCTGCTCAGCTGGGACCAGAAAATGTGTGTGCGGAGGAGGGGGGGAGAGTTGTGTGTATGTGTGTGCAGAACAGAGGGCAAGAAAAGGGCAGATAGACAAAAATGCAAGGGTGTATTCAGATTAAATCCAAGCTCAAAATTGCTGCAGGTTTCAGCAGTCTGTAAGGGGCACTGTTGTAACTCTAAAGAGAGGAGAGTGAATTGCTCAACATTGCTGTTGCTTTCCCTAAAGGTAATGATTTTACTTATGTTCCTGGCCAGAATTCTTGCACACACATGCACATATGTACTCACAATCTAAAGAAGCGCAAATGAGTGCAAGGAGGATATTTTACTTAGTGTTAGCGCCAATAGTTCTTTGCATAGTTTCCTGAGTTTCCACAGCAGAAAAATCAAAATTAAAACCTTCTCCTCTCTTCCTCCCACCCCTCCATAAGACTATAGTAGTTTGACCAAAATCTCTGGCTTTAACTTCTCCACCCCGCCCCACCCCCCAAAAGCAATTGAAGTTTGGCAAATGTGTTGATTTTTTTTTTTTTAAAGAAACTTTTGCTCTGCCAAATGAAATGACAACCAAACTGAACCAATGCTTTAAAAGAAGAGATGCAGGGTGGGTGCGTGTGAGGAGGTGGGAGGGTGGGTGGGAAATACAATGAATGGAACAAGATTTATGGAGGGTTAGAAAGAGGCTTATAGCTGCTGTTCTTCATTGGTTAGGCGCAACAAGCATTCCCTGGACGCTGGATTTTGCAGAAGGGAACATCTGATAAAAGAGCAGCTTTTGTTTTTTGGGTGGAGGGGGGGGCGGAGGGGGGGACAGAGAAGAAAAGAAAGAAGCTCTCTGAATGTTGGTATGGAGAGAGGAAGAAGAGGAAGGGGGCTGCTAATAAGCCACGAAAAAGTAGTGTCGGGATTGGACTTGAGGGTTTCTTCCTGGGCAAGAATGCTGACCCAGGTTTCTTTTCGAAACTCTCTCCCTTCCCTCCCAACTCTTTTTCATTATTTTGTTGCACCTGTTTCATTTTGATGCCACCCTGCCTTCCCCTGCAACAACCCACAGATGGAGTCAGAGGGAAACTCAAGTCTGAGGATGGGAAGGGGCTACAGATAAGAGGTACGGAAAGTCAAGTCAAATGGGACTCACCTGGCTATTGGTGTTGCCGCATTGATGCAAAGGGTGCTACATATTGATTCACAAAGGCTTGAGAAGATAGACTGCTGCTAAGCCTTGCCCTGTTGGGGGAAGGGTCATGGTGATGGAGATCCAGGGGTAAGTACCAAAGGTGGTCATTTGTAGAATTTGGGGACATAATCTTCATCTAAACCCCCTCCTTCTTTCAGATGGGACTATGCATTGACTTCAACATGGGGGAAGCTGGCACCCTCTCCTTTTTTTAAGGGATGTTTTGTTCATTTTCCCCGGGTGCCCCAAATTATCTGCCCCAAAGCTCCTGTCAATCCCAACAGATGGGGTGAAGAAGGTGTTTGGCTTGGGCTGCAGAGAGGAACATAAGCAAAGATTGAAGGAGATGTGATGTCTGAATGTCAAATGCAGGGAGGGAAATTCATCAGAGAGAGAAACCAGGGTCTAGTCAGGGGTAACAGAAGTTATGCAAGATGAGAAAGCACTGGGAAGACTCCGCTGGGGAAGGAAGGGGAAGATAGGTCCGGAGAAAGAGAAGGAGCACTGCCGAAGACAAGTGGGAAGGGAGGAGAATGCCAGAGAGGCACCAGATCTGAGCATTTAATCAGATTAAGCAAAATGACGCGATGATGCCTAAGCTGGCTTGAAGGAAGTAAAGATGTCCAGAGGATGCTCAGTGAATGGTAACAGGCAACAAACAGACAGGGGAGCCCTCTCTCCCACCCCCTCACCCCTGCCAGCAGAAGAAAGGAAAGAAAGGAAGCTGAGCCCAGGGCCCAGGGCAGGTACTCACCATTCTTAGCTTGTTCTCGGTAACTCTTCTCATTGAGGCAGACCCCTCGGCCATGGAGTAGGGCATGCAAGGGCTTCTCCTCGCCTTGACGTGGCAGGCAGCGCAAGCCTTGGGCGCATCGCTCTGTGTACACCCCACAGGACTGCCCTTCAGCCAGGGCGCATGTCATGCAGCATCCACAACCGGGCTCCTTCACCAACTCGCAGCCCACAGGACTGGGAGGGCACATGGAGAGGGCTTTCTCGTCACAAGGTTCACAGTGCACAAAGGAACCCAAACCCTGCGAAAGCCCCAGGCACAGAGACACGAGCAGCCCCTGCATCAGGAACATCTTCAAGGCTCTCTTGTCAGGCGCAGGAGTTGTGAAAAGAAAAACAAAGTTCTTTTTTTTTGGAGACCAAAAAAAATAAAAATAAAAAGCCTCTTCTCCTTTAAGAATCCAAGAGAGGCTTAATCAGAATGTTGGAAAAAGAACACCTAGACTGCTATAAAAGAAAGGCTATCACAGGTTTGTCTGCAGCTGACAGTTGCAAAGAACTACAGATGCAACAGGTTGGTAATTTCAAAAAAGAAAAAAAAAGTCACCAGAAAAGGGGTTAAAAAAAATTTAAAGAGCAAGAGTAGCTTTGGCGCGGCTGCACAAAGAAGTATAAAATAATCCACACGCCCCACTAAAAAGCAAAGTCTGCAAGAGGCTGGGGAGGAAGCAAAGAATTGAACAAGCTTCTTTTCGACTGTCCTGATATGATCTGCAGCAATTTTTTTTAAAAAAAAAATGTCTGGAGTTGCACTAAAGCAGGTAAAGCTGAGCTTTGTCAAAGAAGAGATTTGGGACTGGCTGATATTTTTTTTTTGGTTAAAAAAAAAAAAAGACCCCTCCTTTTCCTAGATTGGGTTAAAAACAACAAAGAGGTTTTCTGTTGAAGGTTTTTTTTTTTTTTACAAAGTCTCTTTGACAAAGAGAGCAAAGGAGGAAGAGGAAAAAGAAAAGAATTCCACTTTGTAGATCTCCCAACACTTTCCCCCTGGAGAAGTTTCTAAAGAGACTGAATAGTGCCGAGCAGGCATGTCTTTTAAATAGACTGCCCCTGGCTGCCTGCCAGACCCTTGCTGCAATCTGAGATCCCAATGACACCTCAGCCTGAATTGGTGCCAGGAACCAGGGCAAGCTCAGTGCACACTCCAAGTGTGTGCGTGTTTGTGTGTGTGTGTGTGTGTGTGTGTGTGTGGAGGGGAGGGAGTGGGGTGGGGTGACTGTGCAGCTTTTGACTTCTAGGCTTCTAACGCACACCACCCAAAGGCATCCAATTGCTACCTTTACACTGTGCAAGAAAAAAAACAAAACCAGTGTGTGTGTGTGTGTGTGTGTGTGTGTGTGTGTGTGTGTGTGTGTGTGTTTTCCCCTCTTTAAACTGCAGGGAATTTTTTTTTTCTTTCTTTTTCTCAAAACGTTCAGAAGTTCAGGCTCAACTGGTGTCATGTTTATTCTCAGTGCCCCAAATTGTAAACACGTGTGGGTACACTTTGGAGCAAATTTCATTCAACTCGTTGGGATTTTATTCCGAGTAGGTTTATGCGGGAATGGAGGAACATATCAGATAGCCAACTTTTTCTTTTTTCTTTTTGGTTGAGGACAAATTTATTTCTATAATAGCCATAATGTGCAGGAGTTTGATAGTGCTTATCTCTATGCTGTGAAAAGCTGTATCAGCCGTGTTTCTGAAAGCATAGAAGCAAACCAATCATAATTGCATGTAGTTAGCTAGCAATGTTTACTATGAAAGTGTAACTTTGATCCAGTTACCATTACCTTGCCATCACTACATGCTCCATGCCCAAAAAACACATGCCCAAGGGCAACATTGTGCAGACTCTTGCTGTCAGGCAGGGATGCATTGCAGCTAGGCTGTAAACTAAGGGGGGTTCCTTGCAGGATGAAGTTTACACCTCATCTTGGAATCAACTCTGACTTCATGGGTTTTCAGGTGATGGGCGTGGCTATATATGGCATGATATGGTCTTGCAAGACTAAGGCCTGTGTGGTGGATTTCACTTAATGGGCAATCTGTCCTCTAAGGCTGAGCCCCTGAGGCTTTTGTTGCCATTCTGTGTTTGGATGTATGAGATAGACGGAGATAGATACATGATAGCCTCCTCCCCCTTCACCACAACAGACTTAAATTGAAAGCAGGAACTGGGGACAGAGAGGAGTGGGGGAAGAAGAATCCATGGAAGTGAACCCTGTGGGGAGGGGAATAGGTTACAGTATATAACAAGGGGGGTGGGGGGGAGGGTTGACTGGTAAGGCACATGCTACAAACGGTTTTTTCTTCTTCCACCTTTCTCCTCGCAAAACCATTCCAAAGCATCCCACAACTTGGAAAAGTTTTTGATTCTAAATGATCAGATGATCGCTTGAGCTATGACAGAACAATACTCTGCTCTCTTCTTACTCACAGACAGGACGAGGAGTATTAATTACCTTCCCAGGACCCTAAAATTCAGTAACACTTTAGGAAAAAAAAAAAAACTACAGTCCCCTTTCTTTCTTTTCAACCTTTTCCTCTCTTAACCACATGCAGTATAGCCCAACCCTGCTGTAGTTTTGCCTTTTGCCTAAATTCTGGAAGAGGGACATGAATCTTTTAATGGGCATCTGTGTGATTGAGATTGATTTTTGTTTGTTTGAGATCACAAGCAGATTTCTCCACTCTTCCTCCTTCAAGCTGGATAAGATGCCAGCTCTCTTGCAGCCTGGACAGACCTGTGCCTGCATTACCTTATTTCTGCCACTAGAATGCACCCTAATCTATGATAAGTCCTTGAGCCTCTCTGCAAAATGTATTTTAATACTTTTCTGCTAACTTGACTGTACTGAAATCCTTTTTAAACTTGCTGCTTGAGGATTGCCTCAAATTCTCTCCCCCACTTATATGTGATTATAGCCCTCAAAAATTAATGAAGCAATTGGGGAGGGGGGGGGCATGGAGGAGAGCGAGTTGCCCAAATAGCGGTCAGTTTCTTTCTCTATGTGGATTCTGGCAAATCTCCAGAAACTAATGGAATACTAGCCCCTTTGATGATTCATGAGGTGTGGCACTGTTTTCTCTGATAGAGGCTCTGTCTTGAAATGCCATGCGACAGGCAGAAACTCAACGGATGCAAGCCTATGCAATGTTGCAGTTCCAAGCGGGAGAAAAGAACATGGAAGCAACTGTGTTGCTTCTGAAGATGAGTTTACTGATCCTCCATGGTGGGTACATGCCCATCCCACATGTACAACACCTTGTCTTGTTCCCTGGGCACTTTCCACCACTGATGGGCATTTGATAAGTATCTCCTCATCACAAAGAGTTTTGCTTCTGAGTCCCTCCTAGCTAAATCCAGGAAGACAGTTCATATTCCAAGCATTGGTGGCCTGTTGGAAGTTAAAACACACCCTTCCCCTAGAAAAATGAAATATTTTAGGATATATTAAAAAGGCAGAATATTTCCCCTAAAAGAGAAGTAGAAACTTAGAGAGGCAGAAACTCACCCACCCCCACCTTTGTTAATGGGCCATTAAGGCCTAGGCCCATCTATTCTACATAACAAAGATCTACCTCCTTCAGGCAGAGCCATTTAATTGCCCTTCATTGTACCACCCACCAAGTTTCAACCAAACTTAGCACACGGACAACCTACGAAGCTAGCTATGACCTCTGACAGCAACCAATCTGGATGTTCTTTCTGTGCCCCAGGAAGTTCAGAGCCCAGAGAGGGCATAAAACTCGGGTGCTCTCAGCATCTCTTCCCTTTTCTTCGCCCAAGAGCTCCAAGTCATGTGATCCTGTTCATCAATAAACCTTCTTTCCAAGCAACTTCCGTGAATCCAATGTATTTTTCTCCACTTGGAACCAGGGGTGGGATTCTATTGGTTCAGACCGGTTCAGGCGAACCAGATGTTAAATTTACATCTGGTTCACCAAACCAGTATTTCCACTGACTGGCTGGCCCCGCCCCACCCACCCCACTCCCAGGAGTCTTCACACAGCCCATTTTCGATAGAGGTAAGTGCAGGGTCCACGTGGAGGCTCTGGGAGGGGGAAAATGGGCCTTCTGGAAGTCCAGAAACCGGCCTGTTTCCAGCTTCTGGAGGGCCTCCTGAGCCCAGGGGAAGGTGTTTTCGCCCTTCCAGAGGCCGGGGGAGGCCTCCGGACCCTTGGGAGGGTGAAAATGGGCTCCCCCAAGTTCTGGAGACCCACTGGAAACGAGAAACAGGAATTTCCGGTAGGCCACGCCCACCACGGCCATGCCTACCCAGCAACTGGGCAGCAAACCAGTTGCTGGGACTTTTGAATCCCACCCCTGCTTGGAAAGGAACCCAGAGGATATGTCTTCCAACAGGCCTGATGGGCAAGAGTTATTTCTTTTTTTCACACCAAGGAAAAGGACTTCTGAATAAACAGAGCTCTGGGTCTATCTTATACTTTTCTTACCCATCTTACTTGCCAAATGACCAAGAAGATCTTGGTCTACTTTATCAACAGAAATCTAATGCTGATGCTTTTCTCAGAAGAAAGATAAGCATTTTTAAATCATTCCTTGAGGCAGAGAAGGTGTAGCTGCCTCCTGCATTGGCTGATCCTACTGTCAACCTGGTTTTGATGCTGAGTGTTCTGACCCAAGCCTCGTTCAAAGCAAACATACACCAAACAGAGATAAAAGCAAAAGCTTGTTAATACTTCTCTTTGAATTCCGTTCATTCACAGTAAAACGCTATTAAAAACTAATTGTCCCAGATAAGAACAAGCCTTGCCAAGATTGTGCAAGGCTGCCAAGAACACTAGATTAAATTGCATGGAAAGAATCAAAACTAAAAGTCTCCAAACACAAACCAGGATAGTCTGAACTTCCACAAGACTTGAAGTGCAAGAACTTCTTTGCTTCCTGCAAAGAATCCCACCTCTGAGCGCTGACTTTTATCCCTTATGGGAGGGGCCATCACCTTGCAGCCAAACTCCCGAGTCCGCCCGTGCTGCTGCAGCTGCTCTTTTCTTCGAGCAGCCCTGCGTGCACACGCACTTGGCATAGGCTCCTCGGGGACCTCTTCATTGCTGCTGCCAGCCTCCACAAGCTCCAAAGGCAGCACTCCACTCTCTGATAGTCCTGGCCCCATCCCTGCATCACACGCAGGCCACTCATCCGAGTCCTCACTCTCTGAGACCTTAGCCATCTGCATGTGCTGCCGGCGAATACTGAATGGCAAATTGGCCATCGCTCTGTGGTTAATAATACTTTTTGATCTGCCTTAGATGAAGCCTGTGTTTTTTTAAAGCAGACATTGGAAATAGGTAGCTTCCCAGATGCTTGTCTTCATTTCCCATGGTCTTTTTCAACTGAACATATTTAGTGGCAAAGATGGATGTTAGGAATCCCACTACATCTGTAGAATCATATGGCAGCTTAGAGGAGAGGGGAGTTCTGAAATTTCGGAATGGCATCCATGAATCTATGTGCCTTTATCAATTTTGGTTGGAGTATTTGCCAATCAGTATCAAATCTGCCCGTGTTCTGCATGCAGGGGTAATTTCCAGGATAAATTGCTATGTCCTTCATTGGCTTAATACCTCTGCATGTGTTGGATTCTTACCTCTATCAACCAGGCTACACTTCCAGAAGCCAAAAGATGGGATGGGATGGTTTTGAAGAAGATTCAGAACCCAGGATTTTTTCACCTCAGGCAGGGTATTGTCAAAGTGTGGCGAGTTCAATCTGGTCTCAATCTCCTTCTTTTTAAAGCTATAGTAGAAATATAACAAAAGTGAAAAATGTGTAGTCCAATATCTTTTTGCAATATTAGGTCCCTCAAAATGAAGGGGCCAGGAATTCAGGATTTTCCTAATGTTCTGGAGGACATATTGGGTTTTTTTTTCTTCCAAAGAAGACTCATACTCTTCTTTTGGCATATGACACAGCCTTTTGTATTGTTGGAACTTATGAAGTTGCTGGTGATTCTCATTTGGAGAAAGGCCTTTTGAATTCATTAGAATTTACTTCTGAATGTGTAGGATTGCACTGTTAGGAAGTCATTAACGCCATTATATTGACACATTTTCAGGAAAACCTTCTTACCGACTGGAAATAAAAGAACTTTCTTGATGGGAGCCCCATCCTATATTTCAATTGGGGAGGAGATTCCATTTGTCAGAACTCAAACAGATGCACCAATACAATCAATTTTGGTCCAAGAAATAAAAAGTTGTATTTTTTTCATAACATGATCCTCAAATTGAAGCTGTTCCATATCAAAAGCTTTTTTGGCATCTCAGAAAGCCACAGTCAGTGTTTCAAGCTTTTTAAACTGAATTTTTAAAATATCCACTATTAGTTTCAAGAGTGAAGTTGTTCTAATTTTAAAACATTTAAATATTTATTTTCACCAAAAAGTACCTTGTAGAATTAATAACCAAGAAACCCATTAAAAAAAGGTTTTACATTTTTATTTCAGGTTGATCTTACTTTAAGAGCAAATGCTTCTGCTTATACAGGTGACTAGATGTACAGTAAATCCTATGCACCAATGCATATGCCTCAGTTAATCTACAGCAGGGATATCAAACTCAATTTCATTGAGTGCATCAGGGTTGTGTTTGACCTTGGGGGCTGAGTGGGTGTGGCCAGCTTGACCTCACTCGTGTCGGTTTGCCTATGGTGGCCCGAGTGCTCTACCAGCGAAAATGGAGCGTGGGAAGACTGCAAGTGGCCCTCCTGAGCTCCGTTTTTGCTGGCAGAGGCACTGTGGGCTAGTCCTTCACTGTTTCCAGGGTGGCCCTGCCGGCCGGATCTAAGTACCCTTTGGGCCAAATCCAGCCTGCGGGCCTTGGTTTGACACCCTTGATCTACAGACTTAAGAAATACAGAAGTGAAAGCTGGACTTTTTGGCGAAGAACTTTTGTCCTGATCTATTTCTAGTTGGAAACTGGGGAACAAGTTTCACCATTTATTTTTCTTCACCACTCACTGAGGACAGATACTTGCTCTCTGGAATATAGGACTGAATTTAGTGTTCTGTGTGCATTACATGATCCATCAAGGTGGATGGGTCTCTATAGACTTTGTTCCTTATTGTTGCTTCTGAATACATAACTGGAGTTCAGGGTTTGTAACCTTTTTGTAGGGTAGCAAATAAAAGTTTTAGTTTTGTGAATTCAGATGAAGAGACACTGAATTTATTTTCCAGAAAGTTTGAATTGATGTGTATTCTGGTTTCTTGTTACATCAGACATATCAAGGGCCATGAAGAAAGATAGGTGACTCAAGGATAAGAATTGACTTTTTCTGAAAGAGGTGTGTGTGTGTGTGTGTGTGTGTGTGTGTGTGTGTGTTACAAGGATACCTTTATAAGTAGAAGTAAAGAAACAATAACTTAAAAAAAAACTATGCTAAATAAAATTTTACACACCTAAGAAAGACTAATCATGCCTTTTTTAAAAAAAAAAAAGAGCAAGGATGATGTTTCTTAAAAACTTACATATCCCTCTTCTGAAATATCAGGAGACAATGCCAACAAGTGAGAATGAAATGAGATGATGATAGGAGAAAACAAATAAGATTTTATTGGCTAACCAAATTCAAACAGATTGGCATTTGTTTATTTGTTTTCAGTCAGTGTGGTCCTAAGATCTCACTTTTCAAGGTCAAAGACAAAGTACCAACCTCAGAAATTGAAATCCAATCCTATCTTCCTTCTGGGAGAAATCTGACATTATGCATTTAAAATCCCCTGCAGCCTCCCTTATTTCTTCCCAACATCAGAAAACACCCATGTTAGAAAGGCCTAAAGGCAGAAATGGTGGGAATTGGCCATTGCTGGATTCTGCCATAGTCTCCAGTTCATTAAAATGTAGTCTAGTTTTTCAACTACTTTAAATGTATTTCCTCTCATCATTCGTACTAGGAAGGATTTTTCTTAACAACAATCACCAGCCAAAATATCACGAAGCATACACAATGTGACCCCCTCCTAAGTATCACATACAATACCTGGGAGGGTTAATGCTGCTGGCATGGGGGCTGGATAGATGCTGCATGAATACAAAACTGACTAAGATGTTTTAGAAACTGGCCATCTGCCTTGTTTACCAAAGAGGCCAATGAAAGGATTGCATTGAATGCACTGAGTCAATCAATACGTTCAAAATGAGATGCATTAAAAGACATAATCATCTTTAAAGGGAACCAGGTAAAAGTAACCACTATTTTCAAGAAATAAAGAACACAACATCTCCCTCTCTCCCTCCAGCTATCATCTCTCTCTCTCTCTCTCTCTCTCTCTCTCTCTCTCATATCTAATAATCTAATCTAATCTAATCCTGTATTCTGACAATGATTTATAGGAAGCATCCTCAGCTCTGATATGAGCATTACATCCTGCAACTGTCCCACCGGAATGAGCATTTTCCATTTTGGGGGGAGCGGGGTTGGTGGAGAAAGTGAATATGGATCTTTCAATTTAAAGCTGGAAGCACTCTGAAAACCTGTCAATCTGGTTTGACTAGAAGCTATAATGGAACAGACGAACACAATACACAAGCCTGATGATGGCAGATGAAATTCTGCCGAAACGTTGCTACAACTTTAAAAGCACAACTATAATGATGTGGGCAAATACCCAAACAAAGCTGAATACCATACATATAAATACGCATGAAAACTTAAGAACACACACACACACACACACACACACACACACACACACACTGTTGGCAATGAATGCTCTTCAGTGCTGCCTCCAGGTTTTTAGACAAAAAATGTCTATAATGTGGGGAGGTGATAATTCTGCCAATAGCAGCGTATTAGAGCTGATGGAGGAATTGAAATTCTCAAATACAGTTCTGAATGACACTGGTGCAATGGAAAGGGATGGTTGAACAAGTCCCTGCAGGTTTTTTAAAGCAAGGTTTTCAGGACTGAGAATGAGTGGATGGCCCAAGGTCACTACTGTAGTTCAAGGTCAACCAGTTGGCTTTGTGCCTAAGGTAGGACTAGAATTCACAAGCTTCCTGATTTTTAACCTAATGCTTTACCATTGCACCAAACTGGCTCTCAGTTGGAAAGGTAGTCTGGCCTAGAAGGCCTTAAAACCAGGGGTGGGATTCTACCAGTTCGCACCTATTCACTAGAACTGGTTGTTAACATTCTAAGCAGTTCAGAGAACCGGTTGTTACAAGAAATTACTGGCCTAATCCTGTAAGGAAGGCAGGAAGGAAACATTCTGGTGTGGCTTACAGAAACTGCCTCTCCATTAACCCTTATTACATTCTTGGCAGGACTAGACTTCCTGTCTCAGGAACTTCTCTGGAGTTTTCCCCCCCTCCTTTGCTGGTACTTTGCTTGTGTGGAGTAACCATTTAAAGTTACAATGGCACTGAAAAAAGTGACTTATGACCATTTTTCACACTTACGACTGTTGTAGCATCCCCACAGTCATGAGAGGCCAGGCAAGGAGATGCATGCCTCGATGTGAGTGATATTGAGTTGGCCACACCCAGCCAATAATATGACCACCAAGCTATATCCACCCAGTCACATGACCATCAAGCCATTCCCACCACCTAAGCCACGCCCACAGAACTGGTTGTTAAAAAATTGAATCCTACCCCTGCTTAAAACCTATGTTAAATATTCCCCTCACAAATACATGCTAGTTGTTTCCGGCTCTAGGGGGAGGTGCTCATCTCTGTTGCAAAGCTGAAGAGCCAGTGCTGTCCAAAGACATCTCCATGATCATGTGGCCAGCATGACTAAATGCCGAAGGCACATGGAACGCTGTTACCTTCCCACCAAAGTGATCCCTATTTTTCTACTTGGATTTTTTACATGCTTTCGAACTGCTAGGTTGGCAGAAGCTGGGACAAATAACGGGAGCTCACTCTTACCCAGCGCTAGGGATTCGGACTGCCGAACTGCCAACCTTCCTGATCGACAACTTCAGTGTCTTAGCCACTGAGCCACCACGTCCCATATAGCATTATACAAACTCTAATAGACCATATACTATAGATGCACCAGCTAGTCTGAGCAGAAGATTGGAACTGTGTGAGAGAAAAGAGGTTTCCTTGTTCTCCCAGCCATCCAGTATAAAAACCTCTTAGAATCTTGATCTGTAAGGATCAGAATTGCATGTGGAGCTGATAGGATTGCAATGGTTTCCCACTTTGCCTGCCAGTGTGTGGAGGGCTGCGTACCTGAGATATACTGAAGGGCATGGGCCTCCAACAACATCCCGCTTATTCCTGCCATGTCTTGATAGGAGCTGCAGCTCTCTACATTCATTCCTAGATTTTATCTGGCATAAATCAAATGTTGGAAGTTTCTATTTGTCTCGAACTTCAAACCCAGGATTTTGTGTGTGAATGGAATCTGCAGCAATGATTAACATAACCTTCATTTATTTTGGGGTGGGAAAATATCTTCAGATCGTAAGAGATTTTAAAACCCTCCTTAAATATGTGAGGAAAAACAAATCCATGAATTAGATAACTTAATCCTTACACAGACACACATTATCTTCCAAATATTCAGAATTTGGACATAATTTTAAAAGTCTCTATTGTATCCATTAAACCTATTAACGCTTGATGGGGGGGAAGCATTATATTTTATTGTGCTAATGTATTCCCCCCCCTCCCCCAAATGCCTGGAACAAAGCAAGAATGTGTTGCATGATACAAGGGTTCCCTTTTCAATAAAGCAGCATGACTAGGACTTTTGTCTGTGTTTGTTGCAATCATCATGGTCAGGGCTAGGGGGCATCCGGATTCACATCTGCTGTAGCTGGAAATCAGTTCACATCCTGCCTCACACAATCTCTTCCTCCTCCTCCTCCTCCTCCTCGCATTCTGCTATGGATCTAAGCAAGTACAGCAAACGGTGATGACAGCAACATTGTCTGTGCTACTCAAGGGTCCCTCAGGAAATACTGACTACTGGTGAAGGACTTTGGTCAATGAATTAATTTCTCAGGTAGTTGGCCAAGAGTGCTGACATTCCCTAAGATCAAATGCATTGTTATAATAAAAAGTAGATAACCTCAATGACAATTCAAAACAAACAAACAATTGGGTTATGATTTTGTTTCTTATTTTCTCCTATCACTGTTCCTCTACCCTTTTAGAAGCATGTTTCTCTAAGTTTCTGCAATCATGAATCACTAAATAAACAATTGGAAAAATGTTAGGAGGCGTGCATAAGCGCACCAACGTGCCTACCATCCCTATTATCCTATTGTTTCTTTTATATATATATATATATATATATTTATTTTTCCTATATGTATCCATGTATTCATAACTATGTTTTTACTTATACCTACTATCTTGTAAGCAATTAACAAATAAAAATAAATAAATAAAATAAAGTAAGGACCATCCAGTTTCAAACAAATGCTCCCCTCCCTAAGTTTCTATCTTTAAATAAATGCATGTGAGTTCACATTTTTTGGCAAATAAGATAATGACTAGGGTTGCATCTGTGTATGGCTTCCTCTCCCCTCGATTTTGAAAAGGCCTTTTAAAACTAATTTTTGTACAAAAATTTTAAATCCCAAATTAAGTGCTTATTTACCACTTCAATCATTTTATATGCCCCATGCTATAAGAACAAGCTCTCTTAGCACAAACCTGATGATCGAGATGTTTGCCAGTAGAAATCTCTTGAATATCAAGGGCAAGTAGTCCTTCAGCCTAATTTTTTTTAAAAAAATGTTTCTTAGGTACTTGTCATTGTATTTTTTATTCACTCATTTCATTTGGAGTTGCTTGAGCAAGATCCCGGTGCTACTTAGCACAGCACATGTAGTCTTCCTATTAATTACTTGCACTTGAGCCAGTTCACTGTGACCAGTCTTTTGAATTTATTTTCCCCATTGCTACCTGCATTATCGTTAGTGTGCTTCAGTGAAACAATTTTGAGTTACCGCTATGAATTAGCTTTTAGGGTGCAAGGGTGGTGGAGTTGAGGAGGGAATGATCTAAGGCCTGTGAACATGGGAAGACTGAGACCAGTGTCTGCAGGCCACCCTTTGAAATCCATCACCTTGGAACAGAAGATGGAAAAATATGGCCACAATATCCGTGTAAGATCTGCTTATCACTTTCCTCTTTGCCAGGGAAAGTTTCTTAGAGTAAAATCATGGGTAAAATTAAACTGTGTATATCTAAGTTGCTTTATTCCACAACAAATCATTTGTCAGCCCAGTACTACGCAGCCAAATATTGTCTGTATATCATGCATATATCACGCATATAATTTGCTGGCTCTCTGTATCACTTTGGGTTCTCCAACGTGGCCCGCACCAAGTGCCAAAGCCATCATTCACCAAATATTCTTCCTCTGTTCTAATTTTGCTGGCTACTTATTACTTATTGCTAGGTTGGAAGGAAGTATGTTTTCTTCTTGACCTAGTATAGAAGTTTAGTGTTCTGACTGATTTGAATGGTTGTGGGGCTTCCACAGAGAGAAAGGGGTCAAGCTATTTTCTAAAGCACCTGTAGACCAGATAAGTAATAATAATGGATGGAAATTGAACAAGAAGAGATTTAACCTGGAAATAAGGAGAAGTTTTCTGACAGTGAGAGCAATCAACCAATGGAACAGCTTGCCCTCAGAAGTTGTGGGAGTGCCATCGCTTGAGACTTTCAAGAAAAGATTGGACTGCCATTTATCAGAAATGGTGTAGGGTCTCTTGCTTGGGTGGGGTGGTGGTGGACTAGATGACCTACAAACTCCCTTCCAACTCTAATTATCTACTATCTCTTTTCTGTTATCTGAATGCCTAGGAGACAGCAAATGAATTTGAAAGAGATGGAGAAGTAACAGAGAGATCCTGCAAATTTCTCTTTTATCCGGCATCTTTGTAGATCTGGTGCTTAGATCTCCAGTTTATGGGTTCCCCAACCAATTTTCCACTGGTCTCCAGTGCTTTAGATAGAAGTCAAACCTAAAGGTAGAGCCTAGGGCTGTCTCAATGCAAAACAAGTGGCCTTTACTATTGACTTTGTCTCCTCTCTGAAAATGCATGCAGTATATCTAAGGACTAGGCAAATGATAGGTGGCTGTTTTCAGACAGGAGTTAAATATGAACACTCCTGCATCTGAATCCAGCTTTCAAGTCAAGACAATCTGGAAGAGTCTCTCCAGTCGTTTATAAACCAGTCCCATTCTGCTGGTAAACTTTGGATATTTTTCCATTTGATTAGAACTGCCATATGGTGTCCACAGTTTCTTGATAGTGACATGGGCACCATATAAATTTAATAAATAACAAATAAAAGGGGAAGGGAAATCACTCATTCTATTTTAATGCATTCAAATATGTAAAAGGTGACCTGGGAGGAGTTTAAATTTAATAAATAAATTAATAAATACTTCTCCCTTTTTGAATCAACCAATAGCCGTGTAGCATAGAGTTAAATTAGTAACTGAAAAGGTCAAAATAAACAATGAATATCCAAGAACACATTAGAAAACACTGGCATCATGCAGTGAAAACACCAAGGGACATAAAAAACACAAAACCTACTACAAAAATAAAGCAGTGCAAAAATATGAAAGCATTCTAAACAGGTTTTTTTTTTAAAAAAAATCATAATCTTGGTGCTGAAAGAGTCAGGATGTAGATGTTGAGCAAGAGTTGTACAATGGAAAAAAAGTTGTCTTCACCACATTTGACACTTACCCCCCAAAAGAAGAGAGAGAGATATATAAAATAAGGGTTTTAAGTTTCAGGAAGGTAAAAATGGGAATAAGCGCATCTTTGGGTCACCTTCAGATCACACTGGGCTTTAGACTTTAAAGTCAATTCATGGGACTGAATCCAGAAATGGATTGGTAGTCAGTGCAAATGTCAACAACTTGACACAGTGGTTGCATTATAATTGGTGTGATCCAGGAAAACACGGGGCTGTGATTCACAGCTTGCCAAACAACAACTCTCCTCCTTTTGACTATAATACCAGGAAATACATTGTATGTAACTGTGTGGGCTGCTGAGTTGATCTTCATGGGTCACAGGCTCCAATGTGATGAAGTGATTAGCATGATATATTAAGACTGAAGAAAAAGCAAGTTTGACTTTGCACTAAGCCATAAAAATAATAATTTGATTTATCCATTTAACAATTTATATAGCCACCCATCTAACCAGTGGAATTCTGGGTGGCACACAGAGATAAAAACATGATACCATTTAAGAGAAAAACAAATATTTATCCTAGAGGGAACTTATGTGTAAAAAAAATCTGTGCGGTAACTTCCCCATTAGGTTGTTAGAAGGAAGATATACCTATAATAGGTAAATTATGCTTACAAGATATGTAGGCCTGGCCAGTTACACTGATTAAAATCTCAACGTGACATTGTTCAGTTAGTCAGTCACGTACAAAAACACAAAGGCTTTTATCTTCCAAGACACAACATACTCAATTTGGTTTGCTCTAATCTTGGCTAGTGTGTATTTTAACATAAAGGATGGATCCAGCCTGTTAGTTTATTGTTAGACCTAGCATGGAACCAGAAAATTCTGTAACTAGGTTATATTTATTGTGCCAACAGACTTGACTTTGTTCAGGCCAACCATCCCATCTCTTAGACAATTAATTCACTTATATTGTATCAATCGATCACTCCAGGTGATAAGATCATCCATAGAGGTTAATAGTCTTCCCAGCTGTTAGAAAGGAGGCTGGGAGACTATAATTTTTCCCCAGCATCCTATTCTCTCCCACATCCCAGTTTCCTATATCCTCCCACCTACCGGGGGACGGGGGGATGTAAACAATATATAGCAAGGGTCTTCAAACTTGGCAAGTTTAAGACTTGTCAACTTCAACTCCTAGAATTCCTGAGCTAATATGATTGGAGGAGGAATTCTGGGAGTTGAAGTCCACAAGTCTTAAAGCTGTCAAGTTTGAAGATCCCTGATCTATAGTAATCTGAGAAGAAAGCTACAGCTACAGGCATGATGGGTGGGACAGAATACATATCCATATTGATTACATTATCACCCCACTTCTATTTTTGGTCAGTTCCAGGGTCCGTACATGACAAATCTTCCTGCCTCCTATTTTCCTCCCTACCAACAAGCCCTGAGGTGGGTTGGGCTGAAAGAAAGTGACTGGCCCCAAATTGCCCAGCCTGCTAGTTCTCTCCTAAGGGGAAAAACTCTCAGATTCCTGCTTTCTAGCCCATCATAATAATCAGTAGCCTAAACTGACTGCCCTTTTCTGCCCCACTGTTGTTTTTTTTACTGCCCACAAAGACGTATGTGTGGCCGCTCTAGGATTTCATCTCGCTCCTGGACCTTGAAAGAGACTATTTATTTGTCAACAAGTCATTTGCACAGCACAGGAGGAATTAATTTAATTCACAAACAAGCTCGTGGCTGTTTGGACTAAGTCTATTTAATTCTGGGTTAATTAGTTTGCCCTTTTTAGAAATGTAAGATGTACTTACAGTCCTGTGTTTCCCATTTCCTCCCCCAACCCATTTCAGTGTGTTGTGTGAACAGGACCATAGAGTGGGGAAATTGTCCTCTTCATCCTCCTCCTCATCTCACTTTTTCATTTGAAACTGCTCCCTTTGTCACCCGAAAAAGAAATGCAGCTTGGTTTTCAGCTGCAAGGTAGGGAGGGGAACGGAAGAAAGGGGTTGTTGTCCCCATCTGCTGAAGCCACAGAAATCGGCCTCTTGCTTATCATTTATTCTCCAAAAGGTGAGAGAACACAAACTGGGATTGGAACTGGCTAGGAAAAAGGGAAAGGACTAGCACCTGAAGAGCAGACAACAGCTGCATCTCATAAAAACAAGTGAAAACCGCTGTCAGCAAACAGCAAAGGATATTGATTTTTTTTAAAGGAAGTATAAATCCAGCTTGGTCTTCTCAAAAGACAAAGACAGATGCTTTAACTTCATGAGTTCTCCAAGCACCGTGTAAATAATTTCTTTTACCATGCTTGGGACTTAGTAAGGCCATTGCTAGGAAGCGTCTCGATCTTCCTTCCAGGTCTAGAGAAACAGAGAAAGTAGGTGAATGGGCCTTTTAAGGCACCTCTAGGAAATGAATGGAGTATTCCTGGATAGATTCTTCTTTATTGTTTAATTCTGTCCATATGCATTGAAGTTTACAGAAACAAATAGTCTGGTTTTGCTATAAGCTTTTTTTTTAAAAAAAACAAATGTATTTATATTTGCCTCCCCAGATTGCAGCACCTAGCTGCCCTTGGGTAATTTAGGAAGTTAATCAGGGTCAACCCTGGTAAATATTTGTAAGGGGATTCACCTGGAAATCTCAGTTGAAAACATCCTATTAGAAGGTGACAACAAACAACTTCCCTATTATGCAAAGCAACTGCATGAATGCATGGATGTAAGTCACCAGGAAGGGGGAGGGCATGATGGCTCTATGGTTAAAGACACTGAGCTTATCAACTAGAAAGCTGACAGCTTGGGTTCGAGAGCCAAGCACCGCATGATGGGGTGAGCTTCCATTACTTGCTCCAAGTCCTGTCCACCTAACAATTTGAAGGCATGCCGATGCAAGTAGATAAATAGGTACCACTTTGGTGGGAAGCAGAGGTGGTATTCAGCAGGTTCTGACCAGTTCTGGAGAACTGATAGTGGAAATTTTGAGTAGTTCAGAGAACTGGCAAATACCACCTCTGACTGGCTCTGCCCCCATCTATTCTCTGCCTCCTGAGTCCCACCTGATCGGCTGGGTCTTTTTTTGTTGCCCTGCACAGGAGAACAGAGCTGGAAAGCAGGTTAGTGGGGTGGGGAGGGAATGGAGATTTTGCAATATCCTTCCCCTGCCACGCCACCAAGCCATGCCATGCCCACCAAGCCATGCCCACAGAACCGGTAGTAAAAAAATTTGATTCCCACTACTGGTGGGAAATTTACAATGTTCTGTGCACCTAACCATGGAGGTGTCTTTGGACAATGCTGGCTCCTTCAGCTAGGAAACAGAGATGAGCACCACCCCCTAGAATTGGATGTGACTAGACAGGGGGAGTATTTATCTTTACCTTTAAGTCACCGGGAGCCAAGCCCAGCTTGAAGACAACTTGACTTTTCATTTTTATTATTTTTTTATATGGCATGCTTGTTGATTTATCTCCATGTGGCCCATCACAACCCACTATTTGAACACTTCAGAATTGCAGCAAGTAAGCAGATGCTTCTGTTCCACTCTCAATAGCATTTTAGAAGTGGAGGGAGACAAGAAAATGAGTGGAGGAAAGAGAGAAACCTGAGAGATGAGCGTGTCTTTCCTTGACTTGGGGCTTTGTTCCATTTGACGATGAGAACTAAATCACCAGAAAAGAAAGATCTCTTCAGGTCAGTCTGCTCTCCAGGAAGCCAGAACAGGTCATTCTTTCTTTATGAGTTGGTGTGTGGAAAGAAGAAACATTGGAGAGTTATGTTGCAGAATGCTTGGATTTGTCTACTCACACAGTGTTTTCTTGCTGAAAACTGACAGAAATAAATATGCTGCCTCTCATGACAAGGTCCCAGCATTAAGAGGAGAGCCAATTTTTTTTCCAGGCATTCAAAAATGAATGTAAGGAAAGAGGTAGCCCTACTCTCCCACTCTCCCCCTCATTTCTCATATTACGTCCTCCAAAGGTTACCGTGCCCCACATTTATAGCTTGTGTATGACAAGCAACATCTGCTGTTAAGTATGCCCTCTTCTATACATTTAAGAAATGGTGCCAAAGCACTAATCTTGCATGTATGCAACCCGGCCTTCTTACACAGAGCTGTCCAAAATGCAAAACTGAATGGCTGCCCCAAATTGTATTGATGCAGGAGGCACATCAGCTGAGTCAATGTACAATAGTCACACTCCTGTTTTATTTTCAACACTCGGAAAGGATCTTGAACTGCTGGAAACTTTGAGGTAGCTTAGCTGCGGTAGGACTCGTTAAAAACCAACAAAAACCAACCGTTTGCTGCCTGTTCCACTCCACCTAATGGCAGGACCAGCCTACGTCAACCCTTCAAGGTTATTCAAGCTCCACAAGAAGACCCAGAACTAAGCTTTATTGAAATAGGCTACATCAACAGAAGCTTGCAAGTCTGATCGTGTCCCGCACACCAACCCCCTATTTTATTCCCCATTGAATCAGACTGAATCTCTTCTTAATATTGCCTTCTTTTTGAGGATTCAAAGAATGCTTCTGCCCTTTTTTGTTTTTGCAACAGCTCTGGATGTTTTCTCTTTCTTGCCCATCCATTCTTTCCTCCTGATTCTCACCCATCCTTTGGCTTGTACATCTTTTCTTACAGATAGTCCTCGACTTACAAGCATTCATTTAGTGGCTGTTTGAAGTTACAATGACACTGAAAAAAGTGACTTACAACCATTTTTTTTTTCATACATACGACTGTTGCAGTATCCCCGTGGTCACATGATCAAAATTCAGGCACTTGGCAACTGGCATCTATTTATGATGTGTCCAGAGGTGGTATTCAGCAGGTTCTGACCAGTTCTGGAGAACCAGTAGTAGAAATTTTGAGCAGTTTGGAGAACTGGCAAATACTACCTCTGACTGGAGATTTTACAGTATCCTTCCCCGCCATGCCCACCAAACCATGTCCATGGAACCAGTAGTTAATTTTTTTTGAATTCCACCACTGGATGTGTCCTGCGATCATGGGATTATCATTTGTAACCTTCCCAGCCAACTTCCAACAAGCAAAGTCAATGGAAGAAGATTTGCTTAATGATCGCATGATTCATTTAACACAACTGCAATGATTAGGTTAACAACTGTGGCAAAGGGTCATAAAACAGGACAAAACTCATTTAAAAACTGCCTCACTTAGCAACAGACATTTTTGACTCAAGTTTGGTTGTAAGTTAAGGACTACCTATATTTGGAATACTGTTTAAGTTTCCTAAGTGCTCTCATAATTATGATATGGTGCTTGATTATTATTCATCACACTTGTCATTGATCTGGACTGACATGAGATATAATGTAAGCTAGAGGCCCCTCCTTGATATCCCCTATGATCTTTCTATCACATTACATTTTTATTCCTATCTCCATTTTCTTTCTCTTAATATTCCTTACTGTACACTTATTTTATTACAGTGCCTTGCTCTCCATTGGAGAAACATCAGAAGATTGAACTTTATACTGGATTTTCCCCCTCAAAAATAAATGAAGGAATTGATTACTGCATGGTTTTTTGAACAATCTAAAACTTCCATTTTTTTCCTTTTAACAACCTTGTAATCCTGTCATGCCCCTGTTAGAACCTGACTCCAAGGGTGTGGAGGAACAGCTGACAGGGAATGGGAGTGTGGTTCTGGAGGTTGTGGAGGAAACTGGGGAAGGGCACTGGCTGGCTGGGCATTCAGAGGAAGACCCAGGCCCATCCACTCTTCATCCTAAGGCACGCAGAGAGGGGCGGATAAAGGAGAAACATGAATGGCGTGGTCTATGGGGGAGGAAAGGGCCTTGATCCCCTTCATGGGCTGCAGCTGTGAGGACTGTTTAAAAGGACAAACTGCACATGGGCCAGTGCTGGAAGCAAAGCGTGAAAATATTTCTAGTCTGTCAGTTCTTATCTGAGTTCTGGCATCCTTCCCAGTGTGTGTATTTCAAAATCTGTGGATGTCTTCAAGCCCTTGTCCTGCCTTGTCTCATTAATTGCTTCAGTGTGGTTTGTGTTGTTTTTCTTTTCTATTTATAATTTATATGTATTTTGAGCGAAGTTCTTCCTTTTCACAACTGTTTGTGGGGGAGTTTTTTCTCCAAACAATGATAATTGGACTTTTAAAGCCACGTTGAAGGAATTAAAGGGACTTCACCTGTTTTTTGTGGCTTTGTTGCTTTTGTATCCCACCGTGGGTTATCACAAATCCCTTGCATTGGGGTGGAGTTGGGGCAACTGAAGGGAGCTGAGCATGTACTGATCAGATGCCCTTCCTGATGCCTATGTGAAGTTCGCAGCACATATCTTTTTGTACCAGAGAGAGGAATATCTATCACTACCTATAATTGAATTCACAACCTCCTGATTGTGAGGTGAGAGCTTCACCTCTAGGCTACCATGCTGCTTACAATCTAAAACTTCCATGAAACTTGTATTTTAATCAATTAATTAAAAGATGCTTCTTTTTCCAATCAGTTGTGAAGCACTGGCTTGGTACAGAGACTTCAGTCTCAGGTCTGCCCTTTTACGCACAACCTTCTTCCACCAAAGCATTTTTTGTATGGCTGGGAATTCTGGGATGTATAGGTCCAAATAAAGTTCTAGGAACCATCCCTTTAAGGAAGGTTGATCACAACTTTACACAAATAGCCTGGATTGAGTTGGCAATGGAGCAATAGGCAGCTACAAGAGGCATAGGAAACATTAACTTGTAAAACATTTTGAGACATACTGATGGCATAGCTGAGATGTGCAACCTGATACTTTGCATGTTTACTTAGAAGTAAATCCCAATATTTGACAACACATTGTCTCCGTTGTGTGGGCAAAGATTCACAGCTACAGGGTGCTTCCAGATGGCGCTATCCATCAAAAGATGTTGTGAAGGTTTTCTGCCTTCCCCTCGTAAAATATTTTTCTCATGGAAAATGATGAGAAAATATGGTAGTCTCCCAAGTAGAAAACCATGCTACCTGAATCATACATGCATTCATAAAAAAGCTGCCATTGTAGCAAGATGACAGCACAACAAATCAATGCCTGGAAATGCCCTGAAAGGAAATTCAGATTTCCATACCGATCCCCCTAGTGAAAAGTCCAGTCACCAAATACATCTTGTATCAAACGAAACAGCTCATTTATTTAGGAATTGCTTGATGAATCAGGGATTCAGTGGGGAAATATTGGGAAACGAACATAGTTTTGCCTGCTAACTTTTCTCCTGGAGTCCTTGTTCATGGTGCCTGGAGCCTCATATCTTTACATAGTGTGCACCTCATGGTAAGAGGGAGCTGCAAGCATGGCCCTCTCTTGCTTGTCTTCATAAAGGTCAGTTAGTGGATGAGTCTTTTTTCTTTCTTTCAAGGCATTTGGTCCCATGAGTTTTAACGCTGACTCCCTTGAAAATGGAAGTCAGGAAATAGATGCATACATCCTACTAGACAAAATGCTGCTTGTTTGGTTCCGATCGAGTTAGCATGGGATTTGAACCTAGCCCTTGTGGTTTGTAAGCCATAGTTTACAAATTAGCACATAGTACAAACCCAGACAGTTGTGGATTATTTCATAAATCATGGCTGAACAAACAAAGACTTAGTGCAATGTGCAGTATAAGACAATATACCCCATTTCCTATCAAACTGTCATGGCCAGCGTATGTCCCCTATCCCCATGGCAGTAATGTGAGCCAGCAATTTGGAAGATCCACAAGGTGCTTGCAGATTTACAGAATGAAGAGGACCTGTGTGGTCATATGGTAAGTTCAAAGGTCCTTGATTCTGTTGGGCTTCTGAGGTTTGGGATTGGCTTGGCTTTGTGGAATCATAACAGCCTTCGAGACACTAGGCAGAGAGCCAGATGCCTGTAATGTCAACCTGTCATAAAACTGTTTATAGCTACAATCTTTCTTTACTGTAAACCTGCCATGAAGGCTCAGCAATTTGGCAGGGTAACAAGTGTAGAGGCAGATGTGAAACATCTGGAGCTGCATGCATGAGCATAATGTATATGTCTGGTGTTCTGCACTTGCTGAGGAATTTGGGGAGCTGACTTCTGAATGGACACATATACAAGTAAATGGAGAGAGATGACATGATGGAAACAGAGAAAAGGCCTGGATTAAAGGAAATCTGAGCAGAGATGGCATTTAGAGTTTAGGTCAGAGGTGAACAACTCCCCCAGTGTTGTTGTTGTTGTTGTTATTATTATTATTGTTGTTGTTATTTTGCAGCCAGCAGAAATGGTGAATTCATAAATGAAATTCTGGGCACAGCTGCCATGGAATGGACACATGGCTTGTTACATAGAAGAAGGAGAAGGAGAAGGAGGAGGAGGAGGAGGAGAAAGAGGAGGAGGAGGAGGAGGAGGAGGAGGAGGAGAAGAAGAAGAAGAAGAAGAAGAAGAAGAAGAAGAAGAAGAAGAAGAAGAAGAAGAAGAAGAAGAAGAAGAACAAGAACTTTATTGTCATTGTACAAGTACAACGAAACTGTGGATGCACACCAGCAACTGTTCGCAATACAATAAAACCAACGCACTTAAAGATGAAAATAATAAAAATAGAGTACCCGCGTCTCCATTTGCAATTAGAGAGTACAATATCTACGGATAGAGACAAATATAAGGAAACTTATAAGGAAATATAAAGAAAGGAAAAGAAAAGACATATTAACAATTGGCATATTTAACAACTCTCTTATACTGCTATAAATGACTAAAACAAGGTAGAGACAGCTTGCAGAGCGTCTGGGTCACATGAGCAGAAGGAGGAAGGAGGGGCTTTAAAGTGGAGTAGTTGGCATCATTCCAAGCAATTGCCCATCTGCCGCTTCCAAAGCTATGGCTGGTGGGTGAGTGTTTTCTGCATTATCCCCCCGCCCCCTCACTCTGCAGCCCTGGGTATGATCCAGCCTGTTTTCCAACCTGATCTTTCTTTAGCTAGCTTCTCCCTGCAACACCAAGTTTGGTCCTGTTCTATTCTGTTTTCAGAGACTTATCCTGCTGACAGACAAAGAGCTGAGCGCCTTTACATAATTTCTTTCTAACATTCCATGAGATTGGAAAGAACTGCTAAAAAGTACCTAGGGTAGTCATTTTTATTTAGGATGCACTTCTAAGCCTAAGTGTTGCACAGTACCAGAAAGCCAGTGTCTGTAATAAAGCGATATAATAGTGTCAGTACTATAGCACCTTTCCTAAAGCACACCAACACAACCGCAGTATAAAGTGATATGGAATAACAACGAAAGAAGCTACCATGCCCCCCTGATATCCTATTGCTGCTCTGCCTGCTGTAGGCTTGGAGATTAATTTAAAAAAAAAAAAAACACGCTGAACCAACTCTTGATTGCAAAATGATTAGCTACTGTTGGTTTATTGGAATATTGAAGGAAAGGCAAATGAATTTGCTGATATCCAGTGGCGGGAAAAGAAGAGGGAGTATCCTAACCAAGTATTACCCCTCAAACATTTTTTTTAACTTAAGTTATCAAGTATTATAAAATACAAAATACAAAAGTAAATAAAAGAGCAATGAGGAAGGAAGGGAAAGGGGAAAGAGAAGTGAGGAAAGGTAGGGAAAAGAAAAATTGACTTCCAACTCTCTCTCTGCAGTAAAATAAGGCATTGGCATCAAATCACAGCTTCTTGTTTTTCCATAATAATATGAACAAGTCATTTCTATAAAGATCTATCAATCTAATCTATAAAACCCAAAGTCAAAATTATATTCTTTTCCACATCAAGTATGAAATTTAGAAGCGGGTTCCATGTGGAAACAAAAGTACCTATGTTATTTTCTTTAATCAGAGTGGTCAGTTTTGCCATTTCAGCCAACTCGATCAACTTCTGCAACCATTGTTCTGTGGTAGGTATCAAAATGTCTGTCCATTTTTGCGCATACAAAAGTCTTGCTGCTGTCAACATGTATAGTAACAAAGTTCCAGGTATTACCAATGTTCTCTGAATGTCTTTTGTCCATCCTTATCACCCATCCCCTCCCACTTGTGACTGTATGACTATAACTTTGTCGCTTGTATCCTTACGATTTATACTGACTGTTTCCTAGTATGATTAGATTGCTTATTGTACCCTATGACTATGATTAAGTGTTGTACTTTATGATTCTTGACTCTTGATAAATGTATCTTTTCTTTTATGTACACTGAGAGCATTTGCACCAAGACAAATTCCTTGTGTGTCCAATCGCACTTGGCCAATAAAGAATTCTATTCTATTCTGCTAAAGTGAAACCTTTCCTCTTTTTCAGGTTTATGGTGTCTCTCCAGCCTACTATGTCTCCTATAGGATGTACCGAGGTGGGAAAGTCAGGACTACATTAAAATACAGTTACCAATGGAGTTGAACTGTTTAGCACTAAAGGTAGCCTTTGCTTACCAACCACTTATTCAATGGCTGTTTAGAGTTACAACAGTGGTGGACGAAGAGACTTACAGCAGGTCCTCAAAGGTGTGCATCCCCACAGCCACACGATCACAATTCGAGCACTTGGCAGCGGGCATGCAAGCTATGTAATCACCATTTGCAACCTTCCTTAGTGGTTTAGTGACAGAATTCCCATTCTTAATTATGGTCATTAACTGAGGACCATCTGGCTTCTGCTTTTGCAATAATGCTGCTAGCAAACCATATCCTGTGGAAAGTGCAGGCCAGCTACTAAAAATATGTATTGCATTCCAAATGAAAGAGGATAGAAGTCACAGACTGAAAAATTCTAAGAAAGATAAAAAGGAAGAAAAAAAGCAATCCATGCTAGACAGAGGGCCAGTGTACCGTTAAATGTATAACAGTCTCTCTAGTTCCAAAACACTCAGCACATATCAAAAAACTGAGGTCTCAACCCCCGCTACCCACATTACATAGTCCTATATGTAAAAACATATTCCTAAGATTTTTGAATTCTGAAGTTGTAATTTCTTGGGTGAACTAATAATTGCTAACACTGAAAGAATCAACAAAGGAGAATATTTGTAGCTCAGGTTTGACATGAGGGGTCCTTGGTGCTCTCTGAGCTTGCTTGTTTTCTTGCAGATGTTTCATTACTCAAACTACTGTAGGTAACATCATCAGTGCTAGTAAGAAGTGGTGTTTGCTATCAGTTTATATTCTGGTGTCTTGCCTGTCTGTATGGGTGGGGGCGGTCTTAGAGATTCTTTAGTTGGGCTATTTACTAATAATGGTTCTTTAGCAATTTCTTGATTGGGGTATTGCTTACTTGATTGTTGGTCTGAAGTTAACAGACAGGCAAGACATCAGAATATAAACTGATGTTATCTAGTTAGGGTAATGAAACGTTTGCAAGAAAACAAGCAAGCTCAGAGAGCACCAAGGATCCCTCACAGAAAGAATCAGATCAGAACAGAACATGTGGAATCAACAGTAATGTGTAGGCGAAATCTCTATGCAAAAGCAACCTCTTTCTATATGTTTGTATAAGAAAGTCCTGCAACTGTGACTTTCTTTCTTTCTTTCTTTCTTTCTTTCTTTCTTTCTTTCTTTCTTTCTTTCTTTCTTTCTTTCTTTCTTTCTTTCTTTCTTTCTTTCTTTCTTTCTTTCGCGACTGCGGGGTAATTTTGCTACCAGGAGCAGCAGTCGCAAAGCTTTAGAAAAGTGGATGTGTTGGAACGTGCCTCACAGCAGACTATTTACTAGCTGTGCTTAAATCTCAGTTTTCCTCCAGGGGCTCATTGGTCTCCCTCGACTATATATTATCGTTACAACCCTGGAAGGTAAGTTAACCCCAGAGATAGTGGTTGCCCCCAAGTCACCAGGTGAGTTTCACATCTGAGGGGAGGGGAGAATTTAAATACGGTTCTTTCCGGCTTTAGTTCAACACTCCAACCGCTACATCACACTGGACAATTTTCTGCTGGTGTGCTTTGCATTAACTGCAGGGGAAACAGCTTGCCATGTAATGAAGTTATAATGTCCAGATGCTGAAAAGAATGGAAAGGAAGGGGAAGGGGGGCATCAGTATGACAGAAGAGGGAGCCTCCAAGGTGCACTGAAAATGTGTACTTTATTAGGCTCCGTAGATTTGGAGTACAGAATTTTTGTCCAGGATACCACATTTTATAGTCTTACAATGACTTTGCAACTAAGGGTGCCTTGACAAGGAATCTTCCTTCAAACCACTCATTTTCAGTGCCCCCCCCCTTGGGGACCTTTGTTGCAGATGCAACACACCTGTAAAACCATCCCTGCAGAAGAGGGAAGTTGGGCTAATGTAACTTACAGTACAGGAGAATGCTGCTACTTAGATAAACAGAAACAAGACACCAGCTCTTTTCTACATAAGGGAGTCTTATGGGCAGGATTGGCAAAAATTGAACCTGTGGCATTACTAAAGGTATAAGGGTGTTTTCTTGTATGTCTGGTTATTGATTTATTTTTATTTGTTGGCTCTCCTTAAGTAATCCACTTGCCTTTTTGTTCTATATTAACATACTCCAAACCCTGAATCCTGATTGGTCCACACGGACCGCAACCTGATGGACAACTAAGCGGCGTGATTGGCGCTAAGAATCAACCGCGATTGGCTGAGCCGATCGCGGAGAGATTCAAAGCCCTGACATTGGCCGCCAAGCCGCGAGCAATCCCTATATGAAGGGTTGCCGTGGATCGCAGGTCCTGTACAGAACTGTATACTGAATAAAGAGCTGAATGATCACTTTTGGTCCCGCGTCTCTGTGGGGACCAATCTACCTGATCTAACACTTTTAATCAGGCTTAATGAAAAGGCTAAGTAGATTTGTTTTAAATATAAGCCCAGCAGTTGGCTATTAGATGGCGTTTGGCCAAATGTAAAGTATATCCTTTTTCAGATTTCTTGCATCTTTGATGGCAGTTAAATCTTTATTGTATGATGAGACATCAGCTGCCACATTCCCATTTATAACAAATGATTTTTTTTTAAAGGAATGGGGAACTAGCCAACAATGAGAAGTACAATATCAGCCCATTCATACAACTAGTTCACCCCAAATGATAGATTCAATGCATGCTACAGCTGAACAAATACACAAAAAGCCTCTATAATCTTGTGTCCCAAAAGATTGCCAAAAAGGCTTGCTTTCTCAGGCTTTGTGTCCCTCTGAAAAAGAAAGTTTTGTTTGATATTTATTCTCGGGCTACTTGAGAATCTTTTTCCATTTTTCTTGGTGGTGTGATTCTCTCATGTCTATTTTAAAACCAGTCTGCAGCAGAGGTGGTATTCAGCAGGTTCTGACCAGTTCTGGAGAACTGGTAGTAGAAATTTTGAGTAGTTTGGAGAACTGACAAATACCACCTCTCATTGGCCCTGCCCTCATCTATTCTCTGCCTCCCAAGTCCCACCTGATCGGCTGGGTCTTCTTTTGTTGCCCTGCACGAGAGAATGGAGCTGGAAAGCAGGTTAGTGGGGTGGGAAGGGAATGGGATTTTGCACCAACCTTCCTCCAGGAGTGGGGAGGGAATGAAGAGTTTACAGTATCTTTCCCCTGCCACGCCCACCAGGCCATGCCATCAAGCCACGCCCACCAAGCCATGCCCACAGAACCGGTAGTAAAAATCTTTGAATTCCACCACTGGTCTGCAGCTTCCTTGGCTGTTTCCCTTTTCCAAACCTTGGGTTTTCACTGGAGTGGGGGAAACCAGAGAGGCAGCAGAGGACATGATTGTATAATGATAATACAATGAAAAGCAGAACTATCACATGTCCCCAGGGCCCTTTTGTTGCTAAATTAGTACAGAGACATTCCATTCTACCCATGAGAGCCTCACCAAAGTTCTCTTTTCTTCTAAAAGAAATTTCAAAATTCTTTTTCATGACATTGAATGGAAATTGAAAGAAAAAAAAAAGGACACCATTTTTCTGCAGAACATTAATTCCTGCACTCGGATTGCTGCTGTTTGATACGTGATGAGATGGTGTGATGTGTTCAAAAGAAGACCAAGCTAAGACTGAGCTAACTAAAAAGTGGAGATGCAAAATCCAATCTGGGTCAGTCACTGGGATCAGAGGTTTAATTTTCTGAATTTTCATACTCATACTGGAGCCCATCCTCAGGGAATTTCTCTACCGGAATGTGTGTTTTGGGCTATTCTATGCTTCATATTTATGTGGTGCCTTCCTATTGATTGATTTGGTATGTTGATGGCCAGCAATTGGCTGTTGTTTTCTTGTGTTGCCAATTCCTTGGCTTATGCAATCATTTTGTTAGAGTCACATGCCATGGTTGTATTGTACCGAAAGCTTCATATATGAGATGTGATTCAGCCTTGACAATTTAACATTGAGGTCGGCAAACTCAGGGTGGGGTTAAGGAGAGGGGAAAGAAAGACTTTCTGTGCCTGGGGGGAGAAAGAACAATATAAGATGTTTGTCACAATGGATTAGTAATGAAGAAAAATTTATGTGCTGAAACTGGTATCATGCCTTTGCTTTATGATACATCATGCACACAGAGATCATGGCATAAGACTCTCCCAAATTAATGAAATATGTTGAATCCGTTGAATGCTTCCATGGTGTGCACTTCATATTTTGGGATCACTGTCATAGTTGCACTTTTTTTTTGGCATTCTTCCCCCCCCCCCCCAAAGGATTGGTGACACAATACAATGAGTCCCATCAAAATGAAAAACACATGAGGAGTTAAGAAAAGAATGTAGGTGTATTTCTTCCTGCCAGAGGATAGATTAACAAGATTAAGGTGATGGAACCAAGGATGAATTCTTTCTGATGTTGAAAACAAACTACTACATATAATATGGCAGAGTTTAAGAGACAAGGGACAGGGTTGCCACTAATTGAACAGAAGACAATTTTGTCCTACACCTCAAACCCAGAAATTTCCTTCAGGGTTTCTTTTCCTGGCATAGAGTTAAGGTTTTACCAGATAGAACATTATTAAGACCAGACAGTGTGAACAATGACATGATGTATTTATTTTAATGAAAAGCATGAACAGAAATGGGGTAATCCGGACCAGGACTACAACATTAACTCTTTGGCCTGTTCGCAGTTCTCCTATAAACTGGCATATTTCACACTTGTGATGCTAGGGCTATGCCTCTATCCACCCACATACAAAGTCAAATAAGGATGCTTGAAAAAAATTGGCATAGACTTTGTTCATAATTTTCGAAGAGTAGCCACTATCAGGAAAGTAACAAACAGTGAATTTTTGGCATGTTTCATTTTTTTCCCCTTTGATTTCATTGTTTTCTATCTACCTGCCTCTTAGCCATGTATATAATTATGCTCCTATTTTTGGGTGGTAATTCTGCATCTGATGAAATGACAAAATGTGTTCATTGTTAGGAGAAATGTTTGTTTGGTTTTATGTAAGAGGGGACATAACCTAATGCCAAGGCTCACATTCTCTTTTCTTGGTATATTGCATGCAGTGATAATACTGCATATACCAGCCAGTAGTGGGATTCAATTTTTTTTTACTACCGGTGGGCGTGGCTTGGTGGAGGTGGCAGGGTAAGGATACTGTAAAATCTCCAGTCAGAGGTGGTATTTGCTGGTTCTCTGAATGTTTCAAAATTTCCACTACTGGTTCTCCAGAACTGGTCAGAACCTGCTGAATATCACCTCTGATACCAGCATATTAAAGTGGAGAATGGTGCTGTTGCTGAGACAGCACTGTTGTCTCAGAAGCTGCATGCCTTCCTTCTTCACAGGATAAGTCAGAAACAAAGAAATTGGGCCTTCCTTCCTTCCTTCCTTCCTTCCTTCCCTGATTATCCTCCTCCTCCTCCTCCTCCTCCTCCTTCTTCTCCTCCTCCTCCTCCTCCTTGTCCTCCTCCTCCTCCTCGTCCTCCTCCTCGTCCTCCTCCTCCTCCTCCTCCTCCTCCCCCTTCCCCCTCCAAAGATAATACTACCTTGACAAATCTCTCCTGACTATGTGGCATTATGAGTTCACTATAGTTATTATGACATCCCTGAATGGGATTGTACACTACACAGAAAAGAAGACCTTTTTAAAAAGATACCAAAGCAGAGCATCTTGGATTAAAAAACAGACATACAAAGTAAAAAATTATACAGGGAAGACAGTTTTATCTCCCCAAAGATCAGATTTTACCTTAAATTGTACTTTGAGAATTTGGTATAGAGCTAATAAATATTTGCAACACCGGTAGTATAGTTTCACTTGTAAAAATGTTCAAAGAAAAACCAGGTCTTGCATAAGAATTGTTGCTCCTAAATCTTTTATCTTAGGTGATTGAGTGGTGAACCTGTGAAGTGGTTTTGATCTTCCTGGGGACTGATGCAAGGGCAGCAAAAAATAAAAATAAAAAATGGGATAACCAGATTCCACCCTTTGATGATGACTTTAACTATGTTCCAAAGTAGTACTATAGGGAAGGAGAAAGGAGTGCAAATGGGAATGGATACTGGAGTCCCAGTGTATGTTTACTTGAATATGAGCCAGCAGTGTATGGCAGTAGCCAAAAAAAGCTAATACAATTCAGAAATCATGGGCATTTTATCACTGGAGGTTTTAAAGGAGAAACTGGCCAGCCACTTGTCTGAAATGGTATAGGGTCTCATGCTTGAGCAGGGGGCTGGACTAGAAGACCTCCATGGTCCCTTCCAGCTCTATTCTATTCTATTCTATTCTATTCTATTCTGTCTGATGGAAGATATTAATAAGCCAACCACTCTCTTTAGTACAGGAATCCAAATTAAAGCAACTCTAGTAATTTGCCAGCCAGAATTTGCTTGTGTAAATCCAAGAAAGAGGAGCTGATGACATCTTTGAACAACTGGTTCTAATAATGAATTGGTCTTACTGTTAAGAAACTTTTTTAAACGTTTTATTAGAATGTCCCTTCTTGTGCTTTTAATCTCTGAATTGGAGTCTAGAGTGGTAGAGAACAAGTCTTGATATTCTTTCGAGAATTTCAAGAGTGCTGTTATAGCTTCCCTGATTTCTGTCCCCAAGGTTAAATATACCCAGCTCCTACAATTTCTCTTCGTAGTTTCTGGTCTCCTCTGTGTTCTTATTACTCTTCTCTAAATCTGTTCCAGTTTGTTTAAATCTGTCATTAAAATGTGATGTATGGAACTGGACACAATATCCTAGATAAGCTTGACTAATGCAGAATAAAGTGGACTGATTACATTCTGTGATTTGAAAACTGTATTTCTGTTGATGCAGGCTCCAACCAAATCTCTCTTTTTTGCATCCATATCACAATATCACCTGATATTCAGTTTGTAAATAACCATTCTTCCAAGATTGTTTTCACAAATGCTATTGTTTAGAGTTCTGCATTTATTTTTAAAATGTCATTACAGAATGTTTTTCTCAATCTTTCCCCCCACTAATTCTAATAAGATCATTTTGGATTATTTCTAACTTTTAATATTGACCAGTTTTCAGCCAATTTGTTGTTATACATATTTGATAAGTATCCCTTCCACCTCCTGGGTTATTGGCATTCTTGAACAATCCATATTAGTACATCTGTTGTTTCCGGGGCTATTTAGAGATGAGGGAGGGAAAATCCCTCATCTTGTGCAATATCAACAGCCTCATTCAGAATGGCTGCTCTTGCCACAGCACACATAACTATTAAACCACCAGAGGGGAAAGTCATGCATTCATTGAATCCAGATCTCCAGCACATATAATTTGCTACATATCCAATTTGCTCTGTAATTCATCATTTGATTCAGTTGGACTATCATTGCGTGTGTATGTGAATGTGAAGTAAGCTCTAGGTAAGAATGTGGTTTTGATGGAGAGCTTAATAGATGAGGTTGTTCAAAACCATTAGACAAAAGGCCTGAGTCAACACAGAGACATGAATACCTTAAGGTATGCTAACAAAAAAAAGGCCACTTGATTTTCTAGTGACTTGTTTTAGCCTGCTCTTGTATGCTGTTCCCTTTTCACTGATTTTGGAATTGCTTTTAATCACATATTTATTATATGGATTTGTTTTAGCAAAGTTATATATTGGGCAGTATATCTACAGAAAAGTGGATGAGAAATGGTTGAATGAGTTAGCATGGCAAAAATAATTCAGCCTTGTAGGTTTGCTTTCTTTTATAGGGTAGGATGGGTTAGTTAGTGTACTTATAATCTTGCAGCATATTAGCTGCATTATTGCACAATTTGAAGATAAGAAATCCTCTTTTCTTGGCCAGACTGACCTGTCCATTTTGCTTAGCTTTCTTTTTGCAGGGATTTAGAACAGGTGGAAAATCTCTCCCACTGAGTTTTAAAACTAGAGACGGCAATGATGGAGCTTGAGCCATTCTTCCATGCAACCAGTCCTTTGTCTGTGAGATTCCCCTCTGGAGCCAAATGATACGTTTGGGAGAGCCAAAACATTTCATATCAACGTATAATAAAAACGAGCTGTGCAAAACTGCTGTGAACTGCCCTGGAAGGCGAGATGACCTCTATGCCTCATTAGTTTTAACTATTCTACTGCATACCCATGTGAAAGAAACTTTTACCTAAAGACATGGAATTTTGAGGGTTTTTAAAAATCTACTTTTTACCACAACTTTCCCATTTGAGAGATGAAAATGACAACATCCCCCAAAGCAAAAGTAACTTCTCCAGCACACCCCCCCCACCCTTCTCAGTGAGCGTTTTGGTTCACAGAGTTCAAGACATCAGTTCACTCCTCAGAGTTAAGGCAGTTTCAGATAAGTTCATTGCCATCTGCTCGGCTCCATAGAGTGGCTTTAAATATTTCTAATGATATGGGGTGCCAGACTCACTGGAGCCAGTTTTTCCAGAAAAATCTTGTTGCATGCAGGCTGCATGAACTATATAATTTGCTACTAGCCTTTTAAAATCTGAAGTCAATATCTATAAAGGCAGTGGTGGCATGGGGAGGGGTAGGGAGAAACCTCTTTGGAGTCAGGGTGATATGATCACATTCCCTCTGCAAGGAACAGATTTCCAAAGAACGAGAAAAGGGGAAATAGCACTGATGTTCAGAATGACCCTGGCTTCCGATTTCTGGATCATTTTATGGCAGTCGGATGGCTTTTAAAGTGGGTATATTTATGTGGGTTTCATTTATGCTGCTTTTTTCCCTCCTCCTGGATATTTAGACTTCTTTTTTAAAAAAAAAATCAGGAAAATAATCTGGCAGTTGCAAAACCAGTGCTATGTTGGCTCCAAAAGTGTGCTGGATCCATACAGTCCTAGAAGAACCACAGAAATTGACTTGAAACCATGACTCTTGGGGAAATGCATGGCATTGTTCCAGAGTGTTGTCCTTCTAGATTATAGCACTTGAAATAGCCACCTTAACACAGTATGGCTCATGTGCCAAAGAAAAGGTTCCTGACTTACATTCAAAGTAAAGCAAAAGACAGACTTTTTGTTTTAAATAGCCACATACTAAGACAGGCTTTTCTTGTAACTGGGGCAGGAAGATTTGAATGAAACGTGGGCTCAGTCTTTCCATTAAATACTGCTTTACAGTTTCTGAGACGTGCTCTTCCTTTGTGAAGGAGGCTTCTATTTATCCCTTCTTAAGGTGCTTTGGAATTTCTGTCAGCTTTTCTTGTGTATTTTCAAGCTTGTTTGAGACAACAATGAGCACAACTGTTGCTGGTTTTTATTATACATTTTCTCCTCATTCTGAAGCTTCTCTGACTTTCCACAATTCCTTCTGAAAATGTCCCATGGGGGAATTTCCTTATGGTTTTTTTTAGCATTTAATTAGTTTGGGCAGCCAGTAAGGCTTCAAATCATTAGAGTGATGGATATATAATGGGAGATGCTTCACATACCTGCTTCATAATATATGTTCTGTGCTGAAATTTCAATCAAATCCAATTTTCTTTGGAAAAAAAAGTCAAAAGCATTGCAAATCCAGGGTAGCTGTTAGGATAGCCTTATTTTACATGCTTTCAAGCATCTGCAGAAGAAAAAAATATAAGAATCAGGAGATTTCTATGTGACTAGTGAGTATATACCACAAATCCAACAATGAGGCTTTGGAAAGATGGGGACTAAGTACAGGCACTGATACACCTCTGGTTTTGAGCAAATAAGAACCTAAAATGATTTGCGATGAATAAAATTGCTTCAGCTTCACTCATAGAACACTTTTGCAGATGATGTGTACAGTTGGTTTAAAATTTAAAATGTTGTATTTTTGGGGGTGGGGTGGTGGGGTGGTGGTGGTGGTTCCAGTCATGCATGTATAGCCAAGCATTTCCCAAATCAAACTACTGTTCCAAACTACTGAATTCAATGAATAAATCAACAATATGAATTAACAATAAATTTGAACTACACACCACTATTTTTTCAAGGTTCCTACGGCAACAAGAACTGAAATGGTGGTCTGCCCTATGCCTTTATATGCATTTTTCAGGCTTTCTTGTTGAAGAGGGGATAGCAAATGCAGAGGAATCAGGGCTGATGTATATTTCAAAATACTTGAATGATGCTATCGACATATATGTTTTTGGAGCTTTGTCCTGTTCTGCTCATGATCTTTTAAGATCTTGGTGATTCCCCAATCTTTAGTGCAAATAACAGTTTAAAAGGAGAGAAGGAAGTCTGCCTTTTTGATAAAGATACCAGAGACTTAAGAGTTAAAAAGCTGTGGATTACACTCCAGTTTTCCTGTGCATATGCTGTTACATCATTTCTCATTCCAACCTGGAAATGACCTCTAATCAAAACAACTTTAGTTTATTTATTTCTATTATGAGCGAGGCAAATCTGTATTTTGAACTGGTTAATTATGAGTTTTGTCAACATGGCTAGTCCAAATACACATTTCCATTTATCTCAATATAGCAGGTCCCTTACATTTATTCCTTTCTTGCTGAATTAGGTGAGTCTTCATCACAAGCAGATAACAAAAACATTATTAAAAAAATAATTTGGACTGCTTTCTTCAAACTGCAAAGCCATCTAATTCCATTACTGGGACTTTCTAGAAAAAAGAAAAGCCAAAATAAAAAAATAAAGAGCTCTTGCTCCCTTATTCATTATATCAACAAAGTCTTTAGCAAAGTATCCCTTTCAGACTTCTTCCCTGTTATCAGTCTCATATAAAGAAAATATTTACAAAATGTTCTGTCGCTGGCACCTCCCACCAGCAAGACTTGCTAGGACGTTCCCTAATATGTCACTCAAATGTTGGAAATGCAACTTTAGCCAGGGAACGTATTTTCACATGTGGTGAACATGTCCTAAAGCCCCAAAGTACTGGTCTAAGATACAGACATGGTTAGAAGAGATGACAAAACTAAAGATTAAATTCAATCCAGAGACTTTTCTACTTGGAATGACAGAACCGACATGGAGCAAAAAACACCAGCATCTGATATCACATATCATTATAGCAGCAAGGAAAGTTTTTGCTCAAAACTGGAAATCAACAATGACACCCACAGACCTGGCAATAACGAATAAAATCCACCAATGTGCAGAAATGGTTCATGTTATTAAAAAATAAGGAAGAGGGGGAGTTTTTTACAACTTGGAATATATGGTACAAATGGTTGTATAAAAAGGAAGTAAAGATGTTTAGTGAAACCGATTAAACAAACAACAAAGGAAAACGGAAATAAGGATAAATATATATATAGCTAGGCACATATGTAAAGTAATTTAATTAAATAAATATTGTATTATAATTGTAATAATAACCAAAAAAAGTAAGGATCTAGGAAACAAATTATAGATTTACTTGTAACAAATGACTTTAATTGACACTTAGAAATGTACACTGCTATGAAACATTCCAAAAATGTTTCTTTTTTAAAAAAATATACTCTTTTTTTGAAACTTTCAATAAACATATTTAAAAAAAAGACTGTTTCCCAAAAGAAGACAACATGACTGCTACCTTCACTGACAAGCTGAAGCAAACTCATTGCTTCTTTTTACCTGCTCTGAAATCCAACTTCCTCATTGCATGCTGCCTTCAACGCCTTCATTGCACGTCCCTACACTGAAAACAGCTGCACACCTAGGGATACAAGCACATATATAAATTCCTGTAGAGGCATGTGGGCAATCTCTCCCAAATGTCATATGCAACATATATTTGTGTTTTTTGATTTGGATATCACTTCTGGATTTTGTGCTAGTGATGAGAAAAAAAAACGTTGACTTTGGTTTTGCTGATTAGAGTTGTTGTTATAGAAATGGCTAGTTATATAGTAATGTGTAAAAGTACAAAGTTGAAGTTTTAATGTTGTTATTGTGTACTGTGCTAAAAAGAATCGGAAGTCAATGCCTTTTTCTTTCTTCCCTTGTCCCTCATATTTTCTTTCCCCCTTTCTCCCCCTCCTTAATTTCCTATTTTTATATTTCTTTGTGTTTTATACATCAATAAAACAATAAAAGTTGTAGAGTCTACAGCCACGATGGCAAACCTATGGCACGTTTGCCACAAGTGGCACGCAGAGCCCTTTGTGCTGGCACATGAGCTGCAGGCAAACTTACCTCACTGAGTATGCCTGCGCCTCACAGCTGATTTTTTTTGGGGGGGAGGGGTTGGTTTGAGGCCTTTTTCGGCCTCCCGGAGGCTTGGAAAAAGCTTCTGCAAATCTTCTCAGGCCAAATTATAGGCCCGTTTCGTGACTTCCTGTAATACCAGAAGTGATGAAACGAGCCTATAATTCGGCCTGAGAAGCCTTGCAGAAGGTTTTTCCAAGCCTCTGGGAGGCTGAAAAAGGCCTCAAACCAGCTAAAAAGTCAGCTGTGAGGTGCAGTGCAGGTAAGGGAGTGGGGGTGGGGATTGTGAGAGCATACGCAGGGGGCGTGGGGAGGTGGGGCATGCATTTCATTCTGGGCTCTGGCATGTGAATACGGGCGTGCTGCAGTGGTGGGATTCAAATTTTTTTACCACCGGTTCTGTGGGTGTGGCTTGGTGGGTGTGGCAGGGGAAAGATACTGTAAAATCTGCAGTCAGAGGTGGTATTTGCCGGTTCTCTGAACTACTCAAAATTTCTGCTACTGGTTCTCCAGAACTGGTCAGAACCTGCTGAATACCACATCTGGTGTGCTGGCGTGCTCGCAGTTTTTGGCACAGGAGCCCAAAAAGGTTAGTCACCACTGGTCTACAGCCTTCTCCTGTGACATAGATCTGCATGTGCATTCACCTAGAACATAGAGGCACAGTGATTTTGAGCCACTTTCCTGGGAAAAAGTGATAACCTGTAAGATTTATTCTTTTTCTTCCAGGTGGCAGACGAAAAGAAACTGGCATCAGGGCTGCCTGCAGACTTGTCTCTGGAGGGGAAAGTGCATTTGGTGAAATTTCTCCTTGGCAGCCCCTTGGCAGCCAGTAAAATGATCTGCGTGTAGAGGTCTGGCAAGCATAGAGCAGTATTGCCCAGCCAGCTTTCCTTATATTTTTACATTGCCACAGTGTGGGTTGATTCATGGGCTTTAGTTGTAAAGACACGCATTGCCTCTCAGACAACCACAGGGGATCTCTACTAGAACTGCATTTCAAGGAACTTTATCCTGATTCTTCTCCAAGTTTTTTCTCCAGCATTTTTCTCCAATGCTCCAAGTTACAACCTGCAAAAAAAGTGCTTTAAATCTATGAAATTATTCCAAGAATTAGAATATATTTTCAGAAAGGTAATCAGGAAATAATTTTGCCATGATAAGATCCTGGCCTCTTTTACGCATAAATGGGTGGAAAAAGTTGATGGTGAATGGTTCAAATGAAATAAATTCCTCTCCGCTGCCATAACTGAGCTGAGGCAGCTCCTATTTTCAAAACTCAGTTCCAGTCATCATGCTATGTGATATAACTTAATATTTAGCTGGGACAGCAGCCTTGTTTGGGCCATTTGTAAGCTAATTTTGCAGAATGGGAATATAAATACTTTAGCTAGAGCAACACCAAAATTAGAATAAGCTACCTAAGATTTATATCTTCTGTCACTGTTGCTGGTGTAGGCTGTCTATTTGTTAATAATATTGATGTTGGCATGAACAGAGAAGACGCCCTTGTTGAAAAAAAAATGATGTGGCTGGAGTTTTGCACCTGGGACGAGAAGATGTCGTCACAGTTAGATAACCTTGTGCTTTCAAAACCCAGCCTTCTGAAAGCCAACTAAACACATCCTCTGGGCAATTTAAATGTTCCTGGAAAGTTCTCCCAATAACAATCACATCATCGAGATAAACCCAACATGTGGCCTGCTGAATATCTGCCAAAATCAAAGCCATTAGTCTTTGAAAACTGCAGGGGGAATAGCAGAGACTGAAAGGCGTCATGCTGAACTGGCGGAATGAGATGAGGAATCTTCGGACAATGCTTTGGATGCTGTTCCGGTTTTCCAGAAAGCCAACAAATATGTTGGAGGTAAAATAGCTGTTTGGCTATAGAGGAGAGCTTGTTAGGTCTGTTAGCCGAGGCTAAGATTCTTTGATATGTGCCAGGGCTGTAAGGAAATGGCTCCTGCATTGAGGATCTGTATGTATTTGCCCTGCTTTTTGCAAGGCATTGTTTAATAGTCCCCCTCTCTGATATATATCTATATCTACATCTATTTCTCTGTCTATCGCAATCCTCCTAAAATAAGACCTACCCAAAATAACCCCTAGCCTGAATTTTTAGCATGCTCCTAATATAAGCCCTATCCCCAAAACAAGTTCTAGTTAAGGTCATCAGTGGGGTGTGTGGCCAGCTCCGGAGGCAGCAAGAATGTGGGAACTGATGTCTGTGCAGCACAGGAGAGTTGATTACCTATCCGCAGCAGGAAGAGGTAGAGACAGAGGCAAGGGGGGGCACGTGATCTGGACGCAATGTGTGGGATGCAGGAAAGCCGAGAGTTAGTGGGCCAGAGCAAGTGGGCTGCCATGCTTGTCTTCAGTGGCAGCACTGGCAGCAGATAGAGGCAGAGATGCGGGGAGGAAGGCAGGTGATCTCAATGTGCCATGTGGGCTGCGGGAAAGCCAAGAGACATAAAGACGAGCCTTGTATACCCACTCACCCACTCACTCTGTCCCACCATCTCTCAGCTTGCCTGCTTTGTTGTAGCTGCAAGCAAGCAGAAGAATTGGGCTGGATGGGGCTGCTGGAGTCACTGCCATGAGGCGAGGCAGATCTCAGGACGTGGATGGCCTGGCTGCTACTGGAGTCTGGTAAAAGTAATCATCATAGCAAAAACCACTGCCTGTTTTGCATCCCCATTCCACACTTTCCCAAATGAGAATTTATCATGAATTTAAATTTTCAGTGAAGCTATTAATCTTATTCCACTTTCTCACATGTAGGAAAGTATTAGATGGAAAAGGCATTTCTTATGATTTTAGATGGGAATGTCTGGAGTACCCATGGTGGCTGTTAGATGATGCAACCCAAACTCAGGAAGGAGAGTAGTACAGCTGCCTGATCTTGCTTCCTTCTTTAAACATTACTTTTCAAAGGAATCTTCAGCACAAACAGAGGCTGTCAATCATGTGAGTGACTCATGCATGACCAAACAAATCTTGCCCACTATATCTCAGGGCTGGGCGTTTTTCCTCAGTCCAACTTTTGTAGCTAGAATTCCAAGCATTGATTGGCTATGATAAGCACCGCCTCTCCTTTCCTATGAGGCAAATAGATGGGCTGTAAGGAAGCAACCCATTGCTGGCAGAGCAGGAGGCCTATTTTCTGGTTATAACTGGAGAAGAAAAAGAGGCACCTGAGTTTCTCCTCAATTTCAATCTCTGGCTTGTTTGTTTGTTGATTTATTTAATAAGACCAATACCCCACATCTCCACTATTTTTAAAACAAAGCCAGATCAGATTTTATGCCTTGTCTGCCAAATTTTATGGTTGAAATATGGAGACTATTTTCCTAATGTTAAATCCACCATGTTACAGTTCCTCACCTGGTATTATTGAAATTAATATCACAAGAGAGAAGTAGATATTAAGTTGCATCAAGTTTCATTTTAGACACAAGTGAGGAATAATATATTGTCAAGTAACTTCCCCCCTTCTTTTTATTATATAAATGTGAGATGGAAAGGTAATGCAATTCCCATATAGTTAGGTGATAAACCTAGCAATGGTTTTCTGTGAAACCAAGCAAATGCAGCCTATCTATTTTGTGAGTCTATTTGAGGAACAGGTTTGGTGCTGAAATGAATTCTTCACAATCTTATCTGTGTATCACAGAACCGCATTACTTCTTTCTATCAAACTTGGAATATGTTTTCCCTGAAGTAAGATATAAATGTGGAGAAGGACTGTGGTGCTTACTTCGGGATAAGAGATACTTTGCACATAATTAGGATCAGAACTGGAAATCAGTACAGAACAATCTTTTTATGGAAATTGATCTGGAACTATAGCATCATTAATTCAGACCCAAGGTGGCAGAGATGATTTCAGCAATACCCTTTGGGTTTACTGTTCTTCCTACTTTCCTCTCACAATAGCTCAAACTTAATTTATACCCAATTGGGTATAACTGGACTTTTAAACACCTGATTACACAAAGCTGAGTCAAGTTGGATGACCTGTAAGGCATTGGGTTGAAGTTATTCAACAGCATATGAAAGTAGCACACAGTTCCCTTGGACTTCAGCTACATTTCAACCCCATGCAAGTTATTAAAAAAGACACTGGGAGGGTCCTAACCTTTTAAGGGCGAGATTGCAGTCATGAAAGGTTACATAATGGAAGACATAACCCAATAAAAGTCCTCTCTTGTCATCTTGACTTTTTGTAGCAATAGTTTGAACACTTTCACTTTTTTTTTTGCAGTAGATCCCGGAAACAATCACGCATACACGTACACACACCAAAAGACCCAAATATAGATACACACCTGACAGTTCTCTGAAATAACTTACCTGATAAAAATCTCTTTCTGCCGCCAGTTTGTCAGGCTTTCAAACTCTATGGAATGTTGGCAGAACTAAAAATGGATGAAATGTCGTTTCTCCCAGCAGGCTCCCTTTTTCCCTCCCTCCCTTCCACATCGTTTCTAACACCTGCCAATGCAAGGAAGCTGGTTTAGGAGAAAATTAAGCACTCCTCTTTGCCAGTCACTGACAGAGCCATGATTAAACATGGGCAAGAAAATTTTTGACAGCAGCCTCAAAACTGGTTCCAACGCAGGTTGCATGTGGTTGTTTCAGGTTTCAAGGCAAGAGAGGGACATTCTGTTCAGTACACCCAAGGCTTGATCTGGGTGGGGAGCTCTCATCATACCTTGAGAGAGTTTCACATCTTAAATGTATTTATTTTTTTGCAGTTTTGTCTTTATCAACAAGGACACCACTGTATCTTTAGATCCCCATTCAGTTTAATGTTCAGCTCCTCCATCTATTGTGGTCCTCAGCTTTAACAAGATTTAAATTTAAGTTTTTCATTTCTTTCACAAGATTATTAAACTAATGAATGTGTGTTAAAATTACATTAAAACTAAATTCACTAAACTAAGCTTAAATTTATCTGGAGATGTAACACTGAGGAAAGCTAGTTCAATAAACCAATAGATAGATGCTTATTCCTTTCCTGCATTTTCCCTCTTTTCTTAAGTTAAAATGGCTCCCAGTGCAGAAATGCATAGATTGCATAGATTCTGCAAGGTTATGACAGATTTGTGATATGACTTTGCAGATTATTATAGGAGAAAATAGTTAATGTCTAGCATGATGCCATATAACATTAGAAAATTATATATCAAGAAATAGACATAAATGCATGACAGTAGTGTGTACATATTCTTCACAGGCATCAACTCCATTGCTACGAAGGTTGTATAATGAACTCTTAATTATCTTTTTATATCAAACAAGCCAAAGTACTATTCTGTTACTTGTTGGCCCTTTTGGTGAAATTTTTGAAGGATCTACTGTCTAGCACCCAGTAGTTCAATTGTGTCTGAAATTGATACTTTCTACATTGGCTTTGAGTTAGCCTATATGTTTTGTATAAATGTGAGAGAAACACAAACAACTGCCTCAAGAAAAAAGGTAATTCTACAACTGAGAATGGGCATGATAGGTTTGATGAAATTGATTAGAAGAAACCAGATGGAATCTGAGCCCAGGAAATTGCAACTTTTCTCCTGTCCTATGATCATTACTCTAGCAATGTTAATGCTACAAAGTCTATCATGACTTTGGATGAGAAGACACCGAAGCTCTTCATAGATATATTAAAAGGCTGTCCTCCTGTCCTTGAGTCAGCACAAATCATGTTGGCATGAGTTGCACTGTCCCAATAGCTGAACCCTATTTTTTTCAGTAACCAGACCAGCAAGCAATGGTATCCATGATGGTGCTATGCTTGCATGAAGAATGTCACAGAATTATCTGATATATCCGGATAGGATCAGAAAGTCCACATATGTGGATAGCTATAGGTAGTCTTTGATTTACAACCATGATTGGGCCCAGACTTTGGGTCATAAATCAGGGGAGTTGTTAAGTGTGTCACCATATAATCTGACTCAATTTTATGACCATCTTTATGATAGTCATAAAGGGAATCACTATGGCTAAGTGAACCATGTGTTTGTTGAATTCAGCATATCCAATGGGCTATCAAAAATTGTGGCCATGTGACTATGGGATGCTGTCCTGGTCATAAATGTAAGTTGGTTGCTACACACTTGAAATGCAGTGGCACAACAAGCTGCAAAGCATCCTTTCCAAGGCTGTTGCATTGTTAATTTGTCATTAAGCAGCGAGTTGTTAAGAGAGGACTACTTGTATTGTCAGCTAGATGAATCAGGCATACAATTTGGAACCAAACAAATTAATCTCAAACAGAGAAATAAATCTGCAGAGAATCTGGCAGAGATGAATTCATCAGAATGACCTTAAGATGAGAATCATAGTGAATATGAAGCTCTTAATTTGGCAACTTAATTTGTTTCTTATCTTTGGAACTTCAGAGTTTTCCATCTCTGCTACTCATATCCGAATGGAAGCATAGTTCATATAATACACAAGATAGCCAATGGTTTAGTTGACTGGATAATCATCAACCAAATGAGTAGAAGTGAGGAGCACTTGTGGGAAGCTGTTGAGATATGGTTTGAGATATGGTTTGCCAATCTATGCACCGTGGAGTCCTTGGTGTTCTCTGGGCTTGGTTGTTTGTGTGAACTCCATAATTCAACCCTTACCTACAGATATCCTCTCTCATTGGATCTAGCCACTGTCACACATTCTTTGCTTCTTCTTCCTATACAATCTGGATTATTGTAGTGGTTGGAGGTATAAGGCTTCATTTTGTTTCAATGTATTTCTAAGTGACTCAGTGTGTGGCTTTGCCAGAAAACGCCTGTGGCATGATGAGATGTTGCAAATAAGCCCTTTCAAGTGTGTGAGTTATTCACATACTTCCTTCTTTTAAAAACCCAGGAGAGAATATCCACAATTCATTCCAGCAGCCAAGAATTATGGCTTAGGCCTTTCACACTTAAAGCATGTGCCTGCTTCCTTAATCTAGATTAATATTACATAATATGCTCCCTCCAAAGGCTATGCTAAATGAGAAGTTTTTAAAATGTTCCCAATTTGTTTTATCTTCATGTAATGTGTCAGCTGATCATGATCATATTTCAAATATCTGCTCTGAAAGGAAGACACTTAGGGTATTCTATATGGGTAATAACACCAGGGAAGTTGGAAGGCCGTAATCCTTTCACCCTTCATTTTTCTATCTGATTTGTCATTCTTTTTAGCACCATATTAAAACATCAGCATGATATCAATGGGGCAGCTTCCAGAGAATATTTAACAGTTAATTATGTTGTACTTGAACATGCCATAATTTGATATGGTTGGTTCTACTACATTTTCAGAAATGTGAAACAGAAACAGAAGAAGAGGAAAATATAATATATCTATATAAGTATTTCCTATCCCGTTGCCCTCCAGATGTGATAATTCTCCAACTTTCTAACTTCCCAAGCTAATCAGTCTTGGCCATGCTGACTAACAATTCTAAAAGTTCCCCTCCCAATACATCTCATGACTCAGTTTTTAGGAGTCTATGAAACAGTGCTTGAGCCATAAAGTGAACTGTATATGGTAGACCAGGGCAGGGGTGGGCTGCTGGGGGTTCGAAGGGGTTTGGGAGAGCCCCTAGCTAAGATTATGTGCAGTTTGGAGAACCCAAAATCCCACTCCTGGCTGGCCCTGCCCACCCCACCCCACCCCTCCAAGGAGTCCCCATGTGGCCCATTTTGGATGCAGGTAAGTGCAGGGTGAACTCAGAGGCTCAGGGAGGGCAAAAATGGCTCTCCCAGAAGTTCAGGAAGACTGGAAATGGGCCTGTTTCCGGCTTCCAGACAACCTCTGGAGCTTGGGGAGGCTGTTTTTGCCCTCCCGGAGGCTCAAGGAAAGCCTCTGGAGCCCGGGGAGAACAAAAATGCCCCCCCCCATGGTTCAAGAGGCTGACTAGGCCATGCCCACCATGGCCACGCCCACCCAGCAACTGGGCAGAGAACCCTTTGCTAAAATTTTTGAAACTCACCCCTGAACCAGGGGTGTCAAACTTGCAGCCCATGGGTTGGATGTGTCATGTGCTGGCCATGCCCACCTCTATTTTAGCAAAGGGAAAAAAGTCATAATATATCACGTGATGTCATCAGGATGATGCGAGTTCGACACTCCTGCATTTTAACAGACAGGGTGAGCAGGAAAGGAAGGATCAGGGCCAGTGGTGGGATTCAAATAATTTAACAACCAGTTTTCTGCTCTAATGATTTTTTCCAACAACCAGTTCACCAAACTGCTCAGAAAGTTAACAACTGGTTCTTCCGAAGTGATTCGAACTGGCTGAATCCCACCATTGATCAGGGCAATTATATTATCTCTACTACTGGTTTTTGGATATCCTGTTTTTAGTCTGTATTAACTTGAGGAACAAATTTCCAATTCTTTGAATAGCAGTTTCTATTACTGTACATATTTTAAACGTGTAGTTTTCTTTCTTAAAGTAAGCATCTTTGTTTTATACCGTGGATCTATTGTCATACTGAAATTATTGCTGCTTTGTTTATATTTGAATATCACAAGAGGAAATTAGTGCATGAAGTCTTACGCTGTAAACGGTTTGTTTTTAATCCCATCCAACTTGGAGTGTATGAGAAAACCCATAGTTCCAAGCCCACAAAAACCAAATTCCATTATTAATTAAGATTATTTATAGATGTACTGTATATCTCAACATGCTTATAAACATTTCCAATGATTTAGACATTTTATTAGGTTATAAGATAAAATACAAAATACAAAAGTAAACAGGAAGACACAGTGGTGGGAAATGGGGAAAGAAAGGTGAGGAGGGACTGGCGAAAAGAAAAGAAGAAATGTTGACTTCCACTCCCTCTGTTGCAGTAAAATAAAGCATCAACATCAAACCACATAACCATAACATAAACTAGCCATTTCTATAAAAATATATAACTCTAATCAGTAAAACCCAAAGTCAAGGTTTCATTTTTTTCCACTTCAAGCACAAAGTTCAGAAGCGCTCTCCATGTGGAAACAAAGGTACTTATATACTTTTCTTTAACTAAAAGTCGATTTAGCCATTTCTGCCAACTCCATCAGCTTCTGTAGCCATTCATCCATAGTGGGAATCAAAATGTCCTTCCATTTTTGTTCATACAACAGTCTTGCTTCTGTCAGCATATATAAGATCAAAGTTCCAATTTTTTTCTCCAAGCCTTTTTCCATTAAAATGCTTAGCAACATTTCAATAGCAACAATTTCACATACTGTATAGGGAAAAAAATCCCCCCAAGGCCAGACTTTCACCTCCATCAAGCACTCTACTGACACTTCAGGTACCACTCAGAAATATCTCAGCAGCTTGATTGAGGTGAAAGTCTGGCCTTGGTGGGATTATATTTCCTATATACAGTATGTGAAATTGTTGGTATTGAAGGTAGATTTGATCTGTCTGCCCAATGATTGGAAAGACTCTATTGCCAAATAAATGAAAGCAAACTACAAACAGTGTTAGTAGATGTAAAACTGGATGTGAGTTTGATCTCATTCTTTTTCCAGTTTCCCTGTAACATTGACATGAAAATAAATTCTGTAGAAATTTTTCTTCCTCCCTTTGTTCGTCTCTCCCTCCCTCCCTTCCTTCCGACACAAGAAATTGGCACATAATGTTTTCAAATTATGTGGTCAATATCTCTGACTGACTGAGATCACGCATATTTATTTGGATATCCATAACATTTACTTTCACATAAATGCTGCCACGGATCAAATTATTAAAGTAGATCACAATATTTGGAATGTAGATGCAGCCATCCAACTGGCGAAGGCCTGAGATAACTTTCCAGGCATTCCCAAAGCTCCTCCCCTCTTCTGCTCTTATGGCGTCTATGGACTTATGGATTTTTACATGGCTCATTAAGAATATGTTAGCTTTTGGAAACCTATTGTGATGATTGGGGAGAATGTTGGCTTTTCAGCAGGAGAATCAAATGGAAAATAAGGGTGTATTACAATTTTACAAGTCTCTTGGAAATGTCATCTAAAAAGATCAAGGGAAGCTGAAATTGCTTTTTTTTTTTTCTTATGGAAAAGGCTAAAACCATTTCAGTTTTCTCTTTAGAAGAAAAACAAAATAAACTCAAGATGGACACAGGGTAAAGGTAACTGGAAGTATCAGCAGCATGACCAGTTAGGGAGCAATAAAATGATTTGGTGCATGCTAGTCTAAAATTCATTGTCATTTTATAGGTGTATTGCCACCTATATGGATCCACACTTGCCACTTATATCTGTGTAATGCAGACCCATGCTCCTAACAGCTTGTTTACAAATACAGAAAGCACAGGTGCCAGACCAAGCATGTATATGGCTTTTCTATCCAATTACTTTTTCTTCTAATAGGATAATGATTGGGTAGGAAAAAACAAATGCAGGGCTAGCCCCATAGAACCTCTAACTTTGCTTTGAATAGTAGTGGTTTTATAGGCATCCTTAAAGGACCATCAGAGATCTACTCAAGTATCTTGTATATTTCAATGCATGCCAGGGTATTCTTTAGTCAGGCATTGTGCATTTTCCAAGAACGATGCTTCAACTTCCCCTTTGACATTTAAAGGGACCTTGAGTTGAACTTCTCAAATTGCATTGCACAACTGTTTGGAGCAATGAGATGCCAATAGCTAGTCCTGGACAGATCAGTTCCCACTCAGTTGGTAATGGAATTCACACACTAGTATTGTAGCCCTGTAGGATCAAATCATGGAGGTAAGTATCAATATTTTCAGTGTTTTTAAAGAAAGGAGGAAAGAATGGATAATGATAACCACCTATGACTTTGTATTCAGATTTCTGAAGTGCAAATTTTGGTTAACAAAAGCAACAGATTCTTGGCAAATAACTGGATGAAAAAATATAAGAGGACTATTCTATCTTGCTACCCAGTTTATTGTTCTTGAAAGCTAATTTATGGGTTACATGAATCTTTGGATCAGTGTGTCCAACCTTGGAAACTTTAAGACTGGTGGACTTCAACTTCCAGAATTCCCTAGCCAGCATACCTGGCTGAGGAATTCTGGGAATTGAAGCCCACCAGTCTTAAAGTTGCCAAGGTTAGACAGCCTTGCATTAAATGTAATCCAAAGTTCCTTATGTCACAAAGTTATCTTCTTTCTAGAGAGTTTCACCACTCAAACAGAAATAATATGTAAGTGGCCTTTTTCTCAGTGGAACTGAGACTATAACTCAGCTTTCCTAACATTATCCAGATATATGGTCACTGGTTACCAACATCCCAATCATTATGTTGCCCAGGCTTATATCTTTCTGATTTAACGTATCTCGAAAGCACCAACCTGGGGAGAGCTATTGTAATATATTTCTTTCAAGCCTCTGTTTTGTGAACCAGGGACATGACTCTTGGGTAGCCACCTAGAAAGAACCAAGGGTGTGGAGGAAAAGAAAGAGCAATGCTTGTTCAATAGAAAATAACTCAAAAGAAAAGAAAAACAAGGAGATGGAATGTAAAGAGAGCTGACTGAATAAGCTCAAACTGACATCATGGATTCCTTTGTTCCAATGCTTTGTTCCCAATGGATACATTAATTACAAAGACTTCACTCCACTGGTGTTATGTCCTAATTAAAATTAGGCTGGGTATGTCATTGTTTCTGAGAGTCTTTGGCCTCATGGCTGGAATAAAGCTCCAAATGTTTGCAATACAATGGAAAGAAGTGAGGTGGTCAGATTTTGGCAGGCAAGAAAAGAGAAGGAGGGAGGGAAAAAGGGACATTGTAACCTGCTGAGAGTTTGGAGCTCAGTTTTGGGATATATAAAAATCCTCCAGCCGGTATGTTGTCAGCATAGACAATTCATGGTATGTGACAACTGATTCTTAACTCAGTCAAACTCCATATTTGTTTCGGGAAAGGAGAGTAGAAGGTTCTATTTTTTTTTAATGCTTTCCTGATTTTGGCTCATCAGTTTTTATATTCTCCTTCTTATTGCTGTCTATGGCACCTGTCTCTGTAATAAATTAAGTGTCCAACCGCCTTTAATGAATCCTAGGGGAAGGAACTGGAAAGTTATTGCAGGATGACATGTCCTTTTGACAACAGATATACCCAGGAAACACACACATTAAAATCTGTTAGTGTTATGATAGGAGGTGATCCATGTCTCAGCCAGTGGGTTTTAAAATATTTGCATTTAACAAACACAGACACACTTAATAGGTGGGGATGATTAACTCTGACATCACAGAAGCAAGTTGCTAAAATATGTGCTTGGATGAATTGGAGGGAAAAGATTACTTTACATTTCTGTGAATTTTTCTCTGGGTGCTACCTTATAAGAGGAGTTTCATTAGCTATTGTTCTAACAGAACAAGCAGTCACTCAACCAGACTTCGGTGGTGCCCTTTGGGACCAATCTCATGCTGTGGTTGCGCCATGCCATTTTACAAAATGAAAATCTTTTGGTAAATAAATACTGGGTGTAGGTTTTGACCATAGAATATCCTCTTTTGCAGAACCCTGCAAACCCCAAACCACATTTCGTGTTTCTGTTTTTGAAAGGTGGAACTTCCCAGGAGTTTTGGGGCGTGAGGCACAAAGAAGCTGGGAAGAGAAGAGATAAAAGGAACATATAGTTCGGCTCGGTCTCCATGGTTTTGCATGGAAACAATTCCTGCACGTTTGCAACTTTTTTGTTCTCAGAAAGCCACACTTTGCCTGTTTCTATTAATCCTGGTAATTCTGAGAAATGTGTGCAGTTCGTTCCAATCTTGCCCATAATGACAAAATGGCTGAAAGCAAGACGAGATGTTTCCCTCCCCCCTCTTCTTTTGTAACCTTTCTCTCTTTTTACTGGATCCATTCTCAGTGTGGTTTAAACTTTACACTCGCTTCCCTGTTGTTCTGGAGTGTTTGCATGAACTCCATGAACCTCATCACGTGTGCTGGTATTTATGTTGACACAGGCAGCTTTGCAAGCCTTCTGTTTGTCTTGCCACCACATCTATATGGTTTGGCAGGAGCCCACAGCTTGGTTTCGACTGCTTATAAATCAGCTTCCCCCCCACTCCCCATCCCCCATGCATACACTTTAGCACCAAACTTTTTTTTTTAATGTATCCAAGGCTGGGCTTCTTTCCCTGCCATGGCTCAAATGGACCTGCATTTGCAGTTTTGCTGGGAGTCTGTTCTGCAGGTAGTTGGCTTAGTTAATTGCTCCCCCCCCCAAAATAAATAAATAAAATAATCTCCCAGTTCTGCATCTTCCAACATGCTCCTTGTTATTTCAGTTAGGGAACAATTCTTCATCTCTGCCATGCCCTATTTTTCTGGGGTCGGGTTACTGTGGTTTCATGCACAGTCCTTTGCTATTTTTTAGATACATTGGGACCTGGTATATACTTTCCCCCATTGACTGTGCAATACTTTCTGCATTATCGGAAAGCACCACAAATCCTTTTTAAAGCCTCTAGCATTTGATTCTTTTGACTGAGAAACAGCAAAAGGTGGATTTTGCATAACAGTCTGTGGATCTGAGGAAAATAGTTGTTTCCACCCAGCGGGATCTGAGGAAGTAGTCAAGCAAATCCAGCATTGGGAGGATGATAGATGGAGCTTTGAATTGCAAGACGTATTATCTTTGAACATGGAAATGACATCGATGCATGTACAAAGGAGGCGGAGTTTGCAATATCACGCTCCATCTGCCATCATGCTGATTGTGATCTCTCTCTATTTGTTGCCCATAGAAGCCACTGGGTATTACCTGTAGGCCAGAGGTGGCATTCAGCCAGTTCTGACAGGTTCTGAAGTACTGGTAGTGGAAATTTTGAATAGTTCGGAGAACCAGTAAATACCACCTCTGACTGGCCCCTGCCCCCATCTATTCGCTGCCTCCCAAGTCCCAGCAGATCAGCTGGGTCTTCTTTTGTTGCCCTGCAAAGGAAAACACAGCTGGAAATCAGGTTAGTGGGATGGCTAGGGAATGGGGATTTTACAGTATCCTTCCCCTGGAGTGGGGTGGAAACAGTGATTTTACAGTATCCATCCGCTGCCACGCCCACCAAGCCATGCCCACCAAGCCACACCCACCAAGCCACACCACACCCACCAAACTATACCATGCCCACCAAGCCACGCCCACAGAACCAGTAGTTAAAAAAATTGAAAACCACCACTGCTGTAGTCTAGGGCTGTCAAATTCCTGGACCACGGACCGGATATATCATGCACTGGCCACGCCCACAAAGGTTTAGCAAAGGGGAAAAAAGTTCCCTTACATCACATGTTGCTGCCATGATGATATGAATTTGACACCCATGCTCTAGCCCTTTCGCCTTTATACTTTATGCACACCTGGATTGACTTATAATGGCAAAATGTTCTTTGGTTAAACATTTCAAATTACAAACAGCATCTCTGTGTCTCTGGAGGAGCTTGGTGCTGGCATCAGAATGATGAAAGCATCACACCACAAACGCCACCACTTTTTGACATCCCATTGCACATACAAACGAGGTGGCCCCTTTTCTCAGGATGCATTCATGATTGTATCTTCCTTTCCCCCTTTACAGTCACCACTGTCTTTGCCCCCTTTCCCAGTGCTATAAATGCATTTGTGTGACTGTAGCATTTTATTGCTTGCATAACAATGGCTGCCATTAAACCTCACTCTCGTTTCATCCTTTCTCTGTGATATAGTTTACTGAGAACAGACTAGACACCAGATCTGTTGAACTGAGCGCCTTTTGTCTAACGTGCAGTGGAATCTTACAGAAATTCTCTCAGCTGAAGACATTTTGTCCATTTGTCAAGTAAATGATAAATTTATGTTAATTTGGGTCAACAGAACTTTCTTTCTCCTTAATACAATTAGAGGTTGCTGTAGAATTAAAACAGATGCCATTGAGGACCCAAGTGCAATTCATTACTCTTATCTATCTTCTTTCTGACCTATTTTTATACTGGCTGATATGACTCACTACTTTTGGAATGCATTGTAGCAGGTTTGCTCTCTCCTTTTCTTGGGACAATCAGTTTGCAAATTACCATAATCTTTTGCATTTCTCCCCCCCCCCCCTCACCAGCAAACACATTTTTGTCTCCATCTTGCTCTTCTGGGCCATGCAGATTACACCTTTCCTTCCTCTTCCATTTTCTGCTGCATGTATCACAGTTTGTTAACGTCTAAGCAATGAATTCAAAATAAAAACTAATAGCAAATGTTAGCTCTCAGATAAACCTGCAATATTCTTTATATGAGTTACATGAAGATTTAGGCTCTCTCCCCTTCTCTTCCAGATGGTTATTGAATAGCTTTTGAAAATACCCATCTTAAAGCCTGGATATTTTCTCATAGAAGTCTGAGAGGTTTTTTTCAAAAGCCTTTGGCTCAGATTTACATTCTTTAAAATACACAATAGCAGAGTCACCACCAAGCAAATCATCTCAGCTCTTCTACCATTTGCAATGTCCCTGGCTCTTTTCTTCTATGGGTTTCTCCTATCCAGCACAAAGGCAATTCCCTGAAACTACAGGAACACCAAATGATCAGAGGGAGAATTCTGGTCCTTCCTGCTGCTCCATGAGTGAATATTCCCTGATTCCATTTTTGAAACTTGTCTGCTTTCATTTCTATTGTTTCCTTGAGCTGCTCGGTAGACTCACAATTTCTCTAGTCCACAACAAAATTCGTTGCACACATACTACAGCTATTGTAGCCCATAATTATATAGGTCATTGACATGTTCTCTCTCTCTGTGTTAATGTTTCTGAGAGCGAGAATTTAATGAGAGCAAGGATTAGTGAAGCAGATTTTATAACAATAACAATAAAATCTTCCAGTTAGGATTCAGGCCTGGTTATGGGACAGAAATGGCATTGATCAGACATGTTGATGATCTTTGGCAAGAGAGCGATGGGGATAGTGTATCCATCCTCACTCTTCCTGACTTCTTAGTGGCCTTCAACAATGCATGCAGGACCATGGTATCCTTTTGGGCTGGCTATGAGGGCTGTGGCTGGTGGCTTAGTCTCAGGCTGGTTCACCTCCTTTCTCCAAGACCAATTCCAACTGGTGTTAATAGGGAATAAGAGGTTCAGCTCGGCTACTATCTTGTGCCATGCTATAGGGTTCAGTATTCTCTCCACACCCCACTCCTTTTTAACATCAAGGTGAAGCCCCTGGGTGAGATCATCTGTCACCATGGGTTGAGGTATCAGCAGTATGCTGATGATAGTCAGCTTTACATCTCCATCCCTGGTGATCCAAGTGATGCTGTGGCTGCCCTTTTGCAGTACCTGGAGGTTGGGAAAGGGGAGGGGCTGGATAAGAACAGTGGGCTTTGACTGAACCCTGACGAGACTGAATGGCTTTGGGTACATGGGCCACCGAGATTTGGGACTTTGTTATCTTTAATTCTGGATGGAGTTGCACTACCTCATATGGATCCAGTTAGCAATTTGGGAGTTCTGGGGGTGGGGAGGTTCCCTGAACTCAAAGAGCAGGTGGGTCTAGTGGCTAGGAAAGCCTTTGGGCAGTTTTGGGTTGTGTTATGTTTGGGAAAAGAGAGGCTGAACCAGAACATGAGTGCAACAATACTTTATTATAACAATAAAGGGCTGACCGTGCTTGCCAAGCCGGGAACTGGCTCGCAGCGATCAGCAACTGGTTGGACCCCGCAGCCTGCTTTTATAGCTGGCTGCTGGGGAGAACCAACCAATGGGTAAAGGGAGAACGCCCCGCAAAGTGAATGGACCTGAGTGAGAACTCCTAGAGTCCTCAGGACATAACACCCCTTCCCCCAGATGCGAACACGCATAGTCCTTGAGGTAGGCAGGAGGTTTATGTTGGCGCCCGGGCGGCGCAGCTCTGGAACGCTGACTGTCCGCTCAGAGTCTGTCTGGGAAGGCAGAGCCGGGTATGTGTCACCAACGTGCCCCTCGGTTCGGGCAGGCCCGGGACTCGTAGGGTTGGTCACTGGGGACGTGCTCCCGTAAGCTGGATCGGGCTGGTCCACCGTCTGGGCGCCGCTGTCCGTGCTCGGGCTTTCTGGACTGACTGTTGGTGTGTACTGGTCGCCGGGAAGGATGTGGATGTGGGGTTGATGCTGAGACCTCCCGTCGCTTTGTGATTCTGGGTCCCTGCTAGTGTGGGTGCTGAGGCGCCTCCGCAGCTGGTCCAGGTGCCTTCTCCAGACCCGGCCGTCCTCCAGTCTGACCCGATACGACCTTGGTCCGGTGATGGCCACGATCTCGCCCGGGATCCACAGGGGGTCTCCAGCGAAGTTCCTCGCGAATACTGGCTCCTGTAAGATAAAATGTCTAACCCCGATGTGGAAGCGAGGGGAGAGTCAGGGCAGTATTGTGGGTGAAGTCTGTCCAATACAGTCCTTAGACGCCTGCCCATCAGGAGCTCAGCTGGGGACTTGTTGGTGGCTGAACATGGAGTTGAATGCTGGCTCATCAGGAAACGCAAGAGTTTGTGGTGCCAGTCATCCTTACTGAACCTAGCCAGGGCTTCTTTAGTGGTCCTGACGGCCCTCTCAGCCAATCCGTTACTGGCAGGATGAAAAGGGGCTGTGAAAATGTGGCGGATACCCAGGTTGGCAGCGAAACGGCTGAACTTGGTTGATGCGAACTGTGGGCCATTGTCGGAGACAATGGAGTCGGGTAGCCCGTGTGTAACAAACAGGCGTGTTAATACGTTGGTGATTGCTTGTGTGGTGGTCGTGGATAGCTGTGCAACGTCAATCCATTTAGAATAGGCGTCCCACGACCACTAGGAACATTTTCCCATGCAAGGGGCCGGCCAGGTCGATGTGGATTCTGGACCACGGAGCGCTGGCGCTCTCCCATTTAGTGGGGGTGGCAATGGGAGGAGCCGGACGGGATTCCTGGCAGATGTTGCAGGAACTCACCCAACTGACAACGTCCTCGCCGAGGCCTGGCCACCATACGTAGCTGCGTGCTAATGCCTTCATTCTCACGATGCCAGGGTGTCCCTCGTGCAACGCCTCCAGGACCCGGGTACGTAGTGAGGTCGGGATGACCACTCGAGTGCCCCACAGTAGACAGCCCTGCAAACTGGACAGCTCCTGCATGCGGGTCTTGAAAGGTGAGAATTTGTTTTCCACATTGCCACCCGGCCACCCCTCCTCACCCAGTCGAGCACCTGGGCGGCGTTTTGTCTGCCTTGGTTTTAGCAGCAATGTCCAGGGCAGTGATGGGGAGGTCCAATTGGGTTACCTCGAAAATGGCGTGGACAGGAGCAGGGTCTTCAGCTGGAGCCGGCAAGGGACAGCGGCTGAGAGCGTCAGCGTGGGACAGTGTTTTACCTGGCCGGTGTAAGAGTCTGTAGGAGTAGGCTGCTAGGAAGAGGGTCCATCTTGTCATCCTAGGGGAAAGGACTTGAGGGGTCTGTTTGTCTCCGGCTAGTAGACCCAGAAGGGGCTTGTGGTCTGTGACCAGCTCGAAAAATGGCCAAAGAGAAATTCGTGAAATTTTTCACTGCTGCAACAGCTGCTAGAGCTTCCTTATCGATCTGGCTGTAATTACGCTCTGTTGCGGAGAGCGTCCTGGAGAAAAAGGCAATGGGCGCCATGGCGCCATTGGGAAGCCTGTGGCTTAATACTGCCCCAATTCCAAAGGGGATGCGTCTGCTGCCAGGACTAAAGGAAGGTTGGGGTCGAATTGAATAAGTACCGCCTCTGACGTGAGTAGTGATTTCACGGCATGAAAAGCATGGTCTTCTTTGTGCCCCCAGTGCCAAGGTGACTTTTTATCCAGTAATCTGTGTAGGGGTTCAGCTACTGATGCTTTATGGGGCAAGAAAGACGCGTAAAAGTTTAATAGCCCCAAGAAGGCCTGTAGTTCAGTTTTGGAGGTTGGAGTGGGTGCCTCATGAATTGCCTTAACCTTGGACTCCAGGGGTGAATGCCTGAGGCGTCAATTTTATAACCCAGAAAGTCCACCTGTCTAGTGGCAATGGCGCATTTTTCTTTTTTTCAATTTGAGGCCATGCTGTCTGAACCTCTCTAACACTGCTCGAACTCTCTGGAAGAGTTGGGGTCTGTCCCTGGCCGAGACTAAGATGTCGTCGAAGTAGGGTACTACTCCAGGAGGCCCTGTAAAATCCGCTCCATGAGGGATTGAAAGATACCTGGGGCAACACTTACGCCAAATTGGAGACGCTTGCATCGGAAAGCACCCCTGTGAGTGACGATGGTCTGGAGTTCCGCTGTTTGGTTATCAACAGGGAACTGTTGATACGCTTGAGACATGTCCAATTTGGCAAAAATGCTGCCAGGTTCAAAAGTGTGTAATAAATGCTGAATGACGGGCACTGGGTAAGCGCTAACTTGTAGAAACTTATTGATTGTGGTCTTGTAGTCCGAGCAAATTCTCAGGCTACCGTCTTTTTGAGGGTGTGACAATGGCGTCTCCCATTTGGCGAAATCTGTTGGCTCAATGACCCCTTGTTTTAATAGTTTATCCAATTCAGCATCTAGTTTTGGCCGAATAGCGAATGGGACCCTACGCGGTTTTAGCCTGATTGGTACTGCCTGGGGTCGACTGAGAACAATATTGGGGTACCGTTATAACACCCCAGCTCATCGCTGAATACATCTGAGTAATCAGCGAATAAGGAGTCAGTGTCTGAGGTTGAGACAGCATGGACTCCTGTTAGGCCTAGGCCGAGATGGGGAAACCAATCGAGCCCCAATAAGGTAGGGAGATTGCCGTTAACTACCACTAGAGGTAGGTGACCTTTAAAAGCTTTAAAACTGACAAGGAACTTGCCTCTGCCGATTACAGGAATGGTCCTCCCTGGTAGTCCTTCAGGCTAAACTGGCACTTCTGGAGCCGGCTAGTTGATAGGCTGGGCTGGAGCCTCTTGAGGGTGTTCCACGGGATAATTGAGAGTGCTGACCCTGTGTCAACCTCCATGCGCACGGTTTACCTTCTAAGTAAACAGAGAGAGATTTTACTAACAGTGTGGCAAGTGTGCTTGGCACGGTGATGTGTGCGACAGTTCAATACTTGCCTGTGCGGCCCGAGTGTGAGACGGGGGTGCCTTTGTGTTGAGCTTTGAGGGGCTTGGCAGACTCTCGCGATGTGCCCCTTTTTGGCAGTTATTGCAGGTGGCTCCTTTAAACTTGCAGGTGGCCCTCAGATGAGATCCACCACAAGCTAGGCACAGGGTGATGTGCTTGGGTGGACCGATGTTTTCTTGTTTGGGTCCTACCTGCGGCCGTCTGTCGTTGGAGAGGCGGTGGACGTCGTTTTCATCACTCAGGGATTCCTCTGCTACCACCTCCTCGGAGTGGACTGGAATTGATGTCAACTTGGCAGTCGGGCCATGGATTTCGGTGGCTGAGTGCGCTGCCAGTTCTGCTGCTAAGGCCTCCTCGACTGCTTGTGCGAGATTGAGGTCTTTTTCACGAGGAGCGCCTTTGAAGGTGTAGGTCCTTGACCCCGCAGACTAGTTGATCGAGGAGCATGTCCTCCAGGTAGGTTCCAAACCCACAATGCAATGCTGCTGTTCTGAGAGCGGCCATATACTGATTAATGGTTTCCTTGTCCGCTTGCTTCCTCATACGGAAGGTGAATCTCCTGGCAATCTGTGAGGGCCTGGGGGAATAGTGGTTAGTGAGGATTTCAAGTAGCTCTGACCAAGGACGTTTTCAACTCACGTGGAGCCACGAGGGCTGTGGCAGTATCGAAGGCGATGGCCCCACAGTAGATCAGGAAATACGATTTTTTCCGATGTTCTCCAGCATCAGCAAGTCCAATTGCATCTATATAATGGTTAAAGCGGTTCTTGTATGATTCCCACTTCTCCTCATCCGGTTTGAGCGCTGGGAATACTGGATTGGAGTTCATGGTGATGGGGCCGGTAGAACAACCTGTGGAAAAAATCTCTCTGGGGCAGCAGAAAAATGCTCTAGTGCCTGTGGCAGGCAAGTGATTTCAGCTCTGGAGAGGCTTTTCGCAGTCCTCTCTCTCTCTCTGGGGTTAGCCAAGTTTGGCCGTCAGCCGTTGGCGGCGTTTGGTCGCGCCTGAGTGGGCGTTAGTGACTTGACTACGGCACCGTGCTGTGCCTTTTAGGTTTGAAATTCAAATGACAGCCGTTTGAATTTCGCGCCTAAACAATGAGCGGTTGCGGCTCGCAGCGCTTCACTTTCCCTGTAGCTGGGCTAACAAGCGGCTACAGACGCTTCTAACTTTTCGTTCTGACCGCTCTCTCTGGCCGTGGATCAGTGTTCGCTTCTATTGCTTGCTGGCGCTTTCTCTGTCAGCGGACCAGCGTTCGCTCTTTGTTTGCTCTTTTGCTTGCTGACCGCTCTCTCTGGCTGCGGATCAGCGTTGCTCTGCTCGCCGGCCGATCGCTCTCTCTGGCTGCGGATCGGCGGCTAGTGACTCAGCGGTTGCAAGGTGCTTCTGGTAGCCATCCCATCCTCGTCGCCAGTGTTATGTTTGGGAAAAGAGAGGCTGAACCAGAGCATGAGTGCAACAATACTTTATTATAACAATAAAGGGCTGACCGTGCTTGCCAAGCCGGGAACTGGCTCGCAGCGATCAGCAACTGGTTGGACCCTGCAGCCTGCTTTTATAGCTGGCTGCTGGGGAGAACCAACCAATGGGTAAAGGGGAGAACGCCCCCGCAAAGTGAATGGACCTGAGTGAGAACTCCTAGAGTCCTCAGGACATAACAGGTTGTGTGCCAATTGTGGCTATTTCTGGATTGGGAGTCTCTGTGTTCAGTCATTCAGGCCCAAGTCATCTCACGACTGAACTACTATATGGGACTACCCTTGAAGAACATTCAGATGCTACAGCTGTTGCAAAGCACAGCAGCACAGGCAGTTCCTGCAGTCTCAAGAATGGCTCATGTAACACCACTGGTCCACAAGCTGCATGAGTTGCTGGGCTGCTTCCGGGTACATTTCAAGGTGATGGTCATCATTTTTAAAGCCCTTCATGGCATAGGTTCAGTTTACTTGAGGGATTGTCTAATTCCATTGGGATTGGGCTGACCCACCTGTGCTGGTAACAGAGGCATGTTGCCAGCCTCATCAGCCCAATTATTCCAGCTGGTGGGATCCAGAAGGGACTTCTCTACCTTTGCTCCTGCCCTGTGGAACATCTTGCCCTTCAGTGTGAGATCAGCCCTGACCCTCCTAATTTTTCTGGAAGAGACTAAAATCCTGGTTCTGCCAGTTAGCTTGGGGCTCTAATGGGGGAGTATCACAGTGGAAGTGATTGATCCATTAACATCGTATCCCACCTCTCCCCCATCCCGCTTCCCTCTCCCATCTTTTAACCGGGCCATGAATTTCTGGATTTTATACTAACTTGTTTATGCTCTTAGTTTACATAGTTTTTATTTTTAAATTATTGTAAGCCACCCAGAGTTACCTTGAGGTAAGATGGGCGGCCTATAAATGTTATAAATAAATAAATAATAGAAAGGGGATTTGTTCACAGGAAATCCATTACAGAGAAAAACAAAGCTTGACACCTAACTGACCACATCCTACTAGAAAGAGAATCACAGCATGTTATGCAAGGTTGCCTGTGAAGAAAGGCAAATGTAAGTGATTTCCAAGTAGCAATCTTGTAAAAAAGGAGGCAGACAGAGTAACAGACAAAACAGGGTTACAGAATATATAATTAATGTTCTGTGCACACCCTGATATTTCCTTATGGTCAGTGGGTCCAGAGATGCTGAAGAATCCATGTCATTGAATTCATATCTCCCAAAGAACAAAGATCAAGTAGAATAACCATGTAAAGGTCTGATTATAACTCAATATGATTTTCCATTAGTGCGAAGAGTACGTGGCAATAACAAATTGTACAGATGAATTTATGTAGCTGTCAAGAAACTGCTAAGACGTGACAAACTTTCTCTCTGGAACCAAAATGATGAAAGATTGCAAAGCAAACATTGTAAGAGGTGAGTTTTCCATTTTAATGTCTGTTTTTACTACATACTTCATTAGGCAAGTTGTATTCCATGCTGATTCCACTCACTTGAAGCTCAAGATTTGAAAGCTTTGGAAAGAAAAAAATCAAGCGTTGTGCGTTTGTTTGACCTTGCTCCCCAGTGAGCCTGAAATATTCCCAAGAGGGAGAATTACCCATCTTCACAGGTTCCATAAAGCTTCCTTCTGATTCTTAGAAACTCGGGCCAAGTGTGTGTCTTCATGCATTTCTGCTGGTGCATTTATATGATTATTACTCACATTCACTTTTTTTTAAAAAAGAAAAAAACAATATTTTTCTCATTTTGCTGGGGAAAAAAAAAAGCAGAAACACATATCATAAAGCCAGTGAAGCAAAGTATCAACCAATCTGAAGTCAGAGTACAGTACCTATAAAATGATTGCAATGAAGTTCATAGATGTTTGATAAGAATTGACAGAAGTGGTGGGGATTTTCAATAGGATGAGAACTGAGAGGTTAGTCCCCCTCCCCGCTTTTTTTTTCTGCCATGGTAGAAAAGTTGTGAACTCAGACTGAAGAATGACTAAACTCTCCTCCTGTCAAATTCCTAGGAAGGGTGGGAGACGTTTTTGCTGCTGTTACCTGCTTTCTCATTTCCTTCAGCTATCTGACTTCATGATGTCTTGAAGCCACTTGACTGTTCTCACAGGGGGTGCCAGAGAAGGATTTGGTGAACCACAAAAAAGCAAACTGGTAAAGGTCAAATAAATCATGAGAATGCAGGATAAAGTTTTGCTTACTTTTTTGGAGGCTATATTTGGAGGGAAATAGGATCTGCTTATGTGAATGCACATCTATTAAATGTCTGGGAACTTTTTGATGGCTCTCAAATAAAAACTTGGAGAGGAAAGAAATACCAGTGTTGGAATGAGCCAGCAAGTATACAGTTTAGCATATTAGGAAAAGGAATTTTGATGGAGCTTATGCAGGAAATTCCAACCCTTCTCTTGCCATCTATATCTTCAGGCCTATTCAGTATTATTCACAATTGATTTCTGACATTCACTGAGGAGCTGGTGCCTTCCCAGTTTATCATCACAGCAACTTTGGAAGGTAGATCAGACTGGGAGATGGTTCTGCATCTATGGAAATCCAGCAAGCTCCGTGGCTGACTGAGGATCTGAATTCAACATTATCCAGGCTTGCTGTGTTATAGAATGAGATTCATTGTGCTGTAGAGAAAGTGATTTTCTGGTGTGTCCTTCAGGAGAGATTGAGAGAATAGGATACCTTGGGGAAAAATAACTGGAGAGCTCTCTTCAAAAATCATATGAATCTGTTCATTATCATCCCTAAATATAGACCATACAGTAGATTGGGTTTAAATTACAAGAAGGCAAATTCCAGTTGAATATTAGTAAAAACTTTCTTACAGCAAAGCAATTTGATATTGGAACTGGTTACCCATTGTAGAGCAGTGATATGCTTCCTATTGCTAGACACATTCAACAGAAGCTGGATGGTCATCTTTTGGGAGTGATTTAATTTGGATTTATCCACTGAGCAGATTGATGGACTTAATAGCCTGCATAGCTCATGCCATGGCATTTACTGCTTTTACAAATATGCATATTAAGTGGCATAAAGGAAGGGAAGTTGAGAGGAAAAAGATTGTTTTCCTCTTTAAATCATAAACAGTATACTCTAAATTTCTAGGTGTTGTATGAAAGAAAACACTGTCACAGTCTTGAAATTATAGCTGCACTAAGGTTTTTTTCTTTTGGATTTTAACATCATTCTCATGAAATCTATTAGAAAAGAAGTTGTTTCTGATCTTTCACTGTGTAAATATCAGTTTCATCATATAGTGATATCTCCAGCAAGTTTCTTTGGTTGAATAATCTTTGATTCAATCTGGAAAATAAAAAGGATAATGGAATCATGGAAGGGCCATTGGAGATCTTCTAGTCCAATCTCCCCACCCAGGACAGGAATCTTCAGAAGTTCCCAAACAGCTGTTCAACCTTTGCTCAGTAATGAAGTGCTCACAACTTTGAGAGAGAGGCTGTTCCACTGGTTAACAACCCTTAGGTTAGAAAATTCCTCCTTATTTTGAATTTGGATTTTCTTTTGGAAAACTTCCATTGATTTGTTCATGTCCTACTCTTAGGAGCTATGATGAATAAATCCATCTCTTCTTCTCTGTGACAGCCTTTAAGGTTTAGAAGAATGCTATCATGTCTTTCCTTAGTTTTCTCTTATTTATGCTAAATGTCTCCACTTCCTTTAAGAGTTCTTTTTAGCTTTTAAGACCCCTTCTCTCTTCTTTACATTCATCAGTTTTTCCAGTTCACAGACATCCTTCTTGTATTGCTGTGTCCAGAACTAGACATAGTATTCCAGATGTGGTCAAACCAGCAGAGCACAGAGAGGAACTATCAGTTCCCATGCTATTCCACTGTTGACAGCTCACAATTTCGTTAATTTTTTTGGCAGCTGAGCATCCTGCTAGCTTATGCTTGATCTGTGGTCTACCAGAACACCCAGAACCTTCTCACATGTAGTACTGCTGAGCCAGATACCACCTATCTGGTACTCAAGTTTCTGTTTTTTTTTATTAAAAAAACTCTACATTTCTTGCCATTGAACTGCTAGCAAGTTTGTTGAATAGGGCCCAATATTTGTCAATCAAATTCCTTTTGAACCTTGAGCCTCTTCTAATACCTCAGAAAATCAACCCTGCTCAAAGTATTCTTTTTGCTTGGTGTCTCAGTAATTGACAGGCTCCACAGACCTGTTGAATGGTCCCCCTTTTCAGTGATTCATTCTTACCTCACTCTAATCTTCGACCTCTAGCCTTGCCATTTCTCAGGTCAGCCATTTCTCTCTTGCCTCTCCCCATTTTACCACAGAGTTTCAGCATCCAGTTTCTGGAGGTTGAACCTTAAATTTTTGTTTTCCAACACTCTTCCAGCTGCCCTAGCAACATATAATCTGGGTTAAAGGGATTAGGAAAAAGTACAAAAAAAAGATGCTGAGACTCTAGAAAGGATGAAGAGAAGAGCAACAAAGATGATTATGGGGCTGGAGGTTAAAACATGTGAAGAATAGTTCCAGGACTTTGGTATGCCTAGTCTAATGAAGAGAAGGAGTAGGGTGACCAGCAGTCATCCCATATTTGAGAGGCTGTCACAGGGAAGAAGGGGACAACCTATTCTCCAAAGCACCTGTGGGTAGGACAAGAAGTAATGGATGGAAGCTTATCAAGGAGAGATCCAACTTAGATCTGAGGAGACATTTCCTGACAATGAGAACAATTAACTTGTTTAATAGTTTGCCTCTAGAAGTTATGAGTGCTCCATCACTGGAGATTTTAAAGAAAAGATTGGACCATTTGTCCAGAATGGCATAGGGTCTTCTGCTAGAGCAGGGAATTAGACTAGAAGACCTCCTTACAATTCTGTTATTCTGTATTCTATTATGTATATTTGTGCCTAAATTGCCATTTCCCATCACATTATCTTTACAATTTACAGGGGCTTTTAAATGCAATAGAGGAATAGTGGCAAGCAGTCTGGAGAGCCTTAATGCTTTTGTTTATTTTACTTTTTTCTAACCATCAACATTGCCTCACATAGCTTACCATCATCGCCACTTCTCAACATTTTTTCTTTCCTTCTGAGCCACCAGACAAATGCACATAAATACATTGAGGGATTGGGAAGGGAGAAGATTTCCTGAGATTAAGACAATGCTTTATTTCTGCTATGGGAAAAAATGCATAAAATGCAGAGATGCTAGAATCCTCAAAGAAGAGATGAAGAGTAGAAAGCCAGGGATTTGGATTGGGCAGAGGAATTTGTGGGCAAGGGGGAAGAACAATTTGAATCTATTTATAGCTTGAGACCTCTTCCCCAACCAATTAAGTGGGCATGCATTTGCTTATAGTGAAATGTCCTCAGTCATATTGTGTGATTTCCTTAGAAGAAGAAACTATTGAATTCCAGAACTGGTGAGTCTGAAAGGTAGATTTGGTGTGTGTGTGTGTGTGTGTGTGTGTGTGTGTGTGTGTGGTATAAGAGAGATGATTTTTGTTCGTGCAAGATTGGTGGCATTTCAGAGGGCATGGCAGGGGTTATTTTATGCATTTTTGTACTCTTTTTCTGGTTACCTGGAAGCTGCATATGGATCAGCTCATAATGTTTCTTGTGCGTTCCTTGACTTTCAGAATCAGGAGAAGGGAAAACTATCACAGGCAAATTTCACATTGTTTTATGGAGTAAAAATACTCTTGGTACACTGCCTTTAGAAATGCATACAGCTTTGTATAACTTTGGTTGCATAACAGAAAAAATAAATAGGGATTATGAATGATGGTAGGAGTATTAGTGCGTAACAATTTTTAATGTTCCCCCAGGATTTCAAACTGTGAAGAATAGTTATTATACATTATATTTGAAATCTTCACTACTGTCTAATTACGTAGTCCAACTGATACAGAAAGGCTGTGTTCCCTGAAACTTTTCTGGTCCTAGAATAATATATTTCTGGAGATATACAGAAATTTATAAAAATAAGGAATAAACAATGCAGATAAATTATTAACTAGGAAGGAGGAAGGTTAAAAAAAAACAAAGTTGAAGCTTGGGTTGAGTTAGCAAGAGACAGCAAGTAGACAAAATAAGGAAATAAACCTTAGCTAGCCAACAGCTGACAAGAAAGAATAGACAAAGTCATTAACCTGAAGTTAATGTGGTATTCTGCTTGGGGCAAGTTGAATTATTGTTAAAAATAGAAGTAAAAACAAACCAATCAACAAAGAAAAATAGAATCATCTGAAAAACCCAGCTGGCTGCTATATCTTCAGAAAAAAAGCTATCCATGTGGCTATAAGTGTGAAGGAGGGCAAAAGAAAGAGAGAAAGGGTTTCTTTTGATATAAGAGATGATAATAAATTCACCAAATGTATATTGGTGTATAGTTTTGTGGTGCTATTCCAGGAGGGGTGGTGGTGTTGGCCATTGGACCTCAGAGATACACTTTTCCCAGGGGGGGTTCCACAATTTTGGCCACTAAGGTAATTGCTGCAATAAAAACATTACCCATTTATCTAACATACATGTAGAAATAACCTCAAAGAAATAATGAAGTATATTTCCTGTTTCTGATCGATTGTTTTCCAACATACTAACCCATTTACTCTTTTCACAAAATAAAAATAAATGATGAATCATTTTTTAAAGAGACACACACACACACACAAATCAGCAAATGTAACTCTAGTTTTAATGCTCCTAAAATGTTGGCTGTTCCCATTATTATTGGGCGTATAATCAATCAATCTAGTAAGCAAATCAATTTCCCCCCGAAATGGCATATAGATAAATTAAACATCAAAAACTTCACCACTGAGTTCAGTAAAATTATGCATAGTGTAAAAATACAATGCGGAAAGGTTTCTTTTCTTTTCTTCTATTCTGTTTCATCCAGTGAAGGTTGGTAGAACTTTTAAAACATAAAAAGGACTTCTTCATAGTTTCCCTGGTTATACTCTGGAATTGTCCATTACAAAAGATAGGAAGCAATTGGATGACTTTTAACAAGACCAGACAAATTCATGAAGGGTGTGGCTCTCCATAGTGGTGGTTATTTTCTATCTCTGATGTCTAAGGGGAAATCTTCAAATGCGTATTTCTAGGAAGTGCGAGAGTGCTGTTGCCTGTTTGTGGGCTTCCTACAAACATTTGATGGAAATTACACTGCTGGCCTAATTTGCACACTTCTTATGTTTTACACCTGTTCTATAAAACCACTGAAGTTTGAATAGGAGTCAGAGGCCTTGCAATCTATCAGAGTGAGGAGTCTCACAGGGTCCAAATACTATGCACACCCAAGTTTTGTGCATGAGTTTCCATGTGTCACTTGCTCATGGTCCACACAGTTGAAAACTTATTAAATGCCTGAGGGCTGGAAGGACACAAAGAAAATATATACACTACTCAAGATTTCACCTAAATGTCTAATAGAATTTGAATGGAAAGATGCTCATATGCATTAAAGAGAGTGGCTAAAAATCACTATTGGGCCAGTGATGTTAATCAATCCTGAAACTGGAAAGCATTGAATGAGTTTGGAGATGGGTACAACTTATAGCTTGGTTGGTTTACTACAATCATCTTGATTATGCATGGATATTTTACACAAATGAGGTCCCTGCGATAGGATATTTATTTAGTAAGCAAACCCAATTTGTTTGCCACTGTGTGCTTCAGGACTCTTGGAGGGCACTGCTGATAGCAAGTATTGAATGTTGTTAATATGGCAGGAATTTAGATGCCAGGATATCCAGTAGGGAATGAGAGAAGTGACTTGGGATAATTTGGAATGGTGCATAGGAGGCAGAATTAAGCTATCCATACCTGGAAATTGGTAGCTTGTCAAGTAACAAATTTTATTAACAGACATAAACTTTCATGAAAAGGTGCTACTGGACTCCTCATTTTCTGCCACTGAAGACACTACCTTTTATGCTATCGATATCTGTGATATATGTTTCCCTGCCCTTCTGTAATTATTCCATTTTTCATCCCTGCTCTAGGCTGATTTCTCAATATTGGCCAACAAAAATTTATTAGCATTTTGGAATGGGACAAACTGTTGGACCATTTCTAGGAAGCATGATTCTGTTACTGCCTCTTTGTTGGCTTCCTACAAATGTCTGATGGGAAATAGACTCCTGGCCTAGGTAGGCTGTAATGTCCAGATATCTTACAATCTGTTCTGCAAAAGCTGAAACTGTTAGTCTACCAGGGCACAAGTTCATTGATGTCTGTAGCAAGCTATCATGACATTACAATTATAATACATTCATCGTGATGCATGTCATAATGTAAATGCCTTGATGATATTCTTGCTTCCTGACATCTGGCCCAAACACATCAGTCCCAACACTGGCAGAATGATGTCACCGTATTCATTTTTTCCCATTTGTCCCCACAGCCATGATTCACTGAAGTTCTGCAAGTAGAACATTATGCCACATTTTTCTCTCTATACATACTTTTGTGAGATTTTAACATCCTTGTTGAAAACTTACAAGACTGTTGTGTTGCCATTTGAAATCTCGTGAGATGCTCATCATTTTTCATATGTGCTTATTTTATTTTCTCCTTTATATAATTGCGGAATCCCACGGTTGTAGGATCTCATTAACTGTAGGGGTTCCATCAGGGGCAGGATTCTCCTAGTGTAACAACTGGTTCTCTAATCTCATGGTTCACGTGTGCACAGCTGTCACAATTACTTACCTTCAATGTTACTTCAGGGAAGTAACACAGCTGAGGTGCGGCAATCTGCCCTGCCGTGCGAATCAGCTGAGCAGATATAGGTGAGTACAGTGCAGGGCAGGCAGGTGGGCCCACATGTTCATCAGATCGAACCAGTTCAGAGCCAGCTGATCATTGCAGCTAGGGGTTCGCCCAGACTAGAGGTGGTATTCAGCAGGTTCTGACCAGTTCTGGAGAACCGGTAGCGGAAATTTTGAGTAGTTCGGAGAGCCAGCAAATACCACCTCTGACTGGAGATTTTGCAGTATCCTTCCCCTGCCACGCCCACCAAGCCACGCCCACAAAACCGATAGTAAAATAATTTGAATCCCACCACTGGCCTGAACCAGTCCAAACCAGGAGAATTCCCTCCCCCCTGGGTTCCATGGACCATAATGCCTACTAGTGTTACTGTATATTACTACCCCACAACTTAAATTGGGATCCACAAAAAATCTTTTGAATGACAATGTATTCAAAGACATTTAGGAATGAATGTTATAGGGAAAAAATGATAATAAAGAATTGGAAACCAAAGGGAACTATCCAACCAGTGTGGGATTTACATGCAAATTAGTAACAACAGGGAGAAAAACATGAGAACAACTGTCTTAAGCTTCAGACCTTCTGCCCTCCAAGTCTGCCTTCCACTTGGGAGCTGCACAAAATCTGTAGCAGATCTTTCCTCCATATCACATGCCAAGGACTGGATAGGTCCATTAAAGATAAATGTTTCGGTTATTTTGACTGGCTCATACTAAATATCCATTACTGAAAAACTTCATATCCCATTACAGATTCCCAGAATCATTTTGTCACCCTGCGTCACTGCAAGTTATTTTTTTAAACATCAACTGTACTAATAGCTATAGTCTGTATTTTGGTACACCAGCTGCTAAATGTATTGCATTCTCATTGTCTTATAACCTTATTAAATAAGCAACCAGGTTGATGTGGCTGCAGGGAACCCAGCACTGGGAGACCTCTATAACATTCCATAGAGGAAAAACATCTCCAGAATCCCATTCTACTCTCTATGACTTCTCTCCCCAGCAGTGCCACCCCACCCTCAGGACCTGGCTGTATCCCCAGACCACAGCAGGGTTGGCAGCTGCTTGGCAGCTTGAGAGGTGAATCCAATCAGGCATGGCTTTGATAGCCTTCTGTCTACGTCTACATTATTTCCCAAACACATAGCAGAGTCCAGAATCTCAGGCTGTTGCAATGCAGTGGAAATGTTGTCCTGTCTGGGAAATGCTAACGTTAAATGGAGATCAGAATTCAATCATTTCAATGTCCAGAAAACAATTCTTTTAAAGAAGATTTTTTTTCACTATGTTGGGCATGAGATACTTTTCTCTAACCTGTTATCTTCCATATGTATTGGACTGGGGAAGTTGCAATTTTACACATTGGGAGAACAGGAATTGGAGAAGCTGATATACATCTTGTAAAGTGGGGTGGGCTACATTGTTGGCAAGAGCTTCCTGTAACAGTCCAAAGAGCTAAGGTCTACAATGCTGTGGAACACTAGTAGTCTGTGAAACAAAGCTTGAGAACTAATGCTCTACAACATGAACATTTGTGTTTCATATAAACAATTGACTCAATGATTAATTTAGCTTTAGGCAAGTCCATGCTCCACACAAATGTAAAATAATGAAGCAAGGACATCTCCAGGGTGCATAGCTATGATGCAAACAAATCACCTGGCTATGTGTCCAATGCATCATTTAGCCATGTGTTAATTAAGTGGCTTCAGATAACCCACTCTTCTCTAGACTTTTGGCTGTTACACAGAAAGATACACATGCACACATATACCCACACACTATAGGGCTAGTCAAACAATGGAGACAAGTGAGCTGAGTATTTTACATGCCTCAACTAAGATGTTTGTGAAAAGATTAATGCAATTTTAAAAAAATAGGAAACCCTCAAACCCAAAAAGTTACAATCCGAGTAGAGAATCTGTTCTGACCACAACTTATTGAGACACTAACAAACACATGTTAGTCCCCAAACCCTTTTTCCTTTATTTCAACGGCTGTGAATTTTATTCATTCATAGCCCATAATGAGTCTCAGTTTGTAAAGAGTCCCATGGAAGTCTTCCAAAATTCTTCAGGATAAGTCTGATAAGCATGCACCTTTATCTTCCTTGAAATGATGCCAACGACTAAATTTTCAATTAGTTATACAAGGTCAAAACAGAGCACAAATTTAACACAGAGCTTCAGATTTCAAACTGACCAGTATGAACAAAGTTGCTTCCTGTAAAATGTCCCTTTGCTCCTCCTTTATGTCTTATGGGAGGGCCAATCACCTCCCAGCCTTACTCCCGAGCTGCCCCTTTTGTCTTAACTGTTCTTGCCTTCTGGCAGCTCTGCGCATGCCCGCGCTGGGAACAGGCTACCCTTGTTTCTCTGCCTCGCTGCTGTCAGATTCTTGAGGCTCTAGAGTCAGCACATAACTCCCAGATGGCCCTGGCCCCATCTCTGTATAAGAAGCAGGATCCTCGTCTGAGTCCTCCTGGACTGGCCCATGTTCCTCCCCACTGTCCGACTCTGCTGCTGTCTTCGTAGGCTGCTGGTGGACCACAACAGAATCATGTTATTCTTGAAGTTGTTTTCCCCTTTCATTAGAGAAACTAATTTGGAAAGAGCAGAAAGTCTACAGAGTTGCAAGGACTTTACATGTATGCCTTGGAACATGTGATAACTTTAGGCCTTCCTTCCTTCCTTCCTTCCTTCCTCACCCAGTCATAAGTGCACGGATTGGTTATAATCCACTTTTTTTCAGTGTCACTGTAACTTCAAATGGTTGCTAAATGAATAAGTTGAGAACTGCCTGTATACGTTAAGTTGGAGATGTTTCAATTGTAAACCCTGAAAGCAAGTTGGAACTCTGCCTTCATAGTGGCAGAAATTACAGATTCAGGGGAAAGATAACTGGGAATTGCTATTCTATCTCATTCTGCCTTAGAGAGCCTTCAGAGACATCTATGTGGTAGCTTTTGGATAAGATGGTCCTGCATACAACTTCTTTGGTTAACTTCTTATATGGACACATATAAGAAAAATAAAAAATAAAAGAAACAATAGGACAGGGACAGTAGGCACGTTGGTGTGCTTATGCACGCCCCCTACAGACCTCTTAGGAAAGGGGTGAGGTCAATAGTCCGACAGTCTAAGGTTAAAGTTTTGGGGGTTTGAGGAAGAAACCACAGAGTCAGGTAGAGTATTCCAGACATTGACCACTCTGTTGCTGAAGTTGTATTTCCTGCAATCAAGTTTGGTGCAATTAACCTTGAGTTTGTATCTATTGTTTGCTCTTGTCTTGTTATGGTTGAAGCTGAAGTATTCATTGACAGGTAGGACATTGCAATATATGATTTTATATGCTATACTTAGATCGGACCGAAGACAGAGAAGTTCTAGTTTCTAGGTCTAGAATTTTGAGTCTGGTGGCATAAGGTATTCTGCAACAAGTAGAGGAGTGGAGAACTCTTCTTGTGAAATATTTCTGGACTTTCTCAACTGTGTTAATATCAGATATGTAATGTGGGTTCCAGAAGCTGTATTGGAGTATTGGTCTAGCAAATGTTTTGTACAGTCTAGTTATTAGTGTAATATTACCAGAGAAAAAGCTCCATAAGATTAGGTTAACAACTCTTAACACCTTTAACACCATATAATACATAACTTCCATTCGGATTCTGCTTGGTACATTCTTAAACTACACACAGTATTCTTTCAAAAAAAGGAAAGAAAAAATTATAAATGTATATAATTAAAACAACATTCCATTCCAATTCAATTCTATCATTAATATTAATATTCATTGCAGTCTTAACATTTTTCACATTACTTTTCAATTAAATATCATACTTCTATGGGAGCAATTATAAACTTTCCATAATCAATTCCCCCCCCTCTTCACTTATATTTTATAAAACATTGACTAATTAAATTGTTCCCATTCCTTCCTAATTCAATTTTCTCATTTATTTTATTTCATTTACTTTATTCACAAACATTTCACTAAATTACACTAACCATTCTATCCCTCATTCTAATCATATGTTGTTTCCAATTTTCTAAAGTTATTTCTATTTCAAATATAACAACACAATCTCATGTACGTTTACAGAATCCCCCTTTCAATTAGATTTTTACCCATTATCTCTAAATGTTTCTTTATATCTTGCTCCAGATGGTCTGTAATTTTCAACTAGGCTGGGGTCTCCCTTTTTGAAGATGAGGATGACCGTGGCTTGTGACCATAGTTTTGGCAAGGAACTGGTCCTGAAAGATTTTTCAAAGATTATGCTTAGAGGTTCGGCTATGGCAGTGGATAGCTTTTTTACGAAGTATGCATATATTTTGTCCGGTCCAATAGATAAAGATGGTTTTAGATTGTGTAGTGCTTTTTCAACATTGTCTTCTGTAAAATCAATATGTATTAGATCATTGTAGTTGTCTGTGGTTTGACTAGGAAATACTGGGCATGATCCATTGCTGTTTACAAATACTGAGCCAAAGAATGTGTTAAAAGGGTTGGCTTTAATAGTGTCGTAGTTGTAGTCTTTACCATTAGGTCCTTTCAGGGGTGGGATGGACCTTGAGTCTTTTAGTTTGTTGTTTACAAAATTGTAGAAAGCGCAGGAATTGGTGCATAGAAGGTTTTCTTCTTGTTTAATGTGATAATTGGTGCATTCAGTCTTTATCTGGTGGCATAAATTTTTGTATTGGCTTTTGAAGTTGGCAACGTGACCAGATTTGTTTTTCTGCCAAAGTGATTTCTTTTTGAATTGAAGCTTCCTTATTGTTATGGGTAATTTGTTTTTTTTGGTTTTGGGAGTTGTTAATGGTACATATAGTTTGATGTCTCTTTTGACTTCAAGTAAAAATATGTTGTAATGGTCTTCTACAGTATTGCATCCAGAGAATAGAAATTGGCAATCAAGGGATGTGAGATCGTTGTTTATAAGATCATAGTTGCCTTTTTTGAAGTTATAATTGGGGATTGATGATGATTTTTGTGTGGATGTATGTTGAGACAAAAGTCAATCATGTTGTGGTCACTGTTGGAAAAGGGTTTTTTAATTTGTATTCCATAAATTGAATTCAAACTATTGAAGGAGATGAGATCGGGGCAGTTGTTAAGTCTAGTGTTCTTGATTACTAGTTGTTCTAGTCCCAGATTTGTTACTGCATTGTAGAAAGTTGCATGTGTGGGTTCAGTTGTACATTCATTAAGGGTCCAGTTAATATGAGGTAAATTGAAGTCACCAAGAAAGATAAAAGTGTGTGGGCAGGATGCTGCCATGTTAGTAGTGCGTTTAGCTTGTTTGCATGTTCGATTACTATTTAAAGTAGACAACTTTAAGCTAAAAGCCCAAATATGTTCACCTGGCATCAATCAAATTTCTATATTCATCCTGGGCAAAAAAATATATCCTGTTTTATGCTTCCCCAAACTATTCTTAAACCAGTTTCCTCAAAGGAAAGGTTGGTAGTATTTTTTCCCAGAAAGGGTTGGGATGAAGCTCCTTAAAGTATACTATCAGGACTCTTTTTAACTGAATAACAGGGTTGGGAGGAACATTGGAGCTCTTATTGTCTAACTCCCTGCTCAAGCAGGAGACCCTATACTATTCCAGACAACTGTCTTTTTTTTTAATTTAAAAAAACCCTCTGGTGATGGAGAATTCACAACTTCTGAAGGCAAGCCATTCCACTGGTTAATTGTTGTTACTGAAAGGATATTTCTCCTTGATTAGTGTTCATCCATTGTTTCTTGCCTTGCTTTCTAGGGCTTTGAAAAATAGGTTGATCCCCTGCTCTTTGTAGGAACACTGTTGGAACACTGTTGGTCATGTCACCCCAAGTCCTTCTTTTCACTGGACTGGACAAACTCAATTCCTGCAACTGTTCTTCATATGTTTTAGCCTCCAGCTCCCAATCATCTTTTTGCCTCTTTAGTCTTCTCAAGCTTACATGCCCACAAGTGGCTAAGTACTGCAATCCTTTGCTGGCATTTTCATCTAGTTTCAGATTTCCAGCCAATAGCATCTGGTCTATCACATTATCCCAGTGGATGTACTTGCCAAACAATAGGAAACCAAAAGAGCCAACTCTGCTGTTTCATTTAATGTGCTCACAGGGTGAGAGGAATAAGAAGAAGAGAGGATGGGTGATCAGAAAGTAGTGAAAATAAATGCTGCCCACTTTACTGGGAGAAAGATACAATCCCAACAATATTTGATTGGAACTTAAACTTGGAGAATATGCAGCAACGGCAAAACTAATATTCACAGAAGTTTAACCAGATTTAAGCAAACATAATCCCCATTCATACAATGCATCATGCAGTATCGGCATGCATTATCACAGGCTGGCTTCTAAGAGGACCCAAATGTCTACTAAATCAGCAGGTGTATAAAAACATGGAAATTAGAATGCTGACATCCTAAATTGTATTCAATATTGATAGACTACTTCGTCACTGCTTTATATCCAATAGTCTATCCAAACAATACAGTGTCAATCTTCAATTCATACCATCATTGTATTAAAAAACACAATACATTAAGGTTTACAAAAACATAATAATAAAAAGGGGGGAATCAAGTGTTCACCATTCTTATTTGGCATTCAGAGCAGAAAGTTTCTTATATATGTCCCCAGTAAACTTGAAATCCAACAGAAAGCATAGCATCAACTTAGTGTGTTTGGCTGAGAATAGTTCAAAATAGGTTATTATGGGCTTCCTTTTTTTATAGCCATGTAAGTAGTCCCTTCTCCATTCCCAACTGGTACAGTTTTCATGCAAGGGATGATAGAAACCATCAAATCTGTTGTTATTTTTTTGATGTGATAGCATTTAAATCCCATTCCCAACCTTGAAACATATAGTAAACAGCTTTGGACCATGAAAAAAGGATCTATAGAGACCAATTTGGTCATATCCCTCACCTTCCTGTTGCCTTTTAAATTGTTCTTGCTTAAAGGATTTATACTGAGAGGAAGTGGTGATATTTGGGAGCCCAATTCTGGGTGCCCAAAGGAACAAAGATATGGTTTAGTGTAATAGTTAAGGCATCAGAATAGAGTCTAAGAGACTAAATTCTAGTCCTCACCTTTGGCATGAAGCCTGCTGGATAATCTTGGGCCAGGCACTTTATTTCAATGTTAAGAAAGAGGTAATGGCAAGCCAATTTTTGAAAAACTTTGCCAAAAATACCACAGGGCCCTGTCTAGGAAGTTTCTGGGAATTGGACAATGGAATGGGGGAAAAGTCAAGTACAAATAAAAGGTGTAGTTCTTTTATTGTAGTCTTCAGTGGAGCTATGTCTACATGGAAGGAAGCTTGGGTATCTCAAGGTTCTGTCTAAGGCCGATACTCTTCAACACCTTCATAAATGATGTGAAGGGATAGAAGGGGAACTCATCAAATTTGCAGGCAATACCAAGCTGGTGGGTATTGCCAACACTTTGAAAGGTAGAATCAAAATTCAGAAGGAGCTTGACAGACTTCAGCGTTGGGCTCTATCCAGCAAGATGCAGTCCAGTGTTGAGAAAAGTAAGGTCCTGCACTTAGGCAGAAAAAAACCAAAGGCATATTACAAAATAAGTGGTACCTGGATCAACAGCAGTAACCATGAGAGGGATCTAAATGTTTTGGTAGAACACCACTTAAGTATGAGTCAGCAGTATGCTGAAGGTGCCAAAAATGCTAACACTGTTCTAAACTGCATCAACAGAGGGATATTATCAAGACCATGGGAAGTGATCTATAGTGTTCTGGTGAAATCGTACTTGGAATACTGCATGTAGTTCTGGTCATCATGATTCAAAAAAAATGCTGAGACCCTAGAGAGAGTATAGAGAAGAGCAACAAAGATGATAAGTAGTCTTGAGGCTAAATCATATGCTGAATGGCTAAGGGAACTAGATATGTTTAACTCAGGCTTAGGGGAAATATAATAGCAGTCTTCTATATTTGAAGTTCTGTCACAGGGAAGAAGCATTGATTTATTCTCCATAGTACTTGAGGGCAGGATAAGGAACAAGGGGTAGAAGCTCATCAGAGAGCAATTCAACCTGGAAATAAGGAGGAATTTCCTGACAGCAAGAACAATTGATCAGTGGAACAGCCTGCCACCTGAAGTTGTGAGTGCTTCATCGCTGAAGTTTTCAAGAAAAGATTGGGGTGGTATAAGAATTCATGTCTTGGGCAGTGGGTTGGACTAGAAGACCTCCAAGGTCCCTTTCAGTCCTACGATTTTATGATTCTATGGTTTTCAAAAATATTTGTGAACCAACTTCCTTGTAAAAATTCCAGGGACCTTTCCAAGAGGAAGTTTCTACAAAACTTAGTGGCAATAAATGGATGGGTGGAGCAGGTTAACATTTATAATAAACAGAAATGATAACTGAATCATGATGACCACATTGTGCATGGCAAGGATCTTCAGTATCATGGCCTCTATTATCTTTTAGTTGTGAATGGTTTGCACATCCTAAGTTGAGGGGAAATAGCAGCCCCTGGTTATCAGGATGCAATATGATGTTGGATTTGTTTTTGTTTTTTTCAGGAATTCCCATTGGCCATTCAACCCAATAAATAAGAAGGCATCTAGCAAACAAGACTTCTTGTCAGGTGTGATGTTCTGTGGTAAAGTGTCAGTTTCCAAACAAGGAAGGAACACATTCCCAGGAGGGGGAAGGGCAAGACAAAAGACAGCGCAGTCTAGAACTGAATCATGGGAAGAGGAAGAGATTTAGAATATCCATTCCCTAGCCTAGAATCTCCCAGGCTATGTTTATTAAGGTGAGAGCAATTAGGGTTTAGTCTGGCAAAATTCTGTCAGTTGGATCTAAGCAAATAAAGAATTGAACTTTAGCTGGATTTTTCTATGTCATTCTTGGGCTGGTCCTGACACATCAGTCTTCATTTGAGAGATCTGTTTTCAGGCCCAGTAGTGTCTTGTGTCAGGCTTGGAGTCTGAAGTATTTGTTTCTTGTTCTACTGCCATCGGATCTCTAGAGCTTTCCTCCATTCTGCTGTAATGAATAAGGGCAGAAGAAAACAGACTGCTCCATGAGCTTGAGAGAGATTGATCACCATTTACATCACACAACTGATCAGTGCCAGGACAGACTGAAGAGAAATTAAGTAAAGGTTTCTCAAGCCAAATTACATTTGTAAACCAAAATAAAGAGCAGGGGAGATCAGGTAACCCTGTTCCAAGCACTGCCTTATTAGACAGGCACACATAGGAAAGCAGGCAACAAAAACAGCTCACAGCAGAACGTGTAAGAAAAAAACATCGCTTCTTCCTACATCACACAAACAATTTGCATACTGGTGATATGGGCCAGGAGAGAGAGGGTTTTGCCCTCATTGAAAGTGCCTTTTGTTAAGTTTGAGCAATGAGAGGCTGAACCAGAGCATGAGTGCAACAGTACTTTATTTACAAATAAAGGGCTGACCGTGCTAGCCAAGCCTGGAACTGGCTCGCAGCAATCAGCAGCCAGTTGGACCCCGCAGCCTGCTTTTATAGCTGGCTGCTGGGGAGAACTGACCAATGGGAATGGAGGGAATAACGCCCACACAAGTGAGTGGACCTGAGTGAGAACTCCTAGAGTCCTCAGGACATAACACCCCTTCCCCCAGATGCGAACACGCATAGTCCTTGAGGTAGATGGGGTTTGTGTTGAGCCCGGAGCGGCGCAACTCGGGAACATTGTCTGACTGTTCGGCATCAGTCTGTGACGGTTGAGCTGGCATAGTGTCGCCAACACTCTCTCTGGACTGGGCATCCTCGGGAACCACCGGGTTGGTTTCTGGAGCCAAACTCTCGTGGGTTGGATCCGGTTGATCAACTCTCTGGGCGCTGTTGTCCGGGTTTGGGCTGACCGGAACGACCGCTGGCGTAGACTGGTCACTGGGTGCGATGTGGCTGGGTGGCGGATGGGACGGTTCCCCTACGACTGGAGACTCTGGATCCTTGTTTGCGAGGTTGCTGAGGCGCCTTCTGAGTTGGTCTATGTGTCTCCTCCAGACGCGACCATCCTCCAGCCTGACTCTATATGATCTCGGTCCGGTGACGGCGATGACTTCGCCCGGAATCCACAGTGGGTCCCCAGCGAAATTCCTTGCGAATATCGGCTCCTGTAACATAAAATGTCTAACCCCGAAGTGGAAGCGAGGGAGAGTCAGGGCAGTATTGTGGGTGCAGTCTATCCAATACAGTCCTCAGGCGCCGGCCCATCAGAAGTTCCGCTGGGGACTTATTGGTGACTGCACAGGGGTTGAGTGCTGGCTCATCAGGAACCGTGAGAGTTTGTGGTGCCAGTCATCTCTGCCAAACCTAGCGAGGGCCTCTTTGGTGGTCCTGACGGCCCTTTCAGCCAACCCATTACTCGCAGGGTGAAATGGGGCTGTTAAAATGTGGCGGATGCCTAGGTTGGCTGCAAAACGGCTGAATTCTACTGATGCGAACTGTGGGCCATTATCGGAGACCAAGGAGTCGGGTAGTCCATGGGTAACGAACAGGCGCGTTAACACGTTGGTGATTGCTAGTGTGGTTGTCGTGGATAGCTGCGCCACGCCTATCCACTTGGAATAAGCGCCCACGACCACTAGGAACATCTTTCCATGCACGGGCCGGCCAGATCGATATGGATTCTAGACCAAGGGGCGCTGGCGCTCTCCCATCTGGTAGGGGTGGCGATGGGGGAGCAGGACGGGATTCCTGGCAAATGCTGCAGGAACTTACCCAATTGACAATGTCCTCGTCTAGACCCGGCCACCACACGTGCTGCGTGCCAACACCTTCATTCTCACAATGCCGGGTGTCCTCGTGCAACGCCTCCAGGACTCGAGTACGCAGCGAGGTCGGAATGATCACTCGAGTGCCCCACAGTAGACAACCCTGCAAACTGGACAGCTCCTGCATGCGAGTCTTAAAGGGTGCGAATTTGTTATCAACATTGCCTCCCGGCCACCCCCTCCTCACCCAGTCAAGCACCTGAGCGAGCGTTTGGTCTGCCTTGGTTTTGGCGGCGATGTCAAGGGCGGTGATGGGCAGGTCCAACTGGGTGATTTCAAAAATGGCATTGACAGGAGCTGGGTCTTCAGCCGGAGCGGGTAAGGGGCAGCGACTGAGTGCGTCAGCGTGATAGAGTTTGCCCGGGCGGTGGATAAGTTTGTATGAGTAGGCCGCTAGGAAAAGCGTCCACCGTGTCATCCGAGGGGAGAGGACTTGAGGTGTCTGTTTGTCGCCGGCCAGTAAGCCCAGGAGGGGCTTATGGTCGGTGACCAGTTCAAGAAGTGGCCAAAAAGGAATTCGTGAAACTTTTCACGGCTGCAACAGCTGCTAGGGCTTCCTTGTCTATTTGGCTGTAATTTCGCTCCGTGGCCAGAGCGTCCTGGAGAAAAAAGGCGATGGGGGCCTCGGCGCCATTGGCGAGTCGGTGACTAAGGACCGCCCCAATTCCAAAAGGGGATGCGTCTGCTGCCAGTACTAAAGGAAGGTTGGGGTCAAATTGGATGAGCACTGCCTCTGACGTAAGTAGTGATTTGACGGCGTTAAACGCCTGGTCTTCTTTGTGCCCCCAGTGCCACGGTGACTTTTTGTCTAGTAATCTGTGTAGGGGTTCGGCTACTGAGGCTTTATGGGGCAAAAAGGATGCATAAAAGTTTAGGAGTCCCAAGAAAGCTTGTAGCTCCGTTTTGGAGGTCGGTGTGGGAGCTTCGTGGATAGCCCTGACCTTGGACTCCAGGGGTGAATGCCAGAGGCGTCAATTTTATAACCCAAAAAGTCCACCTGTCTAGTGGCAATGGCGCATTTTCTTTTTTTAACTTGAGGCCATGCTGTCTGAACCTCTCTAACACTGCTCGCACTCTCTGGAAGAGTTGGGGTCTGTCCTGGCCGAGACCAAAATGTCGTCGAGTAGGGTACTACACCAGGGAGGCCCTGTAAAATCCGCTCCATGAGGGATTGAAAAATGCCCGGGCAACACTTACGCCAAATTGGAGACGCTTGCATCGGAAGGCACCCTGTGAGTGACGATGGTCTGAAGTTCAGCTGTTTGATTATCAACAGGGAACTGTTGATATGCTTGAGACATGTCCAATTTAGCAAAATACTGCCCGGTTCGAATGTATGCAATAAATGCTGAATGACGGGCACGGGATAGGCGCTAACTTGTAAATATTTATTGATTGTTGTCTTGTAGTCCGAGCAAATTCTCAGGCTACCATCTTTTTAGGGTGTGACAATGGGCGTCTCCCACTTGGCGAAATCTGTTGGCTCAATGACCCCTTGTTTTAGTAGTTTATCCAATTCAGCGTCTAGTTTTGGTCGAATAGCAAATGGAACTCTACGTGGTTTTAATCTGATTGGGGCTGCCTGGGGTCAACGGTGAACGAGATGGGGTTCCATTATAACACCCCAGCTCCTCGCTGAACACATCTGCGTAGTCAGCGAATAAGGAGTCAGTGTCTGAGGTTGAGACAGCATGGACTCCTGTTAACCCTAGGCCGAGGTGGGGAAACCAATCGAGCCCCAATAAGGTGGGTAGATTGCCGTTAACTACCACTAGAGGTAGGTGGCCTTTAAAAGCTCTAAAACTGACAAAGAACTTGCCTCTGCCGATCACGGAATGGCCTTCCCCTGGTAGTCCTTCAGACCGAACTGGCATCTCTGAAGCCGGGTAGTAGATAGGCTGGGGTGGAGTCTCTTGAGGGTGTTCCACGAGATTATTGAGAGCGCTGACCCTGTGTCAACCTCCATGTGGCACGGTTTACCTTCTAGGGAAACGGAGAGAGAAATTTTACTAACAGAGTGGCAAGTACGCCTGGCAAGGCGGTGCGTGCGACAGTTTAATACTTGCCTCTGTGGTCCCGAGTGCGAGGACGGGGTCTTTGTGCAGTGCTTTGGGGGCTTGGCAGACTCTAATGTGCCCCTCTTATGGCAGTTGTTGCAAACGGCTCCTTTAAACTTGCAGGTGGCCCTTCGATGTGATCCCCACAGGCTAGGCACAGGGTGATGTGCTTGGGTGGACCGTGTATTCTTGTTTGGCCCCTACCTGTGACCGTCTGTCATTGGTGAGGCGATGGACATCGCTTCTCATCGCTGTGGCCTTCCTCCGCTTCCACCTCTTCGGGAATGGACTGGGAACGCTGCTAACTTGGCGCTTGGGCCCTGAATTTCGGTGGCTGAGTTCGTAGCTAGCTCGGCTGCTAGGGCCTCCTCTACGCTTGCGCGAGGTTGAGGTCTTTTTTAGCTAGCAGCGCCTCTGTAGGTTGAGATCCTTGACCCCACAAACCAATTGATCGAGGAGCATGTCCTCCAGGTATGTTCCAAACCCGCAGTGCAGGGCTGCTGTTCTGAGGGCGGCCATATATTGGTGATGGTCTCCTTACTTGATTGCTTCCTCAATCGGAACGTGAACCTCCTGGCGATTTGTGAAGGTCTGGGGCGTAGTGGTTTGTGAGGATCTCAAGCAACTCGGACCACGGAACGCTTTTTAATTCTCTTGGCGCCCACGAGTGCTGCAGCGGTATCGTAAACGGTGGCTCCGCAGTAGATTAGGAAATAGGATTTTTTCCGATGCTCTCCCGCATCCGACAGGCCGACCGCATCGATGTAATGATTGAAACGGTTCTTATACGATTCCCACTTCTCTTCGTCTGGTTTAAACGCCGGAATACTGGATTGGAACTCATGGTGCTGGAACGGCTGGGCTACCCGGGAGAAATCTCTCTGGGACTACGAACGCTCGTGAGTTACAAGTGATATCAGCTCTGGAGAGGTTTTTGCTACCCTCTCTTCTCTCTCTCTGGGTTACCACGTTGGCTGCTAGCCGTTGGAGGTGTCTTGATTCGCGCCAAAAAGTGGGCGTTAGTGACTCTCTACAGCGCTGTGCTGTGATTCCTACTGGCCCGAAATTCAAATGACACCCGCTTGAATTTCGCGCCAAAATGCAGAGCGGCTGCGGCTCGCAGCGCTTCACTTTCCCCGTAGCGAGACTAACAAGCGGCTACAGACGCTTCTAACTATTTGACTCAGACCACTTTCTCTGGCTGCGGATCTGCGTTTGCTCTTTTTGATCGCTCGTTTTTGCTAGCTGACCGCTCTCTCTGGCTGCGGATCAGCGTTTCCCTTGTTGCCAGCCGATCGCTCTCTCTGGGCTGTAGATCGGTGGCTAGTGACTCAGCGGTTGCAAGGTGCTTCTGGTAGCCATCCCATCCTCGTCGCCAGTGTTAAGTTTGAGCAATGAGAGGCTGAACCAGAGCATGAGTGCAACAGTACTTTATTTACAAATAAAGGGCTGACCGTGCTAGCCAAGCCTGGAACTGGCTCGCTCGAGCAATCAGCAGCCAGTTGGACCCCGCAGCCTGCTTTTATATAGCTGGCTGCTGGGGAGAACTGACCAATGGGAATGGAGGGAATAACGCCCACACAAGTGAGTGGACCTGAGTGAGAACTCCTAGAGTCCTCAGGACATAACACCTTTCATAGTAAAAGATGGACAGCTACATTTAAATAGTACAACATCTAGACCATACACCTGTGTTCTCCAACCCAGGATCTTCTGCTCTGGGGCACTTACAACCTTGCAACATTCATAACAATCATAGGAATTACAGTCCAGTGAAGCCCACAATGACCATACTTGGGCTGCAAAACTTCCAACAGGCAGTGAATGGCAGCAAAGAGACTCAAATAATAAACTCTGCTGCTACCTGTTGGTCATCTTGATTTTTGCAACTTAGTTGCAGTAACCCTAATATAATCTAGTTGGAAGGGAATAGCTTGGAGAAGAGTGTGGAAAATGGTGCTCAGGCTATTTCTCTGTCTGGCAATCAGCCTTGAAAATCTGAGAATCAGAAATGACTTGAGGTTCCATACAGCTGAAACAATTGTTTCCAGGAACCTAGGCCAATCTTAGCCTCCTGCAACACATTATTTATGTAAGGGGGTGGTGGGTAGAAAATGATGTGGAATTGCATCTGCAGCTTTGCTTAGACAACATGTCACTTTTTCCAGTAATAGATTCAATCTCCATAAATTTACACTGATACCTGAGGTGGCGAAAAGGCTTTGAATAGATGTCTCCCTGTGAAGACTTCCTGGATCCCTGAGCAAACTATGGAGAAGACTATGACACATTTAAATGCTTTTTTCTAGGAAATGAGTGCTCTGATTCAAACACTTCACCTGACAAAACAAAAATTGAAATAAAAACAAAGTATATATTTAATTTTGTATAATAGCTGCTGAACCACTGCCTTCCTTTGGCTCAAAAGTCTTTCAACTCTTCCATCACGTAACAGGTTAACTAAAGAATGGAGATTGGACTCAAATATGATGAGAAAGGCCTAATTTTAAATATCTAGCATACCCAAGATTGTCAGTTTGCATTTCCATTAATTTTAGAGTTATCTCATCTGAAATGCATCCTGCCCTATTTTTCTGCATCAGTTTGCAATTTTAAGCTGTCATATACATTTTCTTGATGTAGAATCATTATTTATAATCACTTTTTTTGCGTGCAGCTTTTAACTGTATGGATCTTTCATCCCCTCTGCTTTCTTATTCTGACAATTTCCTTGCAAAGTTCCAAGAAGTGCAAATATTGTCTTCCAATTTTGCATTCTTTTTGTTCATTGTTTCCTTTGAGCACAATTGGGCTCCTTTGAGAAATTCAGCTTTTAATTTAATAAGGAATTGCCACGAACTCCTTTCCCCACTTTAAAATTCTTGCCAATCTCTGTAATCCCCTCCTTTCCGGCATGATTATGAAAGAGGGTAGAGTGGACATCATTAAAATTAAAGTAAGATAAGGCACTTGCACTCACTTTTTGTGGGATCCTTCAGCACAGAAATTTGCACTGTTGGGTTTTTGTACACCACGGAGGGGATTAAGATTGCCCAAAGTTCCCCCTCCCTTGAGTTTCCTTTTAGCCCCATTCCCCTTCATTAAAGTAAATATGATTACAATTCAGGGATTAGGTTTCTTTTTTCTTTTTGCAAAAGTACATGTGGGAAAAACCACACACTAATTCCCATATTCATCAAGTCCTCAAGTCCAAGATGCATCACCATTCCTACTACTGATGAACACCCCCTCCCCCCAACTCTCCCCTTCCTGGTTATCCATTAAAAAGAGAGCCACATACTAGTTTGATCTGTGGATAGAACATACCCAGTGACTCATAATCATCCAAAGGAAGTTATCTCAGGATTCTGTACATCCCTAACAGCTGAACAAGCAGGGATACTGTGAAGCCACTGCAATTGGCACCTGGGAGAGCATTTTAAGATGCATTCACCAGATGAAGTGTTTTCCTTCTGGGAGGAGGAACGAAGAGAGCTGCTTGTTTTCTGGCAGGAGACACAGAAGAAACAGCCACTGAACAGGGCTCCTGCCCTCCACCCATCAAGAGAGATGTCAACACTGGTTATCTAAGCAGCACATTCTTTTCTACAACAGCAGAGAAAGCAATGGATTGTCTTCTTAAAAAAGCGACTTGGAGGCCACAAAAGATGCATTGTTTCCAAATGAATTGATTGAGGGAGGAGCTGGGTGGTTTAGAGGTAGGGGGCTGAATTTATGCCATCATTTTGTCTAATTACTCCTGATGTTTTCAGTGTTGTCATGTTGCTTACTACAAAGGCAACTGCCAGCTTATGTCCCTGAAAGCAGACTAAACTGTTATGCTTACAAGGCCATGAGGTTTGGCTTTGTTTTGTCCTTGTTCACCCGCCTGCTTGTCTTTGTGTCTTCCAAAGTACACACAACAAATGATTCCACAAGGTTCTCAAACAGCTCCAGACTGGCAATATGGCTTCTCTTCACACAGGCAATCTAGAAGCTTGGAGTTTTGAGGTAGGATGCTTAATTGGACAGGCACATATGCAGAAATGCAAAACCTATGCTGAAAACAATCCACACCTGAAATAATTTCTGCCTGACTCCTAGATTTCCACATGCAAAAATTCCACTTTTAAATAGGTAACAAAGATCTACTTGTTAATTGTGATTCTGCTAAAAGGTCCAGGAAATAATGTAAAAAAAATTTATGTGGGGCTCATGAAACAGAATACTTAAGTCCCTCTTTGGCCTCAAATCTATGCAAAGCTCTAGAGAATGCATCTAATGTACAATGTTGTACCAAGACCTCACAACTGAGAGGTTGAGCTATTAGTGCAATAATTCTGCCAGATAGGCTCCGCTACTGAAATATGCTTTTCAGAATTGATTTGCTAGTGCAGAAAAATGGATGAAAGTTCAAAGCCAGGAAGGGGCATGAATAGGGTGGAACAACCTAGAAAAAAAGCTTTTTTAAGCCTTATACAGCTCCATATCATGGCCATACCAATGCTGATAGCATAGTTTCCTAGTATTTTGCTCTTGATGCAGTACACTCTTTGTTTGGAGAAAGGAACATAGCTCCAACCACTGATGAAGAGTCTACCCATATTGCCAAGGTAGTGCAAAGGACAAGGTATAATTCAGATCCCAGTCATATACACTTTTCCGATGGATTTCTGGAGGGAGGGCAACCAATAACACACAGGTGATAACATCAGTACAGAAATGACATGACATGTAATTGCATAGGATGGGATTACATCATCACATCATTTATATAAAACTGTCATGTTGCACTGATCATCATTTTGACATCATAATTTCTTACAGATCCATGTGATCAAGAAGGTAATTCCAATAATAGACATGCCCATGTCCCTTGTGCTAGGAAAATTCAGAACTAGAGATTCTGATGAAGGAAAAAAGAAAAATCTTTACAATATCTCTAGGGATTTGAGCCCATTGCTCACACCAGGGATAGAGAAATTTGATAAATTTGCCTTTAAATGCAACATCTAATTTCATTTCTGCACCACACAACTGAAACTTAATTAATATTGGAAATTCACGGCTCTTCACATTTTGCAGAGTAGTTCATTACAAAATACTTTATGGAAAATCTTGTATAAAAGTGCACTTTTTCAAGAACATAATCTTATGTTAGAGAAAACTGTTTTCAGAAACCATATACAGTGAAACCTTGGGTCACGAACACTTCTGTTCGTGACCAAATCGGGCGACAACCAGAATTTTTGCTTCTGTTTTGTTTCTAGTCGCAAACAGATCTTCAGGTGGCAACCAAGCAAACCCGAAAATCACCATGGCGATTTTCCCTGCTGTGGCAATTTCCCCTTTGGTGCCATTTTTTGTTTGTTTTTTTGGTCTGCACATGTGCAGATGATCGTGCTTCCGGTCATGACCAAATTGGGTTGCAACCATAGTCATGGAACGGATTACAGTCGCGACCCAAGGTTCCACTGTATACCAGATTAAATTGCAAAGGAAAATGCAGAAACATTCACAACAATGTATATTTGTTAGTGAAAATTTAATAAAAAGAGTCTGACAACTTGATACTTGCAAAAATGAGAAATAAATTTTTTTACACCCTGACTCAATTTCCCCCACTTAAAAGCACCCAACACTAAATAACTGGCCATGATGGAGGGCAAGGAGAGGGCAATCTTACTACAACAGATGTGCATTTTGTGTTCTATCATTTTTGTGGGTTTTTAAAAGTAGCCATTAAAAATGGTAAATACCCTTTTGAATTGAGCCCAGTTTCTGATGACTAAGAGAAGACATCCCTGTTTTAATTCTTGGACATGATACAGAAATGATTGATCATTATTACTTCCTGGGATGAGTTTTGACATTCTAATCTAGTCTAATCCCTGGGATTACCTGGTGATCTTCTATCAAAGTACTTATCAGATCTCCTTAACATTTTAAGATCAGCCAAGGCTAGCTTGGTACTACCATTTGTAAAGGATTCCATCAACAGCAGGCTAGAAAGTGGGAGACCATGGGTTCCAGTCAGTGGTAGGATTCAATTTTTTTTACTACCGTTTCTGTGGGTGTGGCAGGAGAAGGAGACTGTAAAATCTCCAGTCAGAGGTGGTATTTGCCAGTTCTCTGAACTGCTCAGAACCTGCTGAATACAACCTCTGGTTCTAGTCCCAATTAAGCCATGAAAAGACAGCAAGGTTGGCACTTTCCCTGAGCCCAAAGCACCTCACAGGGTTGTTACTGTGTGAAAAATAGCAGGAGGAAAGTGTGTTTACCATCTTGAGTTTTTTGTAAAAAGGCACAATACAAATAGATAAATATAAAATAAACAGAAAGACACGTTTTCCCATCCTATTTTCAATTTAAATTTTCCCACAGAAGTGCACGGTTGTGATTCATTATTACTTAACAGAAGAGATAATGCCCAGAGGGATTTGAATCAACCGTTCTGTGAGAACTGGGGAAATTTATTCATTTATTTTATTTTATTTGCTTTGTTTGTCAAGCATGTATGAGAAAACAAGTATAAGTATGAAAATAACACATAAACATATAAGTATAAACAGGTAAAAGTATATTCATAATAAATGAGTATGAATAAATGGATAAATGGGAACAGTAGGACAGTAGGACGGTAGGCACACTGGTGCACTTATGCATGTCCCCTTACAGACCTCTTAGGAATGGAGTGAGGTCCATGGTAGACAGTTTAAGGTTAACATTTTGTGGGGTTTGAGGATGTAACAACAGAGTTGGGTAGTGAGTTCCAGGCATTGACCACTCTGTTGCTGAAGTCGTATTTTGTTTGAAGAGCTGGGGCACCATCTGATTCTTGGTATTCCTGCTGTCTTCAGGACATTTCAAGGAAAGAGTTGCCTATCTATCTTGAATTCCTAGGCAGTCATTTGACTTCTGAGCATGATTCCTGCTTCTCTTTCTCTTTAGACCGGGCTAGCAAAATTCCCAATGATCTTGTTGCTATTTCTTGCTTTGGTCCTCCTGCATCTGGCTTTATCTTCTTTGGAAAGCAGGTTTTGGAAATTATCCTGACATAAAGGCAGGATCACCTCCAAGTGTATTTTCAATAAATGATTATTCTGTCTAGATTGAATTTCAGTTTGATTTCTTAAAGCAGGGGCAGGCAAATGTCTGGCAGCTAAATACCATTGTTTGGTGGGAAATGGGGAGGGGGGCTGCAGGGGAAGAAGAAGGATGGTGACATCATATAATGGCCTTCAAATGGGCAACTCAAAGTTTTCTTTTTTCCTAATTCTTTAAGCAACTTTTCAGGTTTCCCCTCTCCCCTCTGCATTCTGCTGTTTTAGGTGCACTAACTCTATAGGAGACACAACTTATTTATTTAAATTTTCCACTGGGAAAGGGCAAGAAATCAACCACCAATTTTCCATGATTTTATGCCTTGTTTCAACAGTGCAGTACAATCACAAATACGTAAATTACATGTGAGCTTTGTGTTATCCATCAGCATTTTAAAAAAATAAAAGATTGACCATGAGAATCATAATTTGAAATTCAGTTATGCAATAAACCCAATCTAGTTTACAAGATATTCTTTAAATATAGATCAATAAATGCTAGATAGATGATAGGCAGACAGAGATAGAAACAGTGGCAGATAGAATAGAGATAGGCAGATAGATAGACAGTAGAGATAGATGATAGATTAGATAAATAGATGGATGATAGATAGATAGATAGATGGATAGATAGATAGATAGATAGATAGACAGACAGATAGTGTGTGTGTGTGTGTGTGTGTGTGTGTGTGTGTGGTGTATGGAACGCATTAAAATTGTAAAATCTCTGCTTATATTTATGCAGAGAGATCCACAGAGGGAAGATGGCATCGAAAAAGCCAAAATGTGCAATTCAAGCCCCTCCTCCTATTCATGTAGGGGTTCCAGCAGGTCTTACACAAATATGAACCTACAATGAGCTAATGGGGCTGTTTGATTACTACTAATGTTTGCATTGATACACAGCAGGACAGAGTCAGGCCCTCATTTTACCAACCTCAGAAGGATGGAAGGCTGAGTCAATCTTGAGCAAGTCAGGATCAAACCACTGTCAGTTAGCAATGAGTTAGCCTGCAATACCACAAGGATGTGCGAAGCTGCTCAATCCATATCTATAAAACAATATAACTACAGAGCAGATTGCATACTAAAAAACAGAAATGTATGCATGATTTATTTCTTTAGGCAAGGTGGGCGGCATATAAATTTAACAAATAAATACATAAACATGTATTTAACTATTTTAAAAGGAAATGCCCTTTATATTGAAAAAAATTCCTCTTGTAAAATAGCTATGGTATCTCATTCATTTGGGGAATTTCATGGCAATGAAAAGCCGGTAAAAACAGAAACACACAATGATCCTGCAAGAATGAGAATAATGAGGTGAAGTCTGTGTCTTTGGTTTTATGTGTTTATGTATGCGTTTATCACACACAGACATATGCAAAGAGACACGGTTAGAAAATAAAACAGCAGAAGCAACCATTTCAGGAAAGCCATAATATTTAGATGAACTGATTAAATCTTAATAGAGGCAACTGCTGTGACATATTGAAATATGCCAGTAAATTCAACAGTATTTAAGTACAGATAGGATGTAAAAGCAAGGAAACTCTCTTATCACCAGGTGCTTACAGTGATTTCAGATGGTGAGGAAGTTGGAGAAAGGCCTTGGATTATAGCAGCAAACAGAAATTGGACAGGGTTGTACAGTATGCAGATATAAGCCAAGGAGTCTAATGTGGCTGCGAAAAATGCAATTTTAGGCTGCATCAAGAGAATTACATTTCCAAACCATGGGAAGTAATTGCTCATCTTTGGTCAGACCTCACTTGCCTTGAATATGTACCCAATTCTGGACACTGTACTTTAAAATGACTGACTGAAGTATTTTGGACTGTGAATGTCAGGGGCCTGGAAACTCTGTTTTATGAAGAGAGATTGTTGGTAAGAGATATTTTTAGTCTTGAGAAAAAAAGTGACTGAGCAGGAATAGGATAACACCAAATACCTCAAGGAGAACTCAGAAGATAATAACCGGTTTACTCTCAGCCTACAATGCAGGAATTAGAATAATGAGGTTAAGTTATAGGAAACCAGATGCTGGTTGGAAGCTTGGAGAAACTTCCTACTAGCAGTAAGAGAATTTAACAGTGGAAACAATTATTGGAAAAGTGAATAAATGCAAAAAAAAAAAAAGTGGATAGCCATCTGTCTCAGGCTTTAATAAGCATTTTTACAACAAACAGGTGTGTGTGGTGTGTGTGTGTGTGTGGCCTAGTTATTTCAAGTTATGATTCTACCAGCCCAGGGATTGATTGATTTATTATTTAAATTTATATAGCCATCTTGCCTTTATATGGCTTACAAACAATTAAACCAAATATATATTAAAAAACACCAATAAAAAAGAGCAATTATACACCAGAGGTGGTGTTCAGCAGGTTCTGACCAGTTCTAGAGTACCGGTAGTGGAAATTTTGAGTAGTTTGGAGAACCGGCAAATACTACTTCTGACTGGAGATTTTACAGTATCCTTCCCCTGCCACGCCCACTAAGCCACACCCACAGAACCGGTAGTAAAAAAATTTGAATCCCACTACTGATCCACACACAGACAGACAGATAGATATAGATTAAATAGATAAATAGATAGATAGATATAGCTATAGATGCGGATGTAGATATAGGTAGATATAAATATGCTATTGAGGTAATAAACCTAGCTAAGGAATTACATCTAACAATAACTCTAACACAGCTATTGTGCTGACTCTACCTCGTTCATTAATCCCCATACCCCTTTGCAAAACATACTGTTAGGGTTCTTCGAAAGGCCAATAGAAATATTTTCTTTCCCTTAATTACTTCTTTTGGCATATTACTTCTTATTCCTGATTTGATCAGAGCAAATAATTTGAAGTTCTTGGTGCACTCTGAGCTTGGTTATTTGTCTGAAGATGTTTCTTTATCCAACTAGGTGATGGCACCTAGTCAGATAATAAACATCATTGATGGTGTTATCTAACTGGGTAATGAAATGTCTGCAAACCAAGCTCAGAGAGCACCAAGGATTCCACAATTCAATCCTGAACTACACATATTATCTTCTATTGCAGATAAGTTATCCTGAGAGATATCTGAATGTATATTTATACATAAAACATGTCTATATTATTTGGCCAATTCCACTGTCAGAGTTAGCCAGCTGGCTTTCAGGCCTAAAGCAGGATTAGAAATCACAGTCTCCTTGTATCGAACCTGGTGCCTTAACTACTACACCAAAGTTTACTCTCATTCTATTAAATTCTATTATGTTATTAATTGTTTTATTAATTTCTATTAAATTATCTCATTCTGTTAAATTCTATTAAAGCCACCTTTCATCTTTTCAGCAAATAGTAAAGGTATCCCATTGCTAGCTAATATTTCATTTGAAATGATAAATATAAGGCTGTGGGACCAGGGGTGGGATTCAACTCGTGTTACTGCCGGTTTGCTGACTACGTTTTGCGTGCTCATGCAAAAAACCTTAAGCTGTGCTGCCTGGACAGCTGACAAGCACTGTGTGAAGGTGCGCAACGTTTGAAAATCCTCTTCTTTCCTGCTTTGTCAATTTCAGCTGTGCAGCGCAAAGCAGCTGAGGTTGAGAAAGCAGGAAATAAAGGACAGGTAAGAGCCCAGGTGGGTGGGTGGGCCAAACAGCAGCAAACACAGAACTGATTCGGTGTCTGCTGCTCTTCAGAGCTACCAGTTCTATAGAGCTGGGAAGAACCAGTAGCATCCCATCCCTGTGTGGGACTAGTTTTACGTCACAACCTTTTAAGTCACAGTCATTTTGCTAAGTATGTTGGCAGGGTGGAGTTGTTTGTTAATGCGTTTTGGTCCAGTGCATGTGGCTGTGAGAGTGAAAGTGAAGCATCAATTGTGTTTGGGGCCTGAGTGTATTTCTTCCAGTGGTGGTATTCTACCACTTTGGCCCGATTTGGCTCAACCGGTTGCTCCGAAGATCATCTGTGGGTGAACCAGTTTACTCTGACAATCAGCTGCTGGGTCCACCCGCCTGCCCACCCCGGCTCTATATTGACCTTTATTTCCTGGTTTTGAACCTCAGCGGCTTCACACGGCACAGCGGATTGTCGGGCGTCAGCTGTTGAACACACAGGGAGAGTGCAGGATTGCAGGAGAAGGTCAGTATCAAATCCTCTACATGCGTGCAAAGCACACGTGCGTGCGCAAAGTGCGCCCATCAAGCCCCACCCACAGAACCGATGGTAAAAAAAAAAGTTGAATTCCACCACTGATTTCTTCCATTTTTCCTAAAGATAAGTTGGAAGTCATTTTTGCTCCATGAAAGAGAATCTGGAAGTTTCAGCTGGTGCAGAATGCAGATGTTCAGGCAATTCTTGGAGGGCCTAAGGTGGCCTCTATTACACCTCTGTTTCGCATGTTGCACTGACTGAGGGTTTGCTTCTGGATCCAAGTCAAGGTGTTGGTTATCACATCTTGAAACCGCTTCATGGCATGAGTTCAGGCTATCTGAGGAACTGGCTCATTCCAATGGGACTAACCTGCCATGCTGGCAGAAGGGGTATGCTGCAGGCCCCATCCATCAAGGAATTTTGAGTGGCGGGATCCAGAAGAAGAGTCTTTTCTTCAGTGGCTCCCCCACCAAGAATATTGTACCCCTCTAGGTGAGTTTTGGACCCCCCCTTTTGGCATTCTGAAAAATCTTGAAGACATGGCTTTGCCAACTAACCTGGACTGCTAGTGGGGGTGTGACATTTGGGAGGTGGCTAATGGGGTAGATAATACAACACCTCCTCCCTGTACACATTTTGTTCCCTCCCTCTTTATGCATGTAAGGTTTATTTTAACTGAATTTTAAATTTAAATTTTAAATTTAAGATATATTTTTAATGTTTTACAATGCATTTGAATTGTAAGTCTGCAGGCAGCCTGGAGCTGCCACTGGTGAGATGAGCGGCATACAAGTTTAATAAATGAATAAAATAAGTGTGGATCTGTTAAAAACTAAGGACGGGAGGTGTCTGAAAGGAAGGAAGTTAGAGGAAGGGAACAAATGACAAAAAATAGCTGCACCTTTTTGTAACTGCATTGTGATTTCTCACACAGCTATGAAAAGGTGAAGCTTGTGCTGCAGCAGCACAATGCGGCTTTCACCATTTTGTCAAAAGTGCTGTATTCTGCAGGTGCCTTTTGTCACAAATAATCTCCAAGCCAGAAACCTATGGAGATTCTCTGTTTATATGGCTGCTCTGAAGAGTCTAATAAAGGAATTAATTGAATTTACAGCTCATGTATGTAACTCTGGGCATGTATTATTATAAAACAACAATATAGAACAATTAAAAATGTAAAATAAATTAAAATAGTTTCAAGCACAGATAGAAATAAAACTATGAGATTGTGGAACCAGCATACTACAGTTTAGACACCTCTAGGAGTTTGCTATTTCTCTGGGATCCCACAAACTTGTTGAAAGTACCAGGTTTTGAGACACTACCTGAATACAAACAGGGTTGGAGTTTATTCTGAGTCAAGCTACATGTTGTGATTCCTATGCAGTATTCTTTTTACTGTCAGTGCAAATAAAAAGATAACTGATGTGAAGATCCCCTGATATTTGCCATAATAAATTCATCCACAACTTCTGCTTCATTGAAGTCTAAAATATTTGGTTAATTATGCAATTACTGAAAGTTCATTTTTCACCAAGATTATTAATCATTGTACAGGGGATATTTTATTTGTTTGTTTTTATTTGTTTAGTAAATTTATATGCTGCCCATCTCACTGTCTGAGGGGACTTAATTTCACAAACAAGTTCATAAACCAAGAGAATGGATGATCGCTCATGCTACAGAGCTGTGCTATCTCTCTCAACACAACAAATGTGAGTTGTTCTTAGAAAAGATGCTGAGATACCATCTAGCTGGTGGGGTTTGGCAAAGCCAGAGTTGCAATGATTTAAGAAATGATTCCACCCAGTGAAATTACATGATTGCAAATCACAACTATCAAGGGGGCAGTGACTAATGTAAATGTCATCTACTGTATTTCAAGCAGATTAAAAATTCTGGGAAAACAATCAGAAGAATATAGGAAATACATTCATTGATGACAAATTCTGAAGATGGATCCAATCCATGCTTAGGGTACAGACAGTTGCATCCATGCTCTGGATGAATACTTAAGGATGTGGAATGTAGGTTTCATAAAAAAAACCCAGACACTTGAGTGAATTTGATGTGACAATTTATAAGAATGAAGTCAAACAATTGTTCCAAGGGGTCACACCATTTAATTATAATGTAATTTTGTGGAATGCAGTTGTTCACTGGGTGATAAAGGCCAGCATATTTAGAATGCCAGTGGCAAAATATCTTAGGATGATAGTGTCAGATTGTACAAATGTTCATGCAGGACCGTTTATTAGCTGCATGAACATGGAACGTGCTCCTTGCAGTCCAAATGGTAACAGTTGGAATTGTAAACACCCCAGGGGGTAATTGAAAGCTGTTTTCCACTCATCCCTCTCCTTACACCTGACTTGGTACTATGTTTCACATATGTCCATTTTCGTAAAGATTTCCCCCTTGACTAAGTGGGCTAGTATGTCCTTCATGCTATAGTAAGCTAATATTGCTCTGCAATATTCTGCCAGCATTGAAACCTAATGGCAGCATGAGCCGAGGTTATAAATGCATTCTAAACAAGACACCAAGCATTCATACTCAGTGTCTATAACAAGTCAGTTGTTTGGTGTTCTTACTAGAGAATGTATTTGCAAAAGCCAAAGAGTGCCAACAATTAGCTATTGATGTTGCTGTAACAGATTTCAAAACAATTGTCACCCAATATAAAGTCTTATGAGATAAAGTTCTCTACTCTGGAACTTCAATGACTCTTGGAACATTGCTGGAGTCTCTATATTTTAGAAGGAGAAATATTTTGATTATGTTGTGATTATGACATCAATAGAATCTGTACCTGAATTCAGGAACTTCTGGATTATTTTGAAATATGTAGCATCTATATGAAAAGAGATGTGTGCAGTTAGGAGTTCTAATGTTTTGAAGCTACCATACCGATATTTCAGTTGTTCATTCAAACCAAGGAAACAATCCATTATTCATTCTTCCCCAAACAAAGCAGAGGATTGAAACGGTCATTAAAAAGTTAGTTTCCCGTGTCCAGTCATGTCTGACTCTAGGGAGCGGTGCTCATGTCTGTTTCCTAACTGAGGGAGACAACGTTATCCAAAGATACTTCTGTGATCATGCGGCTACCACGACCATATGCTGAGCATCACAGAACACTCTTCCCTTTTTCACTGAAATGGTACCCATTGATCTATGCATTTACATACATTCAAACTGCTAGGTTGGCAGGAGCTGGGGCAAGTAATGGGAGTTCATCCCATCATGTAGCACTTGGGTCTCAAACTGTTAACTTTCTTGATGACAGCTCAGTGACTTAACTGCTAGATCACTGCAATCCCCTCCCCCTTATTCTAATTGTCATAGAGCTCCCAAATTTTATGGTGTTTTCCTTCCATAAGAGGCAATTATGGATGAGCAACTTCAAAGCAAAATAGATCCATGGCAAATAACTCATCAACACAAAGATGATTTCCAGAATATCAGTAAAATATTATCTTCAGATTGTCTGCTTGAATATTGCAAAGAAAAGAAACCACTACTCTACTGATTCTTATTGGTGTTACACTTGTGCTTCACAGACTTACCTGATAGTACAGAGATTCCTATTATTTATTCTAGGATAGTTCTTCAGGTGAAGAAACTATCTACAATGGCAACAAACTTATTTTATCATAGAAGTCAAGGCATCTCACAACCTTCTCTACAGTAATCTCTTTGTAATTCATTCTGAGCACAAATCTTTTAAAGGAAAATATTTGTAGCTCAGGGTTGAAATGAGGGGTCCTTGGTGCTCTCTGAGCTTGCTTGTTTTCTTGCAGATGTTTCATTACCCTAACTAGGTAATATCTAGCACTGATGATGTTACCTAGAGTAATGAAATGTCTCTATCTTCTCTAACATCAGGTCTACTTTCACAGTGTCATTTTGTATGCAGCCCTGGGTTCTTTGGCTTACTGTTTATGATTATACATTTGTTGATAAGCCAGGAAGAACAATATCTATCATCTGGTAGTCTATCATGTCAAACTCTAGATTTCACTGTGCTGTTGGAACCTTTGCTCTTGGAGGCTCTACAGAATGCAGTTTTTCAAGATAATCAATTGCAAGGCTGACCAAATTCTCAATCTAGTTTGTGTTTTAAAACGAGCATGGAAGAGTTGGCCAGCTAAGGAGTTGCCAGAAGAATGTAAGCTATTTGAAAACCATCCACATGAGACGGTTGCCCATAAAGAATACCTTCAATGGAGAAATCATGTTGTTATTCCAGAAGTGGGGTTATAAAACCATTTTAGTACATTCTTGAACCTGAAACCTTTGGCTAGAAGTTGTATCTAGTAGTCTGGAACTGATTTGGACACTCAACCAACTGTACATGCCAAGCTACTTAATGTAGATACCCAGGGCATTTACTTTCCTCTTGGAAGTTACCAAGAAGTCTTGATTTATAATTCATATTGACTCCGTGGGACTATTTCAAAGAAGGAATTATTCTAATTGTGTTGGACTCTTACACTAAATAAGTGTAGGTAGCTTTATAACTAGCTCAAACATCTCCTGTAATGATCATAGCACTATAGTATTGAATTGCCATTTTTTTAGATCTGCACTCATGTCATGTGAATTAATGTAATATGTAGTCAGAATGTTTAAGCTGTCACAATTCTATTTCTTCATCCCCAAGGACTTGGCAAAGCCAAATTAATGATACAAGTAATCAAGGATGCCCTGAAGTAAATTGTTGTGGAAGTCAATATATCTTGCTAAGCTTCTCCTTGCATACAACTAATCTATAGAATGAAAAACAGCTATTGTGTCATAATTATTCTTTCCCCATACCATTTGCCCACTGATGGGCCTCCTCCTTTACCCTTTCATTATTATGTTGAATAAACATCTTTGTTTCCATTGGAAATCTTGAAAAAAAAATATTTGGATAAGGTATGGGCATAATGTGGCATAACCAAATGCCAGCTCAGCTCTTCATGGACTAAGAAAACACTGCCCTCCACTTAGCCCCAGCAATTTCTATAGAAGAAACAGGTAGCTTTTCTTTAGGCATATTTGGGAATTGGTATAAAGCAGTAGAGTACGGAATAAGGAGTGTTTGTTATTGTAAACAGTTACTCATGTGTTTGCTAGGATATTTCATTTCTTTTCTCATTTGGCTTGGTTTTCCCTTCTCAGTAATCTTCCAGCCTGGGATAAACTTGGTTCTCTTGTGGCTGTTTTCGAAATCTTTTCCCTTGGGATTTCAGCTCCCAAATCAATCTTTCCCATCAAACCTTTGGTCCTCCCCTTCCTTGTGTGTGGATGGCTCTCTTTAGTTGCATAAGAGCAAAACTTCAGAAAGCAAGGGGATGAAGTCTGCACCAATAATTTATTGGCTTTTGGTGCTGGGTCTCTGTGACATTCATATGTACCAGCCAGTTTACTGGTGTGCAGTTTGTGAATCACACAGCAATCACTAGCCACAAACTGTAACCAACGGAAGAATGTTCTGCAGAAGCGTGCAATACTGCCTTCCCAAAATTACAAGCTATCCAGTTCCCTTACACGTAAATAAACAGGAACTTTGTTCTGTCAAAGCCCCTCTTCTTTCCAAGGGCTTGTTAAGCCATGAATTGGCTGCCCATCCTATCATCTTCAAGATTGTCCTGTGCCCTGGAACATTGGGGATAGAAGCGCTAAAGTTTCACTTTGCAATGACTTTGTTTACAAAAACATTTTTAAAAAATGTGTCATCCTGTTCACCAACATCTTTAAAATTGACTTGGGATCCCACTGTGTCAGCTCCAGCCCCAAGACTTTTAAAGCTTCTCAGAAATGAGATTTTGAGATTTTGTGGCAAGGTGAATGGAAACCAGTAAAGGTAATTATGATTAGCTAGTGGTTTACCATGGAAGTTAAGAATAAAAATACACTTAAAAAAAATCCCCTGTGTATTCTTTTCTTTCTTTTTCCTTTTTTTTTTTTTTTGCTAGTAAGCCCCTTTGACTCAGGACTGATGTTGGCATTAGAAGGCCATTGTGTGGTTAGCGATAAGTGGAATGAATTTTGTGAACTAGACAAGCTGGCATGAAGGAGAAGGCATGGAGCAGAGGAGAGCTAGACTCCAGCATATCCAGGCAGCTGTGCCTAGAGGAAAGTTTTGTTAAAGAGATGTGGCCTATTTGGAAAAACCATAAAACCCTGAAGGTCTCTAACTCTAACCCTATAATTGGTGCACAATCTACTAAAACATTTTGGATATATGGGCCTACAGTTTCTTCTTTGGAGCCCTTTAGTGAAAAGGAACATCTTCCTCCAAGAAGCAGATTCCTCCACTAACATTTATTAGTTCTTATTATAAAGACATTTCTTTTACTGCTTAACTTAAATCTACTTCTCTAAATCTACTTCTCCAAATCTAATTTTGATCTATTGGTTCTGGTCTGGGCCTCAGGAATGGTAAAGAATATGTCTACTCAGGGGTGGGATTCAAATTTTTTAACAACCGGTTCTATGGGCATGGCTAAGTTGGTGGGCATGGCTTGGTGGTTATGTTATTGGCTGGGTGTGGCCAAGTCAATATTACTCACATCGAGGCATGCATCTTCTCACCTTGCCTCTCATGACTTGTGGGGATGCTGCAACAGTCGTAAGTGTGAAAAACAGTCATAAGTCACTTTTTTCAGTGCCACTGTAACTTTGAATGGTCACTCCACACAAGCAAAGTACCAGCAAAGGAAGGGAAAAAAACTCCAGAGATGTTCCTAAGACAGGAAGTTTAGTCCTGCCAAGACTGAAATAAGGGTTAACGGAGAGGCAGTTTCTGTAAGCAACACCAGAATGTTTCCTTCCTGCCTTTCTTACAGGATTAGGCCAATAATTTCTTCTAACAACTGGTTCTCCGAACTGCTTAGAATGTTAACAACGGGTTCTAGCGAATAGGTGCGAACTGGTAGAATCCTACCCTTGTGTCTACTCCTTTTTCCTTGTAACAATCCTTTTGATATGGAAAGATTGCTATCCTATCTCTTCCCAGACTAAACACACCTACTTCATTTAACTGTTCTTTATAGGTGTTGGTTTCTAGCCCAGCGAATATTTGGTATCCCTCATTTGAATTTGCTCTTCTTCTTAAATTCTAGACCAGAAGTGGATATATTTTTCCAAGGGGGAGGATTGTCTGACCACAAACGAATTAAGAGTCAGACAATAACTTCCTGGGATTTGGACCTGGAATTTTTGTATTGTATCCCAAAAGTAATATGTGCCTTTTTAGCAACTGCATCATACTAACTAAGATAAAATTGGGAAATTATTTATTTACTGGATTCTTATCATGCCTTTATTACTTTATAAGTGACTCAAGGTTGTGAACATGCAAAACACTCCTGTCTCCTTCCCCCCCACAACACAATTTTGTGACATGGGCTGGGGAGAGGGAGGGAGGGAGGGAGGGAGAGAGAGAGAGAGAGAGAGAGAGAGAGAGAGACTAGCCTAAAGTCACCTGGCTGGCTAAATGTGCATTCAGAAATAACATTATAATGCTATTTACTATTGCATTACAATCTGATGGTAATTTATACTTCCTCCTTTTTCCTAAAACTCACCTACAGCCATTTTTATGAGTGGTGATGATGGTATCTATTCCTGAAAGGAACTGGAAACAGTCACTAGTTCTTTTTCAGGCACCAGAAAGGGCTCCTTAATTTCCAAAGTGTAAGTAGGCAACCTTAGTTGAGAGATGGGCCTCTAGCTAAATCAGTTCCCTTCTATAAATGTTGTTGACAAACTGGAGGGAGTTTTGACAAAAGTAACCAAGGACTTGTGTTTATGGATGGAAGAAGAAGATTGATTTATGACATTTGGCTCAGCAGACATTAAGGCAGTAGGAGAGCTTTGGAAATATTCCAGAAAAGTGACAGGAGGAATTACCACAAAGTGGGAGGAATTCTCACTATCTGAATTTTTCCCAAAATTGAATATAGTTTGAATGAGCATATATCTATCATAATTAACTAATAAAAATGGACACAGTTACAGCCATCTGATAGCCAACGCAGCTGGTTCAACTTTAGGTTTTCAAAAGATGATGAAGTCACAGCAGATGGCAACACCTGGCTGACCCTGACTGATCTTGAAAAAATTGAAAAGTGTTGGACTTAGTTAAAACTTAGATGCAAGAGAAGGACACTGAGAAACCCTAGAGGATGAGGAGGTAGAAATCACATGCCAGGGGAAGCAGGAAAACTCATGTTGTTTCCAGGAAAAATATATGGACATGTCCACAGGTGTGGAATTTGATTTAAAGGAGTGAATAGCAATGACAACAGCAATCTTAATAGTACGTACTTATTGGTATAAGCATATTGATTCAGTTATACCTATGACTATGGATCATTACATGGCCAGGGCAAAATTTTGCTTATTTTCAAACATGCCAAACATTCTTCCTTATCAAGTGTTATAAATGAAAATGATCAAGGACTTGCTTTAAAAAAAATTTACTAAAGGATTTTGCAATCATTTTAAAAATGACAAAAACAGAAGAAGAAATAGAAAAAAAACATAAAAGAAAAAGTGAAGAATAACAAAAAAGAAAGAAAAAGAAAGATGATAAAGAAGTAGCTTCCAATCTTTGCAGCAGTTACAAACATAGCAATTACCATTTCCATCCTCCCATATTACCATAATTCCTTTCTTCCCATAAACAGACCTTTTTAATCACTAAATCTCCACATTAGTAATTTGTTTTTTTAGAAAGGTGTATAAAGGGTTTCTAGTTTTTATCAAAGTAATTGTAATTCCTTTCTTGATCGAACAAGTCAACTGAACCATTTCTGCACAAACTCAGCCATCTTCACAATCTATTGTTCCATTTTTGGAAACAATCAGTGTCTTATTTTAAGGCTGGCATCTCATACAGATTGGATAGACGGTTTCTTCTTCTGCTGAAAAAAAGTCAAAAACTAAGCCAATGGTTGGCAAATTTGTTTATGAATTCTTTCTCTCGCTTCTTCTAATATAAAATAAATGTTTGTCCTGGGCCATAAAATCTCTTTAAACAAACACAGAGAGTAGTTTGTAGCCATGCTTCTTGAAAGGAGACATACTAGATGCATGCTGCTAAACTTCTAATGAACTTTCTATAAAATCAAGATGGGTGCACTGCTTATCAACTCTGATCTAATACTTTTTGGATTTGCATGTCCATGTCTGTTAGTTTCTGACAAAGCCTGTTTTATTTTGCAGATTTGGAGATGCAAACAGTATATTACAATATGTTATTCATAATGTCACTGGAGGTTTGAATGAGCATCTAAGAGATTTATTAAGCCACTTAGTACTGAGGGAAGCATTCGGTTCAGACAAATACAGAGGTTAGTCTTTATTTGTCAGATTGCTTCCTGCTTGAACAGTAATAAACTATCCCTCAGTTTATATTGTGAAATTCCTAGGCTAACAACCTTTCAAGCTACACTATTAGCAATATAAACTACCATATGCATCCATGTTTTGATCTTGTTCAGGGTTGTAGTTGGCACTGCCTAGGTGCACTAATGATGTTACCTAGTTTGGGTAATGGAACATATGCTAACAAACAACAAAGCTCAGAGAATATCAAGGACCCATCATTTCAACCATGAGCTACAAATATTCACCTTTATCAATAGAATCAAGATCACTTGAAGTGTTAGCACCACTTTATACTGCCTTGGTAAAACCACACTTGAAATATTGCATCCAGTTTTGGTCACTACAATACAAAAAAGATGTTGAGACTCAAGAAAGAGTGCAGGGAAGAGCAACAAAGATGATTAGGTGGCTGGAGGCTAAAACATAGGATGAACAGTTGCAGGAACTGGTTATGTCTAGTCTAATGAAGAGAAGGAGTAAGGATAACATATAGCAGTCACCCACGTCATGGTGGCACAGTGGTTAGAATGAGGTACTGCAGGTTACTTCTGCTAACTGCTGGCTTCCAGAAGTTTGAAAGTTCAAATCTTACTGGCTCAAGGTTGACTCAGCCTTCCATCCTTCTGAGGTGGGTAAAATAAGGACCCAGATTGTTGGGGGCAACATGCTGACTCTGTAAACCCCTTAGAGAAGACTGTAAAGCACTATGAAGTGGTATAGAAGTCTAAGTGCTATTGCTATTTGTGGGGCTACCATAGACAAAGCACCTGAGAATCAGACAAGAAGTAATGCATGGAAACTGATCATAGAGAGATCCAATCTAGATATTTCCTTCACTTATCTGAATCACTTGCAGAAGCTGAAAGATGCTTCTATGCAAGTACTGCCTATGTGTATAAACCTCTTCCACCTCTCATTTATGAAATGTACATGCTGGATGCTGAAGAAAATCATGGCAAAACAATGTGATAGCTTCTGATTGCTTTTAGAAGGAGAGGGATACATGGTTTTTCCAAACAGCAATGCTCAAACCTTTATTGAACTGAATCACCCCTCCAAAGATTAACAGTTCTGATATTTCTTTTAGAAAATATGTTTACCAGTATTGAATACAAACTATTTATAGTCTACATTGCAACCCACAAACAGTTTCCTTACGCCTTTGATAAAAACTGAAAAATATTACAAGAAGGTTGCAATACTACCCATGCTTATTATAAGTTCCCATCATTAGATTCAATGGGACCAAGTTCCACAGAACTATATTTAAATCAGAACTATAACATTAGTATATGTATATATCTCCCTTTCAGGTATCTTAATTCTCTGGAAATTTATTGTGCTTTTCCTGTTCGTTAGAAGCAGTGGTGGGATTGGAATAACTTAACAACCAGTTCTCTGGCTGGTTGGCGTGACCTTTTGGTCATGTGACTGGGTGGGTAATGTCACCCATTGCACCCAGCCCTGCCTCCTGGCCACTCGCCTCAAAGACAGAGATAGGATTCAGCCAGTTGGGGCTAATTCCACCACTAGCTGGCCCCACCCCTGCCCATTTTTTGGCCTGTTATTCGGCCATTTTCAGGACATTTTTGAGCCATTTTTGGCCTGGAAAAACATCCTGGAAATGGCCCAAAACCAGCCCAAAAATGGCCTGGAAATCAGGTTGAAAAATGAGCAGGGGTGGGGCCAGCCAGTGGTGGGATTTTCTGGTTCCCCGAACTGCACAGAATCTTAACAACCAGTTCACCCAAACTGGTGCAAACCGGCAGCAGCCCACCTCTGGTTAGAAGAGAACTGAAATTATCCCTTCTTGTTTTGTTATAAGCAAATGAATCATAATGGTGGCAAAAAAAAATCAGGAGTCTGATAGCATTTTTTCCAATTACTAAATTATATTAAAAGGGAGAAGCTTTCATGAGATGGATCTGATTGGGTTACATGTTGTGAAAGCTTATGTCTTTTAATAAAATATGTTTCCAGAAAGGTCTTCCTTTTAATGTTTTCCTTCTAGTTTTACCACGTATGTGATATCTGAAATTTAACATCTCTGTTTGGTGCAGGCCAATACAGAATGTGACATATTTTTAATTGGTAGCACAAAATGTGTAACAAGCCCTATCCTCACCCCCCCCCCCTTTTTTTTATAACATTGAATTCTAGGCCAGTCTAAACAAAATGAGCAGAGAACATGATATCATCTCAATGGCCATAAAACGCACTTCTGGGCTGAAGAAATGATGGCTGTCTACTTTCTGTGCTCAAGGTCAATACAACCAGGAAAGAGAGACAGGTTTGACCAGTTGTGTATAGCTGATTTTGACCTGGAGAGTGTATTCAAAGTTTTGGCTGCTTCTATCAGCAAGGGGGTTTGGAAACACATGCATTTGATTACCTTTATCCCTTTGAGGGGAGTGGCACCATTCTGCGTACTCCATAGGCTATCTCTGGGTGGGCCCACCATACCCACTTGCTACCAGCACTCCTTGCATTGTGAGTGCAAGAAGCTCCCTCACAACTGATTGCTCCCTTCCACTTCACCCTGTACCCTCTCTTGGAACCCTTCCTCCTATTGTGTCAGGTGAGAAAAATCAGGAGGACACATTACGTTCCAGCTCAGAAGATAAGAATTAATGGAATTCAAGGTGGGGTGGACTGGACTTGAATTGCTTATGGCAGCAGTCCTCAACCTTTCTGATTTTGTGGACTGGTGGTGGCAGCTGCGGTAGTGGGGATGTGGGGGAGAGGGGATAGTTCTGTGTGAGCAGCGAATGAGTGCGTGCATGTGTGCAGCTTGGTTTGCATGTGTGGTGGGTGCACGCACCTGCCACTTGCACAAATGGAGCTTTGTCTGTGAATTTGTCCATTACTCACATAAGTGGAGCTATGCCCACTGTTTGCACAGACAGCTCTGAACAGGCAACAGACTGGTACTGGGCCGCTGTCTGGGGGTTGGGGACCCCTGGTTTATGAGAATAAAACAATGCTAGACTGATCCCTATCTTGATGCCACCCCTGGATTTGCCTTTTCTTCATCTACAACTGAGTCATCAGAGGTATGGAGGAGAAGCATGGAACACCCACTGTTCTTTCCAAGTCATGTTTATCTGTTTCTCACCAGTTGGGTTATTTCTGAACAGAGGTATGGGATATTTTTGAAAATGTGCTAAACCTTTCTTGAGAAATAGTCAGCTGGCAGCTGCAGGTGTGGCAGCTGTGCAAGGATGGAGCAGGAGGGTGCATTAGTAACATCCCATCTCATTTCACCCGGAAACTATCTTCTGCAAGGTTGACCTGGCAGTCAGGTCAGGTCATTAGAGGATGTAGGATGAGCACTTTCTCAGAGGAAACCTAGGTCTGTTTTCAGAAATTGCCAAACCGGTTGAATGCTCAGAGCTTCTTCATTTCTGCAAGACAGAGACATGAGTTCAGACCACCACTCAAGGCTTCCCCCACTCCCATTCTGCTTTTTCTGCTATCAGGGGAACAAGCCAGGGCTATTCATTAGTGCCATTCTTGGAGAAACAGAAATCAGGTATCAGGGTAGCCAGTTTTATACTAGCTGAAGGACTCATAAATTGCATTTTAACATACCCATAGCTCCAATTATTCTAAAGGATAGAAAGCTTGATCCTGGTTTTTTTTTTTTTCATTTCTGTGAAGAAAGGAGAGATTCCTTATCAAAGTAATAATAACAAAAGAATAATCCCAGGGATCAGAATATTGATTTTCTTTTTGCTCCTCTCTGCTTTGAGATACCCCAACATGGGAACAGAAAACCTTTACTTGGCAGTAGGAGGAAAGAAGATGTGCATGAAAAGACTTGGCATTCATCAAGCATTCAAGCACTTGGCTAAGGTTGAGTTGCTGTGCATTTTCTGTGTCGGGGCTTAGAAAGTGTTGTGATTTAAAGGAATAACATGGGGCACGTATGCCTATAAATGGAAGCTGGGCTCGAAACGAGTCAGGCTGGCCTCTGCCAATGCAAACAAGAGGAAAGCAGCTGGTCTCAGAGCAACGGGAACCTAGCAAAATCCAAGTCTGTTGAATCATAGTTTTACGTTAGTTTTTAACTTCATTTGAAAGCTACATAAACACAGGCTTTGTATTAATAACAAAGTCAGCTCGGAAGTATGAAGACCTTCTGGGAAGCTCATCCTTCTGGACAGAATTAAAGGGAAGGAATGACTGTTAGTGGCCCTTTGTAAAATTTTAAATGTCTGGGAACAGTTGCAGCATGAAACTGTAACAAGGCATCAGCGGGAGTTAATAGTGTTGCTTCTAAGTAGAATTTAGAGCAGCACTCTGTGCATTCGTATTCAGAAATAAAACTCATTTTATGTGATAGAAATTATTTTCTGGAGATGTATGTATGGTTTTCATCTTGGAAGCATTACTAGGGCTTTTTAAATACATAAGTGAACCAGTAAAAAATCTTGAGCTGAAATGGATTGTGTCTATTCAATTCTCAGCCAAAGATAAGAATTCGTATTAAATCAATATCCATGCATCTTGTGAGATAAGCTATGATCATTCTGGATCTTCTGTAATGTCCCAATCCAAGTTTGCTGGGAGGAATTAGGGGGAGAGGATGGAAGTTACTCCAGTTCAACATCAGAAAACATTCCAAGCCATGGTTGCCTTTTTCTATCTGAGAAAAAAAATATATAATTAGAACAATTATCCTCCTCTATCCTAAATACCTACACATATTTATTGGACATTGGTTTGGTAGACATATATTCCAACACTGCTGTTTCTCAAAGATTATATGTCTGTGAAAGAGATGCCTAGCTTTCTACATTATTTTCCACCTTTTCTTATACCCCCTCCTGTTTTTCTAATCATTTCTTCCAAATTTCTCATGATGGTATTTTGAGCTTGCTTTTCATTGGCACTGGTCATGTGTACCCCTGCTAGGATTCTTGTCTGTTACAATACAGATCTTTCCATTTCTCTGCAACCTCTCTGGCTGCTTCCACTTCCCCATCTGAGAACTGCCAAGTTATGTTTTCCTTGGAATTTAATGGAAGTAGGGAAGCTGAGAAGGTTATTCTGATTCCCAGGGATACAACTTTTTGTTGACAAGCAGGACATTTACAAAGACCTTTTGTCAAAAGGACTTATTGTTAAAGCGAATTCTCATATTTCAATTTGGATATGAACTTATGGGGGAAAATGTGGGGCATTTTTCTGTGGTACTAACCTATCTCTGAATCCCTTGTTGTGTAGCTTAGGCCTTTCTGCCCAGGTTTCAAAGGCTTGGTGGAGAAAGTACTCTCGGATCAAGGGTTATAAGCAGAAGCAATGTATTCTAAGCAAAGCACTTCAGCTCGTGTAAATGGAGCATTGAAGTTTTCTGATTGCTCGATATTTGCATTTTCCTATTGGGTGCTTGGACAGATTATATTTCTGTTTGCTTGATTTGTATAATATTTATATCAAGAGAGATGTTGCAACCCTATTCAATCAGCATTTGGGCCAACCCAAAGAAATAATGAAGTGTATGAGAATATTATGTTCTGACTAGAGCTAGGGCTTTTTTCTTGGTGTGGTTTGATACTTTATATGAAATGTATTATTTTGAATCAGTGAATTTATATAATTAAAAAATACTTCCTGTTCTGCTGCTTGATCTCAGTTATTTTCCTCTTCCTGAGATACTGATGTGGATTAGTTTTTGAAAACAATTTTCCCTAATATCAACTAATCAGTCTGCAGTTTCTTTCAACCAATCAGAACATATTGACATAATGATATGTAATCAGTTTGACTTATAATGACATAACTAGAGCAAACAAAGATCTTTCATTACCTCATTTTTAAGACTCATCTTATCCAGGTAATTGGGGTGATGCTCCATACTTTGTTTTGGTGCAGTGAAACCATTAAGGATCAATAGCCCAATCTTAGAATTAGACTAACTTTATTGTCACTTTGACTGTACAGTAATCGGTACACATTAAAATGAAATTTCATTGCATACAGGTCTCAAAGGGTCACCATGGTAGAGGTACACCAAAAAATACTAATTGCATTAGAAAATATGTGTTGAAGCACTTCAGTTCACTCAATGTACCAAGCCATAACTAATTTGAGCTTAACTTAGCATGTAGTATGAACCAAACCAACTCTGGCTGATTCAGTAAACATGGTTAAACTGGCTTAGCACTATCTATGAATTAGATTTTTAAAACTAGACAACTACCTGCTGTTAGCTTGGGGTTATCTAATAGACCTTGATTTGCCTTACCCATGGGATATTTCAACCTCACCCTGATATTGATTTTCACGGAAAAAATGCTGAAAAGTTGGGGAGGTTTCATTTTATGAGAGATGTGTATGAAAATGCTCATCAGATGTTCTCAGGATTTGGCTTAGCATGAGTCCTGGCAAACATGACTTCCAGCTAATTAAATTAATCAATATTCTGATCCCTGGGATTATTCTGAGTCTCTCAACAAACACAACAGTTTGCAAAATTCTGACTAATGCATCTCAAGTGTATGATTTGATTTCTACTTGAGGCTTTTGGAGTGCTAGCCATTGGTTTCTCTTATTAAGTTACAGCTCACTGCACTGGATATTTTCCCAAGAGCAAGAAGAAAGGACACTGTGGTTATGATGTTATTGTAACCTGAATTTGGGGTTGGGAACAAATCTTCTACAAAGCAACTTTTTTCATCTTCTGTTTCAGCCAGCACTGATCAGATAGCCAAGGACACTGTTTTTATACAGCAATTATTAGTGACATGGTCTCTTCAGAAACAAGCAATGCTGTCTTTGTAGGAGCCGCCTACAATGCTTTTAGATGTCTGTTTCCAGAAAGGGAGATTTAGCCATCTCTTTTTCTAAAAAGTATATTTCCTATCCTCTAGAAAAGTCTGTGAACTGAACTGATAGTTTGTTTTTGGTGAATCTGCTCCTCATTTGAATTCATTTCACATCAGAACTCTTACTAATGCATGGTGTGATTTTGATCTATAATATCTGGATTGGATTCTTGGGAACTCCGTACTAAGATAGTGGGGAAAGTGGAAATTAAGTTCTTGTTACTTTCTAGAGCATTTTGATTTCTTCCCGTCTTGGGCCCAGCAAATATGGCCAGTGGCAAGGGCTAGTAAAAATTGTAACCCCAAATACATGAAGATACCAAGGCCTATTCTAACCCTGGCTTAAACTGACGACCCAGCAACTAGTTCTGGACTTGCTTAACTTTATAGCATGCACAACCTCTTGATCTGTAAAGTTAGCTCACATTTTATCTTCAAACAGGGCAAGGAAAGTTAATGCAAGGAATATTAATTAGCTCCAGATTATCCAGTCTGCCCTAGGGCTGTGTGGAAACTTAAATCTGAGTCTCCTGGGCCCAGCCCAACCCTTCAAGGTCATTAGTTGGCAAGTAAAGGAAGTAAAGACATAAGAATCTCTCCTGTGTGAAATGTGTGGCCTCCAAACCAGCTGGGGGAGGGCAAGAAATTCAAGATAGCACTCTGACTGCATAATTGAAGCCTGACTTCCTTTTTATGTGCATCACACATTAAAAAGGGGTCAAGGCTTTGATTATGTGGTTGTAGCCACCATCTTGACTTTTTTTTGAACTTCCTGGGTCACAGCAGAAATCATTTTCATATATTGGGCAAGATTTGAACTGTCTATTTCCAATATATCCTAACCTTAAAAATTGTGTTCCCAGAAAGAAATTATGCCACCAAAGTCCCAAACTCTGAATCCAGAAACATTTCGTCTCCTTTCCCTCTTTCAAACCCTTTTCTCTCGGCCTCATCTTTTTTCTCTCCAAGGAACCAAGCTGTGTCTCTGCTGTTGCTTTTTTCACTGGACAAGTTCTGAACTGTGAAAACAGGTAATTTCCATAATTCTGCAAATATTTGTTTCTGTGTTGCTGAAGTGCACTTATCTATCTCTTATTTCCATGACTTCGGTGGCAGATATCTTACAGGAATTAACAACTGAAGAGTTTAGGAGCATGGAAGGAAATAATACAAAAAGTAAGTATAAAAATATAAAAAAAAATTATTCTGAATCAGGCTATGTATATCTCAAACTGGGCAAGGCACCAACAAGGACTTGGGCAGATACTCCACAAGTTGCTTCTTGAATTTGAGATGACCTTGTTTGAACTCAAAGCATGGAAAAAACAATATGAGCCAGTTTGTTCTAGAGATTAAGACACTAGGCTAGAAACTTGGAGACAGTGAGTTCTAGTCCCACCTTAGGTATGAAAGGTAGCTGGGTGACTTTGGGGCAATCATTATCTCTCAACCCATGGTTGTTGGTGGGGAAAATAGAAGGAGGAAGGAATATTAGGTATGTTCACTGCCTTGAGTTATTTATAAAAATAAAAAGGGATAACAACTAAATAATTAAATAAATAAGTGCTGCACCACTAAACTATGAGCCCAGCAGCATTTTTTTTAAAAAAAACAACAACACTATGCATCTATTAGGTTGAATAGGGTTAGTAGAAATGTCCATGTGCATCCTATTATTAATTTAGATCTTCAGTTTTCTGATTACCAGTTTTAATTCTGAGATCACCTCTGTATCAAGAAAAAAAATCCAGGATTGTCCCTGAAATTAACTCAAGGAGTTAATTTCAGCAGGAAAAAAGACAAAACATGATAAAGGAGTGAACATAGATATTCTATAGGTGGCTATTGAATGTGGGCCTCTCATGAGGAGGACCATATCCTGTTTCTTACCCAGAAGCTAAGGAGCAATTCTACAAGAATGTGAAAAAAGGGTGCTTGGACTTCTATCTGTAATTCCATATTCTATATCAAACAGATGATATGCAGTATTTTTTAATGAATAATTTTTTTATTAAAAATTATTTTACAAATATATTTTTAAAAAAACTACAGAAGCATAGAAGAAGAAATAGAAAAAAGGTGACAAACATGAGAAAAGGTGAATAATAATAAAAAAGCAAGAAAAAGATTATAAAGAAGCCAAGTCCAATCTTCTCTGTGACAGTTACAAGCATAGAAATTACCATCTTCACCCTCCCAAATTGCATATTACAGTTTTTTTCTTCCAATAAACACATCTTTTTAATCAATATACTTCCAAATCAGTGATTCGTTTTTATCCAATTTCAGCAAACAGTCTCTAAACGGTTTCCCATTTTTAATAAAGTAATTGCCAATTGAGCCGTTTCTGCAGAATCTTCCCAATCCATTTCTTCATTAATGATGCCTTCCATCTTTGTGCATGTTAATAGCCTTGCTGCAGTTGTCCATGACCTTGTGGTATTTTCTAACAAACTAGAGAAGAAACAGTTCAGTGAAGATGCCATGCATGATAAAATAGAATGGGAAATGGCTCAAGGAAGTAAAATCTAAAAGAAAGATGCAAGATGGAAAGAGGGGCCTTTGGTGCTCTCTGAGCTTGCTTGTTTTCTTTTAGATGTTTCATTACCCAAACTAGGTAACATCATCAGTGGTAGTAAAGAGTGGAGTTTGCTCTCAGTTTATATTCTAGTGTCTTGTCCTATCAGTATTGCTGGGGGGATGGTCTTAGCGGTTCTTTGGTTGGACTGTTTGCTGTTGACTTCTTTGATTGGGGTATTGTTTACTTGGTTGTTGGTCTGATGTTTATCTTGGAGTAAATCTATATTAATCTGGGGGCTGATTGATGGTGGAGAGGTGCTTGAGTTTTTTTGTTCCTTTTTTGGCTAGTTGAAGATGAAAATACTATCTTTAAAAATCCCTGCAAAGGACTACTGAATGTCATGTTTTTATGGAACAGTTGTAATGCCAGATTGCTGTGGATTTTCAAGGTAGCCTTGCAAGTGATGTTGCCAGATTTCCTTGGAAAAGAATGGATGGAGGGTGCTTCTCCATCTCCTGTCTGCAGAGAGGTGGTTGAAAAAAGTCCAGATGGTGGCTACAGTCAGACCCTTCCTTTTCCCCCCCTCATATACAGTATAACACATATAAAACAGGATATGGTTTTGATGGTATGGTTGTGGCTATCAACTTTACTTTTTTTGGATTCCCCAACCTTTGCTCTCATCTCATTATTACAGTTGTAGTTACATTAGTTAATATTGCATTAATAATAATAGTATTAAACATTAATATTTTATTCTATGATACAGTGATACTTCTCATTGGAAAATCAATGAAACAGAGTTAGTAGTAAGGATTTCAAATTTCATTTTTTCCCCTCATAAATTCTACTATGGACTTATAATAAAGTCAGAAAATATAGAAAATGGAACATATCATCAATCCTTTGTGACAAGGCCAACGTGTGAATATTGGTTAAGTTTTTTTTTTAAATGAAAATAGCAGATTTTGTACACAGGTAGTCCTTGATTTATGACCACAAATCAAGTTTGGAGGTTTGATTGCTAAGTGATGTGATCATTAAGTGAGTCATCACACAACTCATCTCAATGTTACAACCATTTTCACTGAAGTTGTTAAGCAAATCACTGTTGTCGTCACACTACTCATGTACATGTTAAGTGAATCCAGCTTCCCCAATTGACTTTGCTTGTTGGAAACCAGCTGGGAAGGTTTTAAATCATGCTCCCATGACCACAAGACAGTGCAACTGTTGTGAACGCTAGCTGGTTGCCAAGTGCAATCATGTGACCCGGGGGTGGTGTGACAGTCATCAATTTGCGAATGGGTTGTAAGTTAACTTTTTCTGAAGCTGTCGTAACTTTGAAGCATTGTTAAATGAACAGTTGTAAGTCAAGCACTACCCATATTCACATTTCCTTTTTGCCAACTGCATCTTTCTTTTTGATACACACCAACTTAAAAAAACGAACAAACCTGTACTCGGGATTCATCTCAGAGTTAAACATGAATGCCTCCTAGCTTAATTTCATCTCAGCAGAAAGAAAGTAAACAATGAGAACAAATGTGAATTGCATCTCTTCCTCTCTGTAGTGCAAAGAGAGCTTAGACAGGGTTGCATCACTTTCCCAGAAGGGCAGTGATAAAACTCCTACAAAAACCTATTGCTTCTGATGAAGCTTCCTGCTTTAATGAAGAGTAAGCAGAAAAGGCTTTTATTTTGCATTACAAAGGACACTTGTTTTAGTAGAGCACATTTCCTGGACATAAGTCTTATTGACCACAATGAGGCTTCCTTCTTCTGAGTCAACAAGTTGTGTAATGCTACACTGCAGATGTTTTCACGTGATGAGATTTTTCTCTGTTTAACCAAACTGACAACTTTTAAAAAGGGATACACAGTAGGGTAAGTTAGTTTTCATCATAGAAACATCGATGGTCCTGTTAATGATTATACTGGGTGTGTTTTAAACAAATATATATGCGTCAGTCTATATATAAAACAAATCGAATGTTTTTATTTCTGCTTTTTTGTATATATATTTATTGATGGGCAATGGTTTGATTTTTTTCTTTCTTTTCAAAGCAAAAAAACCTCCTGCACATTCATAAGCTTTCATCAGACGTTGTTTCTCCTTTAGAAAACTTCCTGGTTTTGATTAGGTTGCCACAATGAGGGTTGACTCATACATTCTCACACCTGAAGCCAAGGTAATTGGCTAAGAAACTTTAATCATAAACTTAAGAATTAAAAAAAATGAAATAAAAAAGCTAAGTAAGATTGTTGATTTATAAAGATAAGTAGATTGTGGGTCCAGATAAAATTGGAATATTTAAACTTTTGCAATCAAATATTGGAATTAGCTATAAAGAACAAACAGCTACTCATGGGAAATAGATTCTGTTTTGGTTTTTACAAGACAAAATGAAGTCAGGCAATATCATGATTTCAGAAAATGGATTCTAAACACGACTACATTTTTAGGGAGAGGAAAAATTTACATGCCGGTAGGATATTTCAAAATGTTATAACAATGAAAATATTAAAAGTGACTTGAGTAATGGAATATGGAATCAGAAAATAGTAGCAACGATGTCAATAATGATGTCTACTTCTATGAACAGATTATCCCCAAAATATGTTATTGAAGAAATGACAGATATAGGACAAATTTTACATGATAAGGAGTGATGGTACTGGAAGTGGATCTATAACTAAAAGGCTAAGAGAATGACTTAGAAAGGGAATTCACTGAATTTAGAAAAGAAACAGGCTATTTTTTTTTTAATTTAAAAGGGAAATGCAAAGAACAAAATGAGAGTGCACTAATAACTATTTCCTACTGGAATTACAAAAAGAGGCTTGTTAAAGCCTTAAAGAACTTTGAGATGGGACAAAGAAGAAATGAAGGGAAATCAAATCCTATGACAATATTTGAATGAACTAAAGATTAAGACTCTTAGAAGTAAAAGGAAGGAATAGAAAGTTTATTTGATCAAGGTTAAAACAATATATGCTGTTACTTCTGGCAACTCTTTATGGACTTTCTGCTGACACCAGGATGGAAAAAATAACGATGTTTTATCGATTTGTTTATAGATAACAAATGGGTTAGGGAATGAAGACATAAACGTATGTAATCTGAGATGGGTGAAGTATTGTTAAATTGGTTTATATTCTTGCACCTTTCACTCTTTCTTTCTCTAAGTTTAGTTTGAATCAGATTTTATTTTATAGTCAAGTTTCATACATACATATACACATTCACACATATATGCACACATACACATATCTATATAAAATCACATATGTCCCCCTTCTCTAACAAATAAAACAAAAGACTATGTATTTACTTCATGATTCAAACTAATTTTACTTCTGAACTGCTTGCTTTGACATGAAGCTATTTTTTTACTCCAACAGAAGTTAGTAACAACACAATAATATTATAAGAAGATGAAGATTGTCCAATTTTGGAGAAAAGAAGTAACCCTTTGTTGCTAATCCCCTTTATATTTTGGTAATGTTTATATTTCGTGGCTGGCTTTTAAAGAAAAATACTTCTAATTGTAATTGTATTATATGTAATTGAGCCCAAAAGCCGTGGTGGCGCAGTGGTTAGAATGCTATATTGCAGGCTAATTCTGCAGATGGCCACTGCCAGCAGTTTGGCAATTAGATTCTCACTGGCTCAAGGTTGACTCAGCCTTCCCTCCTTCCAAGGAAACCACTTAGAGAGGGCATAAAAGACACTGAAGTGGTATATAAGTCTAAGTGATATTGCTATTGCTACTGGCAGGCATTGCTGCCCCTTCAGTAGCAATACTTCCTCTCAAAGTTCATCGATTGACAGGATGAGGAACATTAGTAGAAAAGGAGCATTTACAAATTTGTGGGAAAGGATCCATTCCACTTACCCCAACTCTTAGAGTTGGAAAGGCTGGCAAGCATGGGAATGCAGCAACAGGAGAACAAAAGGGTATGACAATAAGGGCAAAATCTTTGTGTGTCCGATCATACTTGACCAATATTTCTATTGTATTCTATTGTGTTCTATTCCATTCCATTCTATATGGGGACAAAGGGCCAATCTCTGTGGAAGACACAACTCTACCTTCTGAGTGGACACAACTCTACCTTCTGAGTGGAAAAAAACTAATCATTCCCTCTGATTGTAAGGGAGCTTCCAAGCACTAGAAGCTCCTTCTCATTCTACCAATCCTAGCATTTTAGAGAGAAATGCTTTCAACAACTGATATGTGATATTTGTCTTTCTGCAGTGTGTGTTTTTTTTAATCAGGGCAGCCTGATCTGCCTGAATATGGGACAGAGCATACTGCTTCCATTTTAGCCTTTCAGCCCCAATCCAGGAGCCTTCGCAGGCAGTCGCTTTCGCGACAAATTGTTTTTATGTTAAATTTATATTTACTGACAAAGAAATAAAGGCCAGTGTTATGTAGTATAGACTCACTTAGGAAATATCAGTTATTGAATCAGTTATTGATCAGTTATTGAATGCTTTATAGGCATTCTGTTTCCTTTTTATGGCCAGGAACCTGGGACCAGTCAGCTTAGATCTCTGAAATCAGGGCAATTATCTCTCTCAACTGAGTGCCCAAAGAAGCGTTGCTTGCAATCTAACCTCAGTGGGTGTATGGGTGAATTAGATTCCCACAATAAAGGGAAATAGTTCAGTTCTCTTCTCTGCCCATCCTGATTCATTCCCATCCGCATCTATCTATGTTTTTTTTTTTAATGATGTAAAATACCACACCTGGCCCTAGAAATGTTTTGTAGAGATTCTCTTTGTTGTGGCAATCTGTTCTCCCAGCTTTCTGGAAAGAACCGTGGGACATTTCCAAATGGCAAGACTTTAAAAAATTCTTTGATTGTGGTGGATAATCAGAAGTATAATATAACTCTTCTGAAATGTTCCCATGTTGTAATCAATTAGTTGACAGTTTGGAGATGAGCACACAATAATCTCTTGCTTTTCCTACACTTGCAACATATTGGATACTTTTAGCCAACATTTGGTACACTCCCACTCTTTGCAATCCTTAATAGAGTTACGTTTTATAATCTTCCAAGGTTTACAATTCTGATAAACCCTTCAAGGATAAATCTGTGCTGCCCACTGATTGTTACTTCCTGCTTTATTTTCGCAGGCTGCATTCCACTGTCATCCCATTTATTTTCCCTGAGATTTTCTCACTGTAACGAGAATGCAATCCAAATTCAAGTGTGAGAAAACCCTTAGTCTTTCAAGGCTAAGCTGAACTCCTGTCTTGTTTTGACTCTAGATTTCCTTTGGAAGTTAAAACAATATCCTTTGTCCACAGGCTGAACACATCCTCCTTTGCTTTCTTGTCATATCAAATAGAAACACTCGACTACTTCTCTTAAAGCTGAAATTTGGGATAGGATGGAGTAACCTGTCACCTTCCTCAACCTGAATTTCATCTGCCACCATCCTTTATTGGCTGTAAACATTATTTGGGGAATCATAAGTTCCCAACCTGCAACTTATGGACTTACTCTGAATTTAGCCTTCAGGTAGGACTGGGCTGTCTTGTATTTCATTGCAGCCATTTAAGAATTATTCAAAGAATTCACTCCATTCCTGTTTTTATTAAAATATTGGTAGGCTACTGATTTGAAAGGACAGTGCCTCAAGTTTTCTTTCGGGTTGGGGATAGAGGGAGGCAGAAGAGATTAGCAATGTATACTGTGCCCCATTTATGAAAAACAATTTCCACTAAATTTAATAGGAATGTCAAGAAAACACATTAAAAAACCCTAGAAAAATAAACCAGAAAAAACAAAATGTTGGAAAGGAATGTTTCTGTGAAATGTTTTCTTCTCAGGCTATGGCATAAAGAAGCCTCCAGGAACACTGCAGCAACACAAAAACAGAAGCACTTTTGGCTAGCTACAGGGAATGTTTTGAAGCTGGTATTTCTGTGAAGGGAGGTGTTACAAAGTACTGTTTGAAAGGGTACCCAGATTTCTGCACCTGCTGTATTCACTGTTTTGTTGTGTTGATTGGGTAAACAATTGCACAGAAATAATAAGTAGGCATAGACATTCACAGAAAGATGACATGTTAAACCATGAAGAGATTGTTTCAGACTCTGTTCACTTAGGGAGTCATTGTAACAGAAACTTTGACCAGGCATGTCTAAACCCCTGTCTTCAACTGGAGCAAAATGGAATCTCTGTTTATAAAGGCAGGACTATTTTTTCCTCAACTTTGTGTTCTGCTTTTTGAGAATTCAGCATCACCTGGATTTTTATCTCATGTACAACCCATTTCTCTGTCATAGTCTGATCCTAGATGACAATCTTGGAGCTGAGGAACAATTAACAAAAAAAAAAGTCTTTGGTTTGTTATAGAACTCAGAATGGAGCTCATGTCAAGAGAGAAATCCCTTGTATTTCTATTTTGATGTGAATTTGCTTAATTATCTTTTTTTTTTTAAACCGTTCACATAATTTTCAACACAATTTCTAAGTCAAAACAAGTGAAGTATACTAGAAATCCGTGGGCCTGAAATGGAAGGCACGTTCATATTCTAGTTGAGATCTGAACAAACCATCATGTTTCAGAAGTTCAGAAACCATCATGTTTTAGAACTTCTGAAGTTGTTTGAATTGGCTCTAGCTCAGTGGGAAAAAAAATCAGGAAAGTTTTGGTTTTCCAGGTTTCTGATGAAATAAAATTCAGATGGCATCCTGAGTGAACTGAGTGGGGCAAGATTGGTGGGCACTGCTCCTTTCTCCTGTACTCTTCTTGACATCTTTTCCCAGGATATATTGGAATCCACTGGCGTTCAGCAGCCAACAAATTTCAATAATAATAACTTTGTTATTATTATTATTAAATAAATTTGTTATTAAATAATGATATTCTCCTCGCCTGCCTGTTCCCCCACTATCTGATCCTGCTACCACTCCTTCCCTCCCTCTATTTGTTCCTGCCACTTATGTACTGGTGTCTGCTTCTGTCCCTTATTGCAATACTCTATTGTACTGTTTTGCAACTTTGGCAACTTCATGGTATGTGGACTTCAACTCCTAGAATGCTGATTGGGGAATTCTGCGAGTTGAAGGGCACACTTCTTGAAGTAACGCTACTTTGAGAAATGCTTATCTATTTGTATGGAACAAGGTACTGACCTGCTAGATCCCGCACCAATCTTCCAAGCACCTTCCCTTCTTCCCTTCCTTCCTTCCTGGTCCTCACCTCAGCCTTTACCACCACATTTTTTCCCCCAAATTCCCCCCAGCTTGTCTCCATTGCTGCTTTGAATGACTATGTTTTTCTTGGTATCTAGAACAAAACACATCTCAACACATCTGCACACGTTTCTATGCATGAAATGGTAACAGTAGTAGTCATGGCACTATTAAAATAAAGTCCAACGGAAGGAGTTTCTTCAAAATATATTTCATGGGACTTGGGCTTTTTCAAAGCACAACATGAGTGCTTAAAGTGACTTCATTCTGAGTGTTTTGTTAATCAAAGCTCTGTGATTGGGTAGTTGTTTCCTGGCTTATAAATAGTTGGGTTTTTTTCCCCCAAACCTTTTTCCAGCCTTTTTAGTAACAATGGAAGGAGGCAGACTGGGTTGCTTGGTTGAGCTTTGGCAGGTATGTGCATTGTGTCTTGTTCCTGTATTATTCATTTATGCAATGAAAAAGAACCAAAAGACAAAACACCATGCCATTTTGAATTTTCAAGGTTGGAACACAAACAACTTGAAATGTTTGAGAGAGAGATTTCTATTTTATGCACCCCTAATCCCTAGCACTAATAAGAATATATATTAAGGAAAATATGCAAAAATTGAGAAACTTTGTAAACTTCACTGTAGGTTAGGGAAAATGCATTAAGAAGATATTACCTTAAGTGCAAAGCACATACATTAAGGAAAATATATATGTATAAATCAATATGTTAGAAAAAAGTTGTTTTGTGTGTGTGTGTGTGTGTGTGTGTGTTTGCATGTACACTCCCCCCCACAAAATAAGACCCAACTGGAAAATAAGCCCTAGCATGATTTTTCTGGATGCTCATAATATAATCCCTATTCAAAAAATAAGCCCTTGTTAAGATCATCAGCCAGACAGATACATTTTAGTACCATATTTTCCCCAGAATAAGATCTAATTGGAAAATGAGCCCTAATATGTCTTTTGGAGCAAAAATTAATATAAGATATTAATATATATTATTTTGGGGGAAACACAGGTATGTGTGTATATGTTTGTGTGTGTGTGTGTGTGTGTGTGTATTCCACAGTATATTTGAGAACATCAAACTAAAATATGCACAATATTTGTTTTTTTAAAAAATAGATTACAACAATATTTTGTGCCCTTTTAAAACAAAAACAAATCCCAAATGAAAAAAAAAACCCTGAGTGAAGCCAACTTCAAGGATTCCACCATTTTCAAGCATATGTCTTCCATGCTTACATTCCATTTTGTATCCACAGGTCTCAAAGCTTTTATGAATCAAAAGCATAAAAACCAATAGTTACACATGAATTTCAATCCCTGTTACATATTCACATTACTTTTCTCTCCTCTAAGAGTCACATTTCTTAATGCTTTATTTTCATGCTGAGATAAGCAGAATGAACTCCTGTCAGAAAATTCTGATGTTGGAATCACTGGGATTTGTGACATCTGGCCAACAGCACGTTAGCAGGATAGCCTGAAGGCAGAAAAAAAAGGTTTTTTTGCATCTTTCTTTCCTTTCTGACAATTGTTTTAAATATAGTTCTTTTTCTGCCATTGCAAATAGTGCTATGATCTAATTATTCTGCGGGCTTTAAGGTGGAAACCTGGGGATGTATGCTGAATTTATAGACTTTTTCAGGCTGCCCCTTCCATACCCCTACCTTTTCTGATTTTAGCATCTCCAAAGCTGGAAAGATTTAAGCTTCCACAAAGACAGACAAGCAAATCTGGTGTTGGATTGTTCTTTTCTGAGGATGGTATTTTTCTTCCCTGCAGCTTGGAGGGGGAAAATCTGACTAACCCTACAATCCTGAAACTCTCTTCTTGAGTGTCTTTCTTTTTAACATGCAAGTAGCCTTTAAATGCAAGTAATCTTCTTCTGATAATTAAAAGTAAGTCCAGAGTAGCCCAAAGTCTCAACTTTAGAAGATATATTTTTTCTTAACACATCAACAAAGAGGAGGAATTCAATTTAATGTCTGGAGTGATTCTTCTAAATCTCTCTCCTCTACATACACAAAGCATCCCAGGCTAAGATATTCTTATCTGAGAAGATACATGTTCAATGAAAGATTCATTTATGATCCAGCACACTGGACTTGCTCATTAGACAGTTAGTGGACTCTTCAATAGACACAGGTAGTGCTTTTCTTGAAAATATGTAAATGCCCAGAAATACACATTTTATAGTTTACTCACTTCCAGTTAAAGGAATAACATTATAGCTTCTCATTTCCTCAAATACATGCAATGCCATTGGAAATCAACTCATTTGTTCAGCCAAATTTAATGTCCTTGACTGAACAAACACTTCATTGGCTTCATCATCTAAAATAGTAGCCATAAAAGTCTTGGCAAGGGGTCTCTCTCAATCTCTCTCTCTCTCTCTCACACACACACACACACACACTCGCTGCCTCTCTGCCCCCTCCCTCACACATACTGTGTTTGTTTGTATCACACTTTGTAAACTCTTATGGAATGAAGTTTCTAAAATTAGAAACTGCAGGAGAATGCCATTTCATTGTAGGAGGAAAAGAGCAGAAGGCCAGGGACTGCAACTTAATGGCAGGACTTTTTTCAATGTCAGAATTGTCAACTGAAGTTAATGGCCCAAGACAGAGCTTTGTGTGTTATACTCCTGAGAAAAGAACAGGGTTTTTTTGTGTGTTTTTTTAACATTCTGGAGTATTCACAATGCAACATGTTGGGAAACCAAAACTAACATGTGTTGAAAAGGTAAACAAAGTTTGAGTTTGTTAGGATGTGGATGGGAGACCAACTGGAAATCCAGGCTAAATTGATCAATTGAAAAAAAAAATGTAGGAAATCATGTCCATGTTGCTGCCATGAAAAGCACATATACCACTTTACAAAGTGACAGAAGCTGAGTTCAAATTAAAGATTTTATTGTCCTTATGGATTTTTAAGTTTTTAAAAAGTAAGGGGTAAACCTCTAGGCTACCCACAAAGTAATATTATAATGTTTTAAATAGTCCCATTTGGAGCAGGTTGGGAACAGGTGAGTCCAGATCCATGAAATTTGCAAAACATTAATTCCATCTGAATATAGAAAAGGGAACATATTCAAAAAGAGACTGACCCTCTGGATAAAATATTGGTATTTTTAAGTATTTTTCTGGGAACCACTGAGTAGAAAATTGGCTGCATTTCAGCAGCAGGAAAGAAATGTTAACATTCTGAATCACTGTGAAACACAGAGACAGAGATGAAAAAATGCTATTCTACTCGTTAATCTTCAAATTCTGTGTTCTCTCATAATGAGGTTCTTTAAATCATTTCTCTGTTTCTTCTCTTAATCTTATGCAATGTATTAATCTGGTATGGTGAGGTAGGCATCCTGTGCTCTCCATCTGGTTTGGGGTTTTACTTTCTACAACCCAGTGTTGTTCTTATTGGCTTGGGGTGATGGAAAATGTAGCAATAGCAATAGCAGTTAGACTTATACACTCCTTCATAGTGATTTACACCCTCCACTGTTTACAGAGTCAGCATATCACCCCCAACAATCTGGGTCTTCATTTTACCGACCTCGGAAAGATGGAAGGTTGAGTCAATCTTAAGGCAATCAGGATCGAACTACTGGAAGTCGGCAAAATTTGCCTGCAATAGTCCATTGTGACCACTGTGCCACCGCAGATATAGGCCCCAGTTACCCCTCCTTCCTCTGAAGTACCAAGATTTTGGGGTTGGTGGGTTTTAGAACAACCTTTGTACTTTTGTAATGTTTTAAAATGATTTTCTTTGTTCAATTTTATGTCAGGGCCAGCCCAACCACAAGGGGAAAAGGCTTTGTCCAACTTAGTTTCAGATTTTTGAGAAGAGTGACAAATGCTGGTTGTACCCAGGACCATCATTAAGACAGGCACTGGAGAAACTAACAGTGGCACCGATCCAGCAAAGATTATATTTGCAGAAACTAACTCCAGCGTTTTCTCATTTGACAACTGAAAGCCTAGCTTAGTATCTTTGTGCATTGCCATCCCCACTGCATTCTTCACTGCCTCGGCAGGAAACCCTTGATATATCAAAATCTCTGAATATGCATATGTGCACACACGCTCCTTCCTTCTCCCGCCATACTTAGGTTGCAACCATGACTCTTTCAGAGATTCCATCAACAGATAAGTTGTTGTTGATGCAGACAAGGCAATTGCTGGCTGGTTGAATCATCTCGGTCACAGAGTCTGTGTATGAGATAAGGCAGAAATAATTCCACAGGAAGAGGTGATAGCCAGCATCCTGGAGCCCTGCAATAGAAACATTGACATTTATGAACTCAGGCATTCATAAACAAAAAAGCTTGCAACTTTGGCAAAGAGAGAAAGTGGAAGAAAGAAGGAAGAACAATTGTGGCCTCTCTGGCAATCTTATATCAGATACTGGAATCTTAAGGAATCTCATTAAATCAATGATTCTCTCAATTCTCTGCATCCTTATGCTGAGTTTTTAAATTCCACTTGGAATCAACACCAAGCCATCAAAGTAAATTGATAGTTCTTGTGCTTAACCTTTTAGTCCATGCATTCTGTCACTATTTTATAATATAATCCCACACTGGGGAATGAACCCATGGCATGAATGGAGCTTAGCAATCACCATTTTGACCTGGACACCATTTTCTCATCAGAAGTTTTGTGCCCTTGAGAAATTAAAGACCTTTACTGTATATAATAATTTTCCATCAATTTGAAGGCTCCCTGCCTTCCAACATTTCAGTTTAAATCCCAGAGGAAGACATGATATAGAAAATCTTCCCATGGAGTTTCTTAAATTGGGAAATGAGATTGTCCAGGAATTCTGCAGAATCAGATATGTATGCAACAAAAGCAACAAAATGTCACATGGTTAAACAAAACCCAAAATCAGCCCTCCAAATCAACCTCCTGTTTAAATATTATTGCTTTGAGTGGAGTTGAAAAGGGGAGGGGGGACTTTTGTTTTGTTTTTAGCCTTCCTGAATCTTAAAGTTGACTCCAGCAGGGAATTAAAAGCCTTAAAAATGTTTGCACTACATTAAACTAGGTCAAAGGAAAGATTATGCATCTTCTTGGATTTTCAGTAACAACAAAGAAATTGATTCATGGATGTGAACTGGCCACTGTTCAAATAACTCTAATATGTTCATAGAATCTAAGTTCCTTTTTTCCCTCTATAAACAATAGAAAAAATAAAATTAATATTAGATAAAAGATATGGCAGTATTTTTCTTCTGAAAGATTTTTCAGAAAAAGATGTTTAAGAGTGACCATTTCTGAAATAGATTTCCAAACAAAAATCCAACAAAAACTTTACAGAAAGGATGGCTGGGACGTGCAATTTGCAGCTCACCCATGTACAGACTCTTAATCAAGGACCATTCTGGGTGTATCTGTTTGTGACTTTTGCAAAATCTATTTCCATTTTTTTTAACATTATGAAGTCTAAGTAGGAATCTAGAGAGCAATACCAACATTAGACTGCAGTCAACAGTAGAAACTTCATGCATACCCAACTGAAAAGTAGTTAACTTTAAAGTCCTTGGCTCTGTAGAAGTAAATAGATTTGTATTATTTCTGTACTTCTGCATCAGATCTATCTCAGCTTGAACCTCTAAGCAAGAACAGTCCTTAACTCCATTCATTGTAAGGTCTGGCCTATATTCTTCCATGAAGCCCTGGGTGTGGAAATATTTCAACTCTTTTGTCTCTCCATTGAACTTCACTTTCAAATCCAGTGGTCATTGATCACCTCATCTTCTGGGATGGCAAGGGCCAGTGGCACTGCAGGGGCCGATGGTGCTGGAGTTGGTGATGCAGCAGCTTGCCTCGGTCTTCATTCAGGAACTTTGTCCTGTTGTTCTGGGAGTTTGTGAGCTATAAGTTTCCCAAATCTTTCTCTGATGAAATTGACCACTTGGTCAATTGCTGCAGCCTGGGCTTCCTTTTTGGGCCATCCCAGATTGGGTCTTCTATCCTATCCTATCCTATCCTATCCTATCCTATCCTATCCTATCCTATCCTATCCTATCCTGTCATGCCTAAACTATATATCCTCCTCTTATAATCACTTGCGCATCATATTACTATTATTCTGGGTCCGCATATATAATAAAGATTCAATTTGATCCAGTAGTACAACAATGCCAATAAGTGCAAAAGAGAAAATCAGTCTATTAGACCAGTGGTGGGATTCAAATTTTTTTACTACCGGTTCTGGCTTGGTGGGTGTTGTTGTAGTTGAGCAATGAGAGGCTAGACCAGGGCTAGGATGCAACAAGACTTTATTGTAGCAATTAAGGACTGAACGTGTTAGCTCTGCCTGGAGCAGGCTCACAGCGATCAGCGGCTGGCCGGACCCTGCAGCTGGCTTTTATAGCCGGCTGTCGAGGGAGGCCAGCCAATGAGGGGCAGCAAACGCCCCCGCAGCATGAACGGACCTGGGTGGGGACTTTGGCAAGTTCCAGGGACATAACACCCCTTCCCCCCAGATGCGAACACGCATAGTCACTTAAATAAGCGGGCGGTCTGTGCTGGCGCCCCGAGCGTCGTAACTCCAGTGAGTTACCAAGTGTCTCAGAGTTCAAGGAACCCGGTGGGGTTGGTGATGGGGTGCAGCCTCACTCTGAGGGTTGCACAGGCACCGGTGTGGTGCTTCTGGTTGGCGATGTCGTGGCCCCGTCTACTGGTGCCGGTGGCGGACCCATCGGGCAGTCCCGGTCTACTGCCAGCTCCCCTGGTCCAGGTGGTGGTGGCGCAGAGGCTCTGGCATGGTCTTCGATGGGAGCTTGGTGTGGCACCTGGGGGTCGACCTGAGCCCACGATCCGACATTGGCAAAGGTACCCTGTCGCTTCCTTAGCTGGTCCAGGTGTCTTCTCCAGATGCGGCCGTCTTCCAGCTGGACTCGGTACGACCGGGGGCCGGTGATGGCTACTATCACTCCTGGAATCCACAGTGGGTCTCCGGCATAGTTCCTCGCAAATACATGTTCCTGCAAGACAAAATCTCTGACCCCCGTCATTGAAGCGAGAGGGGTGTCACGGCAATAGTGAGGGTGGAGCCTATCCAACACAGTTCTTAGGCGTCTACCCATTAGAAGTTCAGCAGGGAATTTGTTGGTGACCATGCAAGGGGTCGAGTGTTGGCTAAGCAAGAAACGGGAGAGTCTGTGATGCCAATCTTCTTTGCTGAATCTGGCCAACGCTTCTTTTGTGGATCTAACGGCTCGCTCTGCCAGTCCGTTGCTGGCGGGATGGAAGGGAGCCGTGAAGATATGTCGGACGCCAAGATTTGTGGCGAAACGGCTAAATTCTGTTGAGGCAAACTGGGGGCCGTTATCCGAAACTATGGTATCTGGTAGCCCGTGTGTTACGAATAGGCGAGTTAGAGCCTTGGTAACTGCTAGCGTGGTGGTCGTGGATAGTTGGGCCACGTCGATCCATTTTGAGTATGAATCTACGACCACCAAGAAGGTTTTGCCGTGTATAGGACCCGCTAAGTCAATGTGTAGCCTTGACCAAGGCGCGTTGGCGCTCTCCCACTTTGTGGGGTGGTGACTGGAGGGGAAGGTCTGGATTCCTGGCAGGGTTGGCATGAGCTTACCCACTTGACGATGTCGTCGTCCAAGCCAGGCCACCAGACGTAGCTCCGTGCCAATGCCTTCATCCGGACGATGCCCCGGTGGCCCTCGTGTAGTGCCTCTAAGACTGGTGTGCGAAGTGAGGCCGGAATAACAACCCGAGTGCCCCACAACAGGCAGCCCTGTATGCTAGACAGTTCCTGTTGACGGGTCTTAAAAGGTGTGAATTTGGCTGCGAGGTTAGAGCCCGGCCACCCCCTCCTCACCCAGTCCAGTACCTGGGTGATGGTTTTGTCCGTCTTGGATTTGGTGGCGATGTCGAGAGCGGTGACAGGAAGGTTGAGCTCGGTGACATCGAAGATGGCGTGGACCGGGGCCGGGTCTTCTGCTGGAGCTGGCAGGGGGCAGCGGCTGAGGGCGTCTGTGTGACTTAACGTTTTTCCTGGGCGGTGGATGAGCTTGTACGAATAAGCCGCCAGGAATAAAGTCTACCTCGTCATTCTGGGAGACAACACTTGGGGAGTCTGCTTGTCTCCGGAAAGAAGACCCAGGAGAGGCTTGTGGTCCGTGATTAGCTCAAAGTTGTGGCCAAACAGGAATTCATGAAATTTCTTAACCGCGGCCACTGCGGCTAAAGCCTCCTTGTCTATCTGACTATAGTTACGCTCTGTTGCTGAGAGCGTTCTGGAAAAGAAGGCGATCGGTGCCTCAGAGCCGTTGGGTAGTCTATGGCTTAATACGGCGCCAATCCCAAAAGGGGAAGCATCCGCGGCTAGTACCAGTGGAAGGTGTGGGTCAAATTGAATAAGGACTGCGTCAGATGTGAGCAGTGATTTGACTGCGCGAAAAGCGGTGTCTTCCTTGTGTCCCCAGTGCCAAGGTGCTTTTTTATCTAAGAGCCTGTGTAGAGGCTCTGCTACTGATGCTTTGTGAGGTAGAAATGATGCATAAAAGTTCAATAATCCCAAAAAGGCTTGTAGCTCGGCTTTAGTGGTTGGCGTGGATGCCTCATGAATTGCCTTGGCCTTGGACTCTAGGGGGTGGATGCCTGAGGCGTCAATTCTATAGCCCAGAAAGTCCACCTGTCTAGTGGCAATGGCACATTTTTCCTTTTTTAATTTGAGGCCATGCTGTCTGAACCTGTCTAACACTGCTCTGACTCTCTGGAAGAGTTGGGGTCTGTCCCTGGCTGAGACCAATATGTCATCGAAGTAGGGTACTACACCAGGGAGGCCCTGTAGTATACGCTCCATGAGGGATTGGAAGATGCCCGGGGCAACACTTACGCCAAACTGGAGACGCTTGCACCGGAAGGCACCCCTGTGGGTCACAATGGTCTGCAGTTCGGCTGTTTGGTTGTCAACAGGGAACTGCTGATACGCTTGTGACATGTCCAATTTGGCAAAAATGTTGCCAGGCTCAAAGGTATGCAATAAATGTTGAATGACCGGGACTGGGTACGCGCTAACTTGTAGAAAGCGGTTGATTGTTGTTTTGTAATCTGAACAAATTCTCAGGCTACCATCCTTTTTAAGGGGTGTGACAATTGGCGTTTCCCATTTGGCAAAGTCTGTCGGCTCAATGACCCCTTGCTTTAATAATTTATCGAGCTCTGCGTCCAGTTTAGGCCGAATGGCGAATGGGACTCTACGCGGTTTCAGCCGGACTGGAACCGCTTGGGGGTCAACTGCAAACGAGATGGGGGTACCATTATAACACCCTAACTCATTGCTGAATACGTCTGAGTAGTCAGTGAATAAGGAGTCAGTGTCAGAAGCTGAGACAGCATGGACTCCTGTTAACCCTAGGCCGAGGTAGGGGAACCAATCAAGCCCCAGAAGACTGGGGAGGTTGCCGTTAACTACCACTAGAGGCAGGTGGCCTTTAAAAGCTTTAAAATTAACAAGGAACTTGCCTTTGCCGAGCACTGGAATGTCTTTTCCCTGATAATCCCTCAAGGAGATCTGGCACTTCTGGAGCTGGTTTCTGGATAGTCTGGGCTGGATTTTCTTGAGGGTGCTCCAAGAGATGATTGAGAGCGCTGACCCCGTGTCAACCTCCATACGACAAGGTTTACCTTCTAATAAAATGGAAAGTGTTATTTTACTAATAGAGTGACAGGTGTGGTTAGCATGGTAGCAAGTATGACAATTTAGTACTTGCCTTTGAGGCCCAGAATGGGAAAAGGAAGGAACTTTTTGTGCTGAGTTGTGCGCGGCCTGGCAGACTCTAGCGATGTGGCCTTTTTTGTGGCAATGGTTACAGATGGCACCCTTGAATTTGCACGTAGCTCTCGAGTGAGGTCCGCCACAGGATAGGCACAGGATGATGTGTTTGGGTGCACTGTTGGTTTCTTGCCTGGCTCCTGCCTGTGGTTGTTTGGCATGGGTGAGGCGGTGGATGTCTGTTTGATCGTTAGGGTCGTCTTCGTTGACTACCTCTTCTGAATGAACGGTGGCGCAGCTTTGTTTGGGAACGGGACCTTGAATTTCAGTGGCTGACTGGGTTGCCAGCTCTGCTGCCAAGGCTTCCTCGACGGCCTGGGATAAGTTGAGGTCCTTCTTGGCGAGTAGTCGCCTTTGGAGGTGAAGGTCTTTGACCCCGCAGATGAGCTGGTCGAGGAGCATGTCATCAAGATAGTTCCCGAACCCGCAGTGGAGGGCTGCAGTCCTCAAGGCGGCCATATATTGGTTGACGGTTTCTTTTTCCGCTTGCTTCCTCATCCGGAAGGTGAAACGCCTCGCGATTTGTGATGGTCTGGGGGAGTAATGATTGGTGAGAATCTCTAGCAATTCTGCCCAGGGAACATTCTTTAACTCACGTGGAGCGACTGTGGCTGTATCAAAAACGATGGCTCCGCAATAACTGAGGAAGAATGGCCTTTTTCTGTGCTCCCCAGCATCAGCCAGACCGATAGCGTCGATATAGTGGTTAAAACGATTCTTGTATGACTCCCATTTTTCTTCTTCCGGCTTGAACGGTGGGAAGGCTGGGTTGGAGTTCATGATGAGGACTCCTGCGCGTTATGCTGTTGAAAAATCTCTCTGGGACAACAAAATGGCACTTGTGCTCTTGTCAGGCTAGTGACTACAGCTCTGGAGAGGCTCCACAGAACCTCTCTGCTCTCTCTCTGGGCTGCAATTGTGGCTAAGCTGCAACGGCTGTTGGCAGCGTTTTGAATTTCGTGCTCCTGGAGAGTGTAGGTGGTGATAGCTTACCGCCTCTGATAGCACTTGAATTTCGCGCCTGCGTAAGTGTCAGTGACTCGGAATAACAGCACCGCGCTGTATTCCGGCTTGAAATCCAAACGACAGCCGTTTGAATTTCGCGCTCTTTTGTATTGAGCGGCTGCGGCTCGCAGCGCTTCACTTTCCCCTGTAGCTTGCTAACAAGCAGCTACAGACGCTTATTACTTTCGCTCTTGCTGACCGAGCTCTCCGGCGGTGCGGCTGCGGCTCAGCGGTTTTAGTGATTTCAGCTGTTGCGAATTGCCTCTGGTAGCTATCCCACCTTCGTCGCCAGTGTTGTAGTTGAGCAATGAGAGGCTAGACCAGGGCTAGGATGCAACAAGACTTTATTGTAGCAATTAAGGACTGAACGTGTTAGCTCTGCCTGGAGCAGGCTCACAGCGATCAGCGGCTGGCCGGACCCTGCAGCTGGCTTTTATAGCCGGCTGTCGAGGGAGGCCAGCCAATGAGGGGCAGCAAATGCCCCCGCAGCATGAATGGACCTGGGTGGGGACTTTGGCAAGTTCCAGGGACATAACAGGTGTGACGTGGCTTGATGAGCGTGGCTTGGTGGGCGTGGCAGGGGAAGGTTACTGCAAATTCTCCATTCCCTCCCCACTCCTGGGGGAAGGTTACTGCAAAATCCCATTCCCAGCCCACCCCACTAACCTGCTTTCCAGCTCCGTTCTCCTGTGCAGGGCAACAAAAGAAGACCCAGCCAAACAGCTGGGACTCGGGAGGCAGAGAATAGATTGGGGCGGGGCCAGTCAGAGGTGGTATTTGCCGGTTCTCCGAACTACTCAAAATTTCCACTACTGGTTCTCCAGAACTGGTCAGAACCTGCTGAATACCACCTCTGTATTAGACTCTAGCAAATAAATACAATTTCACACAAAGAGTCTAGCAACTTATTTGGACTAAAATGTTTATTATTAATATTTGATCTGCCAGATCAATTTCTAATACTGCTTCAGTTTCATGGCCAGTCCCATGGCCATGGCCACTTAGACACTCACACCTAGCCATGCCCAGAGAACTGGTAGTAAACGTATTTGCATCCCACCCCTGTTTCTAGTCACAAATGATCATTCTGGAATGCAAAACTGTGAATTACTACATGGTATCTGAAATTACCTTCCTCAAAGTAGACTCTTCTTTTATAGATTATATTAAAAATAAAACCTGCACTTTTGTAAATAAAAAAGGCTGGGGAAGGTTCTACAAAATCCTTAAACTTTGGGGGTGAGTTGAATTCATGGATCCACTATTTTCATTGCTTCAAGAGAAAAGAGACTTGGAGATTTTAATCTCGTGCAGCTGGAAAAGCTGTTAAAGACTAATTTTTTGCTTTATGCTAGAAATCCCACAGTTGAATTACACCACATGCTTTTAGCAAGTTAAGTTAAATTGGAGCTACTATCTGAATAGTCTTTGAAATGTATGATTCAAAAATATTGGGAATCAGGAAAGCTATCTGCAACTTATTGACTGAATGGTTCAAACAAACAAAAACAGGAAATCCAAGGAAGTGTCTAGAGTTATGCTAGCAATGGTTATGTTAGCAATGGATAAGTATAATTAGAAATAAGTATACTTATTAATTATGAAATCTTATATTTTATACACTGTTATACAAACTGGAGATGTTTTGTAACTGAACAACAAATCATTAATTTGGGAGAAAATACTGAAATTAACAGTATCTGTCAATGAGATTTAAAAAATCCAGACATAAGCATTGTTATTCAAAGAAATTACAGATAAAATTCACATTGTGAAATTGCAGAAAGCATTATGTAGAATCTTTATAGACTTATTGATTTACAAGAAATGGTCTAATTTTCTATAGTTCCTCCACTGTTTTATGGAACTTTTTTTACAGAAATATTAAAGCCTGAGAAAGATGCTACTAGATGTGCAAATGACAGGCTTATATCTTTGTTTGCCGTGGATACCAGATGATTAACTGCAGCATTATCCAGGAGGTTTACAGAATGTAACATCATCCATAACTTACCTCAGCTTGGTTTTAAAAAAATAGACATGCATCTGAAAATAATGAATACTGCAATTGACATTTTGAACATCATTCTGGATAAATTAGAGCCAGCTGATATAATCTCATTAGACCCTGAAAGAGCTTTTGATCTTTCAGACTTAATTTGTGATGTATGCTGTAAGAAATATGAGATTTCACCATCTTTTGTTTATTGGATTACAAGTTGTTATTTTTACCCTATGGCCAATGTCATTATGAATCCATTCTCAATCCATTAAGTCATATTCTAGCAGTCATCAGGGATGCTGTCTGTCTTTTTCATCTTGTTCTTGACTTTTTAGCCTCTCACATTGGATAATTCCAAGATATTAATGGGTGTGGTAGCAGCTAATACTGAAAATAAATTGTTTTTATGTGCTGATAATATTATAGCTATTTTAGATAATAATTATTCAATATTGATTATTTAATATCATTATCAAAGTATGTTGAAGTTGTGCCACAATATAATTTGGTTGGAATTTAATTCAATTGCAGTTGGAAAAAGTCTAATTTGCTACCTTTTCAATATGTGATGACTACTATGAAACAAAATATTTAAAATTTATTATATGTATGTAGTTTCTTACCAAGCATATCTAAATTATATTAAAGTAACCCAAATATCTTTACAATCCCCAAGGCATGTCACAATTTTTGAGCACCCCTAATGTTTGGAAATAGAAAGTTGAAAAATTTGACCCACCCTATGTGCAAGAAATGGGGATTTTCAGTCTCTATAAAATATAGTACTTGGGTTTATATGTTCTTGAAATATATCACAACATGTTGAATAAATATTTTTAAATCTGTAGTTATGATTTTGATTGCTACACCTCAATGATTAAAACCTCCACTAAATGAGACTTCCGGTGGCATTTCCATCATGGACGGATCAAAGTCCGTGATCATGCGCAGCTTCGATCCATGCTCTCCCCATTGGAAGGCTCCAAAAGAAGCTGGAACCACCCTGTAGAGGTGGTGAAGAAAGGGGAGACCACCTGTCAGGTTGAGGGGAGCTGCATCTCCTCTCCTTGATCAGGTAAAATCCCTCCAAAAACAGGCTGTAGCAGTGGTCAGAAATGGCCACCCTGAAGATGGAAGGCTATTCGGGAAATAAGATGCTGGAGCGGTGAAGAAGTGGGCAGTGTGGAGACTAGGCAAGCTAGCTGACATATGGACATTAAGGTTCCCCAGAATTAAACTAAAAAGAAATTTTAAGAAAGATTACAACAGCGGCAACTAGAGAAATCGGAGAGAAAAATTGGATATAAAGGAAAATGGCTTTGAACTTTGAAACAGCTAAATTGAAGGAGGAACTCAGAAAATAGAAGAAAAATTTGTTTAAATTGGATAAATATGTTTTTGGCACTAGATAGGCACAATTAAGGGCTAAACTTGAAGGTGTCAAAAAGAGAAAAATTGATAATTGGATCTATTGAACTATTCAAATTTAAAAGCCTTAAACTGGAAAAGAAGGTGAAAAGAAAGGGTGGAACTTGGACGTAACAGAGAGTGCCACCTAATGGTATAGGAAAATTTTAGTGACTTTTTAAAAAGTGTCTGGTTCTTTTAAACTTGGCAATTGATACAAACTTGATACAAAATAAGAGAAAATTTGTTACATTACTAACATTGAAACCCTGAAAAGCAAAAACATAGAATATTAAGACAAAAGAAAAAAATGTGAAGAAATTACCTTGGGTTTGTTTGGTGATTTTGGCACAAATTAAAACTTATGGTTATTGGATTATTTGATGGTTTTGGAAAAACTCAAAGGGGAATTAATAGAAGCTGATCGTTGGAAATAAACATCAAAGACGCTGCTTGAATTAAATTACTGGATAACTGGACTTAAATATTAAAGAAAGGGATAAAGAAAATTTTCTTAATTTATATACAGATATAACTGAAATAAATATGAAGCTATGATAAGAAGATGAATTATATTTTATAAAACAAAGAATACAGTTGAAATGAATTATGAGGATCCTAGTGAAAAGACTAATATCAGTCTCTATACCTAATTGAATAGATCAATATAGTTGAAGTAATAAATGATTTAAAAAGTAATTGAGGGGAAAGAATACCATGCGGAATCTTGTTTAAAATACATATATGCATATGTGACATGTAGTAGTTAGATTATTTTTATTAAACTAGAATGTGATAATTATATTGTGATTATATTATGATAAACTTTGATTATGGATCAAAGGGGAATAAACTGAGGGATGTCTAAGATAAAAGGGTGGCACACTCTAGTTGGTAATTAAAGAGGGAAATTTTTTGGAATTATTTGATTTAAGATGGAACTTACTGAATTAAAAGTATGTGTTATATAACTTGTGAGTAATGGTAAAAAAAAGGATAGCACAAAAGATTGTAACCAACTGACACACTGTATGTATATAATTGAAAGATGGTTTTATGTTTTTATGTTTTGTTCATACGTTTGTTGTAAAAAATAAAAACTGTTTTTTTTAAAAAAAGAAATAAAAGTATGTGATAAAATTGCAAATGTGACAGATAAAAGTATAAAGGTATAATGAATTTAGAATTAGAAATTGAAATGGATATAATAAGTGTATAGAAAATAAGAATAATGGAGAAAACTTATTGGAAAATGGAAGTAATGACTTGAATGTGAAAGATAAATATATATTAAGGTCATGTTTGTATTGAAGTGTAAAAACCTGGAACTATGTTGTTCACTGAAAGAGATGTTTTTAAAATATAAAAAAAAAAATGAAAAAAAAGCTTCCACTAAATCTTGGGCATGTTTAATGCAATTAAAATTAATATTACATTAATATTACATACATACAATGTATGTTTTTAGAAGAATTTCACAATTAATCCCTGTTATTTACCTTACAAAGACAAATTACAGATAACCCTAAATTGTTGGTAAGTAGAAAATCATGTGACTACAATGAACTTGTGATGTCACTTCTCATTTGGTCATTAAGTGATTCACTGTGGTCATTAAGTAAAACCTAACATGACTATAAATTATGGTTTATTTTAACTCCATTGATTCTGCCTGTTGCAAGCTGGTTGGAAAGTATATATGCAAAGGTGATTACTTGACTGTAGTTACTAATGCTACTAAGGTTTTCCTAAAGGCGCATTGAGGTAGGGGCTGTTATATATTGGGGATATTCTTCCAGGGTACAGAGCAACCACGGAAAATTCTTCTCACATCTTATAAATTGACAAGATTTTAAAGAAGAAAGCTGGAATTTGCCCTCCCTCTGGGAGCATGTGGGGAGGGCAGATGTTCTTGGGTGAAGATGCACCCTTAAGGAACTTGTCCTGTGCCATGTATGCCTTTAAAGGTGACAATCAATAGGGAGGCCTATTGGAAACTGGTGCAATTGCTGAAGAGCAGTGTTAAATGGGCATAGTGAGATGTACCCATAACTCCCCACACTGCTCATGCAGGACTGATTGAAGTTTCCAGATGATCTCCAAGATCAGCCCCATGTAGAGCATGTTGCAACAGTCCAATTGAGAGGTGACTAAGGTGTAAGTGACCAGGAGCAAATTTTATTATGTTATTTCGGGTGCCAGTGTATAACCTCGTGATAGCGAACCTATGGCACTCATGCTGGAAGTGGCATGCAGAGCCACTTCTGCCAGCACGCGAGAGGTTGCCTGGAAGAGCCCCACTGTGCATGTGCGCATGCCCCCACCAGCCAGCTGATTGTCAGGTATCTGCCACGCATGCATGGGGGAAGATACACACATGGGAGATGCGTGCACATGCACAGAGGCATGTGCCAAGTGTGTGTGTGGGGTGCATGCACAGGGGGTCGGGGGAGTCGCACGCGCATTGCGACATGGGTGCAGGCACACATGCACACTTTTGGCGCGCAACGTGGAAAAGATTAGCCATCACTGGTATAACCCTTTTTGAAACTTTCACAAGTTTTAGGGTCCAAGTACAGTCAAGTAGGAATTTTTGTTTCCAACCTTTGACCATTTGAAAATTAAGCAGCTAAGAATAGAATAAAATAACAGAGTTGTATGGGACCTTGGAGGTCTTCTAGTCCAACCCCTGCTTAGGCAGGAAACTCTACACCACTTCAGACAAATGGTTATCCAACATCTTTTAAAAATCTTCCAGTGTTGGAGCATTCACAACTTCTGGAGGCAAGTTGTACCGGACGTTGTTGATTAATTGTTCTAACTGTCAGGAATCAAATAAGGAATTGATGGTGTAGAATAATCCAAATGTACAGATGGGGATAGGTAGGGAAAAGATGTTCTACTGGATTGTCTGGCAAACCATGAGATAAACTCCTTAAATTGGTTGATTTTTTTTTTTTAATGGTTGAGAGATTATGTTCTCAACATGATTCCCCATAACATCTGCTGGTCACATATGCAGTTGAAACACATACTGACAAAACACTATGTCTCAGACATTTAGCAGCTTGAGAGGTACCTGGAATCTTAAGAAATGAAGTGCTTGAAATGAAATGAACAATTTTCTATTGAATTAAAACACAGCATGAAAGTTTGCATTAATTACAGTGTAAAACGAAAAATTGGAATATGAAAAAGCAACAGATTCAGATTTTTAAAAAATGTAAAACATACTTAATTTAAAATGAAAGTAATCCATCAGAAAATATTATTTTGTGTTTATTAGACCTTTCAAAGAACGTTTTAAAAAGTTGAACACTAGATTTTTATGCTGGCATTGTAAGAAATTTGAGGGTGATAACTCATTTGATTTGATCTTATTGAAATAGAGCTTTGTTTTGGTTTCAGATCATAGTAAATCTTAATAAATTTTAGCAAAAAATATAATAAAGACATAAATCTGAAGTTAAATGTGTGTTCTGAAAATATAGAATTGGTCATTTTATGAAGATTATGGCTCTACTGAGTTTGGGATTCAGCAAAATGTTACTAATCCTCTTGATATGAAGGAAAGAATTCAGGATATAAACTAATACTTGAATTTGTTATGACTGTTATTTATTTTGGGAAAGTCTGTTATTCATGTATGTCTTTTGTATTTTTTCATGTTGTAATATTTCCATTCTTTCCTGTAAAATATGTTAAGAAATACATATTAATAGTTTCTTTAAAAATAAAGCATTTTATCATTTTTTAACAAGTATTTTTTATTTTAAGAATGAAAAGATGAAAAAAAACAATTGCTTGATTTAATGACAAGTGATGGACTGAATTAATTCCATGTTGACAGTAATTGGATTTTTTCATTCTTTTTTCCTGTTGTTTTCAATTTAATAACTATAATGTATGAAGGTTTGTTTTTTTAATTGTATACTTACCACTGCATTTGTTGTTGTTGTTTGTATATCATTATTTTAAAAACAGTATTAAAAATAGCAAAGGATATCTTGAGAAAAGGATATCTACTAGCCTGGTGGCTTGCTGTGGTGGAGCAGTGGTTAGAATGTAGTATTGCAGGGCTAACTCTGCCCATTCACCAGGAATTTCAGGGTTAACTCAATGTTAACTCAGCCTTCCTTCCTTCCACTGTCAGTAAAATGAGGACCCACATTGTTGGGGGAAACATGCTGCATCTGTAAACCACTTAGAAAGGGCTGTAAAGCACTATGAAGTAGTATATAAGTAGAAGTGCTATTGCTATTACTTAGGTAACCTTTATTTCCTATTGCTGAGTCAGGGGTTGATGTATAAGGATCTTCTAAAACCATCCCATTATACTACCAAATTGTAGTTCTCTGCCAGCTAACCAAACAGGGTTACACATCTTCTTCTAGGGCCGTGATGGCGAACTTATGGCACACATGCCACAGGTGGCACGCAGAGCCATTTATGCCAGCACATGAGCTGCAGGCAAACTTACCTCACTGGGCATGCGTGTGCTTCACAGCTGATTTTTGGCCAGTTTGAGGCTTTTTTTGGCCTCCCAAAGGCTTGAGAAAGGCTTCTGCAGGCTTTGCAGGCTGAAAACTAGCCCCGCTTCATCACTTCCTGTTTTTCCAAAAATACTGGAAGTGATGAAACAGGGCTAGTTTTCAGCCTGCAAAGCCTGCAGAAGCCTTCCTCCAGCCTTTGGGAGGCCGAAAAAGGCCACAAACCAGCCAAAAATCAGCTGTGAGTTGCAGTTCAGGTAAGGGGGAGGCATGGGTGGGTGGGGATTATGCGTGCATACGTAGGGGGCGTGGGGGCTGTGCATTGCCTTCTGGGTGCTGGCACGAAAGTGCGAGCATGTGAGCGCACAATTTTTGGTATAGGAGCCCAAAAAGTTTGGCCACCACTGTTCTAAGGCATAAGGGGTGCCAGCTTGCTGCAAACCGGTTTCTGGTTTATTGAGATTCTGCAAACCACGACCAGTTAAGTCTATAAAGTAGGGGGGAAAGATCAAGGAATCCTTGCAGATTTTATTCCACTAGTTGTTACTGACTATAGGGAATAGTGCTCATCTCTATTTACAGGGCCACTGAGCCACAACTATCCAAATACATTTCTGTAATATAGCCAGCATGATGTCATAGAGTGCTATTATCTTTCCACCAAAGTGGTACCTATTTATCTACTTTCTCTTTCCTATTCTTCCTTTTCATATTCTTAAACATTCTATTTGGCAATTTGTTCTACACAAATTAACACTTGCGCTTGTCACAGTAATAATCGACTAACCCCGAAAGCAAAACCTGCTCTACCATTTTACAAAGTAATCCTGAAGCTAACTAATAACTTAGTATTAAACCTTCTTCATACGAAGAGTTTTAATCTTCAAACGAAGAGTTTTAATCTGAAAATAATTAAAAAGAATGCATCAATAGTTGTGTGCTGATCTTCAAGTCACACTGATTGGATATTAAAGCATTATATCTTCCTGAGAAACTCCATGTTCATGTTCCAGTAACTCAAGATAATTCATTTTCCTACTAAAGAGAGAAACTACTTTTTCTACCAAGAGTAAACAATTGCATTTCACATAAAAGAGTAAACAATATGCATTTCACATAAATACTGTCTTCTGTAGTTCTTCTTTGATTCAGAACAAATGGTAAATTTAGACAGAGCCTTTCATAGGCAAAAATCACACTTTAGAATGATTTTCCAAGGAAGGCTTATCTTGAGCCAGTATTTATGTACAGTATTTCTGGTGCCACATGAAAATTTATATTTTCATTCCTTGCATTATGTGTTGTGAGGAGGAGGTAAATAGTTTAATGTTAAAAGGACTGTATAGTACACCTTATCAGTGGTTCTTCTCAATTTTGTGGGGAAGAATTCCAAGCCAAGATAGACTCCTGGTGCATAATTTATTCAGTGATCCAAGGTGACCTTTTGTGAGAAAGACTCCCTTTGTTTTCCTGAGGTCCAGAGGTTGAAACCATTTTCATAGTTATCCACTGCTGCTAACTCTGAAGGTCAAACTGAGCAACAGCTATGCCTAATGTTGTTTTGGAAATATTGTTTTCTAAGCTTTAGATACATTCAGTATACTATTTCTGAGAATTAAAGCAGGATTTTGTTTGTTTTGCAAAGTGACAAATGAGAAACTATTTTTTCCCTTGAACTAATCAGATATGGCAGTCAATTTGGAATTTGCTAATTTTTATTTCTTAGAAAAATATTTAAAATCTCCCGCAGTTCAGTGGATCATGGGGTACATGCCAGGAAAACAAACTGCAAACATAATATTTAAAAGACAAAACCACTTAAACACCAGAGTATGAATTAAGACCAAACTTTGTTTACTAAGATTCTCAAACTTGGTGAATAGCTAGTTTTTTTCCCCATCTAGAATTGAAATATTGGAGCCAGTCTCGTTTCTATGGGGATGAATCTTGTAACTTGGGGTGCTGTTTAACTAAGTAGTTTAATTATTTGGATATGGCCCTAAGGGCAGGGGTGGGATTCAAATTTGTTAACAGCTGGTTCTGTAGGCGTGGCTTAGTTGGTGGGTATGGCTTGGTGGTCATGTGACTGGCTGGGTGTGGCCAACTCAACATCACTCACATCGAGGCATGCATCTCCTCGCCTGGCCTCTTGTGACTGTGGGGATGCTACAACAGTCATAAGTGTGAAAAACGGTCATAAGTCACTTTTTTCAGTGCCATTGTAACTTTGAATGGTCACTCCACACAAGCAAAGTACCAGCAAAGGAGGGGGAAAAAACTCCAGAGATGTTCCTGAGATAGGAAGTTGAGTCCTGGCAAGAATGTAATAAGGGTTAATGGAGAGGCAGTTTCTATAAACAACACCAGAATGTTTCCTTCCTGCCTTCCTTACAGGATTAGGCCAGTAATTTCTTCTAACAACTGGTTGTCCGAACTGCTTAGAATGTTAACAACCGGTTCTAGTGAATAGGTGTGAACTGGTAGAAGCCCACCCCTGCCTAAGGGACAAAGTAATTCCTAGACTTTATTTCAGTTTCCATTTTGTTTGTTAGTAATTGTTAGTTATGTCTAGGAAGAGACCCCATAAAGCTTGTCTCATAAACTTTTCGCATCCCCTTCTATTACATGTTTGCTGAACCATTCCAAAGAAGAATGTAGTTATGGAAGCACCAGACCACACAAGATTTAAAACCATGTCTTTGAACCACTAGGGGATTGAGTCTCTGCAGACACTTCTGGTTGTGTATCTACTTTATTGCAATTATCTACAGCTGCATATGCTGATCAATTTATGAGTTTGGCCAGCTAACAGGATGGAGCTTCATATATAGATCTGATGGATGTAGATCTTGGTTACTTGGAGTGTTGGAAAGAAGTTAGGGAAAGACACCACTTTGTCAGGAAATCTTGCTCAAAGACTTTACTGTTTTTTATGATGCCATCTTACAGGAAATAAGAACTTGTTTATTTCAGCCACACATGACATTTTTGTTTTCCATTTCTCATTACTCTTTTGGAGTTCCTTGGGACTCCATCTAGGTTTGGATTCAACTCTTCAGAAATGTGTTAGGCAATTGTCTCATTTGGAGTAATTTCTTTAGAAGGCCCTATCCCTAAGTATTAAACTCAATTTGTATATATTATTTTTGTAATAAATCCACAGCTGGTATTGCATTGGAATTGAACACACTATGGATGATTAAAAACAGGCACTGAACACATTCAGGAAATACCTGAAACTATAGTTTTCAAATACATTTTTAAAATAATACATGAAGCTAATGGCATAGAAACAATCCATTTCTTAACACCGAATAATGACAATGGGCAAGTTGCATGCTAACAAAGAAATCTTCAACTCTTAACAGTCTAAGGAAAATTGAATCATTCAAATCATTGAAAGAAAGATAAAGAATTAGGTCAGAGAAAGGCAAAGGAAATGGGATTTAAGATTAAGGCCTCTTGTTGCAGCAAATAAAACCAATAGTTAAAAGATGTTAACACCTGAACCTGAGACTATGTCACCTCTTCTACTTCCCTAAACCTGTTTAGATATAAATATAATCAAGATGGGCAAGGGCAAAGATATAAACTGTCCCTCTGCTTGATTGAATGGCTATTACATGTGAGCAACCCGAAGAAGAAGAATGGATCATGAGAAAACAAGAAGGGGATTGAGAAAAGATTTCCATGGTCCATGCAAGCCCTACTATCCCAAATTCTGTGGATGTGGAGAAAGTAAACTTGGTTGGTAGTGTTTTTCCCCTTAAAGAATAGCAGAGCTCTTATGGAAGAGTTGTCCCAACCCTCTGTTTCTCAGGATAGCTGAGCAAAAACCCAGCCTTTCCATTCTAAGAAGAATATTATTAGTACAAGAGGCAAGAGCTACTTTGAACATTTCAAAGTTTTTTTTTTGCCATAAGAGGATGTTTACCACATCAGTTTTATGTGAGGAAGCTTTAATTTGAATAGAGCCTGGCTGTATTCACCTTAAATATTTTCCGTATGACTATTCTGGCAAAACCACATGCTGTTTCCCTCACAGTACTGTTATTCGGCTTAATTCTTCTGTGGCACTATACATGCAGAATTTTAAATCCGGAGTGGGAGAAACACTTTCTGTTACTTTCTCACAGTGCCCAACACAACTGCCACCTCTCATTGTCCATTGCTATAGAAATACTCCCCTCACCCCCGACATTCGTCACGTTCTATAATTCTTCCACTATAAAAATCTGACTGGAGAAATCTACAATATACAACTCATTCATATTACAAGCTAAGGGGTAGTACCAGCATGAAACCTCCTGCAATGACAGAGACTCTAACACCTTCCCTCTTAGCATACTGTTCTTGTTGCAGCCCAAAACAATCCAGAGACTCTCCTTCAATGTTGTCTGATCAGTCTGATAGTTTTCCTGTTTTTCTATCATTTCACTAGATGCTAGATTGTGTCCCACCAGTCATTTTTAAAAAAATATTCATCTACTTCATTCTTCTTCACCTTCCCTTTGAAAACTAATTCTCTTTTGACCTCTCTCCCATGCAGATAGCTCACCATCAATCTCAAAATCACACACAATATTTTCATCCAGAAAAGTAATTTCTCCAGTATATAAACTCTCAGATAACATAATTCAGGAGGATCTTCTAGATATGCCAGAAAACCTTGTGAGACAAGTGATCCAAACTATGGGACATTCAACCTGGGCAAAGAGAAAGTAATATCCTGCACTGTACTGTATACAGTCAACTATAAGCACATATCATACGTCCAAAGAGATATGGCTCATAAATCATATCAAGGAATGAAAGGAACCAAAATCTGATCCACAATCTAGTATGCTGATCCAACCAAATACGTGCATCACAAGATGTGCAAGTTGAGATATGGCCAATCCCTTGGCCTTTTCTACTACAGAAAACCTACAGCAATAGCAGTACACGAATGCTAAGATTATGCAGCATTTTAAGAAGCTTGAGAAAGTTTAACTTGTCAGTGACTCACAAAATCATTTCAGGACTCCAATCCAGTCACATCAGTATCAAATCCCTGCATGTTCATGGAAGATAGTGGAGGAAGAAATACAACATACAGGCCAGGAGGATTGAGGACTCAGTTTGTAAGCAGCAAATAATCCAATTGCCTTGAGCAAGAAACATGAAAAATAAACTCTGTGTAACTGTAGAGAGCTTTAATGGAGATCATTTTGCGTGCTGCCAGAACCTCAGCATTATCAATATGCTCTATTTCCCTTCTGGCCAAGGGACCTTTGGCTGATCATACTGTAGTTGCAGTGATGGTTATTATTCAGAATTGAAGTATAATTCCAAAAATCTAGGGAGATTTCTAAAGGATCTATTGGTTTTAGACTAGTGATTAAGGCACCAGGCTAGAAACTAGGACATTGTGAGTTCTAGTTTTGCTTTAGGCATGAGAGCCAGCTAGTCATTCTCTGTCAGCCCAACCCACCTCACAGGTTGTTCTTCTGGGGAAAATTGGAAGGAAAGGAGTATTAAATCTGTTTGCTATCTTGAGTTATTTATAAAAAGTAATAAAAGAGGAAAAATAAATAATTATATAAAAAAGCCAGTCTGGCATAGTATGCTTGTGAGAAATCCATCCTGCTTCCTGTTTAAGTGAAAGTAGGTACTCATTCATTTGACAGAACTTGTGCCAGTTAAAAATATAATGTTTTTCTGTTTTGTATTTCATACACTGTAATTAAAAAGGTGACAATACAAAATCCTAAGGACTAAAAATGAACATTTAATAGCAGAATGGTTTTCAAGTTGCTAATTTTACTTGATTTTGCAGGTCAAATCTGCAACATTAAAGGAAGTTACTATTAAATTACAGAGACACCTCCTCCGCCAATGTAATTGACAGGCTACCATATATTGGAGATTCGTGGTGTAAGCATATATCTAAAATTATCTAAATAATTTAACTTGGTTTGTTTGCCTACCCACAAGAATCTCAAGAGTATATGCTTGCTCTTAGGGAAAACAATTCAAAAGCCGTTTCTTTTCCACGAATCAGAAGAAGTATGTATAACGAAAAAGTGCAGATAAAAAAAAAATCAACAGACCACTAATGCCTGTTAAAAGCATCAGGCTGTCAGAAGGATTAAGAGCTTTCTCCTCTTTATTGCAACAGCACAGATCAACCATTAACAGGGCGTATATAGCATGGTTTCTATTTTATTTGGGCTCTGAATAAAATTGAGATTACACAAACTCAGATTGTATGAGTTCAGAAGGTTGCTCCTTTGCAAACAAACTATTGACCCAATGGAAGATATTATTTCACAAATTGTTCAGTTGCTCTCTCACAGCAGGTTAAGCAGTGAGACATGCTTTATCTTCTCTGTTAACAGTGTTACTTTTGGTCATAGTCCACAAAAAAGAGAGGATAGTGTGCCATATCAGCAGGCTGGCATTTTGAATGCAGCCCAAAATTCTGCTGGAATGGAATGTTTGTTATCTTAATGTGAAGACATTGGTATATTTATGAAACCAAAATGATTTCTAGTGTCTTCCTTCTAAAATATTTTATTTAATTTTATTTGGCTATTTACTTATATCTACTACTGTGTGCCTTCACCTTAAAATGATGACCAGAAAAGAAGGGCTCCTGTCTGGAATCATACCACATTAGCAAAGCAGTCCAAGACAAGGCAGATAAACCCATGATAATAAAAATATTGTTATAAGATTATAGTATTAGTGGAGCTAGAATGAGAGTGCTTTAATGGCCCTACAGGATGGACAAATATTGACTTTGGAAATGCCAGAATAATAGTCAGTAAGATAAATGCAACAATAGAATATAATAAATTGTTAATGATTGACAAATGGGCTCTTGTTTTCATAATTTGTCATCTTACGCTTTACACTTGACTCATGCTGCTCCTCCTATCAAATGATATGGCTAGTTTGGATTCCAAAATGTATGCAATCTTTAGATATTATCTTTTTATTTTCTCTCTCTAAGAACTTTATAAATTGGCATTCATTTTTAGAAAGATTGAAAAAGCAGCAGATAGCTCATTATGTGTCATAAATAGATGGGGCCTTTTCCTTGAATAATAGCACATTTGATCTCTTGGTTGCCTAGAGCCATGTGCTTTCAAATCTGAATGTTTAGAACAGATTTCCTCACCCAGATGTCTTCCTAATGAGTAGGGTAGCCATTCCCCAAATGTAGAGCCATCATTGGTTGAAAATTTTAGGAGTTGAAGTCCAACACATTTGGAAGTTGCCAGATTTGGGCAGGATATTTTAGTTTTTTTTTTTTTAAAGCAGCTGGTATTAGTTGAGTAATAATCATGTTTTATTTTTTTAAATCTTTATAATTGAATTTGTGGGTTTGTTTTGCAAATGAGAAAGCTCTGTGCTTGCTAGGAAACAGATTCCAATGTGTGTGGGCTCATCTGGATGCTGTATGATTTGCACAAAATGTAATGAAATTCATGCAGAAAATATCAACTGGAGTCACCTTGTATAGGACTAAATTTGTATCGGCTCTTCTCATGAAATTTTATAAAGTATTCAACCACAACCCGCAAGGCAATTATGAAGCATGGTGGTGAAACAATTCATTGTTCATTGAATTAAAACAAAAACAATCAAATGACTTGGTGACTGAGTATAAAATTCCAGAATGACTTCAAAATAGCTTCTCCATACTTATTCTCTTGAAGTTGGCTTTTTTGGTATACAGTTTAGAAAAGTGAATTTACATAGAATGTATTTTAAAATATACAATTAATTAACTTGGAACCTCGTATAGTGCAAAATGGGGCACCAGACTCCAATATTAAATTCCAAGAATGACTCCAGTCCAATATGGGCCATCTGGTAAGAACATCTCAAGAAGGCTACTTAGAATTCTTTATCACCACCATCACCAAAAGTAGCAACAGATCATGGAACATGGGTGAAAAAGTAGGCTTTTTCTGTTGTCTCTTTCACCATTTGGATCTCCCTACCACCAGACATTTTCATAGTCCCAATTCTTATAGTATTTCAGAACACCACTAAAACAGCCTTATTTCATCTATGCTAACGTGAGTTGACCGCTAGAGGCATCCATTCTGTGGGATGTATTTAGGGTTCATACACTGGTTTTCATGTGTGTATGTGTGTATCTGCTATAAGTTGCTTTGGTCTTCTAATTGGGTGGAGTTATCAAAGCTATAAATAAACATATGAAGTGCCAGGTGTGGCCATAAGCCTCCAAATGCTAGGGGTCTTGCTGAAAACATGTCACTGGACAAATTAAAAACAAAACAACAAAATACATTTGAGCTATAACTGGAGGGCAGATGTCAAGACAATGTCAATGTTTCTAAAACCATTGACTTGATTCCAGTGTAAACATCTAGCTAGGTCTGGATGCCTTTCTCTTATCCTACATGTAGAAACTAACTCAATTGGCAGCTGAACCTTTCTCTGACATGGCATGGTGACAGCACAGCTTTTTTCCCACTGCAATTTAGCAGTGGTGGGATTCCATTTTTTTTTACTACCAGTTCTGTGGGCGTATGGCTTGGTGGGCATGTCAGGGGAAGGATACTGTAAAATCTTCAGTCAGAGATGGTATTTGCTGGTTGTCTGAACTACTCAAAATTTCTGCTACCGGTTCTCCAGAACTGGTCAGAACCTGCTGAATACCGCCTCTGCAATTAAGGGCAACTAAGTGCTAATTCAAGAGACTGAATATATGGACAAGACTTGCAATCCTTTCCAAGCACTTAACACCTGCACAGGCTCAGCTGCTTCAATTGACTTAGAGAAGGGCCTCTGGCAATTCTAGGGGAGAAGTCTGAAGCCAGAAGGTGAGCCATACAATTAGGAATGAGTCTAAGATGAAGACCTAGAATCACCCTCAAGGACCGTACTTAAAAGCAAAGGTTCTTAGAAATTCCTGTACAAACGTTGGCAGCTATCACAAATGTAATGTGCAGCATGAATCAGAACCTATACAAAATCAATTACTCAGTAATTGTTTAAATAAATGTCTAGATGTGAGAGGCTGTGGGAAAAAAGGTTTTAAAGAAATCCCACTTTAATTAACGCCAAGAACATTGGAACTTATTTTACAGTTTTCAAGCTTCTGTTTTTACCCTAGACTAACAATAATATCTTCCTGAAATCTGATTCCTGCTTCCTTGGTTTTTCAGATGCATGGGAAATTTTATTTTAAGATACTGTGAGTTTAAGACTCCTCTTTACAACTCACTGCTTTCACAACCTACATTTCAAATCATGGTACAAAGCTGATTCCTTTTAAAAAGCTGTAACTTCACACCAAGATTTGGCTTTATCAAGTCCCACTCTAGTAAATCAGCTGGAGATATATTACAATTCCCTGCCAGTTTTAGTAGGGTTTTCATCTATGGGCTAAAAAAATCTGTAAGGCTAGATTACAGTAATGAGTTAATTATTTTCTATTTGCTTCCATCTGATTTTTGCAGCTCATGGTTTGAGAGTTGTAATTTTTATTTATGTACGCTATTCAATTTTTGCACCATGAAAATATATTGGGTCCTACAACTTCAAATCAACAAATCAATACTATGTTATTTATTAGTGTTGGAACTCATAAATACAATGACAACTCCTAAACCTTTGTAGGAGAATAAAATCCAATTAATTACAAATATGTATCGTGAAGAATTTTGCATTATGCTGTACGAGTGCAGGATCTTTTTTATTTATGCGCTTATATATTCCACAGCCATCAGCAAGATGGATTTCTTTGTGATAAGAATGATAAGAAAAGAAAAAAAAAACGCTGGCTGCATGGGCTTTATAGAGGTCATCTTGATAACTTGGCCAACATGAGGAAGTAGTAAAGTTAGCTCTCCCAGATAAAAATAGGACTGAACTCCTTATCCTCACATATTGCTGATGTCTTTCCTTTTCCTCTGATGTAATCTAGTCAATATTGCATGAACTGCCTAAAAATAAAATTTCTATTTATCTAAAATCAAGTGTGATGCTCATGGTCCCTTAGCAACCTGGAGAGAGGTTGCCAGAAACTCAAATTAACAACTCTGCTTCAGTGGAATAGGTGCTTCATGCTGTAAACAACTCTGCAAAGGAAAATGTAATTAATTAGTTGAACTGTGTGAAGCTCCAAATGAGTAATTTGATTCAAAGTTCAGGCTAAACATTGCAAATGATTCAATATCCTGAATCACGTCCTTTCAAATTTTGTAGAGAATGTAGGTGATGTAGGTACTTTGCTAGATTTTTAAGCAAAGTTTCAACATCCTTTCCATATATAGACAAACTAGCTCAATACCCATGCTTCTCTACGAAACTATGGGGTCGAGCTTAGCTTTGGGGAGGAAAATGAGCGGGGAATCTGTTTCTGCCTACCAGCATCCACCAGTATTCATCTGGCTAGCATCCTGTCAGTGTGTGAGAGATTTGAGGGCTGTTTGGAAACTGAAACAGTATTTGCTGTGTGAGCAAGAAGGAGACAGCAAGGAGCCTGGGCATGGCTTAGCTCAACTGGTACTGGTACTCAATTTGGTACTGTGAAACTAAAGCTGAAACTGAAACTCCTCTCTTCTGCTTGTGTTTTGCATATATTCTGCTTGTGTTTTATATATATATGGTATTCAGCTTTGTTCGGGTATTTTCCCACGTCATTGTAGTTGTGCTTTTAAAGTTGTAGCAACGTTTCGGCAGAAGCTCGTCTGCCATCATCAGGCTTCTGTATTGTGTTCATCTGTGAGTCAGACTATCACAGCCGTTTCAGTTTTAAATTTGGGGCAGCCTACTGCTGTGCCAGAATGTTTTTTTTCTTCATCCTGATTGGTTGGGAGTCTTGGTCTGTGTTTATTGGTCTTGGAGTTTGCTGTGTTCTGCTTGATTGGTGTTTCTAATATCTTCTGTCTGTTTTGTGGCTCTTTTTGTGTCTTGATTGGCTGGCAACATTGTGTTCCTTTATTGGAGGCCTTTAGTGCAGCTTGGCTCTGAGTAAATGGACGGCTATCATTTGTTAGGAAGCTAAGTTTCATCTGGGTGCCTGGTTGGGGTGTGTTTGATCTGGAGGTATTAGGGGGGATCTGTTTGTGCCCAGGTGTTTGCCTGGCTAGTGGTGTGGAGATTTTTTTGTTTGTGAGTGCAGGCTTCCAAATGATTAACAGTCTGGAGGAATCATCTCTTCTATTCATGCTTTCAGGTCTTTTTTCAATCTCTATGGCTTCTCTGATGATTCTGTGGTTGGGGTTTTCTATAGTGGCTAGGGTTTTGGTGCCATTGAAGTCAATGCTATGACCTATGGCTTTCATGTGTTGGACTAGTGAGGAAGTGTGTTCCAGCTTTTTGACTGCATTTTTGTGTTCATCCAGGAGGGTACTTATTCTTCTATTGGTCTGTCCAATGTATGTGGCAGGGCATGATGCACAGGGGACTTCGTATATGCCTTGGTTTTCCAGGTCAATTTTATCTTTGGGTTTTCTAAGGATGGCTGTTATTTTTCTGTCTGTTTTGAAGGCAGTCTTGATGTGATGCCTGTATAGTATCTTACTGATTTTGTCTGTAGTACCTCTTATGTAGGGCAGCACAGCTGTTCCATAGGTCTGTTCATCTTCTAGGTCTCCATTATGTCTCAGTGTGTTTTTGTGGATCAATCTGGTGATTTTGCTTTTGTGGAAGCTGTTGGCTGTCAGTACTTTAGTCAGGGTGCATAGTTCAGTCTTTATGTATGTCTTGTCTGCCAGGCATTTGGTTCTGGTGATTAGTGTTTTGACCACGGAGTTTATCTGTGCTGGGTAGTGGTGGGCTTGAACGTTGAGATAGCGGTTGGTGTGTGTTTTCTTCTGGTATATGGTGTGTCCTAGTGTGCCATCTGTTTTTTTGTAGATTAGTACATCTAGGAATGGTAGCTGTTTGTTTCCGTTTCCATGGTTTTTACCCACCAGACTGTCAATCATTTGGAAGCCTGCACTCACAAACAAAAAAATCTCCACACCACAAGCCAGGCAAACACCTGGGCACAAACAGATCCCCCTGATACCTCCAGCTCAAACACACCCCAACCGGGCACCCAGATGAAACCTAGCTTCCTAACAAATGATAGCCATCCATTTACTCAGAGCCAAGCTGCACTAAAGGCCTCCAATAAAGGAACACAATGTTGCCAGCCAATCAAGACACAAAAAGAGCCACAAAACAGACAGAAGATATTAGAAACACCAATCAAGCAGAACACAGCAAACTCTAAGACCAATAAACACAGACCAAGACTCCCAACCAATCAGGATGAAGAAAAAACCATTCTGGCACAGCAGTAAGCTGCCCCAAATTTAAAATTGAAATGGCTGTGATAGTCTGACTCACAGATGAACACAATACAGAAGCCTGATGATGGCAGATGAGATTCTGCCAAAACGTTGCTACAACTTTAAAAGCACAACTACAATGACGTGGGAAAATACCCGAACAAAGCTGAATACCATACATGTAAGTACCCACGAAAACTTAAGAAGAGGGCACAGACTGAATGTGTACGTGTTGTAATATTGATACACTGATATTGACAAATCTACAGCCAATGGATTTTATTATTTTTGTAAGTCCTGCCTATCAAAATACTTGGAGGGCTGTTGCTCTGCTGTTTCTCTCTCTCATTCTTCTGCTCAACTGTATTCAGGCAGGTTTGTTTGGTGAGAGCAGAAGCAGAATGAGTGGGACTCAGATCAATTCATTACAAAAAGCAATCAGTAGTATACATTATACAGGGTATTTATTTCCACTGTAGTATATCATAAATGCAATGTCTCAGAGGTGCTTTTCAAAAGGCAACTAACTGGACTGTTGTTTTCCTTGAGGAAGAAGAACAAAATGTTTTGTTTCTCAATCAAGAAACTTCATTAGTTGTAATGGCGGGGTGGTGGTGATAGAAGGCTTGGTACTGACAGTTGAGTTTGAATGATAGGGGGATGGATGGAGTGGGGGTGGGGACTGGATGGTGGGTGGATGGAAGGATAGGTTCTGACCAGTTCCAGTCAAAACCTATCCTCCCATCCCCCCACCATCCAGTCTCAACGGTCAGTATCTATCCTTCTATTCCCCTTGCTATCACAACTGATGAAGTTTTTTGGATGAGAAACAAAATATTTTGTTCTTTGAAAAACTATCTTTGATGACTGAGAATCTCCACAGATAAAATGCAATGCTAAAAGCAATCCTGAGAACCTCAGTGGAATGCAGAGCAGGTGAGTAGATGGGCTCTCCATAGTTCTTCTCCAAACAAGGAGAGGACATGAGATTGCCCACAGATGCTCCAGACCAGAGAGTTGCTTCTTATGAGAAAGCTGCAAGACAGCAGTCGCTGGTAGGTTTATTGCTCTGAAAGATGAGGGAATAGCTATCTTGCTCAAACCATGGTTAACACCTTCAAAAAAGATGCTGGGTTCACATACTTCCTTTTCTAATCACTTTTGGAAATTGCTTGTTGACTTTTTCTTAGCTATTAGAAACCTTTGACTCAACAAGACTGAAGACACCAGGTAAATTTTCTTCTCTTTCACACACAAGGAATAAATATTAAAGGAGTGATTAGAACTTTCATCAGAAATGATGCACAGCAGAGGTGGAATTCAGCAGGTTCTGACCAGTTCTGGAGAACCGCTAGAGGAAATTTTGAGTAGTTCGGAGAACTGGCCAATATCACCTCTGACTGGCCCCACCCCCATCTATTCTTTGCCTCCTGAGTCCCAGCTGATTGGCTGGGTCTTCTTTGGTTGCCCTGCACAGGAGAATGCAGCTGGAAAGCAGGTTAGTGGGTTGTGGAGGAAATGGGATTTTGCAGTAACCTTCCTCCAGGAGTGGGAGGGAATGGAGATTTTACAGTATCCTTCCCCTGCTATGTCCACCAAGCCACACCACACCCACCAAGCCATGCCCACAGAAGCGGTAGGAAAATTTTTTGAGTCCCACCACTGATGTGCAAGGTACACAAGAGGTGCCTTGTGAGTTGAGGAGATTGCACAGAGGGGGATGGATCTGGTTGTGAAGGGTTCGTGGGACATGCAGGTGTTCGTTCAATAACTGGTGCTGTTTTCATCCCATTTTGCCTGAAACAGTGGCAAGTGTTCTGATATTTATCTGCTAGAGACAACGGCCAAATCTTTTTATTTTATCTCAGTTCCATTTGAACTAAATCTGATTTGTTTTCAAACCTCTAAGCACAGATCCACATAGAATCATGCAATTCAAATCTGAATCAGACCTTGGCTGATTTGTTCTTTTGCCATTTATAGCAAATGCAAAAGTTTATTTGCTTACAATATTTAAATACATGTGTACATTTTCCCAACCTCTAATATGAACGTTGTTTGATAAGTCAGAGGAAATGTAATTTATTTTAAGTAATAGATGCTTCCCCTTACTATGACAAAGAATTGCCATTTCAAATATTTTATTTCATTCCACAGTACAGCAATACTTTGGCTCTCAAGGAAAGAAGCAAGGGCTTATACTCCTTACCAGTTAAAATAGCAGCCTTCACTAATCTACAGATTACGCCTACCGTTCAACACAGAGTATCTGGAACTTTGTCTCATTATATATGGTAGAGCACATTCTGAGACCGGGCTGTAGACTGCAGTCAAAGCCAATCAGTCCTGTGACACATGAACAGTGGGCTTGTGCTGCGTCATGCACTGTGATGACAGAAAGCGAAGCTGCACTGGCCTCAGAATAATCCTACACTCTTATATGATTTTTGTTTTTCTCTCTGTGGAGCTTTAGATCAAGATTTATTTTGAAGGAACCTTGGAGATTTTCCAGTCTGGTTTTCCTGCTTTGACCAGCAGATTGAACTATAGATGGCCTACAGATTCCCTCTGGTCTGTGAGTCATGCATATTGGTTGAGTATTTTCAACTATAGCATATAATTTCATTTATATAAACTGCTTTCCCACATTTTCTCTGTGTTCCGCATTGTCTTCACAACAGCCTCTTGAAGCCAATTGCACTGATAAGGTGTCTTCAGATTTTCTGCAGACTATGAGAGACAGAAATGTGACAGGGCTGAGCATGATGGATCCACTCAGTGGTGGGATTCAATTTTTTTCAATTACCAATTTTGTGGGCGTGGCTTGGTGGGCATGGCAGGGGAAGGATACTGTAAAATCTTCAGTCTGAGGTGGTATTTGCTGGTTCTCTGAACTACTCAAAATTTCCGCTATTGGTTCTCCAGAACTGGTCAGAACCTACTGAATACCACCTCTGGACCCACTTTCTGTGTTTGACCTCCCACCCTTCCTATAATTCCAACCTCCATTATTACTGAAGGTAATATTTGTAAAGCCCAATTCCAGTATCAATGGCACCAGAAGACAGTCCAAACCTTTTGTAATCTATATCTTCACCCACTGACTCTTTTAAATATACTAAACCATTCAAAATCTAAGCCTTCACAGACCTCCATCTTGTCTTCGCACCATTAGAAACACACACACAGACTCACCTTTCTGACAATGTCCAACCAGAAGTCTCTGGGAGTAGGAACAGGTATTGAGTGGCATTATATCCAAATAAATAAATATATGTATGTATGTATGTAATTAATTGTCTGCCCATCTTACTACAGCTTAGCAGCTTACAATATTAAAAAGATAAAACTAAATAAATAAAATACTATAAAAGATCCAATTACTCAGCCCTAACTAAAAGATGGAGAGGGAGTAGGATGAGTGGGGTGGGGAAAGTAGGATCTGTTTTTAATCTATCAACTACCCCCAGTGTGAAACCCCTCATTTGGAGCCCCAAGCTCTTGCGGAAGGTCAGGTGGGTTGGAGCCAACCTCACTCTGGGGGAAAGAGGTTGGAAAGGATAGGCACAATGACAGAGAAGGCCCTTTACCTGGACCCAAATAGCTGGAATACGCTGGCTAATGGGGTTCACAGCATGCCTTCTCTGCCAGAAAAGGTGGGATGAACCAATCCAAATGGGATGAGAGAGTCCCTCAAGTTTTGAATGTTTAACGTTAATAACCCCCGACAGATCTGTCCTCTCTCAACTTATCTAGTTGCTGTTTAAAACTAACCAGGCCAGAGTGATATTCACTTAAATAGACCATTATGTCTGTTTAATTTAATAAACCTATAGTGCAACACAGTTCATAATTCAAAACATGTGCAGTATACTTTCCTGCTTCATGGCCATCCTTTTATTCCTCATCCCAAATGAAAATGCCACAAAAAATGAGGGTGGGGATGGACAGTAATTCCACTGCCAGTTAGTCTGCTCCCTTGCTAGCCAGGTGGATGGACCATTTCCCTTTCCTTTTCTGATCCACTGAAGCTCCTAAGAGTAGCTGTGAGGACCCTCACTCAGCCACAAGAGAAGCACAGCAGCATCGAGGAGGAGTAAGCACAATGGCGGAGAAATGCCCTTATTGCTTTGAATGCTATGGTGGGATCTGTATTCCTTCAAAATGGGCGTTCCTTCAAATTTAATTGCAGGCAGTACATATCCTAACTTCCCTCAATTTTACAAGAAAAATCCCCTTCTGTCTTGTTCTATCAGTATTATGAACTGATCAGTTTTGGCCTGAATTATGCAGGCTTAATTGTTAACTTAATGTCTTACAAAAGAAGAGAAAAAGGCAACAGCAATACATGAGATTGCAATCACATTGCCTTGCAATGTTCTTGTCAACACAAATGAATTAAGGCATTCAAAAATATGGTGGGATGAATGATGGGACTTATGAATGATTTGAAATATCTCTGTCTCTTCTTAATATTTGTGAAAAGAAGAGAGAGATAAAAGGAAAGGACATATATTTATGTATGTATGTATGTATGTATGTATGTATGTATGTATGTATGTGTATACACACACACACACACACACACACACATACATATACATATACATATATCTATATCTATATCTATATCTATATCTATATCTATATCTATATCTATATATATATCACAGCTGTGAAAGTCTGACTCACAGATGAACACAATATAGTAGCCTGAAGATGGCAGATGAGATTCTGCCAAAACGTTGCTACAACTTTAAAAGCACAACCATAATGACATGGGAAAATACCCAAACAAAGCTGAATACCATCTATATATATAACAAACGAGTGCCTAACATGAAGAATGACACCAGACCCACACCCACGAGGGCCACACAAGATGCTACCACCACACTTCCACATAGAAAGGAGACTCGCACCCACACAGATGCTGAGACACGACCACAGACCAGAAGCCATACCACAGCTACATCACTACCCGCTTCAAACCCCTCCGACCCATACATGAAGTGAACGGACGCCCACCATGAAGGTGTGGCACGACCACAAACACAAAGCCAAACAACAGGATCACAGCTCACCAGCTCAAATCCCCCAGCAGCTAAGACGAACCTGAGCACAACCAAGCCCCCACCTGAACAGAACACACCCCTAGCCAATCAGAACACAACCAACTCCCCCAACCAATCAGAACACAGCCAAACCCCCAACCAATGAGAACACACCCCACCCAATCAGAACACAGCCAAGCCCCCACCCAATTAAGCCACACCCCCACTAGCAGTTAAAAGGAAGAAGCAGCTGCAAGCTCACATTACTCCGAGAAGCACAAAGCCGAAGACACAAGCCTGAAGATGATGTATGAGATTTCGTCGAAATGTCACCAGGATACTTCCAAGTTTACGTGGGAGAAAACCCGAATAACCAAAGATCCACATACAAATACCCGCGAAAACCTCAGAAAATGAATATCATTTTTAAAGTCCAGCATTAAAATTTGTACAGTGTATAATAATGCAGTGCAGTTTTCCCATTTTGTCAGACCCAGTTCGTGACTGAGAATAAATTCATGCATTTGAAATCATAAATCTGGTATGGTGGTTTTCAATTATTATTGTATATAGGTTTGTGTTTTGTACACATCTTTATTCAAAAAACCTATAACTCTCCATATAAAATAGCTTCCAAATTATGGTTATATTTCCCATCACTTTCCCATCCTTCAAGTATTCCACTATCCCTAAAACCCTATTAACCTATGATTATGGATATTAAAGCAAATGCAAATACTCTGAGCTGAAAATCAACAATTCTCCCTATAATTTCTTGTGGCTCAAATATTAAAGTGTTTTGAATTTCTTCCAACAGAACACTTAAGCTGTTTCAAGCTTTGTTCCATTGGAAAACAATCTAGCTGAAATATTCTGCAAAATTTTGTGTGGCCTGCTTTGGTTTGTTGTTTATTTGTTTGATTCATACCTCTAGTGCCAAAGCATGCGTGTGAAGAGCTTGCATTGCACGGTCATCTCTGCAGTGGTCTAACAAACTCCCTGGCTTTCTCTGCCTTCATCATTGACAGATACTCAATTCAGGCAGATATTCTCCTTGTGATTATATCCTCTGTGAAATGTGCAGGTTAGATGATTTTGTCTGCAGATCACAGCCACTCATATAGACACACAAAAGATAGGATGCTTGTACCTCCAAAGTGGGCTAAATTATTTCTGAAGACCCTTGTTAACTGCCCTGTTGAGCTGTCTTCACTTTTGTAGAACTAGAGCTTGAGATGATCATTATGACATAGCCCTTCAGAAGGATAGTCACTTAGATGTCATAATGGCTGTGCTGTGGACTCAAGGAAATTTCAAGACAAGTTAGAGGCAGATTGATACCACCAACTAAGCCAGCTATCTGACTCCACCTGGAGCAGAAATCTACCACACCTATGTAAGATAAAAACATGTCAAGATTCCGCCGATATCATAGACATCGCAGCAACAAATGTGGCAAACCTAAAGGGAAAGCACGTAGGAAAAAGAAAGGCCGGAAAAAAAGAAATGGACCCCGACACACAAAAAAAGGAGGTGATGATTTAACAATAATGTTGCACTCCCTGAACGTATAGGGTATCCTTCTAGAAAGCAAAACACATGGAAATGAATGGTGTTAAAGGCTAAACAATCCCTTGCAATATAGCAGGTATTTTTTAACCTAGAAATAATCTCTATTAATAAATAGGCATAGATGCAAATGCATGCAATGTGTGCTAATTGTGGCCTTCATAGAATTCCTGACTTTTAAGACAGTTAATGCATAATTCAGCCATAGAATGCAGTAGTGAAAAACTCCACTGTTCTTTTCAGAATGATCCTTTAGAATGTTTCATTCTATGAGGTAGTCATAGATCTCCTCTGGATACTGATGTTATCACATGAATTATTGCATCCATTAGAAGAAGAACCAGCAAGCAGGAAGACATACTGAAAATTGTATTATTGTTTTCAAAGCCCTTGGAATCTTCTGACAAATTAAGGATGGATGAAGCTTAAACTATTGCACACTCTTTATATCAGAGAAAAAAGAGAGTGAGAGAGCATAGATGCAGTCTGGTTATGAATTATGGAAGCTGAAATCTATACATCTGGAGGGCGTCCAGGTTGGAGAAAGCTGGATTAGGCAGATAGATGGCAGGAAGCAAGGAAAGGAATATTGTGTGTGCTACACATGTGTGAATAGATGGATGGTTGATGAAGAAAGAGAAAGATGGGGAGAGGGAGAGAGAAAAAGAGACTTAACAAGAGAAAGAAGTGTTCCTTGCTAGGAATATAAAATAAAATCCTCACAGATGTCAGTGAAACAAAATGGAATGATCTATTCAATTGTCTCATTGTGGCATAGATAGGCTAGGATTATGAATTACAGAATGCATAATCACTCTCATCAAAATTTCATACTAATAAATACATACTAGAAAATGTGTCTACATTTCTGTTGTCCAAGGAGTTGCCTGCCAAACTATGGATGCATAGAAAAACTTTTAAACCACAATGAACATAGGTGTTTTGCTTTTAAAAAAAGAAATCACATGAAATCAAAATATAAATGAAAATCTCTGGTGCTATCTGGACTGAATTAAGGCTGAACCACGAATACTTAGTCTTCACCCACTTCACTCTTTGTTCCCATCATCTTTTGAAGATTTGCCCTGGATTTATCCTTGAATCACGTTAGTAAATTTCAACCATTTTTTCATAAAACAATGCAGCTTTGCACTTTTATCTGAACAAGGTAGAGTATTCTGAACTATTCACATTGCCTCATCGTGTTAATTTCATGAAAGCAAAGAATAGATGCTGCTGTTTCATATTCACAGCCATTTTACTGGATACATCTGGCTGCACATATATCTGTTGTCTTGAAACTGAATTATGCTTTCCCCCCCACATTGGTGCATGTTTACTTTGATTTGGGCCAAATGCACTTATCATGTATTTGTTCTAGTGATTAACAAATACATTTGTGCTATATAGTATAAGAGTTGCAATTGTACTTTATTTTCAACTTGGCTAGATTGAGAAGTGCTATATATTAGAGACAAAGCTGCTGCGGATAGAAGTAGAATCAGAAGCTGTTACAGTGATTGCGATGCTTCTGGATTCTAGAACTTTTTTGGGGGGGATAAGCAGTATTCCCAAATTTTTGGCTGCTATTTTGGAATCCAGCACTGGAACCAAACAGAAAATGGAAGCAGTTTTAAATTGCTATTAAACATTCAAAACAAAAACCTGTTGCTAAGCAAAAGTTTTTAAAAACTTTTGCAATAGAGATTAAATGCCATGAGTTACATAAGAAAAATATTAAAGGTAAATGATCTGTTAAAATCATGATGTCAGCTTGCAAAGATTGGGACAAGCATGAGGTAGCCAGCTAAGGGAAGGATAAAAGTATCTCTGGGGCTGTTGAGTACTTGTCTTGATTTTTACAGCACAACTCTAGTAGCTCTACTAAACCTCTTTGACACTTTAATCTAGCTTTGGTTTAGACTCTCAGAGTTTAATTCTGAGACTAATTCTGTGCTGCCCTGGGAAGGCAGCTGAAGGTCACTTCATTCTGCAGAAACTTTGCCCCTTATTTTAGTCATCTTCATTCTTCTCATAGCTAGAACAAGATGTTGGTGGCAGAATTTACTTTCAGACTTGGAAGAATCTACAGTGAAACTAAATTAGCTCATTTGGCATGTTTTCTATGTGGTCTACCTGGTAAGGCTGGCAGTATCTGAGCAGGGGATCAAAAATGTCAAGATGGAAGTATCACTTCTTTTATGTGCAAGCTTTGATGATCTTTATCTGGACCTTGTTGACCCCACCCTATGAAGGCTTCTCCTTCCTAATTATCCTAAGTTCCTCCCATCTTGATGCCGTATCTCTGTTGAGGTCTTCCTGTCGTTTGAAGATTGGCTAGCTGTAGAAGATGTTTTTGTAATATTTAATTATACTTTGGCTGTTTGTAGCAATTCATTTAACTCCCTTGATTTCTAGGCCCCCTCAGTTTATTATGGGTCCAAGGATTTGTTTGTATAATGAATCTAATTTATTTGATAGGGGAATGTGTATTTTTGTTTCTTGATGGGATATTCTATAAATAACTAATAGCAAAGAAAAAGAGGAAGACAAAGCAGGCAGGCAAGATGTATAATGGGAGTCCGAAATTTCAGACATTTCATTATATAGGAAGATAGAATAGTTTCCTTCCTTCCTTTTCCTCCCTCCCTCCCTCCCTCTCCTTCCTTCCTTCCTTTCTTTTTCTCCATAAAATTAGATGAGGAAGATTATTAATGTACCAATATAATTCATTTTCCTCTCCTTCAAGGTCATCACCACTATAGGAGGTGTGTACTATATTAATCTGGAACTGTGAAGACCTGGTGAGAAGAAATTATTGCATGATCTGAACTGGGAACTTTCTCCAGACATAACATCGACATTAAAAAAAAAAAATCAGGAAATGATGTGGATCATTTCCAAATAAAGCCTCCTTGAAATGTTTGTGTTGTCTGTGCTATCTTTTTATTATAACCTTCCTCGTTTTCTTAATATTATCTTCCATACTTACTATATTCCTGTCTCCCATACTGGATTATATTGTAAAGGTGTTAGTATCCCCTAACCCTTCTGGAGTAGAGGGAGGCAAAGATAATATTGGTGAAGGAGTGCAAGACCATTAGCAGATAAAAGGGATCTGGGAATGTAGTAAGTATAAGAAATAGATTTAAAATAACTCTGCTTTGATTCCAGACTTTCAAAACTAATACCAGTCCTTCAAGGTAGGCTTGATGAGGATTACTGAAATTACTTTATTGTTTTAGCATATGATAATAGACCTCTGAAAGCTCAACAGAATCAAGGCACAATATTTTCAGTCTATTATGTTTACTATGTTCTCAGGCTGAGATTTCATTTATATCCCCTTTATATGCTAATGGTCTTGCATTTCTTCACCATTATTTCTGCTCCCTCTATACCCTCCACCAGGGGTGGGATTCTACCAGTTCGCACCTATTCACTAGAACCAGTTGTTGACATTCTAAGCAGTTCGGAGAACCAGTTGTTAGAAGAAATTACTGGCCTAATCCTGTAAGGAAGGCAGGAAGGAACATTCTGGTGTTGCTTACAGAAACTGCCTCTCCATTAACCCTTATTGCATTCTTGGCAGGACTAGACTTCCTGTCTCAGGAACTTCTCTGGAGTTTTTTTCCCCTCCTTTGCTGGTACTTTGCTTGTGTGGAGATGACCATTCAAAGTTACAATGGCACTGAAAAATTGACTTATGACCATTTTTCACACTTACGACTGTTGCAGCATCCCCACAGTCATGAGAGGCCAGGCGAGGAGATGCATGCCTTGATATGAGTGATATTTAGTTGGCTACACCCAGCCAATAACATGACCACCAAGTCATGTCCACCCAGTCACATGACCACCAAGCCATGCCCACCACCTAAGCCAAGCCCACAGAACCGGTTGTTATTAATTTTGAATCCCACCCCTGCCCTCCACCTGAATTTTGTTATGCAGTTACTTTATTAAATTCAAGTTAATAACCCTGGATTATTTCTCAGATCTCCCCTTTGAAGCCAGAGAGAAGCTCCTTCAATTGAGGGAAATATTTAATCTGCCAATCCTTGCAGACTCAGCCGCAGCCTTTTCTTCTTGGATTTTTGAATTCTAACATCAGGAAGAGAAAAAGGAGATGGGGGAACAATCACTGGACCTGCATGGATAGACTGACAAATACTGAAGATTCACAGGATCCAATGTTCCCATATTATTCTACTGTGTTAGCAGGGTTAGAGGAGATGAATTTATATACTTATATACCCCTCAATATGAGCTAAAACCAGAACAAGAGAAAATAAAGGCAAGAGAAGATACCTTCTCTGTTGTATATAGACATTTGCATACTCGTAATGCTACATTCCGATTGGACAATCACTACCACCTAGCGATTGGTGGTTAACAACAGTTAATGATTGGCTGCCCAAATGGCGGGAGGTTTGAAATAGTTCCATTGGTTGCGAGCCGCAAGCAGCCGCTATAAAAGAGACTGCCACGGCTCGAGTTTAATTGAAGTTACTGACAGTTAAATAAAAGAGCTGAACTCAACTCCAGTGTCGAGTCTATATTGTTCTGGCGATAGAACACTGGCGACGAGGATGGGATCGACAGGACAAAGACTGTAAGGACGTGGTGAAGAGAGCGAAGAAGTCAAAGAGATGGCTGGAAATAATTCACCACCTGCACCATTCAACCCAGTCGAAGAGGACTGGGAATCATATATCGACAGGTTCCTGATGTTCCTAGAGAGTAACGAACTACAAGGAATCACGGATCAAAGGAAGAGAGCTGTATTCCTGATGCATTGCGGACCTACGATTTTTAAGATGGCCAAAGCATTGGCAAAACCGCATGATGTCAAACAGATGGCATAGCTGGACCTGAACCGGATGCTGAGAGCCCATTACGCGCCTGTTGTTTCCAAATCTTATTCGAAGACACAAATTTTATAAACGGGATCAACGAGAAGGCGAAAGTATCAGGGATTTCGTAGCAGCACTAAGGGACATAGGAGGAGCATGCGAATTTCTCAACATGGACAAAGCCATGAGAGACTGCGTGGTTCTCGGACTGAGAGACACTACCCTCCAGAGCAAACTACTAAATCGACCCAACATCACCGTAAATGAAGCCATCGCTGAGGCAACCGCAGCTGAGGCAGCGAAAAAATCTGCGGCGCAAATGTAACAAATGAATATGGCCAACAGCCCAAGCCAGAGCAGAGAAAAGAAAGCGGAAGGTACCCAGAAGCACACTACTGCAACCACCCACCATGAAGACATCGAGTCATCAACCGACTCTGAGGACGAAGACAAAGAGGTACATAGGCTCCAGTCTGAATGAAACCGGTGAGAAAAAAGAGGAAGGAAACCTGATTTTCAGTGTGCCGGATGTGGAGGAAATCACCCGTGTTCTGAGTGCCGTTTTTTGGACGCCATCTGCAGACACTGCGAAAAACGGGGGCACATTGCAAGGGTCTGCTGAAACAAAAAGAGCTATAGTCCAAAAAGACGTAGCAGCACCCCCCTCCCCCCAGAACTAAGGAGAAGCAAACTGGAAGTCATTGGAGCCAGGAAAATAGAAGTCAGCGACTCAACGAGAAGGAAGAAACACACCAAACAATTATCATTGGGAATGCCAGAGCAACTGATGCTAAGAAGGTTTGAATAAACATCAAAATAGAGGGAGAGCCATGTGAAATGGAAGTGGACTCCAGCTCATTTCTGTCAATGGTATCATGGAACACAATAAAAAGCTTGATACCAGACATACGAAGAAACGAACTCGAAGAGCAAGGCCTGACATTAAAAGACTACCAAGGAAACAAGATTCTGGTAGTTGGACTGGGGCATTTCAAGGTAAAATTCAAGAAACACACTGAAATTCTTCCATTGACCATCGTTGACCGAGACCGCCCCAGCCTGCTTGGTTTAGAATGGTTTGCGCCTTTGGGGATTGAAGTGACAGGAATCAACAGCATCACCGAGACAGACTGGGAAGAAAGCCTGATGAAGGAGTTCCAGGATGTATTCAACGGGATGCTAGGTAAGTACCGTGGGACCCCTATCTCATTTAGCCTAAACCCAAACATAGCCCCCATCCGGCTTAAAGCCAGATTCATTCCCTTTGAGTTAAAGCCAAAAATCGATGAGCAGCTGAACAAACTCATCGCACAAGGGAATCCACCCCACCAAAAAAAATAAAAAAAATACGAGCGATAAAAGAAGCACCCAGACCCAAAAACAAAACAGACTTGCAGGCATTCTTGGGACTCATTAATTTTTATAATGTCTTTTTGCTGCAGAAGGCAACAATAGTGGAACCACTGCATAGATTACTCGATAAAAAAGCCATCTGGAAATGGGGCCGACAAGAAGAAGCTACATTCCAAAGAATTAAGGACTTAATAACATCCAAATCTGTATTAATCCAATACAGTGACACACTACCACTGTCTGTCACCTGCGACGCTTCACCATTCGGCGTAGGAGCAATACTTAGCCACACACTACCTGATGGCAGAGAGGCACCGATCGCCTTTTATTCCAAAACGCTGTCAAAAGCTGAAAGAAACTACAGCCAACTGGACAGAGAAGCCTTGGCCGCTATCTTGGGGTAAAACATTTTCACAAATACCTTTATGGTAGGACATTTTCCTTAATTACCGACCACAAGCCACTGTTAGGAATCCTGGCAGGAGACAGGGCCACCCCCAACATCCTATCTCCAAGGATGACAAGATGGTCGGAATTTCTTGCAGCCTACAATTACAAGCTCATCTATCGACCAGGAAAAGCCATACCCCACGCCGACGCGCTGAGCCGCTCACCCCTACCAGACCACGACGACGACCCAGCTCCCACCACATGCACTCTGCAAATTGAAACAATATCGAACCTGCCCATCACCGCATCAGACATCACAAGGGAAACCATAAAAGACACACTAATGGCCCGACTCTTGAACTGGGTAGGGAGGGGCTGGCCCGAAAATGACAAAAATGAGACTTTTAAACCATTCAGAACCCAGAAAACTGAGCTGTCAATTGAAAAAGGATGCATATTGTGGGGGGATAGGGTTGTTGTGCCAAGAAAATTACAAGAAAACGTGCTGAACATGTTACATGAGGGACACCCGGGCATGGTAAAAATGAAGTCCCTGGCCAGAAGCTATGTCTGGTGGCCAGGAATAGACAAAGACATTGAAACCTGGGTAAAAACATGTAATAAATGCCAGTCGTCCAGACCTACCCCCCCTTTAGCACCGATCCTTGACTGGGAGACACCCAGAGGCCCCTGGTCAAGGATCCACATAGACTTCACCGGACCCACAAAGGGATATACATTTTTAATCATCGTTGATGCCTACTCGAACTGGTTGGAGGTCAGCATCATGAGTTCAACAACGACTGAAGCCATCACTAAACAATTAAAGAAATTCTTCGCCACTCATGGATTACCAGATGTGTTAGTCTCGGACAATGGCCCACAGTTCATAGCTTTAGCTTTTGAACAATTCCTCGCAGAACAGGGCATACGACATGCCCTGACGGCACCAGCTCATACAGCGGCAAACGGGCGGGTGGAACACATGGTTCAATACATGAAAGAAGAATTAGAAAAAATCGAAGAGGGCGACACGCAAGACAAAATAAATACAATGCTCACAATTCAACATATAACGCCGTCTACATCAACAAACAAGAGTCCAGCTGAACTTTTAATGGGCAGAAAATTGCGAACATATTTGGACAGACTACACCCCACCTACAACCCCGAGAAGCCACTAGACTCCTCCAGTAAGTACCGCACATTTATACCAGGCGACCTGGTATACGCGAAAAATCTTATAGGAGAACCATTGTGGTTACTGGCCACAATAACACAAATAACAGGCCCCCGGTCATACTGATTGGAAACGATGGACGGCAGAACCTGGAAAAGGCACATAGACCAACTATGATCTCAATACCTCGAATGCAACACCGACACACCCCAAAACATAGAGCAAAACAGCCAATAAATAATAATAAAACCAGAGGGGGGGGAACCCTTAAATAATAAAGAAAGGGAAGACCCTCCTTTAACACAATTAAAAACAGGCCAGCAACCAGCAACAGAAAGCCCAAGAACAAATAAAAACTACTTACCAACAGGCGAATTTGAAAGAAGGGAGCTGGAGGAGAACCAGGGAAGAAGCAGCCGAGCCGACTCTACCTGCCCAAGTGTGCCAGAAGGGAGCGCACCGCTCAAACAACCTAACAAAGCATGGCGGGAGTGGCATGGCTGCCGCACCCTTCCAGGAGGTTCCTGAGAGAAGGACAGGAGAAACATTGATCCCGTCCGAGTTAGGATTGTTCTGCTACAAACTGATCATTTAAGTTCAGACAATGACAAAATTATTCCATAGATGGACATAAGTAAAGCTTCTTAAGTGACTTCTAGTCAGTATTAGCAGAATGGTTTTTAGGAGACACTAGAATTTATTACCACCTGTGTATTACTGTCTATACTGGAACACTGTTGTGTTTGATGTATTCATATATACTATTTGCATTCATGTAAAGCTTATTGGATATGTGATGGAATCATATTGTGATTAATTAGTCATAATAGAATGACACTGAAAATAATGAGTTTACCAGCAATTATGTTCCTGCTATTCACATTGGAGATGGGAATTATGACTGGCTGGCTTTGGTAACCCTGGGAAGTTAAGACTACAGGTTCTTTTTCAGAAATTATCTGGAAGTAGGCTAGTATGGTTTATATGAATTTATGTCTTTAGCAAGATCCTTAGTTTTCATCTTAGATGTTTACTGTTCAAAGGTTGCAAATTAAGACTTTTTTTCATTAACCAGACTGGTGCAGAATGATACACTGATTTTGTTAATGTTATCTACCTAGTTTACATAATATTTTAGTGAGCCATCTAAGCAATTTTATAAACTATATATCAAAACAAAACAGACCAGTAAGAACATCAGCTTGTACTTTGTGCCACCATTCTTAAGAATTGCCAGCAAGGGTTGTGGGAGCTAAGGAACAGTGTAAGGAACTATTCCCAACCAGCTTGACTTAATGATACGTGTATGTCAGGATTAGAATTGATTCAGGAAGCCTTTCCACAATTCCTAAAGGAGATTGGGTACATGAAGAAAGAGCTATCTTTACTCTGGCTTCAATCTATTTTATTAAAATAAAACATTTCTATTTTAAGTTATAGGCCATCTTGAGGGTTGAGTTAGTATTGAAAGGCTCTAAACAAAATCATAACCTCATTAGACTTTCCTTATTTTAAAGCAAGCTAAACAAGGATACTTCCATAATATTATTAATATTATATTAAGAATATTATATTATTATATAATAATATTATATTATATTAATAATATTATTAGGATCTTGTTGCAGATCTTGTGATGATAAAACTCTGCCTCTAGATAACTCAATGCCATATGTTCTATGGTTGAAGTACTACTGATTTTTTAGTCACAACCCATGTTAAATAAATTGCATATCCTGTCCTAATTGGAACATTTCCTAGTTTTATTGCTCTGAGTACCTCCTTAAATAGGAAACAAATAGTAGCTTTCCCATAATTTCCTCAGCACAATGGTCAGGTTGTTTGGACAACACTTTCAAAATTTCTTTCATCTTTGTCAGAGTGTTGTCTTTATCAATGCTTTTTATCTTCTGCTTATTCGCTTTGGTAGCCTGATTTTAAAGGACTTATCTATATGTGGATCTTCCCAAAAGAAAACCATGTTCAATTTCATTATTATAATTAACCCTAACCCTCCTCCAATCCCATTCAGTTTCTGAAAAGGCTGATTTTATCTGTATAGAACTATTTTTTCACAATCTGCTGCTTCTTTGCTTTAAAAATGGATAAAGCAAATACAATGCTCTTAGTCTTAAAATAACTATCCTAGTAATTGGATGGTGAAGGATATATAAGACTTAAAATGTGATACATGTCACATATCACAGCTATATTACAAGATGGGTTAATGTTAATATTTGATAATATAAATGTAGAGTATACATTGCTTACAATTTTTTCTTTTGCTCTTCATTTGATTAATTATACAGGTAGTCCTCAATTTATGACTGCAATTGAGCCCAAAATTTCTCTTATTAAGCGAGACAATGCCCATTTTACAATCTTTCTTGCCAGTTGTTAAGTGAATTGCTGCATTTGTTAAGTTAGTCACACAGTTACTAACAGACAGGAAGTAGCAGGTGAAGCTAGGCAGAATCACATTTGATACCCCCCCTGCCAAGGCTGTGTGCTTTCTCCACTTCTCTTCTCCCTATATACCAATGACTGCATCTCAAATGATCCATCTGTTAAAATACTGATGTTTGCGGAAGATACAACAGTGCTTGGTCTCATTCGAGACAACGACGAATCTGCATACAGACAGGAGATTGTACAACTTGTAACCAGAACAATCTGGAACTGAACACACTCAAAACCGTAGAAATGGTGGTAGACTTTAGAAGAAACCCTCCTATTCTACCATCTCTTACAATACTAGACAACACAGTATCAACAGTAGAGACCTTCAAATTGCTAGGTTCTATCATATCACAAGACCTAAAACGGACACCTAACATCAAAATTGTCATCAAAAAAGCACAACAAAGAATGTTCTTTCTGCGCCAACTCAGAAGGCTCAAAATGTCCAAGGAGCTGCTGATACAGTTCTACAGAGGAATTACTGAGTCTGTCATCTACACCTCTACAACTGTCTGGTTTGGTTCTGCAACCCAACAGGACAGACACAGACTTCAGAGGATAATTAGGATTGCAGAAAAAACAATTATTACCAGCCTGCCTTTAATCAAGGACATGTATACTGCATGAGTCAAAAAGAGGGCTGTGAAAATATTTACAGACCCCTCACATCCCGGACATAAACTGTTTCAACTCCTACCCTCAAAACGACACTATAGAGCACAGCACACCAGAACAACTAGACACAAGAACAGTTTTTTCCCGAAAGCCATCACTCTGCTAAACAAATAATTCTCTCAACAATGTCCAACTATTTACAAAGTCTGCACTACTATTACTATTAATCTTCCCATTACTCCCATCCCCTCCCACTTGTGACTGTACGACTGTAACTTTGTCACTTGTATCTTTACGATTTATATGGACTGTTTCCTAGTATGATTTGATTGCTTATTGTACCCTATTAAATGTTGTACCTTATGATTCTCGACTCTTGATGAATGTATCTTTTCTTTTATGTACACTGAGAGCATTTGCACCAAGACAAATTCCTTGTGTTTCCAATCACACTTGGCCAATAAAAGAATTCTATTCTATTCTATTCTATTCTATTCTATTCTATTCTATTCTATTCTATTCTATTCTATGAAATACCCATTGACTTTGTTTGTCAGAAAGTTACAATGACCATGGGATTCGGTAACCATTATAAATATGAGCCAAGAGTCCAAATTTTGATCATGTGACCATGGGAAAGCTGTAACATTCATAAGTATGAAAAATGGTCATAAGTCACTTTTTTCAGTGCCATTGTAACTGAGTGATCACTAAATGAACTACTGTAAGCCAAGGACTATCTGTTTCCTAGTCCGTAAAAATAAGAAAAAACACTTAGCATTACTCTAGTGATTGAAGCAGCAAGTCTAATGGTTAAGATATCAGGCAAGTCCTGTCTTAGCCATGAAAGCTGGGTGACCTTGGGCCAGTCCCTCAACCCATCTCGCAGGATGGTGGTTGTGGGGAAAATAAAAGGAGAAAGTTGTATTGGATATGTTCATGACCTTGAGTTATCTGTAAAAATATTAAAAACAGCATATACAAAAATAAATAATATATTTGTTTTTCGATGTTTATTTTATATCTTTATTTATACAGTACTAACTACATACTGCAGAACTGCTCCCCAAATAGCTATCAAGATTGTAAAATAAATTCCAGGACTAGCAATATGGATATATGTCTATGCATGAAATAGCATATGACATAGTATAATATTTTCTTAGTGAATATTACTATGGGATGTGAAATCAGATGCTGATTTCATATCAGCATCAAACATCATTTGAAATATAAAAGTTCTAAAGCTATGACTTTATACACCACCAAAAGGAACTATGTATACATAGTCACACTAAAGACCAAGATCTTTGCTATTAAAGAAACAGCATTCCTTAATTTCCATCAGGTAAAAAAGAGTATATTAACAAATATGCCAGTCTGTATACTGCTTAGAGAGGGCTGTGAAGAACTATGAAGTGGTATTTAAGTCTAAGTGCTATTGCTATTACCAATTAATCGTGAAAGTTTTTGATAGTGAACCATTCAAGCTTTTATGAAAATATTTTCAATACTTATTCTCATTCTTTCTTCCTTCTCATCTAAACTGAAATGTAACTTTTGCTGCACAACAGTGGTGGTGCTAATGCCAGTAGTATTTTTATTTAGCATGTGCTTGTAAGTCAGAACTGTCCAAGTAAATAAAAACATGCAATATAAACCAATATCACAATAAGGCAATATAATAATGTAAGGCATTTCATTCATGCAGAAAGTATAATTTTGTAGGAAGTTCCACAAAAAGAAGTGTTTTAAAGGGCTTTTTAAACTTTGGGAGATCATACTTCAGGCATAACTCAAGGGGGAATCAGTGGCAGAGAGGAAGAACTTAATGGGAAAAGGCCCTAACATGAAAAAATCCCCCAATTAACTTTGATGACATAATTCAGCCAAGTACACAGGAACTTGACTATAATTGAATTATTTAAATAATTAGGTGTTCTTGTACACATAGCCAAGAATTGAATCTGATAACATTCTCAAACACCCAACCAATTGGATGTTTGTTAACAATTAACAAAAGGCAGTGGTATCAAAGCTGTATAGTAAGCATCCCCTAATTTCAAACTTGTTCCTTCCTGGAAGTAATTGAAACTGATCAATATTTGCATATTCATTCTTACCTGCATTCTCACAATGATTTCTTCCAGAACTCTATACTTATGGGGTTTTCCTGACCAAAATGACTGCATTTTGGCTTGCATTTAGACCAACACTTATTATGTCAATTATTGAATCTACAGGTTCTATATAACAGGAGTGGGACAGTTCATAGGAAACAGAACACTTTGGTAACTACCTGACTATCCCCAGATCAAAAATATCCGTTTCTGACTTCAACTTTTCCTTTTATAGAAAATAATGGGCAAAATAAATATGTTGCATCTTCATAAAGCTGAAATTAATTATTTTGCCTTTTAATTCTAATTCCCAACCTGAAAATGGGCCTTGCCCACATCTTGATGACACTTGTACTAGATGCATACACTCTGAACTTTGAAGACCAGAAGCATTTTTGGCAAGCTTCTCAGTTGCATGATACTCTACCAACCCTTCCTGTACAGTACAGTGGCTCTAAACAGCTCCTTCCCGTCTCAACAATAACTGCATTGTCATAGTCATCTTCCAAAGAGTGAATCTTATCAGACTCAATAGAACATACTTTATAAATGTATATGACTTAGATTGCATTGCATTGTAATAGCAAGCCTGCTTTTGCTAGATTTGAAGAAACATAATACTTCTCAACAGATGGAGTTTGCCGGTATAGCTGCCTTCATAGAAGCTTCCCCAGACAAATCAAATGTACAATTAATTATTTTGTGTTATTCTTTTCTCTCTCTACCTCCTTACCAAGCATAGGGTATAGATCCATTCCCCCTCCAATTTCTTCTCTTCACTTCATCACCCCCTTGAATATTTCTCCAGGTCTTTTCCTGTTTGTCAGATTTCTGGAATCAGGTTTACAAAATGTTTCCTTTTATAACTTCCCTCTCAGATGAGTCCCGGTGGATCAGTTCTCTGAAATGTTCCGTTAACTTCCTGTCGTGAAGTTCAACAAGTGATTTTGTAGATGAGAGTTTGATTCCCTTGGTGCAAACTGCCAAACCATTTTCAGTAGGAAAAACAGAATAAAAAAACCTAAATCAGGAAATAAGTTTTCTAATTGCAGCACCATTTCCTTAAGGCAGCTGACCCTGGCACAGGATTCATAGCATTTTCTGGTTGCTACTTAATTCCCCCCCCCAAGTTATTATCATTGAATAAATATAGAATTTCTTGCATTAGTTGAATTTTTATTTCAACTAAAATGAACTCTCCTTGTTCTATTGAACATTACTTACTTTATTTCTGGAAGTGAATAGGGGGGGGGGGGGGGGGGGCGGGGGGGGGGGGGGGGGGGGGGGGGGGTTGGGGGGGGGTTTTTTTGGGGTTTTTTTGGTTTTGTTTTTTGGGGAGGGGGTTTTTTTTTTTTTTTGTTTTTTTTTTAAACCAGTAGTTTTTGTAGAAGAATTTTCATTATCTTTGGTACTTGTATACGTAGCAGCTGAAAACCCTTCAGTACTAAGTTTTTAAACATTAAAAAAATTAAATTTAGTAGAAAAAATGAAGGATAACCATGTTAGTTTGGAAGAATCCTGTAGTAGCTTAAGTAACTAGTTTTTATTGCACAGAGTTTTCATGGATAACAGATTTCACATCCAAAATAATCTTATACCTTTTAGAATGGGATGGGATAGAATGGGATGGAGTAGAGTAGAATAGAGTAGGGTAGAGTAGGGTAGAGTAGAATAGAATAGAATAGAATAGAATAGAATAGAATAGAATAGAATAGAATAGAATACTTTACTGGCCAAGTGTGACTGGACACACAAAGAATTTGTCTCCGGTGCATAAACTCTCAGGGGACACACAAACAACGTAGTAATATAATCATAAGATACCAATACGAGAAGATAGTAGAAGGTCTCTCTTTCACCAATTTTACCACTGTGCATGTAAAATGATCAACTTTCAGACCTTATTCTGTAAATCTGATGCAATCCATAAAATCACAAATTGTACCTTTGCAAGGGCTCACAGCAAAATGTCACTGTGTTTGGAGCAACACTCATTGCCTGAAACAAGGATCTGTTGTTTGAAGGAATGCTCAGGAGAAAGCCAGATCTTAGTGCAATGGTAAACCCCACCCCCAAATATGGCATCTTTTGATTATGAGAGGTCCTATATGACCTGCCAAAATATCTTAAGCCAATCTGGAAGTACCCTTAATCAACACAGTTGATAGGGAGGGATGCTGGGAATTAGAGGACAGGTTTTCCATTCCAATTTATAGTCCATTTTAATCATATTAGATTAGTCTAGATTGAAAGTTTTTCCTACTCTATAATGAAGCTATGTTGTGCGTATGCTTAGTTTAACTCCGAAGTTCATTTGTTGCCCATGCAATCATCTTTGCTAAAGTGTTTCATATTACGCAGGAAACAAGTAGATTCTACAATAAATTTGATATCTATTTCTTTAATAAGGTTGCATATTTTAAAGGATGATATTATTTCAATTTTTAAAAATGCCCCTTGTGCTAAAAAGAAATTACCAGGTTGCACTAGAGAAAATTAGATTAGAATAAATTAACAGCATAGTAAGAGACAAATATTTTGTATGCAGAAAATCTGCTTGTATTCTTCTCATATTCCATTGGAAGGTTCCAATAATAAGTAAAAGAAAAAACCTCAGTATGACAATATGACAAGCTCTTCTGAGACAGACTAAAGTAGACCAGCATTTCTAAATGTGTGATCTGAGCACTCTTGGGGGGTCCCCCAAGACCCTCTCAGTAGTCTGTGATATCAAAATTATTTGCCAGATATTAAATATATTTGCCAGAATTTAAAATAGTTTCACTCTTTATTTATTTAAAAATAAAACATGTTTATTTGTTAATAGCTAATTGGCTCAATATTTTTATTTTTATATGATTCAGCAATATTCTATGAATGGGTCAGTTTTAATTTTAATATAGTAAATATTAATAAAAATAACCCATGCAAATAAAACCACTTTTGGGATCCTCCATAATTTTTAAAAGTGGAAAGCAATCCTGAAAGCAAAACAAAATTAAGAAATATTGAGGTAGACAATGCCAGTTTTCTGGTTTATTATATACTAGGTTCATATGTTCAGTCACAGAAGGGGTATAGCTTGATTTTTGACCTCAACAAAATTATTTCTGGGAAATTGAAAAACTAAAATATTGTGATAGTCTAACTTGTGGAATCTAGCATATGGCAAGACAGAGGAAATGTGGACTCTCTAAGTCCATTATCATGAATGTTACAAGAACAGCCAAAGACAAAACTTCAGAACAGAATTAGTGATTTGGAATCAGAACCAACTTCACTGGTATGAGTAAAATCACAGGAGCCTAAAATATGAATCAAGAGCTGCATTCTTGTGGCTGACAGAAAGAATGATTCCTAATGAATCTGGGAGGTTCATTTCTACTGTTTTAAATGCAAAGAATGCTATAAGCTTTTCCCCATGGTATGAAGTAAACTTACTGTCCTCCAAGGGAATGTATGAAATGGCAGAATGAAAGCTATTGAATGTTACATGTGGGTAACATGGCCTCACAGCTGGGGATTGTTTCCATGGTCTTAGGCAAGCAATGCAGATCTTACTGTCAAACAATACTATAGCATATATTCCTCTTTCTTGGGAAAGAAAAACATTTAATTGTGTTCCCAGTAACAACTGTGCAACACAGCTGAGGGTACATAATTAGGATTGGAAAGGGTGCATCAAACGACCTTATCATGGAGAAATTTCCCTCTTGGTAGCCTTTGTATAATATTATGAAAATGACTAGAGTGAACAAAAAGTGACCAACTTGTTTCAAGCAAGTCACCCCTTCATTTTGTTTTCCACTTGTAAGTCACTCTTCCACTTTACTCAGTCAGCTTTAACATCTATTTTCTTGGCTTATTTATCTTCTCATTACAAATATGCCTGAAAAGAAAAGGGTGAAAAAGGCCATAAATGGAAAAAAAATGCCTTACTTACTAAGCAAAACCTAGCTTTTCAGTTAAGTTATTAATAGTTAGAGAAGCTTAAAAAGAATAGACAATTAAGCATATAATTGTATGCAATTTTTATAGTGTCCAAACAAAACTTTTGGTGGTAGAAGGTATATTCCAGAATAAAAAGAAAAGTAAGATTGTCACACAGTTGTATAATTGACAGAGAATGAACATCCTTTAAGCTGTGTAATATTAGTCTCAAAATCTTTTAAGTGTAAAATTCAAGAGATTAGCTACTGAACAATTAACTGCCTTAAGGCTATAATGGCTCAGAGAAACATTTACATCCAGAGTGAGTATTTATTTACAGCAAACTCAATAAACTGTCAATTAAAAGCCTGTTTTCAATTACAGCAAGTAATACTGAAATACAGTGACACAACAATTGGGAAATTACAAAAATAGAGGCCAATTAAAATAGAAGATTAACAGAGCAAATGGAATGCTTGGGCAAATGGAAATTCTCTGCATTTTCCAGAAGGTGGTTAATAGAGAAATGAGATGAGTCTCCCTTGAGGGGAGTTTCCAAGCCACCTCACAACTATTAAAAAGTCCCTCTTTCAAACTCCAATTGGACACATTTCTAAAACTTACAGGAAAAAGCTTCCCGTGCATGGGAGTGACCCTATATTGGAAAGAGGAAGCTGTGGGGAAATTGTATAAATACTAAGACTAATCTACATTATACAATTAAAGTGAGTTTTAATTTAAAAGCTGGGGAACTGCTAATTTGCAAAGATGCTGAAAGTTTTGTGAGGTATCTGTTTAAACCACCTTTTCCAGAACTCTTCTGAAAAAGCCATCACAGCTACCTCAGCTTTACACTTGTTTATGTTTGAACTGTATGTTTTTATTATGTCTGAAGCCCAACTATGTGCTCAGCTTATGGTCTGCAAAGATTGCTTTTAAGACCATCCCTATCAGAATCTGTAATGGTAAGCTGAAGACATTTCCAAGGCAGCATGTGGAACATGGCAGTTTGGAAAGTCTAATAGCAAAAATGCTTGCAAATCTGGGATAGGCTGACCTGTAGTTCTGGTTTTCTGAAATGTCAGAGTGGATCAGAAAATAATCCCATAATAATTAGGGTACTGGACTTCAAAAAGTGATCAAGGGAATCCAGTAATGGTCTCCAGCAGGTAATCGTACTTTCACACCCACCAACCCATCCTGCATTTCTATAAAATCATAGGTTTTGTTAATTCCTGAAAATAACAGTAAAATTATCTGCATCTAAAAACCTCAATGTTTTAAAATACCACTGACAAAGCTTTTCCAGATATCTCCGTAGAGCTTCAGTCCCCCCTTTTTTGATTTACAGACTCTTCCTTTTTGCCTTTAATTTGAATTACAAAGTTTTCAGTGTTTAGTTTTTATAGTGGGATGCACTATGCCAAAAAGAGAAATGCCAGATCTAAATATACTCTCTTCTAATATCCAATTCGACTCATTTCCTGCTATTCCTTTTGTTTCTAATTTCCTTCACTGTATTCATATTCTGATTCAGAAAAATATTTCCATGCATTTTCAGAGTGTATGAAGAGTGTTATTCTGTGATAAATCTTTTGGAATCTGACATAATACATGAACTGAACAGTGAGAAAGATACTCAACACATCACTAAGAAGTCTGCACTGAGAACTTGTATCAGATTGCATACTTTTTTTAAAAAAACCCTTCTGACAATGGCTAATATGAAAATGTAGCAGTATAAAAGGTGGTTATTATGGAAGAATGGAGAAATCTATATTATCCACTCACAAAAAGTGAATGATTATTGAACTAGATTCTGCTGAACTCTTGAAAATGTGCAGAAGGCTAGGAAATTGCTATCTGTAATTTCCCCCTTATATTTCCTGTCTGGTATACAGATGATTATTATGATCATTACCACAGTAATGTTATATATTTTGGAATTTTTTTCAACCAATAAATGACAACCAAATTATCCCATAAGAGTGAAAAATAGGCTGTTAATTTCATTCCTGTCAATTCTTGTCACATGTCTCTAGTATCTTAAACCACTTACAATAACTTTCAGTGATGCGTATTTTTACCCTCAAGCTTTTCCTGAACTGCTATATGTTTATGCACAAAACAGGCAGGCTAAATGTTTATAATTCTACTTCTTCCTTCCTTCTGCTGCCGAACTAAATCTGCTGCTATATTTTTATAGTCTACAGAGAAGTATAAATTCCATGGAATAAAATGTAATGGAGAACTATCCTAACCTCTCCAATGTAGTTAATTGTAGTGATATTTTCTGCTATTGCCAAAGAACTGGTTATGGTATAACCAAACCTGTTTTGCATTTGCTGGAGACATGTGCCTTCAGATATTATAGTCCACCAACTTTTGCACTCCCCAAGTGTTCAGATGCAAGTCCTGACAAAGCCTGCATTTTAAAAATATCACTACCATTTATGTTAAGTTTGAGCAATGAGAGGCTGAACCAGAGCATGAGTGCAACAGTACTTTATTTTACAAATAAAGGGCTGACCGTGCTTGCCAAGCCTGGAACTGGCTCGCAACAATCAGCAGCCAGTTGGACCCCGCAGCCTGCTTTTATAGCTGGCTGCTGGGGAGAACTGACCAATGGGAATGGGGGAATAACGCCCCACACAAGTAAGTGGACCTGAGTGAGAACTCCTTGAGTCCTCAGGACATAACACCCCTTCCCCCAGATGCGAACACGCATAGTCCTTGAGGTAGATGGGGGTTTGTGTTGGCGCCCGGAGCGGCGCAACTCGGGAACATTGTCTGACTGTTCGGTATCAGTCTGTGACGGTTGAGCTGGCATAGTGTCGCCAACACTCTCTGGACTGGCATCCTCGGAAACCACCGGGTTGGTTTCTGGAGTCAAACTCTCGTGGGTTGGATCCGGTTGATCAACTCTCTGGGCGCTGTTGTCCGGGTTTGGGCTGACCGAAGCGACCGCTGGCGCAGACTGGTCACTGGGTGCGATGTGGCTGGGTGGCGGATGGGACGGTTCCCCTTCGACTGGAGACTCTGGATTCTTGTTTGCGAGGTTGCTGGAGGCGCCTTCTGAGTTGGTCTATGTGTCTCCTCCAGACGCGACCATCCTCCAGCCTGACTCTATAGGATCTCGGCCCGGTGACGGCGATGACCTCGCCCGGAATCCAAAGTGGGTCCCCAGCGAAATTTCTAGCGAATATCGGCTCCTGTAACATAAAATGTCTAACCCCGAAGTGGAAGCGAGGGGAGAGTCAGGGCAGTATTGTGGGTGCAGTCTATCTAATACAGTCCTCAGGCGCCGGCCCATCAGAAGTTCCGCTGGGGACTTATTGGTGACTGCACAGGGGTTGAGTGCTGGCTCATCAGGAACCGTGAGAGTTTGTGGTGCCAGTCATCTCTGCCAAACCTAGCGAGGGCCTCTTTGGTGGTCCTGACGGCCCTTTCAGCCAACCCATTACTCGCAGGGTGGAATGGGGCTGTTAAAATGTGGCGAATGCCTAGGTTGGCTGCAAAACGGCTGAATTCTACTGATGCGAACTGTGGCCATTATCGGAGACCAAGGAGTCGGGTAGTCCATGGGTAACGAACAGGCGCGTTAACACGCTTGGTGATTGCTAGTGTGGTGGTCGTGGATAGCTGTGCCACATCTATCCACTTGGAATAAGCGTCCACGACCACTAGGAACATCTTTCCATGCACGGGGCCGGCCAGATCGATATGGATTCTAGACCAGGGGCGCTGGCGCTCTCCCATCTGGTAGGGGTGGCGATGGGGGAGCAGGACGGGATTCCTGGCAAATGCTGCAGGAACTTACCCAATTGACAATGTCCTCGTCTAGACCCGGCCACCACACGTAGCTGCGTGCCAACGCCTTCATTCTCACAATGCCGGGTGTCCTCGCAACGCCTCCAGGACTCGGGTACGCAGCGAGGTCGGGATGATCACCGAGTGCCCCACAGTAGACAACCCTGCAAACTGGACAGCTCCTGCATGCGAGTCTTAAAGGGTGCGAATTTGTTATCAACATTGCCTCCCGCCACCCCCTCCTCACCCAGTCGAGCACCTGGGCGAGCGTTTGGTCTGCCTTGGTTTTGCGGCGATGTCAAGGGCGGTGATGGGCAGGTCCAACTGGGTGATTTCAAAAATGGCATTGACAGGAGCTGGGTCTTCAGCCGGAGCGGGTAAGGGGCAGCGACTGAGTGCGCTCAGCGTGGGATAGAGTTTTGCCCGGGCGGTGGATAAGTTTGTATGAGTAGGCCGCTAGGAAAGCGTCCACCTTGTCATCCGAGGGGAGAGGACTTGAGGTGTCTGTTTGTCGCCGGCAGTAGGCCCAGGAGGGGCTTATGGTCGGTGACCAGTTCAAGAAGTGGCCAAAAAGGAATTCGTGAAACTTTTTCACGGCTGCAACAGCTGCTAGGGCTTCCTTGTCTATTTGGCTGTAATTTCGCTCCGTGGCCGAGAGCGTCCTGGAGAAAAAGGCGATGGGGGCCTCGGCGCCATTGGCGAGTCGGTGACTAAGGACCGCCCCAATTCCAAAAGGGGATGCGTCTGCTGCCAGTACTAAAGGAAGGTTGGGGTCGAATTGGATGAGCACTGCCTCTGACGTAAGTAGTGATTTGACGCGTTAACGCCTGGTCTTCTTTGTGCCCCCAGTGCCACGGTGACTTTTTGTCTAGTAATCTGTGTAGGGGTTCGGCTACTGAGGCTTTATGGGGCAAAAAGGATGCATAAAAGTTTAGGAGTCCCAAGAAAGCTTGTAGCTCCGCTTTGGAGGTCGGTGTGGGAGCTTCGTGGATCGCCCTGACCTTGGACTCCAGGGGTGAATGCCAGAGGCGTCAATTTTATAACCCAGAAAGTCCACCTGTCTAGTGGCAATGGCGCATTTTTCTTTTTTTAACTTGAGGCCATGCTGTCTGAACCTCTCTAACACTGCTCGCACTCTCTGGAAGAGTTGGGGTCTGTCCCTGGCCGAGACCAAGATGTCGTCGAAGTAGGGTACTACACCAGGGAGGCCCTGTAAAATCCGCTCCATGAGGGATTGAAAATACCGGGCAACACTTACGCCAAATTGGAGACGCTTGCATCGGAAGGCACCCCTGTGAGTGACGATGGTCTGAAGTTCCGCTGTTTGGTTATCAACAGGGAACTGTTGATATGCTTGAGACATGTCCAATTTAGCAAAAATACTGCCCGGTTCGAATGTGTGCAATAAGTGCTGAATGACGGGCACGGGATAGGCGCTAACTTGTAAATATTTATTGATTGTTGTCTTGTAGTCCGAGCAAATTCTCAGGCTACCATCTTTTTGAGGGGTGTGACAATGGGCGTCTCCCACTTGGCGAAATCTGTTGGCTCAATGACCCCTTGTTTTAGTAGTTTATCCAATTCAGCGTCTAGTTTTGGTCGAATAGCAAATGGAACTCTACGTGGTTTTAATCTGATTGGGACTGCCTGGGGGTCAACGGTGAACGAGATGGGGGTTCCATTATAACACCCCAGCTCCTCGCTGAACACATCTGCGTAGTCAGCGAATAAGGAGTCAGTGTCTGAGGTTGAGACAGCATGGACTCCTGTTAACCCTAGGCCGAGGTGGGGAAACCAATCGAGCCCCAATAAGGTGGGTAGATTGCCGTTAACTACCACTAGAGGTAGGTGGCCTTTAAAAGCTCTAAAACTGACAAAGAACTTGCCTCTGCCGATCACGGAATGGCCTTCCCTGGTAGTCCTTCAGGCCGAACTGGCATCTCTGAAGCCGGGTAGTAGATAGGCTGGGGTGGAGTCTCTTGAGGGTGTTCCACGAGATTATTGAGAGCGCTGACCCTGTGTCAACCTCCATGAGGCACGGTTTACCTTCTAGGGAAACGGAGAGAGAAATTTACTAACAGAGTGGCAAGTACGCCTGGCAAGGCGGTGCGTGCATGGACAGTTTAATACTTGCCTCTGTGGTCCCGAGTGCGAGGACGGGGGTCTTTGTGCCGCGCTTTGGGGGCTTGGCAGACTCTCGCAATGTGCCCCCTCTTATGGCAGTTGTTGCAAACGGCTCCTTTAAACTTGCAGGTGGCCCTTTGATGTGATCCCCACAGGCTAGGCACAGGGTGATGTGCTTGGGTGGACCGGTGTATTCTTGTTTGGCCCCTACCTGCGACCGTCTGTCATTGGTGAGGCGATGGACATCGTTCTCATCGTTGTGCCTTCCTCCGCTTCCACCTCTTCGGAATGGACTGGGAACGCTGCTAGCTTGGCGCTTGGGCCCTGAATTTCGGTGGCTGAGTTCGTAGCTAGCTCGGCTGCTAGGGCCTCCTCTACCGCTTGCGAGGTTGAGGTCTTTTTTAGCTAGCAGTCGCCTCTGTAGGTTGAGATCCTTGACCCCACAAACCAATTGATCGAGGAGCATGTCCTCCAGGTATGTTCCAAACCCGCAGTGCAGGGCTGCTGTTCTGAGGGCGGCCATATATTGGTTGATGGTCTCCTTACTTGATTGCTTCCTCATTCGGAACGTGAACCTCCTGGCGATTTGTGAAGGCCTGGGAGCGTAGTGGTTTGTGAGGATCTCAAGCAACTCGACCACGGAACGTTTTTTAATTCTCTCGGTGCCACGAGTGCTGCAGCGGTATCGTAAACGGTGGCTCCGCAGTAGATTAGGAAATAGGATTTTTCCGATGCTCTCCCGCATCCGACAGGCCGACCGCATCGATGTAATGATTGAAACGGTTCTTATACGATTCCCACTTCTCTTCGTCTGGTTTAAACGCCGGAATACTGGATTGGAACTCATGGTGCTGGAACGGCTGGGCTACCTGCGGGAGAAATCTCTCTGGGACTACGAACGCTCGTGAGTTATTAGTGATATCAGCTCTGGAGAGGTTTTTTTGCTACCCTCTCTTCTCTCTCTCTGGGTTACCACGTTGGCTGCTAGCCGTTGAGGTGTCTTGATTCGCGCCAAAAAAAAGTGGGCGTTAGTGACTCTCTACAGCGCTGTGCTGTGATTCCTACTGGCTCGAAATTCAAATGACACCCGTTTGAATTTCGCGCCAAATGCAGAGCGGCGCGCTCGCAGCGCTCACTTTCCCCGTAGCGAGGCTAACAAGCGGCTACAGACGCTTCTAACTATTTGACTCAGACCGCTTTCTCTGGCTGCGGATCTGCGTTTGCTCTTTTTGATCGCTCGTTTCGCTCTCTCTGGGCTGTAGATCGGTGGCTAGTGACTCAGCGGTTGCAAGGTGCTTCTGGTAGCCATCCCATCCTCGTCGCCAGTGTTAAGTTTGAGCAATGAGAGGCTGAACCAGAGCATGAGTGCAACAGTACTTTATTTTACAAATAAAGGGCTGACCGTGCTTGCCAAGCCTGGAACTGGCTCGCAACAATCAGCAGCCAGTTGGACCCCGCAGCCTGCTTTTATAGCTGGCTGCTGGGGAGAACTGACCAATGGGAATGGGGGAATAACGCCCACACAAGTAAGTGGACCTGAGTGAGAACTCCTTGAGTCCTCAGGACATAACAATTTACTTGATGAGAAAGAAATCAGGTTGCCACTCCAGCATCTTGAAAAAAAAATCCCATAATGTTCTGGGAAGAATATTCAGCTTACCTTTGGAGGGACAATGAAAATACATTTACGTACTGCAGGAAGGGATTATTATATTGCTGAACGTTCAAGATTTACAATTAGTTGGAATTTAGGGAAACCATGGGGATCTTTTCCCCCCACAACTTTTTATCTACGTCTTGCAATCAACACAAAAATGCCAGTTGAGAATTGGACAAAGATTGTCCAGTTCTAGCATCATTTTTCAAATTTACTGTGCAGGCCTATGAGGGATTATAAACACGTTGAGATTTTCTGCCTCTGCTTAGACACCCTTAATGATGATAATAAATCATTGCATTTGACTTTTAAGCAGTTCTTTCTCTGCTTATAACTTAGTGTGGAAAGCCAGAATAATCCTAGAGGTATAAAGGAAACACTTAACTCGAAGAACCTGCTGTACTGAAATCTGATTAGTCAAATGTTTTCTTTATGATATAATTCAGAGTTGAGGAGGCTTTTCAGGGCCCAAAGCTTCTGCTCTGGCCTCTAATCCCCCAGAATCTGTGAAACTATCAAACCTCAAAATTTTGATAATTTCAGTCCAAGATCTTTTCAGTGATTTATGCCTGAGAACATAGAAGTTATTATTTGGGACATATTCTAATTTTGAAATATTTTGAATTCTTGTTTTGATTTCTCTTGCTTCCCTGTCTGATTATATAGGTTGTCTTTGACTTACAACCATTCATTTAGTGACCATTTGAAGTTACAATGGCACTGGAAAAAAGTGACTATATGACTGCTTTTCACATGTATGATTGTTGCAGCATCCCCATCAGTGGTGAGATTCAATTTTTTTTATTACCAGTTCTGTGGCCGTGGCTTAGTGAGTGTGGCAGGGGAAGGATACTGTAAAATCTCCAGTCAGAGGTAGTATTTTCCAGGTCTCTGAACTACTCAAAATTTCCACTACTGGTTCTCCAGAACTGGTCAGAACCTGCTGAATACTACCTCTGATCCCCATGGTAACATGATCAAAGTTCAGACACTTGGCAACTGGTGCTTATATGTTTATGATGGTTGCCCTGTCCTGGAGTCACATGATCACCATTTGTAACCTTTCCAGTCAGCTTCCAATACATAAAATCAATGGGTGAATCCAGAATCGCACAACAACCAAATGATTTACTTAAGAACTGCAGTGATTCACTTAATAATTCACAAAAAGGTTGTAGAATGGGGAAAAAGTCCCTTAAAATCTTCCTTGCTTAGCAACAGAAATTTTGGGCTCAGTTGTGGTCATCAGTCAAGGGCTACCTGTACTTCTACCAACTATTACAACTTTTAGAGCTGTTCCAACATATTTTATAGCCAAAGAGGTAAATAGCAAGATGGAGCAGTTTCCTTTTATGTACAGATGCCAACTAGATGAAAAGCTAGTCAATTAAGATTGCTACATTGCCACACATTAGACCAGTCAGAGAATCTGAGTTCTATGTACAGTTCTGCACTCCAGGAGTCATTGGAAATTTGTAGGGTGCAAACTAAATTAAATAAATGACCAGTTAAGAATGCCTTGAAGGATGGAAAATATTTTACAGGAAGTACCATAGTTTGTTACAAAATCTCTGATCTGAGGTGATTATCGCACCATCATCCTTGATGCTAGCACCATTTTTACTCTTCCCTTGGATGTTGGAACATCTGCTTTTTCCATATTAGTGCTATCCAAATGGAATGGATTACAGTTCCCATTGTTGCAAGCTAACAGGGCCCAATTTGTAGTATCACATTTCAGTAAGAAACAGAGTAAAGAATGATGTCCTAACCAAAAATTTATAAAGATTATCTCTAATATCAGCACTTTTGGAAAAAAAATCCTTCTTTCATATTTAAAGTTTTTCTTCATTTTAAAATGTTATCAAGTTTAGGTAGTCCTCAGTTTAGGATCATAATTAAGACTGGAACTTCCATTGCTAAGTGATGAAATAGTCAAGTAAGGCATGCCTGATTTTTATGACCTTTTTTTGTTGTGGTCATTAAGTAAATCACTGAAGTCATGAAGCAAATTTGGCTTCTTCCATTGACTTTACTTGCTGGAAACCTCCTTGGGAAGTCATGAATGGTGATCATGTGACCCTGGGATATTGCAACTGTCATACATTCATGCTGGTTGCTAAGTGCCAAATTTTGATCATGTGACCATGGTAATGCTATGAAAGTTGTCAGTGTGAGGACCTGTTGTAAGTCACTTTTTTCAGCACCATCATAACTTTAGCGCTGTCATTAGAAGAACGGTAGTAAGTCAAAGCCTACCTGTGTATGTTTGTTTAAAATTCTATAACATATATCATGAAACATGAAACTCTGTGTTTCTTTTTTGTATCCAAGATTGAAATATAAATTCAGATGTAAATTCAGATTTGCAGGAGCAGATCATTTTATTTATCCTGGCAATTTATTATTTAAATGTTATTTAATAAAATCTGGATCCAAAACATCTGCATTATAAGATTCATAATACATACTGCATTATAAGATTCATAAACTTATTAGAGTAAAGTACAATTTATTTGAGAGATAAATATTTTCTAACATTTTAAAGGGACTGCAGAAATAAAGGTAAAAGCCTTCTAAAATCATATGCTAGATCAGTGGTCCTTAACCTGGGCGATATCGCCCCCCCAGGGGGCGATTTCATTTTTCAGGGGGGTGATGGAATGAAAAGTGGCAACGCGGGGACAAAGGAATGGAAGGGGGGCGATATGGGGGCAATGGAGCAAGAAGTTTTTGGGACACTTTTGAGACTTTTTTCATACAGTGAACTTCTGTATATCTGTCGTACAAAAACATCAGATTGCTCACTATTAGTGGATTGAACTGTGTTTTAAAATGTTCCTCCAGCAACTTCAGTACAGAATGGCATACATATGTGAATATATATTGCTCATCTTCATGCGTGTTGTGCAGCAGCCTCTATCACTCTACCCATACAGTGGTGTGCCATTGGCCAGAATGGGCAGTGATGGAGGGGTGAGCGATTCTTTCGAAACATCGCATGCTGAGTGGCTGTCCCCTGTGATGTCAACATAACTGTTGAAACTAGGTTTATCAACATCCACGTGTGTTTTATAGTGTTCCAGTGCAGTCGGAAATTTAATTTGCAGTTAGTGCCTTTCATTTTGAAGACCTCTCAACATGGCCGAGAAGAGGAAGTGTTGCCAATATTCGATGGAATACCTAAAATTGGGATTCATTCCATCTCCTTCCAACGTACAGCTTCTGTTTTGTCTTTGTGAGAAAACATTTTCAAATTAAGTGATGAAGCCTTCCTGACTGAAAGACCATTTGGTAAGAATTCATTTGGATAAAACTGACAAACCGGTATCACTTTTCCAATCCTTAAAAGCCAAGTTTGAGGGTCACAGCACTGTTGAGAAGTTATTTGGAAAATCATCACTCAACGCCAACAAGGGGCTTATTTGTTCCTATGAAGTATCTTTGTTGATAGCAAAATGTGGCAAACCTCACACTATCGGAGAAACACTGGTTTTACCAGCAGTGAAACAGATTGTTCCCACCATTTTGGGGCCCAGTGCAAGCATTGTCACGCAATTGATTCCTTTGAGCAATGACACCGTATCAAAAAGAATTGATGAAATGGGTGCTGATGTGGAAGAAAGGCTTATTGACACTTTGAAAAGTACAGAATTTGTGATGCAGATTGATGAGTCAACGATTCGTGAAAATGAAGCCTTGTTATTGGCTTATGTCCGTTTCATCAATGGAAATGAAGAGATCAGGGAAGAACTGTTATTTGCTCAAAATTTAGCAACCGACATAAAAGGTTCTTTGATATTTAAAAAGGTTGAAGAGTTTTTTAATGAGAAAAACATACCTTTGACAAACGTCGTGGCATGTGCAACCGACGGAGCTGCATCCATGGTTGGACGATATCGCAGATTTCAAGCTCATCTAAAATCAGTTGTACTTGGAGTTATGACTGTCCATTGCATCGTTCATAGACAGAACCTTGTCTAAAAAAATTTGAGTGGCCATTTGCATGAGTCTATACATTACTTCATTAATGCTGTGAATAAAATTAAGTTGATGCCTTGAACAACCAACTTTTTCACAATCTTTGTGAAGAAAATGATGAGGAGTTTGAACGTCTCCTTTTGCACACCAAAGTAAGGTGGCTTTCAAAAGGAAAGTGCAGCAATTCCACGAACTTTTTGACACAGTTGTTGAATTTCTTGAATCCATTGATCCAAGTCTAAGCAGTTCTCTTAAACTTCGACGTCTGGATGTAGCTTATCTCACTGATGTTTTTGACAAGCTGAATGAAGTGAACGTAAAGCTGCAAGGAGATAAAATCAATTTTCTTAAGGCCAAAGGAGCTCATTTATTTCCAAATTGGACCTCCTTGCAAGCAATATGAGTCACCAGGAGCTGTATCAGTTCCCAAGCCTTGGTAATGAATGTCAACTCCAAGCAGAAGATTTGGGTGTTTTTTGCTGCCACTTGAAGCAACTAAAAAAAGATATGGAAAACAGATTCTATGATCTGATAAATCTGGAAGTGTCCACTTGGGTGCTAAATCCTTTCACAGCAGACTTTGCACAACTTCATCACAAACTGCAAGAGCCACTGACAGATCTGAAACATGACTGTGAAGCCCAATCACATTTTCAGAGTTACGGCTACGAAGCTTTTGGGGTGAAAATGAGGAACACTTACCCAATATTGTGGGAGGAAGTTAAGTCGTTTCTTTTAGCCTTTCCTTCCACTTACTTAGTGGAGAGGGGCTTCAGTGCCATCCAACAGATCCTTTCTAAGTCAAGGAACATGTTGAAGATCACTGAGCATGGCGATTTAAGAATGAGATTAACAAAAATTGGCATCAGCTCACCAAGCACAAAGCAGCCATTGATGTTCTTTTTTTGCTTTTTGTGTACATACATTTTCTTCGTTAATAATTGTCTCAGCTCTTATTGTTGTATTTGTTTGCATTGGATTTCACATTCCAGTTTGAGTTTTTGGCTTCGTTTTCAAATTCTTGTTGTGCTCTGTAAAACATTTTGTGTGTCTCTTTGTATTGTACTTTTTTAGGGTGCACTCCAGTTCAATATTATATTTTGGTTTCTCGGTTTTATGGTTTCAGTTTTTTTGTTGTTGTGCTCTTCATGTAAACTTTTTGTGTAGATATATATATTTTTCTTCACTTTAGGCATTAAATTTGTCACTCTGATTTTTGTTGCTTTCCTTCTGTAAAAATTTTCTTTGTGCCTTTTTAACCCTTTTTACAGTGTGCATGAATATATATTTTCCTCGAATCTTAATTTAGTTTCATCTTGAAATTCTTAGTTCCTGCATTACGGTTTGTTCTTATGCCCTTTTTATATTTCTTTTTGCGTCTTAAAATTCACTTGTAATTAAATCATTAAATGTTACTGCTTTTTCCGGGCATTTCATTTTCTTGCAATTGAATTTTGTTTTCAGTGGTCATTACATTTGTGTCTTGAATAAATAAGATAATAATGAAATACATGTATCACGAAGTTTGGGAGTAAAGTGATGGGTGGCATCAGAATTTTTCACACAGTTGAGATATGGGAAAAAGACTGGAAATAAATTATTTGCATCGATATGTCCTGATGACTATTTTAAAGAAAACAAAAAATGTATTTGCATAAATTGAAGAATTATTTCCCTGTGTTGTGATTGAGAGGTTATGTTGGGGGAGGGGGGCGATGATAACTTCCTCAATGGCTCAAGGGAGCGATTCTTTCAAAAAGGTGCTAGATGGTTTGGGAGAACATGTATCAGATGTAGTGCATTACGTATTTACTTAGTTATATAGGAGTAAGTTCAGTCATATTTACTTCCAAGTAAATGTACATTAAAGTAGATGAGTACTGCTTTATTGTCAAAATTTAGACATGAAATAGGATGTCATGAAAAATAACTGTAAAATACTGAGTTATGATTTATTATTGGAACTTGTTCTATTTGGTTTTTCCTAATGACAAACATTCTAAAGAATACGTTAAGATAAAAATGAATTGTTAACCTATCAAGGAAAAGCCATGTTGTCAGAAATATCTTTAGGGAGGAACTGTAAATCATGGAAAATATTTTGTATTAAATAAATGAGATGACTTGATTATACCTCAAGAAGGATTTTCATATAGTACTGTGGGGATGTGACTCTCCTTGTGGAGGTCAGCATGTAATGCAGTGTTCCTTAAAGAGGCCCTTTGTCTTAAAGTCTTAATGGGAGTTCTAATATCCAGAAGAAAATGCACACACACAGCTCATGAGTAAAAGCTTCTTCTGTTTATGGCATTTTCTAGTTGAGCTCTACGAAGTGGGAGTTGAGCTGTGATCCTTCACAAAGGAACTGTAAATGAGTGCTCTGCTTGGAGCATCAACTTTAGTACCATGTTAGGGAACTTTATCTGATGTGTTTCCTTTTTTAAAAAAAATGTGAATTCACCAACAAAGTAATGGTCAGAAAAAGAGAACGAAATTTCATTAAAACCAAATCAAAAGTTTACTTTTAATTTTTTTTAATTAATTTTGATCATGTAAGTTTTTACTTCACATATATTTTGTTCAGAGATTCTCTCACTTTTTAGCTTTTGATTCTAGCACCTACTGTTTCTTGAGGAGGCTCAAAAAATGGAATTTATTTTTTATGTATTCATCTGGTGCCTTCCTCCTTAAATCCAGAGTGTGGGATAAGAAAAAGATTTAAAAAGATCATTTTATTGGCAAATAACAACCAATATTAATCATCACCAATGGAAATTATCAATGATCAACAATGAAAAACAAAATCTCTACCACCAATTCCTGTGGCCTGTGGGTAGTCCCTTCCTTTGGGATTTGGATGAAAAGCACACTCTATCCTTCAAAATCAACGTAATTTAAAATAAGAAAATGGACAATATAAAACTTCCTTTTAACTTTAAGAAAGTCATATTTTAAAATACCTCTTGGTAAAGAAGACAAAAATGAGACAGTGTTACATAGGATTCAAAATGATGGATTGTTTGGATGGATCCTAGCACTGGATTCTTAACTACCGTCCGCCGTGCAAGCTACAGGATTGTTGTGGTAAAAATAGGAACAGAAAGCTCTCTGTAGACCACCCTGAGATCCTGAATGGATTGCACAATGTAAATGTAATAAACAGATACAGTAATTAACACACAGAACGGCTATAAAAAGGTATCTGGTCCAACGGATCTCTTACATAGAGGTAACCATGAAAATATAAGATCCCGAGCAGATCTTAAGATGATCAAGTTCTGGAAGACACTTAAGGAACTCCACCAGATTCCCACACTGATCATCCTAAACTGGCATAAAGACAGTGGATTCCAGAGAAGAGGTGGTAGAAGAAGGTTCTGACCAGTTCTGGAGAACCAGTCGTGGAAATTTTAAGTAGTTCAGAGAACTGGCAAATACCACCTCTGACTGGAGATTTTACAGTGTCCTTCCCCTGCCACACCCACCAACCTATGCCTACAGAACTGGCAGTAAAAATTTTTGAATCCTACCACTGTTCCAGAGTCCATAAAACAAATACATTAAAAGGTAACTTTAGTACAATGATGACATTTCATTCAACATTATGTCTACTCAAGTTACAATTTCATGAATCATAAATTAGTGATTAAGATAAAGTATTGGTAGCCGTATTTGATTATATCACCACATATTTGAAATATTTATTGTTGTTTCCTATAGTGAAAGTTCAGATTTTTAAAAAATGTTTTTAATTTTGTTAATGTTTAAAAATGATATTAGATATTTATTGTTTTGGTTTTGTTATATGCCACCCAGAGTCCCTTGCATGTGAACTGGGCAGCTATATAAATTAGACAAATAAATAAAATTTGATCAAAGAGAAACCATAACCATGCAATTTGTCAGAATGGACACATTATTATTTTATTGTGCTAATTTGCACCAAGACAAATTCCTTGTGTGTCCAATCACACCTGTCCAATAAAAGAATTCTAACTATGCTTTTTTTAAAAAAAAATCTGGTTACATAAATATTTACTTTTATTTAGATTTTTTCTATGAAATATATACTGCTTAAAAAGATACCAAACAACCATTAAATTTGCAGAATGTCTGTCTATAGAAAGATTGTGCTTGCTTACTCCCAGCCTGATTTTGCAGTTTATTTTCATGCAAAATTTAATTGAATGATGATCATTTGAATGTAAAGGGTTTACCCTCCAATAATAATTAAAATTAAAAAACCAGACATTAAGATCATAATTAGAACGGTAATAAAATCAATAATCTTAATGGAATGACTGTCTGGTTCAATTGGATTTACAAAGTATTTAAAATTCATCTGAAAGTCAATCACAGGAGATTAGATCAAATAGTCTCAGGTTTACATTATCAAGTTTTTCTTGCCTCAGTTTCCCTTTGCCTTATATTTGGGTCTTCCCTTCAAGTTGTATAATTCCATGGGTCCCAAATTTCATGCCCCACCAGCTCTTAGGAGCTTATTCTCATCACAGCAGAAGCTACTTCCAAGAGGCAAGGCCTCACAAAACATCAAATAAATATGGAGCCACAGCACTAAGTCAGAATGTGGAGCTTGTGTGTTTGCTTTTGTAAACAAAAGACATTTGAACAGCTGCTGGATGGAGCCTATCTTGGCTTCTGTAAACACAGAGGGCCAGGGAAGAAAAAAAAATCTTTCTTTTCTACAGTAGGACAATTAGGCACAAAAAAATATCTGAAGGGTGCTAACCAGCAGAATAAATAACGAAAAGTCCTCAGCCCATGTTTGAAAACTGTAACCATTCCAAGGACAACAATGTAGAATTCGAAAGCTCAACAGTAAGTGTTAGAGTGAATTCATCTAAGTATACGTTTACACAGAGCCAACCATGAGGGCTTGTGTATCACTGCCGTTGACTGCACTATGGAGATAAAAGAAAGTAATAAATAAGCGTTCCTAACATAAAATCAGATTAAAAAGAATATTTAATAGGAGAATCCAAAGAAAGACTAAAGTACAGAAACTTGGAGTTTCTGATCATGCAAAGTATGCAACTGTATTTATCATGTTAGTTAAGAGCCGTGATGGTGCAGTGGTTAGAATCAGGGGTGGGCTTCAAAAATTTTAGCAACTGGTTCTAAGCCCAGTTGCTGAGTAGGTGTGGCCATGGTGGGCGTGACCTAGTTGGTCTCCTGCACCGGGGGGTGGGGGCATTTTTGCCCTTCCGGGCTCCAGAAACTTTCCTCAAGCCTCTGGGAGGGCAAAAACAGCCTCCCCTCAGTTCTATAGGCCCTCCTGAGGCCAGAAACGGGCCCATTTTCAGCCTTCAAGAGCCTCTGGGAGACCCATTTCCCCTCACCCCGAGCCTCTGTGGGGGCCCTGCACTTGCCTCACATCCAAAACAGGCTGCATGGAGACTCCTGGGGAGGGGTGGGATGGGGTGGGTGGGGCCAGCCAGGGGTGGGGTTTGGTGGTTCTCCAAACTGGCCAGAACATTACCTCCTGAACTCGGGAGAACCTGTAGCAGCCTACCCCTGGTTAGAATGCAGTATTGCAGGCTAATTCTGCTGATGGCTTATTCTCAGCAGTTTGGCAGTTCGATTCTCACTGGCTGAAGGTTGACTCAGCTTTCCATCCTTCCAAGGTTGGTAAAATGAGGACCCAGATTGTTGGGGGCAATAGGCTGACTCTGTAAAGAGAGCTGTCATGCACTTTGAAGTGGTATATAAGTCTGCTACTGCTATTGCTAGTTACAAGTTTGATATTGAGCCTCACTATGAATATAGACTAATTAATAAACCTTTTCCTAATCAGCATCCTAGAAAAAATTAGCCTGAATATGACCAGGCCTCTTGGAACAAATAAAGGACAACCTTAAAAAAAAAAAGGGGGGGGGGAGATCTGGAAGAAGTTCAAAAAGACACATTTCCCCCCCTCAGGATAAAAAAAATATTTTTGTATGTTTTACAGAAGAAAAATCAAGAGCAAACTTAAGAAAAATGTTATAAACATTCATATTCTAATACAAGTGTATAAAGTATTGAATATACAAGCAAATAGAATATATATGTTTATTTTAAAAAGACAATTCAGTTTCCATATTTTTCACATGAATGTGAAAAACTGTATATTAAGTGATACCATTGCCCCAAACAATGAGCTGGGCAGAATATAAATTTTCAGGATCCAATCTGAGTTGGTCACTGGGACCAGAGGTTTAATCTTCCATTCTGATGAGAGAGAATTTAACAGAACATAACAAAATAACAGAGTTGGAAAGGACCTTGGAGGTCTTCTAGTCCAACCCCTTGCACAATCATGAGACCCTATACTGTTTCAGACAAATGGCTGTCCAGTCTCTTTTTAAAATCCTCCAGTGATGGAGCACCCACAACTTCTGAAGACAAGCTGTTCCACTGGTTTATTGTTCTCACTGTTAGAAAATTTCTCCTTAGTTTCTAGGTTGCTTTCCTCCTCATTTAGTTTCCATACATTGCTTCTTGTTTTTCCTTCTGATGTTTCGAAAATAGGTTGATCCCCTCAAATATTGGAACATTACTATCATGTCTCCCCTGGTCCTTCTTTTCACTAGACTAGAAAAATTAAATTCCGGCAACTATTCTTCATATGCTTTAGCCTCCAGCCCCCAGCCATCTTTTTGTTCCCTTAATCTTCTTGAGCTTACATGTCCACAAGTGGGAAAATACTATGGTGGCCTGAGTTCTCTGAGGATGGATACAGCACCAGTCTGAAAGCTCAGAATACCAATCTGTCAGAGTATATTCATGAACTGGAATAGAGCATGGTAACAAGGTCAGCCAATGAATAGGCATAGCAACTAAATCAGCCAATAAGAACAGTTTGGAAACTGAAACTAGAAGTAGCCTAGGCAGGAAACTGAAACTAAAAGTACCCTAGGTGTGCTTCTATGTGAAGCTTTGCAACTCTGTGAAGCTCTGAGTCTATCTATTGAAGATGGAACTAACTTGCTTGCTGAAGACTGGAGTGCTGCTCTGAACTTGCAACATGTTTCTGTTTGAGTTTGCTCCATGTTGGAGAAATCTACAACTGGTTTATAAAATCTACATACGTTTATAAAAATGTTAAATGAAGCATCAGCCATCTGTGTTTATTTTTCTGGTGCTGAATTATCGCTGCAAAACTCTCAATATAATCCTTTGGTCCCAGTGACCAATCCAGATTGGACCTTGCAACATTATCCTGGAACATGTATATTTGCCTTTATTTGATATATAAATTTAATAATAAATAAGTAAATTACAGAATGAGTTATGAAAAATAAATCTAAAGAACAGCTGTTGAAACAAAGGACATTTTTTTTTATAATGAAGAACATATGATTGCTGTGCTCTAAAGACAAATTTAATGGACATTTTATTAAGAAAGCCATACTGTATGCCCAGGGATGGGATTCAAATTGGTTTGCCACCAGTTTGGTGGGCATGGCTTGGTGGGCATGTTTGGATAAGGGAAACACCTCTAATCCCACTTTAGGGGATTTAGCACTTGGATTGTCAGGAGGTTATTAAGAAGAGATTGGACAAGTATTTGTCTGAAATGATGTAGGGCTGTGATAGTGAACCTGTGGCATGAGTGCCAGAGGTGGCACACAGAACCCTGTCTCTGGGCATGCAAGCCGTCACCTCAGCTCATTTCTGTTGCGCATGTGTGGGTGCCTCCCACTGACCAGTCAGTGGTCTTCAGGTCTCTGCTGTGCATGCACAGGGACAGGGTGCATGCGTGGGGATGTTCTTGCTTGCGCTGGGGGGTGGGGTTGCATGCACAGGGTGGGGCACCTATGTGTGGGACACACATACATGTGCAGAGATGCATACGCATTGCATTTTGGCAATGCACGCACGTTTTGGGCACTTGGTGCGGAAAAGGTTAGCTATCATTGGTATAGGGTCTCCTGCTTGAGCAGGGGGTGGACTAGAAGACCTCCAAGGTCCCTTCCAACTCTGTTATATTGTCCCAAGCCAAGAATGACATGTGATTTTTTTCAAGCTTTGTTCTTTATTATTTCCATACCTATAGACAGAAAGTTATCAGACTGAGGACTCTGCTATCTGCATTTACAATATATTAAGTGAACTGTAAGGGGGGATTGCCTTCACCCTCATTCTCTCCAGAGGTGGTGTTCAGCAGGTTCTGACCAGTTCTGAAGAACCAGTAGCGGAAATTTTGAGTAGTTCAGAGAACCGGCAAATACCACCTCGGACTGGAGATTTTACAGCCTCCTTCCCTTGCCACGCCCACCAAACCATGCCCACAGAACTGGTAATAAAAAACATTTGAATCCCATCACTGGTTCTCTCATATGTAACATCTGGACTGAGTTACCTCTTATTACTCTGGAATGCACCCTCTCTTTCCTGGGGAGCCACCTCCTTCATACATCACAGGTATAGTTAAGGACATTGTAGAGAAGAGCAGCTGGCCCTTCAAATCACAAACCAGTCTTAAGTGCCCAGAGGGAAGGACTTGACCCCTGAAAGCCAATAAAGAAAATGAAGGGAATTCTGTCATGTTCGGGGTAGGAAGAATTTTGGGGTGTTTGCTGAGGAAGTTGGCTGGAATCCTGGATTTGGGGGAGAATCTCAGAGAAGGTAAGAAATTGCTTGTATAGTTTAGTTAGAATATGCCTCTAATGATACAGTGGGGGGGGGGAGCTGCGTTGTCTCCTCTGGATTATGGAGATAGCTATGTTGAAGATAGACATGAATGTGAAGGCCAAATAAATAGAATGAGATGCCAAATTGCAGGAAAACAAAACAAAATCTTCAACACAAACATGTTATGCATGGTTAAAAAACAAAACAGAACTGTGTAGAAAAAGGTGTGTGTGTGTGAGTGAGTGAGTGAGTGAGTGAGTGAGTGATTCAGTAGACCAGTCCCTGCAGTTTTCCTGGTAATATTTTTCAAGTGCTTTGGCTGAGATAGAGTGATTGGCCCAAGATCACCCCTCTGGCAGGACTATAACTCCCAATCTCCAGTTTCTAGCCTGATGACTTAACTACTATATCAAACTAGCTTAACAACAACAACAACAACAACAACAACAACAACAACAACACAGGAAAAAAGCTGGGGAGGATGATAAATTCCTTAATTACCAACCAGAAGCTTGGTAAGGGTAGGCTGAAGCAAGTTCTGAAGCAAGCTTAGAGTTCTATCAAACCCAACCCAACCCAACTTCAATTAAACAAACCCTCCAAAAAGTAAGCAATTCTACATCATGAAAATCCCATCGATGTGCCTGCCCTTACAACTGCTTGCTATCCCTTCCTGGGTTGGTTTGCCACACTGCACAATCAAAATCACCTTATCTCAGGCTGGAGTCTTGGCATCTGCAGGGCTTTTTCTTGGCTATACTATGCACAGGTATAGTATGGGTGGTACCTGGCTCAACAATAGTAACTGTGAGAGGGATCTTGGAGTCCTAGTGGACAATCACTTAAATATGAGTCAAAAGTGTGCTGCAGCTGTCAAAAAAGCCAACACAGTTCTAGGCTGCATTAACAGAGGGATAGAATCAAAATCATGTGAAGTGTTAATACCACTTTATAATGCCTTGGTAAGAACACCCTTGACATATTACATCCAGTTTTGGTTGCCAAGATGTAACAAAGCTGTTGAGAGTCTAGAAAGAGTGCAGAGAAGAGCAACAAAGTTGATTAGGGGACTGGAGGCTAAAAAAATGGTTGCTGGAATTTGGTATGTCTAGTTTAATGAAAAGAAGGATGAGGGTGACATGTTAGTAGTATTCCAATATTTCAGAGGTTGCCACAAAGAAGAGGGAATCTGGCTATTCTTCAAAGCACCTGAAGGCAGGATAAGAAGCAATGGATGGAAACTAATCAAGGAGAGAAGCAACTTAGAACTAAGAAATTTCCTGACAGAACAATTCATCAGTGGAACAATTTGCCTCCAGAGGTTGTGAATGCTCCAACACTGGTCGTTTTTAAGAAGAGATTGGACAACCATTTGTCTGGAATGGTACAGGGTTTCCTGCCTGATCAGGGGTTGGACTAAAAGACCTCCACAGCCCCTTCCTCTCTCTTGTTCTGTTCTGTTCTGCTTAAGGAAAAAGCAGCCTGTTTATTGGAACTGATCTGCCCTTGGCTCCTGCCACCACCTCCTGGCTCATTCAGGAAGCTGGTGGGAGAATTTGGGAAAGTGGGAAAATGGATGTTTCTCTTTTCCTTTCTTTTCTTTTTGTTAGTATCCCCCGCCATCCCTATTTGTTATGGGGCTTTTGTTTTATATCAGACAACAGTAACTGACCTCGTTTCTCACTCCCATCTCCACCCCCAGCTCAGGCCTGCTGTGAGGGCTGGAGTGGTGGGGTGTCATCTTTCCCAGAAGCGTTGCCAAGATGATTCCAAGAAGTTGCTGGTGCAACTTTGCAACCGAATCTCCTGGGAATGGTTCTCATTAAATATTATCCTCTCCCATATCCTTGACCTATTCAGAATCCTCTTTTTTTTTTCTCTTCTTTTTAACATGATCAAAAAGTGTTTTCAGGAGGGCAGTCATAACAGGATTTGTAATTTGTGTTGTTGGCAAACTCATCAGAGAGAAGAATTCAAACTCCTCCTGCTTATTTCTTTATCGGTGTGAGTTTTTCCCTACACGTTCCCATGCCTTGCAATGCCGCAGTGTCTGAAACAAAAATTTGCCACCTTCTTAACAAGTCATTGAACTTGAGATTCATGCATTGATATTCTAGACTCAGAGCTAGCTTGGCAGGCTCTGACCAGGCCTTTCTTTTCTCCATATGTGCTGAGGAAACTTATTTAGATTAGCTGCTGGCCTTTTTCCCTTGTATTCTTTTATGCTTAAGGCCTCCCGATTGCTTTTATATATTGTTTCACATCCGTAAATCTGTGGCTGTGTTTGCTTAATAGCAGCGACAGATTTTGGCTTGAATTAAAACGCCATCTTAGTCACTTCAGTTCTGGTATTTGAGCCATGTTGTAGTTCCCAGGGTTTCAAACTGCTTAGATTTGTAACTATTCAAACAACATGTTTCTTTTATTTTGAGTACATCTATTTACCTCAATCAATAGGTGTTCCAGACATCTTTATAAAAGACCTGCATGTATAAAAGACTATGCAACTTGCATCCAACCAATCCAAAGTTAGTTTATTAACCATCTTGATGCTGCTTTCATTTTCATTGTCCCAGGGAGGGAAAAGAACGGAGAGATTGTCACAGCTATACAGGACTGAAAAGCTATACTCACTTTTGTGGCTCCCAATTTATGGAGGCTTGCTTTTGAGGAATGCCACTTGATAATTCTTCCAGAAAAGGAACTTAGTTTGTCTCTGTGCAACTGCAGAGAAAATACACATCCCCAGCATTAACTTCTTACACACAGATTCTATGACATTCATGGAACTATTAAAGGCCATTTTAAAAGATGGACAACATTAAGGTTCCATTGGTTTCTCAGTCACCATCAGTAAAATATTGCTTTGTGTATTAAGACAGAATAAAAATCGATAGACAAATAACTTCCCCCAGGTGCTTCTCAACATGCTTTAAAAAAAGCCCTGTGTACAACATGTCTAGGTTTGTCAAGTGTCTAGTATCTTAAAGCCTGAACTGAAAAACAGAGTTATAAAGTTATAAAAACAGAGGTATAAAGGGATAATCAGGAAAAGTAAATCCTCTAATTAAATGAGAGTGGATTTTCTTCAATTTGCCTGTAATAATTTAGAAAAATTCAATGCTGACAAATTAAAAAACTCTTTATTGCTTTTCAAATGCTTTAAAATGACATCGTAACTCTACAACATTTGCAACATCAATCTTTAGATGAGGACCACATTTAAAAATAATATTACTCTTTCATCCCACCCTTATTATTATTATTTTTTTTCATAAAGTTTTATTTGGGTTTTCACACACAAAATACAAGTAAAACATCTTTTTTGAAAATAGCATGGTCTCGGGTTGAACTTCTTTATACAGACACAAAAATCAATTTCATGTTCCTTTTTGTATTCTATTCCATATCTTATACTATTTTACATTTTCTATATAGTTTTTCCCCTCTTTTAATTTTGTCAATTTTATTTTGATTATCTCATCTCAATTCAAATCATTATATTTATACTTTTGTCTGTTCTGTTTCAATTTCATATTATCTTTTCTCATTAAACAAATTTTCTCCTGTAGTTACTAATTGGAGTATGACACCTTTATATCTTTTAATTACATCCATTCAACTCTTATTTAAACTTCAATATATACCTTAAGTTTATGACCTGCAATATAATACATAATACATAACTTCCAATCGAATTCTGCTTGGCACATTCTTATAATACACACTATATTCTTTTTTTTTTTTAAAGAAGAAAGATTGTAAATATATGTAATTATAAACCCTCATTCCATTCCAGTTCAGTTCTATCATTAAAACCATAACATCTCTAATACTTCTTTTCAATTAAATATCATACTTCCTTAAAAACACATATAATCTCCATAATTAATTTTCCCTTATTTCTCTTCACATATGTTTTATAAATCATTAAATATACCTTTTGTTGCATTTATTTATTGACAAGCATTCCACTGAATTGTGATAGCTATTTTATCAAACATTTTAATCATACATTGTTTCATATTTTCTAAAATTATTTCTGCTTCTAATATAACCATACTATCTTATGTACCTTTGCAGAATCCGTTTTTCCATTAAATTTTCACCCATTATCTCTAAATAGATTCCGTTTCTCTATATTTTGCTTCTGTCCTTTATAACTTCTTTTCTTTTTTTTCTTCCCTCTCATCTTCTCCCTCCCCTTTTTACCCCCTTGTCTCTCTAGTTCTAATTCTCTCTTCTGCATTTCCCTCTTCTATTGCTTTCTGATTTTATACTTATTTTTCACTCTATTTTTTTGGGGGGGAATTGTTTTTCCCAATCTTAAACTTTCCATTCTCTTTCTCCCCTTTCCTTTTTTCCCCCCATCTAAGATTACTTGTTCATTAAAGATGGCTTCTTCTTTGCCCCAATCTTCTTGTTCTGCAAGCGTTTCTTGTTGTTTCTCATAGTTCCAGATCTCCATTTCTAAGAGTTGAAATACGAAGCCAAAAGAACCTCTCCCTTCTTGTGCATTTTCTTTCTGTTTTTAAAGTTCCATTTTCAGTTCTTCTAAAAGTGGTGCCATTTTAAACAGTTTTAAACAACCACCCAATTGATTTTAGTCATTTAAATGCAATAACAAAAATCCAAAGATCATCAAATAATCCAAAGCTGTTTCTTCTTGCTTCTTTTTTCCACTTTCTCTTCCTGGGGTTTTATTATTTTGTTGCCAAGTTTCAGTTAAAATGTATCTTGTTGAGGAATCTTGTTGAGGTTTTACTGTAAATTCCTTTTAGTTCCAGGCAGTCTCCTCCATTTTTCCAGATCCCGCCCTTTTATTCTTTTTCTCTCCCTTTCTGCTTTTAAAAGCTTTTAAGTACCCAGAAATCTTTATTATCCCTTTGACATTTTATTTTCAGCTTAAATGCCTATTGATATCAAAGTGGAATTTTTTTAAATTTCTTGCTTTTAAGTCTCTTAGCTGTCAGTATAGGGAAGGGAAGGAAAAAAACCCAAATCCTTTTCCTTCCCTCTCTCGTTCGCTGCTTCAAAATCTTCTTTGGGAACAATGTTTTTTATAGTTTGAATTCCAGGGTACCTTACATTATTGCTTTTGCAGTTTAACCCAGTCAACCAAAACTTTATCTTCTTATCTTCATCCTGCACATTCTTTTCCAGTCGAGTTCTTCTTTGAGGTGGCCATTTCTGATCACCGCTGCAACCACCTTTGGGAAAGGGAGTAATGGCCAGCTGGGGAGGAGAGATGTGGCTCTCCTCAACCCTGCAGGCAGTCTCCCCCCCTCACCACCTCTACAGGGTGGCTTAGCCCCAAAACTAGCTGGCTCGAAGCGCTCCAGTGGCAAGCACGGATTTTTAAAAGGTTACTCTCTTGTTTCAGGCTAATAAGGTGAGAATTAAGGCACAGTAAAATTGTGGGAAAGGGAAGCTTCCGGTTTGCTGGGCTTTGGCGGCAGCAGGAATCTGCAATCGTGTGCGGTTTCTGCTTGCGCTCGCTGCTGGAATGCCCCGAGCCAGCCGGCTTTGGGGCTAAAGCCACCTCATAGAGGTGGCCGAAGATAGGGGAAACCTGGCAGGGTTTTGAGGGGAGCCGCACCTCCCCTCCTCAGCTGGCTTAACTCCCTTTTCCGAAGGTGGTAGAAATGGCCGCCTCAAAGAAGCACTCATCTGGAAAAGAATGTGCAGGAGGAAGCTAAGAAGTGAAAGTTTTGGCTGACTGGGATAAGAAGCAACATTCAAGGTATCCTGGAATTTAAACTTTAAAAAAGATTCTTCATTCCCAAGGAAGATCCGGAAGCAGCGAATGAAAGTGAAAAGGGAAAGTTTGTTTTTTCTCACTCTCCTTCCTTATGGTGACAGCAGATGAATGAGAAATCGGAAAAACCCACTTTGGCATCAGCAGGTAATTAAACTGAAAATCAAAGCCAGGGGGACAATAAAGATTTCTGAACACTGAAAAAACTTTTTTTCGCTGTAAGTGGGAAGGGAGAGGAAAAGAATAAAGAGTAATATTTGGCTGGAGGAGACTGCTTGGAATTTAAAAGAATCGAAAATTAAATTGTAACAAGACTTCTAAAAGTCTTTTAATTCTAAAAGTCTTCTAAAAGTCATTTTAACTGGAACTTTGGAACTTTGGAACTTTGTAACTGAATTGTAACCCCAGGAAGAGAAAGTGAAAAAGAGGAAAGTGTTAAATGAAACAGCTTGTGTGTAATTGGACTGCTTGGTGACTTTGGGACTTTTGGAGATTACATTTCAATGATAAAAAATACTTGGGTGGTTGTTTAAAATTTTTTTTACAATGGCATCACTTGTGGATGAACTGAAAATGGAATTTAAAAAATATAAAGAAGAGGAACAAGAAGGGAAGGGCTCTTTTGGCTCTGTTTTTCATTTTTTAGAAATGGTGATCTCTACTTATGAGAAACTACAAGAACAAGAAGATTGGGACAAAGAAGAAGCCATCTTTAATGAACAAGTAACTTTATCTGGGGAAGAAAGGGGAAAGAGGGGAAAGAGAATGGAGAATTTAAGACCTAAAAAACCAACCAAAAAAGGGGAAAATAAGGTGAAAAGTGGATATAATGTCAGAAAGCAACAGAAAAGAGGAATTCAGAAGAGGGAAATGGAGATGGAGAAACAAGGCAGTAAAAAGGGCAGAATTAAGAAGCAAGGGAGGAAGGAAGAGAAGAGAAGCTACAAAGGTTTGAAACAAGATGTAAAGAAACAGGATTTATTTAGAGATAATGGGTAAAAATATAACTAAAAAAGAGATTCTGCAAAGGTACATAAGACTGTATTGTTGTATTTGTATTAGAAACGATGTTAGAAAATTGGAACATGTGATTATAAAATGGGATAAAATATTCAATGTAATTTAGTGAAACTTTTTCTCTTTTGAACAAAATAAATAAAATGAAATATGAGAGAATTGAATTAAGAAGGAATGGGAACATTTTAATTATATAATATTTTAAAATATAAGTGAAATGGGGGGGAAGTAACTACACAAAATTTATAAGGGTTCCCATAGAAGCATGATACCTATTTGAAAAGGAATGTGTAAAATGCTTAAGATTTAAATGAATATTAATTTTAATGATAGAGTTTAATTGGTATGGATTGTTGTTTTAATTATATTATATATTTATAATTTTTTCTTTTCTTAAAATATAGTGTGTAGTTTTAGAATGTACTAAGCAGAATCCGGTTGAAAGTTATGTATTATATTAAGTGTTAAATTTAGGGGAAAGATAAAAAGGCGTCATATTCCAATCAGTGATTACAGGAGAAATTTTGTGTTAATGAGAAAAGATAATAGACAGTTGAAACAGGACAGACAAAGAATATAAGTATGATGATTTAAATTGAGACGAAATAAATAAAATAGAATTAAGAGAGTGAAAAGAGGGGAGAAGCTATATAGAAAATGTAGAATGGTAATAAGATATGGAATGGTATATAAAAGTGAGCATGAACTTGAATTTATGTCTGTACGAAGAGATGTAACCCGGGATCAAGCTGCTTTCAAAAAAGATATTTTATGTTTTTATGTTTTGTGTTTGGTTTGTATGTTTGTTTTTTAAAAATTAATAAAATTTTTGGAAAAAAAAATTGTGGGGAAGGCTACTAGATCATGTTCTTGAAGTGACTTTATATTTTCTTTTCAGAACCATTGCTAAAACTAGAGTTTGCATTTCTATCTCTTAAAGTTTGATCAGGATAAGTACTGTAAGAGTGGCCATGGTTGAGGAGAGTGGAATCCTCTCTGGTCTTACTTTTTTATAAGTTATTTCTGAGCCCATGCAGGGGTGGGATTCAAATTTTTTAACAACCGGTTCTGTGGGCATGTCTTAGTTGGTGGCGTGGATTTGGTGGTCATGTGACTAGGTGGATGTGGCTTGGTGGTCATGTTATTGGCTGGGTATGACCAACTCAATATCACTCACATTGAGGCACGCACCTCCTCGCCTGGTCACTTGTGACTGTGGGGATGCTTCAACAGTCTTAAGTGTGAAAAATGGTCTTAAGTCACTTTTTTCAGTGCCACTGTAACTTTGAATGGTCACTGCACACAAGCAAAGTGCCAGCAAAGGAGGGAAATAAACCTAGAGAAGTTCCTGAGACAGGAAGTCTAGTCCTGCCAAGAATGTAATAAGGGTTAACAGAGAAGCAGTTTCTGTAAGGAACACCAGAATGTTTCCTTCCTGCCTTCCTTACAAGATTAGGCCAGTAATTTCTTCTAACAACTGGTTCTCTAAACTGCTTAGAATGTTAACAACTGGTTCTAGCGAATAGGTGTGAACCGATAGAATCCCACCCCTGAGCCCATGGGTTGCTAATCAGTTGGAAGAAGGAATTGTCACATTATAATGTCTGAAAACTGGTCCCCAGAGAGAATGTGGTGTATGTGTAATGGCTATAAGTTTCTTTGGCAGGTTATCATTGAGGTTTTAACAGAACATAATTAATTTATGATCTAATTAACAGTCCCACATCCCAGGGGACTTCCGGTTTGAAGGGCTTCGGCAACAGACAGAAATCCGTGATCGTGCACGGTTTCAATCCTTGCTCTCCGCTGGAGCGCCCCGAGCCGGCTGGTTTTGGGGCTAAGCCACCCCATAGAGGTGGTGAAGAGGGGGGAGACTGCCAGCAGGGTCGAGGAGAGTTGCATCTCTCCTCCTCAGCTGGCCATTACTCCCTTTCCCGAAGGCAGTTGCAGCGGTGGTCAGAAATGGCCACCACAAAGGAGAACTCAACTGGAAAAGAATGTGCAGGAGGAAGATAAGAAGTGAAAGTTTTGGCTGACCAGGTTAAATTGTAAAAGCAACAACTAAGGTACCCTGGAATTTAAGCTTACAAAAAATAACTTCGCTCCCAAAGAAGAGTCGGAAGCAGAAAAGGAAAGTGAAAAGGGAAAGGTTTGGCTTTTTTTTCCTTCTCTCTCCTTCCCTATACTGACAACTTAGAGACTTAAATAAGAAATCAGAAAAATCCCCTTTGACATCAATAGGCAATTAAGCTGAAAATAAAACAAAATGCCTAAGTGATAATAAAGATTTCTGGACATTAAAAATTTTCTTTTTCATAAGCAGGAAGGGAGAGAAAAAGAATAAGGGTAGGATCTGGAAGAGGGAGGAGACTGCCTGGAATTAAAAAGAATCTACAGTAAAACTTCAACAAGACTTCTAAAAGATACATTTTAACTGAAACTTTGCAACTAAATAGTAACCCCAGGAAGAGAAAGTGAAAAAAAAGAGCAAAAAAGAAACAGCTTGTGTGTATTTGGATTATTTGGTGATCTTTGGATTCTTGGTTATTATATTTGAATGACTAAAATCAATTGGGTGGTTGTTTAAAAATTTATACGATGGCACCACTTCTGGATGAATTGAAAATTGAACTTAAAAAGTACAAAGAAGATGCACAAGAAGGGAAGGGTTCTTTTGGCTTCGATTTTCAATTCTTAGAAATGGAGATTTGGAACTAGGAGAAACAACAAGAAAAGACTGCAAAACAAGAAGACTGGGACAAAGAAGAAGCCATCTTTAATGAACAAGCAATTTTATGTGGAGAAGGAAAAGGAAAGTGGGGGAAGAGAATGGAGAATTTAAGACTTAAAAAACAACCAAAGAAAAGAAAAATAATTTGAAAAATAAGTATAATACTGGAAAGCAACAGAAAAGGGGAATACAGAAGAGAGAAATAGAGGTAGAGAGACAAGGGGGTAAAAAGGGGAGAGAGAAGAAGAGAGGAAAGAAGGAAATGAAAAGAAGTTGCAAAGGACCGGAGCAAGATATAGAGAAACAGGACCTATTTAGAGATAATGGGTGAAAATCTAACTGAAAAGGGGATTCTGTAATGGTACATAAGATTGTATTGTTATATTTGTAATAGAAATAACTTTAGAAAATTGGAAACAATGTATGATTAAAATGAGGGATAAAATAGTGTAATTTAGTGAAATTTTTGTGAATAAAATAAGTGAAATAAAATAAATGAGAAAATGGAATTAGGAAGGAATGGGAACATTTTAATTAGTTAATGTTTTATAAAATATAAGGAAAGGGGGGGGGGATTAACTATGGAAAGCTTATAATTGTTCCCATAGAAGTATGATATTTAATTGAAAAATAATGTTAAAGATGTTAAGACTTTAATGAATATTAATATTAATGATAGAATTGAATTGGAATGGAATGTTGTTTTAATTATATTATACATTTATAATTTTTTCTTTTTTTAAGAATACAGTGTGTATTTTAAGAATATACCAAGCAGAATCTGAATGGAAGTTATGTATTATACTGAATGTTACAACTTTAGGGAAAAGATATAAAGGCGTCATACTCCAATCAGTAACTACAGGAGAAATTTTGTTTAATGAGAAAAGATAATAGATAATTGAAACAGGACAGACAAAAAATATAAATACAATGATTTGAATTGAGATGAGATAATTAAAATAAAATTGAGAAAATTAAAAGAGGGGAGAAGCTATGCAGAAAATGTAAAATAGTAATAAGATATGGAATAGAATATAAAAATGAGCATGAACCTGAATTTGTGTCTGTAGAAGAAATGTAACTTGGGATTACGCTACTTTCAAAAAAGATGTTTTATTTGTATTTTTTTCCCCTCTTTGTGAAAACTCAAATAAAATTTACAAAAAAACCCCCAAAACAGTCCCACATCCCATTTTTGATGGGTATTGGGCCTGTGGTATGCTGTAGTCCATAAATCTTGAGGATGGGTCTGTAGAATCTTTAAATAACACAAAAGACAGAAAGTGTAGAGAGTAGGTATCTCTAGAGTAGGGTTTACATGTATTGCCCTTTACTTATTCCATTTGGTCCTTAAAGGAACATAACAAGAGTCGTACTGATTTATGTTCCTGGAACAATTCTTTAGCTCCCTTTGAAGATTTGAAAGATCTGAATTTAGCTTTAAGTATCCTGGGGTCAGTATGATTCACTGGCACAACATTAACACAATTATTAGGAAGACATAATGTCCTGATTTGACCTCTCTCTCACACACTTCTCCCTGCAGGGAGACCAGCCAGGACAATGTCAAGTCATAAACTCTGTAAGCACAACTTGCTTCTTGCCTGTGGCTGGGTAGCATTGTAAAAGGATCCAGTTACCAAGCAACCAGGGTCAGAATGTCACTAGGTCAAATGTAAACGAAACCTTAGGATCTTGTCTAGGTCTATTAATGTATTGTCAGCCAACAGTGCTGGGGTGACCATTTCAGGCACAAGAGTAATTAGGCAAGCAAGTATGGGTGACTACCCACTCAGAACACAATCTTGCCCCCCCCCCTTTTTTTTTTACAATGGTAGCATTATAAAAGGATCTGGTTACTAAGCATCCAAGGTCAGAGTGTCAATGGGTCAAATGTAAATGAAATGTTAGGATCTTGGTTAGGTCTATTAATATATGGCTATCCAACTGTGCTGGGTGCCCCTTTTGGGCATTTGAGGAATTAGATAGGCAAATATGCATGTCTTTTGATTCAGAAAAAAAACCTTGTGCATTTTGGGGAGCACCTGGTTGGTAGAGGTCCTTTTGCTTGCCTCAGATGCTGACTTGAAATTTAAGAATGGCTCAGTATCATAGAATTGAATAACTATTTTTTAAAAATCTTTTTCATCCTACCTTGATTATTTTTTATAATAACTCAAGTAAGTGAACTTACTTAATACTCCTTCATCAACCTATTTTCCCTACAACAACAATCCTGTGAAGTTGGGCTGAGAGAAAATGACTGCCGAAAGTCATCCAGCTAGCTTTCATGCTTAATATTGGACTAGAACTCACAGTCTCCTGGTTTCTAGCCTAGTGCCTTAACCACGAGACCAAACTACCTCTGGTTTGCTATGACAAATGCTACAGTAAGGTCATGTTTTGTGAAGATACTGTTTGGTATACTTTGCCTCCATTTTAAGTAGTCAGGATGATTTCTTGAGTGATTGCCAGCTTTCTAATGAAAGCATTAAGATCATAATCCTATAAATATGTATATGACATAAGACCCATTGAGAACTTTAGATCTTATGAGTTTAGTGGGGTCTACTCCGTGTAAGATTGAGGTCAGGGGTGTATCTCTGAAAGGATCAAATCACTCTCCCAGAAGCTACTATGGTTGTCAGTTGGGAGTCAAGGAGTCAATATGATACAGTGGAAAGAAATATCTCAATTTGTGCATAGGAAGTAGTATCACAAATCAAGATTGTAGGAAACATCTTCTTTCTCTGGCTGTTGTACAAAGTTTCCTCAAGTACCAAGGGATGGACACATTTATTAGTTTCACTTCTTCCCACATGTGTTCTTCTTTTCCAGATCCCAAATTCTTTCAGTTCCAGAAGCAATCTGATAATTTCTCATTCTCCGAATTTGATTTTTACCTTAAATTCTTTCTGACTTGTTTATGAAGACGTTTGCAAATTTAATAAGTTCCATTAGAAAAATGAACCTAATTCTCACATATTTTTTTCTTTAGTTTTTCCTTATTTGCTCCAGTTAAATGTCCAAGTTAGGGTGTTCTGGGAGCTTTTTGTTTCTTTCTTTCTTTTTTCAATTGCTTGCATGACAGTTTTGGAGACAGGAGTTGCTTTGAAACAGATGTTTTCTGACTGCAGAAACAGTGGGGATGTATCCATATTTAATTCAGTATGAAATCCTGATCATGGCATTGTCTGATTCTCAGGAGACCCAACTTGTGCCAAAACCAGGACTGCATCTTTGTTTAGTAACTACTTTTTTCCAGATGTTCACAAATCTGTGGAAGAATACTTTGGAAATAAAACTTCCAAGAAACATCTTTGCCTCCCTAATGAAGTTCGTTGAGTTCTTCTATATGGTAAGCCATATAGCATTTTCTTATTCACAAGTTATGGAGTTCAAGCTTTTATTAAAGCAATGAGATCTTAACGCATCAGAGGATTAATTTCTCCTGATCCACCCCCCGCCAAAAGCTTTTTATCAACATTCTCATTTTCTGTCATTTTTAGGTCATTAGGTTTGATGCAGGATTTTATTTATTTATTTATTTATTTATTTATTTATTTATTTATTTATTTCCTGCCTTTATTATTTTTACAAATCACTCAGCAGTGAAATGTATTCAACACACCTTCCTCCTCCTATTTTCCCCGCAATCCCAACTTTGCGAGGTGAGTTGGGCTGAAAGAGAGTGACTGGCCCAAGGTCAATCAGTGTATGACATGAATAGCTTATGGAAAGTCATTAAGATGACTGCAGCATGAATACCCTTGTTGCAGTTCCTTTTTTTGCTATGTTCCTTTTTTAATATATATATTCGCAAAAGGGTACTGCATAAAAACATAAAAGCCCTATTTGGGGAGAGAGGTATACATTTTATTAGCATTTAGAGAACCCTATAGATCAATAGAACTTCAATTTTATGCAATCCTAAGCACATTTACTTAAATAGAACTGTTACTGAAATTAGCATTATTTCTAAGAGGACATCTGCTTAGAACTGGGTTGTCAGCATGAAATACAGTCTGATAAACTCAAAGTAATTCCAAGTCACTTTTTCCTCTTTGAATAAATAGTTCATTTATTCAAGGTTATAAATATTATTCTGCCTTAAAGAAGGACTTGGAATGTGTGCTATGTGTAAATGCAATGCAGAGAAGAAAATACATTCTTAGTTGCTGGACACCATTTTCTATAAAAAAATACCAGCAAAAAAATATTTAAAGATTTCTCACAGAGCCTGTTCTCTTAAAGAAGCCAAGAAGATTAGTCCTGTGTATGCTCCATTATTTGGAATTTTTATCTTCTCCTGGCTCTGCTTTCCAAGTAATTTTGAAGGCCAGCATTTTTTCAGTTTGGGGTCTATCTGCAGAACTTTGACTCCTAGAAAAAACTACCTAGCCATGTAGACAATTCTTAGATATATCCTTGAAAGATTAAAAAAATATCAATGTCTTCTTGGCAATAGTAAGAAAATAATTTGCCATGGGCTTTTTCTGGAGTGTTTTTTTTTTCCAAATTCCTCACTTGTTCACCAGTTCTGGGGTGTGATGATGACTTTTTATGCAAGTATTGATTTATGCAAACCCAGGTCTGATTTAACTTAGTTTCTCTAAAGAGGAGTAATTTATCTGCTCGAGTTTTTCTAATAACCTTCTATCTAATGATGTAAGTTTCAAGCCCATGATGAAAATCAACCAAAATAATCAAAGATGGCTTTCTAATGCTATTTCTCAGGATAATGTGTTTGAAAATATGACCCAGTTGTTTAATTTTATTTCTGTCCTAGACATTTAATTGAAGGAACTTAAAACTCTTTAAAAATATTTCTTAAAAAAGGATTTCTCCTCAATAACCCTTCCTTCAGTTTGCCAGCCCAGTCATATATTCTAGCTAGCTTACAATATTATCATCACAAAATCATAAACATATCTCATACTTGTTTAAAACATAATATATGAAAACACACACACACAAAAAAAACCCTCTACAAAAATACACACACAAAAAAGCCCTTGTACAAAATCATCACCATCTTTCAGAGTACCAGAAAAGAAGCTCGCCTTAACCAGTGTTGGGATTCAAAATTTTTTACTAACGGTTCTGTGGGCGTGGCTTGGTGGGCGTGGCAGGGGAAGGATACTGTAAAATCTCCAGTCAGAGGTGGTATTTGCCGGCTCTCTGAACTACTCAAAGTTTCCACTACCGGTTCTCCAGAACTGGTCAGAACCTGCTGAATACCACCTCTGGCCTTAACCCTCCCCCCTCTTTTTAAAAAAGGAAATGGGAGTGGAGTGGAAACTACTCCATATGAAGAGGGTAGGCTTTGGAAAAGTTGGCTTCCAAGTCCCCAGTCCTATAAGTTCCCAAGAAGAGGAAATCAAAAACACGAACTCCTGAGTTGAATGCAGATAACAAGTAAAGCATGTACAGTAACTGTTTCTTCTTTTATTAGCCACAACTGAAATAATATTGAAGCAAAGTACATTTGCATCCAGAGTTCCTCAGCGTCATCTCTACGTTCATTATAGATGAAGTTCACAAACTGCCGTTAATACTCTCTTTCATGCACCCTTAGTTGTGTTGCTTTTACAGTTGTTTTTAATCAGCACACTCAGCTTCTATGGGCTGCAAAGTGTGCCAAAATAAAATATCTGAAACTCTGCCCTAGAAAGAGAAAAATTAGTCAGGCACTGAAAGGCGCCTGCTATTATCTTGCTTCATTTTTATCTATCCTGATTCCGTTGCCCCCTTTATTTACTTTAGTGTAATCTTTCTTAATTTGTCCAAGAGTGAAAGCCACAGTATGACAGTTGCAATTATACTTATTATTTTGGCCACCAGAAGTCTACAATTCTTCTCCAAGCTTAATTAAAAAATGTGTGATGGTATTGAGGACAATTTTGGGAGAATATTGTAGTCTCTGCCTCTTTGCTATCATTTCTGTGCTCCCCAAATCTCTAAAACAATTTCAAGATGACCCATGGTTGTTCTCTTTGCCACCAAACTCTGAAGATGGAGCAAAGACCATTAAGCTATCTCATGTCTTTTGCACTTGATGGTGCAAGTCCTGGAATTGAAAAAGAAGAGGAGAGGACATAAAATAAATTGGTAGCATCATTTCTTTATTCCACTCTCCAATATCTTCTGTCTTGTGATATAGTTGCTACTGAAATATTATTGTGGCCATATTGGCCAATCACATTTTTAAAGACAACCCAAGCAGTTAGCAAAGGGATAAGCATACAGTGCCAATTAAATAATAAATCCAATGTGATTTAATGGTTTATTGCTGGGCTGTAATAAATTCAAAGCAATTCACTATTTTGATCAATCTGCAATCCTAGGAAAGTGAATTCTTGTACACATTTGATATTTTCATATTATTATTATTATTATTATTATTATTATTATTATTATTATTATTATTATTATTATTATTATTATTTTCATCATCATCATTATCATCATCATTATTATCATCATCATTATTATTTCTTTTACTCATTAAACATGGAATTCAGTCCATTGAACATTTGAAAATGTATCACAAATATATTATTATTTTTGTTACTGTTATTGTTGCTGTTACTATTGTACACAAAAAACAACAATGTACACAGCAAATGAGATAGCTATGCTAGGTTTCGTATCACAAATCCCTAGTCGAACACTTCCCAAGCGTTTAGGACTACATGATGTATCGGTAGATTATGCAAGCAGATCCCAGTAAGGTGGTCTTCTGCAGCTGACCAATGGTGATTTTGTCAGCACCAATTGTTTTTTAAGTGCTTGCCTAAGTCTTTAGGCACAGCACCCAGTGTGCCAAGTATCACTGGAACCACCTGCACTGGTTTTGCCAGAGTCTCTGTAGTTCGATTCTCAAGTCCTGATATCTGGTGATTTTTTCAGGTTGTTTCTCATCGATTCTGCTGTCATCAGGTATGGCAATGTCGATGATCCACACTTTTTTGTTCTCCACAATCATGATATCCAGGGTATTGTGTTCCAAAACTTTGTCAGTCTGTATTCGGAAGTCCCACAGTTGTTGTTGTTGTTGTTGTTGTTGTTGTTATTATTCACAGTCAGCCAGATGTTCAGATTGGGTTTGGCATTTTTGTCTACCTATCAAGTCCTTACCAAAAACCTTGAATAGGCAAAGCTGGATGTTTGATGGTGTTACAGATATTGTCATAGGATGGAAGCTATTCCAAGTAAAGTTGCCTTCTGCAATTGGATGATGATGATGATGACGGTGATGATGATGATGATGATGAAAGTTCCATTCCTCGCAGTGGTCATGAGCTTGGTCTTTTTGATGTTGAGAAAGAGTTTCTCGCTTTAATCCTTTTGATCAAATGTTTCAGGATTTCTTTGGTTTCTGAGAGGAGAATTGTGTGATCAGCTTATCAAAGATTATTAATGTTCCTTTCTCCAAACTTTACTCCAATTTTTGATTCTTCAAATACCAGTTTGCTCGTGATCACTTTGGCATACAGATTGAATAAGAAAAGTGAAATAATGCAATCTTGTCACACTCCTTTTTCTATGTGGTGTTTGTATAGTGGCTTCCTGATTTGTATATAATGACTGCACCAACAAGACCAGATGTTAAGTTGGTACAGATCTTTGTGGGATCTCCACAATTATCGACACAATTGAAGGCTTTATTGTAGTCAATAAGCAGATGTAGGCATTCTTTTCATATTCTTGGGACCTTTCCATGATCCAGCATTGATCTGCTATGTGGTTGTGATTACTACGATCCTTTCAGAAGCTAACTTGAACATCCGGTAACTCCCTTTTGATGGTCAGCACCAGGTGTTGTATGATCTTAAGGAAAATCTTGCTAGCATGAGGATTCAGGGCAATTCTGTGGTAATTGGAGCAATCCTTTTTTGACAATGGAATGAACCCTCACCATTTACAATCTCGGGGCCATGTGTTTGTTCCCCAAACTTTCTGGCAAAAGACTGTGATGGTTGTGTATGGTACACTATAGTCCTTAGCAACTCTGTAGGGATGGTATTAGCACTTGGGGCATTGTTTGGCAGTTGGCCCATTACCCACGTGACTTCTTCCTGAAGGATGACTGGTTCTATTTCTCTTTCCCTTTCCAGATCATCCTTGGGAGGCTGGACCTCTTTATTATGGGCAAAACAGCCATTATGTAAATTCTTGCCATCTGTTCTTGATACCTTGTTGGTCAGACACTTCTTTCCCTTGCTTATTTAATTATGCTTTCATGAGCAATAAGTATTCAAGTATTCAAATCATTTTGACTTGCACAAATGCATTCCTGTTGTGGCCTTTCGTGCAGTCCTCTTCTGGCTGCTTGTAATGCCAGTTCCAGTAAATTGTCTTTCATTGCTGCTCTTTGAAAGTTCTTGGTTCCTCTCACTTACCACTGCTTTGGCTCTTTTTCTTCATTTGGCTGTTCTGATGGTTTCATCTGAGAGTCACTTGCATTTTTTCTCTGGCTTCTTGTATGGTATATGTTTGACTGCTATTTCAATGATGGTCAATTGAATTTCTTGCCACAGTGCACTGGAAATCTTCTCAGCAGTGTCCAGCAGTTCAAGCTTATTTTTCACCTTAACTGCATACGTGGAAGGGTTTTGGGTGATGTCAAACTTCTTTGTCAGTGTTGCCTTTTTGATGCTGCATAATTTGGCTCTGATCTTAGCCACCAACAATTTATGATCTGAATTGCGATTGACATTTCAGTCTGTCTTGAGATGTATAGAGATCTACAGTTGAAAGCCTCACTGACATCATGGAAACAATGTGCAAATTTTGTACTTTATGGGGTCCTTGATGCTCTCTGAACTTGGTTGTTTTCTTGCAGATGCTTCATTACCAAACATCATCAGTGTGAGAAGGGGGTGCTTATGCTCTTTTTAATATATTAGTGGCTTGCCCTGCCAATGTTGGTGGGAGTGTTCTTGTGTACTTTGTGCCAAATACATCACATGACTTGGAAATTCCATGATGTATACTTTGTTTTGATGGTTGTTTTTAGTCCAGGTTGCTTTGTTTCATGTTGCTTATATTTTTAATTGTTTAGTATTATATTTTGTAAGCTCACTTTCACATCTAACTGACATTAGTGCTGTTCTGAGAGGACATACTCTGTTGGATTGTAGGAATGGCATCTTGCACATAGGAGAATCTTAGCCATGAACATTCTCCTAAATCCAGGGAGAGTTTCATCCCTTCAATCCATATGTAATGGTTTATCTACAGCTTGGTCTCCAACTTTTCACAGATGATAGTATTAATACTCTTATAATACACATATCATTGCTTTGGGATCACTTACTTCAATTATATCCATTTGAAACTTTTCTCTGTATGTTGGGTGCTGTATTTTATTGATTTGACAATGGCCTGGCAGTGATGATAAACAGCAAAGAGGTTAAAAATAAAGCAGAAAGCCTCAAATTCTTTCTACATTGTTGTCAGCACTTTGAAATATATCCCGTTGGCCATAATATTAGTAATTAAGATTTGTGTTTGTATTGAGGAAAATGCTTTGCTGAAACTTTCATTGGAAGTTCTTAAATGTTTTATTCCCCTGCAAAAGATACTTTTTAAATATATAGACCATATTATCAGAATACTTCAGAATTTCTTTCATATTTAACATGGCATTGCTTGTGGGTTGACTCTAGATCAAAAGTCTTCACACTTGGCAAATTTAAGACTAGTGGACTTCAACTGCCAGAATTCCTGAGCTAACATGATTGGAAGAGGAATTTTAGGAGTTGAAGTCCACAAGTCTTAAAGCTATCAAGTTTGAAGACCCCTGCTGGAGATGGTAGATTATTCTATGGCCGATGTTTTTTCCCCTTTATTTCACATCTTTCCATAACTCTGCAGGTTGCCTGTTTTCCCACACTTCTGAATCTGAAAAGTCCGGTGAAAGGGTTTCTCTGGTTGGACTGCTTACTCACTGATTGATTTCAAATGCATTTATGCTTTTGTCCTCTCTTGAGATTTAATTGGATCATGGGAAGGCAGGAGACTATTTGTGGATGGAGAAACAATTTTACATTGTAAGGACATTCATCCAATGCCTTTAGGTTAAGGCAGTGTTGCCTAAAGTGTGGTCCTAGTATGTCTGGGACTCCCCAAACCCACCCAATTGTCCTTGAAATCAAAATTATTTGCCATTGCATTGTTGAAAAACAATACAATATTAAAACTCCATCAAACAATTGTGAAAAGTTGTAGTGGCAGAAGATGTGTCAATTTTAATTTTTAATATGGTAAAATATTGCTAAATATAACTCAAACAAACAAAAGCTCTTTGGGGCGGGGTTTCCATTTGAAAGGAGGAAGGGGTCCTGAGATAAAATAAAGTTGAAGAAACATTGGTCAAAGGCTGTGAGACGGGGATTGCTAAATGCAGAATAACACTTGATAGTTGTGATTAGAGTTCTTGTTTTTGCTGCCCTCTAGTAATTGCCTGGATTGTTGCAGTGCAGCTGGGTTGTAGCCCTACTTGGGTCATTTTATTTATTTATTTGTTTGTCTGTTTATTTATTTATTTATTTATTTTTGTCAAGTGATTATAAGATAACAGGTATAAGTATAAACATAGTTATGAATACATGAAATGAATACAGGTAAGAAAAATAAAAAGAAACAATAGGACAGGGATGGTAGGCACATTGGTGCGCTTATGCACACCCCCTACAGACCTCTTAGGAACGGGGTGAGGTCAATAGTAGACAGTCTAAGGTTAAAGTTTTGGGAGTTTGGGGAAGAAACCACAGAGTCAGGTAGAGTATTCCAGACATTGACCACTCTGTTGCTGAAGTCGTGTTTCCTGCAATCAATTTTGGTGCGGTTTACCTTGAGTTTGTATCTATTGTGTGCTCTTGTATTGTTATGGTTGAAGCTGAAGTATTCATTGACAGGTAGGACATTGCAATGTATGATTTTATATACTATACTTAGATCGGACCAAAGGTGGCATAGTTCTAGCTTTTCTAGGTCTAGAATTTCAAGTCTGGTGGCATAAGATATTCTGCAACGAGTAGAGGAGTGGAGAACTCTTCTTGTGAAATATTTCTGGACTTTCTCAACTGTATTAATATCAGATACATAATACGGGTTTCAGACTGATGATCTGTATTCAAGTATTGGTCTAGCAAATGTTTTGTATGCTCTAGTTAATAGTGTGATATTACTTGAGAAAAAGCTATGCAGGTTTAGGTTAGCAACTCTTAATGCCTTTTTGGCTATTTAGTTACAGTTGGCTCTAGCACTTAGATCATTAGAGATGAGTACTCCAAGGTCCTTGACAGAGTTTGGATCATCAACAAGGTCTTGACTATTCAGCTTATATTTTATTTTCTGATTTTTTTGCCAATATGTAAAACAGAGCATTTATTTGTTGAGATTTGAAGTTGCCATTTGTTTGCCATCTAGTAACACTTGAAAGAAATCATAGACTCACACTCTTCCATTAAGAATTTCATTGAAAAAAAATGAAAGCAAATCTTTCAAATGAATGAAAGCTGGTAGAAAAGCGCAGTGACTTAGATGCATATTTTATTTAAAAGGCAGATAGCAGACATTGCATGAATAAATGTGAAATGGCACAAGGAAGGAAAGCTGCAGAATCAGGTTTAATTCCTAGAAATCTCAGAAGAAGTCACTTCACATTTATTCCTGCAACATCTGTTATCTGCATGCCAAATCTAGTATAGTTTCCTTAACCCATCCTCTTCAAAATGTAATGGGTCTTTTTTTTTTAAAAAAAAAGAACAAGTTTTATTGGTTTTTAAAGACAAACAAAAACAAACAAAACATAAAAACATCCAACTTTCTTTCATAAATGTACAAGCAGTGTGTCGGTTGGTTTACAATTTTTTTGTGCATCCATTTCATAGTCTCAATTACAGTTACATTGCATAATAACTCATATTATCAATCAAAAATTGAATACCCTAGTATCACTATTAAACAATCATTTGACTATAATTTTATTCATTCATACTTTGTGAGATGACTATAATTTACTTAGTTTATTTAATAACAATTCATATAATCCTCCCAAATCTACCCTAAAAACATTTTATAGATATGATAACAAAAAAGGAAATACATCTTTATATATTCATTATTTTCTAAAATTCTAGATATTCTATTATTGTATTTTATTATCTAAATGTAATGGTGCTTGAAGACCTATAGAACTAAGTGAGCATTTCTGCTTTAGGTCTACTGATAGAAGACATTTTATCCATGAAAGTAGAATGCTGAATTTCAGCATTGAATTTGTGTAACAACTAAACCACAAAGAAGATAGATATCAAAATTTGAATTCAATACAGATAAAGCAAGAGGAACATTTAAATAGTTACAGCCCATTGTTGTGCTTTGTGTTTGTCCTGATTCAGGGTAGGTATATTTTTAAAGTTCAGCTATGCTCATTCCCCATTTCTAAAATTTCAATTTCCAACAATTGCATTTGAGATAATAGAATAGAATAGAATAGAATAGAATAGAATAGAATAGAATAGAATAGAGCTGGAAGGGACCTTGGAGGTCTTCTAGTCCAGTCTCCTGCTCAAGAGGAGAACCTATACTATTTCAGATAAGTGACTGTCTAGTCTCTTCTTGAAAGCCTCCAGTGAAACCCAGTTTCTGAATAGATGTATTGCCAAGTGGGTTAGATATCACATTTGATCTTTGGGTAGTATGCCAGCAGCCACGTTCAAAGCAATGCTGGAATCGAGACAAAAATGACAAGTTTGAGCTCAGTTATATTTAAAGTGATTTACAATCAAATATAGCTAATGTGATTATTGTTCTTTAATCTTGAATTTAATAACTTTTCATTCTGTCATATTAACAATTATAATTGGATAACAACTTTGTTATCCAATTATAATTCTGGAGGCTGTATCCAGGGTTACACCTACCCTGAATCAGGACAAACACAAAGCACAACAATGGGCTGAAACTATTTAAATGTTCCTCTTGCTTTATCTGTATCGAATTCAAATTTTGATATCTATCTGTATTCCGGAGGCTGTATCCAGGGTTTTCCAGGGCCATAAAGCATCTGTGGGGGTTCAGATTGTGCCTCTTTGATGAATTATGAGACATTGTCAGGTGTGTTCATTTTATTTCGCTGGAACTGTTATGCACTGATTGATCTGAAATATAGATCATTGTGAGGGAGTAGAGAGAGAACTTGGAAAGAAAGAGAACATTAGAAAGAGCCAAGATTGAACAGTGGAATTAAAGGGAGTAAAAGGATGCTGGGAGTTAAGATTTCAGGACCATTTATAGATGAATAATAGCTGCCTTTCTGTCACACTTGTTTAAGGCATATAGAATGGAAGCAAAAACAGTTATATTTCTTAACTTTGGACTAAATTAAAGCGGCTCCCAAACATATTGCTTTTGAATCAACAGGTACACTTGCTGCTTGGGAACACTCAGTGCAACTCCTGGCCCTTCTGTATTGTTCTATTAGATAGTTGTGTGGGGTTTTTTTGGTTCTCGAATGCATTCATGATTGCAACTCAGCTAATACAAAGGATGGAATCCTTTTCCCCTTGAACTATCTGCAAAGGAGGAACTTTTGTGTGGCTGACACTCTGGAATGAAGGATAAGTTTGTTTTCTGTGACTGCTCAACTGTGGCTTGTAATTTCATTATGGTATAAAGGATGCAAGCATACACACAATTTAGTAACCACATTTCTCTTTCTGTAGGACATCCACTTACAAAGTTAATTGCTATTACTTTTTCTTCCAGAAAGTCATTTTTCTGGTAGTTGTGGTGCCTCAGTTATGGCCTACTGTACAGGCCTATGACCTGGTCAAGGCATATTATTGCAGGCAATTGGATTCCTCTCACTTTTTGAAGAGAACAGTGATTGTGATTAAATACATAAAGGTAATTCTTTAAAATCTATTTCAGAAATGTTTAATATCCTGGATTTTACTAATGCTTAATGCACTTTGGAGTAGAAAATATACATTCAACAAAGAGGAAACTTCTGAATTTATCTAAAGAGCTTTTGAGTAATAATCTTTATTCTACTGTTCTGCTTCTATCTTTCACTTAACCAAATGTTTCCACCCCAATTTCCAAGAAAACAAAAGGTTTGAATCTAACTTGTTGTTAAAATAAAAAAAAAATTATATATAAAAAAAAGGTTTGAATCCTAAAAGGAAAACTTTCTGATGTGTGAAACAAAAGAATACAACCTAAGGACCTAGGATTAGATGTAACCCCTTAGAGCCCTCCAAAAATTCCGAGAAAACAATGATTTTTGTTTTAATATACATGATAGAAAGGGGGAAATATAATGTACATGAAAGGTAACTATACCACTTAATTTAGTAATGACATTTAAATTAAATCAAATCAAGGACCACTTGTATACTGAATGCTATTTGGTGTATATACCACCAGAATTATAGTCAATATAAATTAAAACCTCCACAATAAAACACCATATTAATTTGAACCCTGATAATGAATGACTTAATCAAATGAGTCCAAATGCCCAAAGGAAAAGTTTGTTTTAAACCTCTTTCCAGTTACTGAACCAAAGTGGGGATTAACTGAACCCCAAATTAGAGATTATTCCACAAACCTAGCACTACCACAAACATTGGTACAAGAACAAATCTTTATTATAGTCCTGGACCAGTACAAATAAGACTATAAAAGCAATAACAACAAATACAATGGAATTCATTTGCCCATCAAGTCAAAGTTAAAATGCACAAAAAATGCCAGGTCGGAATATCCAACTGTGAAATAAAATAGAAATAATAATAAGAGTTCTTGATCTTTTGGCTGAGGTCAAATGTAGTGTCTGCTCTTAATCAGGCACTACCAGTGAAAAGTAGTGCCTGCAATTCTCTATTCATTCTAGTTTCAATCTGTTTTGCTTTCTTGTATAAATGGGAGAACACCAGCAGTTTCTTCTGCAATGGTCTTATTGGGTGAGTTGACTTTGGTTAGAAAAGAGGAAATACCTAAGCTATACAGGACTTGCTAATCCCAAACCATCACTTTGAATTACTTTCAGAATTCCATAGGCAGCTGAATACAAGATGCACAGATGTAACACAGTCATGGCAATAAATGCCAGATTATGTCCAAACTGTTGCACTTTCCACCCACTGTAGGTTTTAAGTAGTCTTTGAAGATGGTCCTATGTTGGATGCACATGGAATAATGTGTGTCCAAATAAGTAGGGCTGAGGGTGGGAATCCCAGGAGATCCTCCTGTTCTAGCTAGGGCTGTAACTGGCATGATGGCTAGAGCGTGCAAAGGATTGATCAGCTATAGCTATGGGTAGCTATGATTCTAGGATGATACTTGAGCACAGCAGCAAGGACATGCTTCTTTAGGGAAGGTCCTTCCTCCATGGGAAACACTATTGGGGCTGACCATGAGAAACAAATATCAACTCCTTCCTTGGGTTCAGTTTCTGTTCTAAAAAACCAAGAGATCTAAGAGCCTCCAGAAATCAGGGCCAGATAGTGACAACATCCCTGGCTTGGGCTGGAGTAACAACGCAAAGTTGGATACTGTTCATATATTTCTTAAACTGGGCATTAAATCAATGGATGACATGCACTGGTGGCTTCATATAGATCAAGGGTCTTCAAACTTGGCAAGTTTAAGACTTGTGGACTTCAGTTCCCAGAAGTCCCAAGCTAACATGACTGGAGGAAGAATTCTGGGAGTTGAAGTCCACAAGTCTTAAAGCTATCAAGTTTGAAGACCTCTGATATAGATGTTGAAAAGCCGAGGGGAGAGGAAGGAATTTTGCAGCCCCAGATTAGAATGGCTACTAGGAAATTTGTCCTTTCCCAGTGGAACTGTTAACTAAGGAAGGAATGGAACTCCTGTAGAAGTTGTCCAGAAGGATAATGTAGTATCGGTCCTGACTCTTTGCACATAGTCAGTGGAATAAAAAGGCATAAAGAGGTCTAATACAGCCAGAAAATATGCATTGCTCCCATGTAGATCTCAACAAAGGTAATCATTCAGCATGACCAATGATGCTTCAGTCCCATGCACAGGTTTCAATCCTTTCATGGTTTTTATTGTTTTATGACCCAGGTTTGTAAACTGCCTAGAGATGTGCATTGTGCCGGTATACAAATAATGGAAATAAATAATTAAACTAAAACCAATATAATTTCCTCTTAAAACTACTTTTGGAGGGCTTTTAACCTGGCAACTTTAGACACTACCCTGCAGATCATGTTCCAGTTCAAACTCCATCAGGAATTGCATGTAACCTTCTAAACACCCAGAAAAGGAATATCACAGTTTTCTGATTCCACATCCAACTATAGAAAATGGGGAGAGACTGTGCACTGATAGCATAGGTGGAGACTGTTTGTTTTAAAATAGATTTTTAAAGCTTGTTTAAATGTATTTCATATATTTGAAGTATAATCTCTAGTGAAAATCAAAGGATTGGTTTTATACAAATATCATGCAATTGTTGCTCAGAGAAGCATGGTAGTAAGAACAGTCATCTAAAATATTCTTGCACACTTTGAAACCACACTGTTTCCAGAAGCAACCTAAAATTTGTGGAAATTGAATAAAAGTTTTCAGTTCCTCTCCCTCTCCTACCCTGTCCCCATCCAATTTTCTGGAGATGTAAAAGAATAATAGGAAAAACATGGAACAGTGTTGCATCTATAGAAGCTTTACAAAATACAAACTTTTGGAAGGATCCATTTCCCAATCTGTGTCATTCCAGATGTTCTGGTCTATAGGTACAGTCATGATGGGAAGTCATTGGCAAGGCAGCAGCTTGGGGGAACAAGGCAAAACATCATTTCCCCAATCTTTCATTATTAATATAATTGTTTGCTTCTGTTTAGGTTTATCATTCAATTTATTCTGCCGAGCTAAAAATAAATCTGCCTTCATGTCACATAATTAATACCAACTGTGATTGGCCTGGCAGCCTCACAGCTCAAATCCTGCCTCTATTATATTTTTATTAGTACAGAATAATTTCTAAGACATCAAAGGATGGTCCTCTCATCACCTTACTCTTTATAACTTTGGGAGAATGTTCATACAATGTACAGAGCAAAGGCTTAAATTTTATCACTTTGCCTTTAGTAAAAATAAAATAGCCAGCGCTCAGCCTTTGCTGGGAAATAATAGGGCTTTATAGACTTCCCTTTGGAATGAAACCAAGTCATCTTTCCAATTAACTAACTGCATTCTTAAGATAGACAGGTTAAGTCATTCCTCCTCCCAAGGCCCATATGAAAAGACTATAGGTCACTTGCATTTCTGCATAACTGAATTCAAACTATGAGTCTCCTGCCCCCTGCAGTGCATCTGGTCCTTTTGTCACTATCTTTTAGATGCTATGAAAAATTGCTCTAATTTCTCGTGACTTTTCAACTGGGATAGGCAACCTACTCTTCTCCAAATGTTTAGGGCTATAATTCACACAATCTTTTGCCATTTGTCATGCAAAGTAGTTTATCTTGTTCAATAGCTTTCATCTAAGAGCCCAAGTTCTTTTGATATACTCTACGTTGGCTAGTTTCCCTTCTTTTAAAAATAGTCCAACTGGCAGCTGTATTATAATTGTTAGTGCTATTTTCCATTTTTTACTTTCTGCAATTAAGTCAAAATTAATATTTTTTGTTTTGCTTGATTAGTACTACAAACCATCTCAAAATGAAGGTGGGATTAAAGTTCTATATAGAAACAGACTAGGAATAGTTTCTACAAAAGCTACAGATTTTCTTTCTGCCTTCTTAGCAGACCAACATCCTGGGACTTTGAATTCTTTTTTTCACTCAAATACTTTTAGCTGAGGATTGATATTCCTGTACATTACATACCTGATCCTGGCTTTCGAGTCACTACTGGGAAGATGTTGCAAACTTCTTCATTGCCTGTCCTCATCATGCAGTTTTTATTAATTTTTGTATACAACACTTACTAATAAATATTCCTCCTCTGCAAGATAAAAAAAGCATCTATGAAAACTAGCCCAGCCTTCTGCTCAGTGCAGGAATTCATTTAATCTTCTCCATCCAGTCATCATTTCAAATTGTCCCATGAGTCCATCACTGTGGAAGGCAGATTGTTTCTCTAAACATCTCTCCACTCTTCTTCCTCTTCCATCATTTCTCCCTTAGTCTTCTTTGTTGCAAGCTAAACACATCCAGCTTCTCTTCTTGTTCCTACTGGGTCTTGATTTCCAGATCAACTAGCAATGTCATGCAATGAAGACTAATATGGACACTGAAATAGCAGAACAACAGAGTTGGAAGGGATCTTGGAAATCTTCTAGCCTGATCCAGTTAGCAGAAAACTATATCATTTCAGACAAATGGCTGTTGAATATCTTTTTAAGAATTTCCATTGCTGAAGCACCCACAATTTCTGGAGGCAACTCATTCTGCTGATTAATTGTTCTAATTAGTAGGAAATTTCTCCTTAGTTCTAGATTGCTTCCCTCCTTGATTAATTTCTATCCATTGCTTCTTGTCCTACCTTCAGATGCTATGGAGAATAGATTGATCCCCTCTTCCTTGTGACAGCCTGTCTAATATTGGAACATTGTTATCATATCAACTCTAATCATTCTTTTCATTAAACTAGACATACCCAACTCCTGCAACTGTTCATGTTTTAGCCTCCAGTCCTCTAATCATCTTTGTTGATCTTCTTTGCATTATTTCTAGAGTCTCCACATCTTTTTTATATCATGGTGACTAAAACTGAATGCAATATTCCAAGTGTGATCTTACCAAAGTGTTAACACTTCACATGCTCTTTTTTTAAAGAATAGAATTCTTTATTGGCCAAGTGTGATTGGACACACAAAGAACAGCATCATCTGTCAATCTATTTGCTCAGCATGCAAACTGCATGGGATCTAACAGTGGATCGTGATGGTTTTCAGGTGGGACAGCACTAGCCTTTCAAAGATTTTCATAACTACAGATGTTAGAGTAACTGGCCTGTAGTCATTCAATTCCTTGATGGAGGGCTTCTTTGGCACTGGGATGACAGTAGAGTATTTGAAGCAAGAAGGAACATAACACATCTCTAGTGATTTATTGAAGATTTGGATGAAGATGGGGGCCAATTGGTCAGCACAGACTTTTAAGCAAGAAGGAGTTGTCTGGCCCTGGTACTTTTCCTGGCTTTTGTCTGTGAAGTAGATTTTGCACTTCTTTTTCTGTGATCACCAGAGGTTGTGAACCCAATGGATTGGGGTCAGTTGTAGGTGGCTTGGCTGTTGTTGGTGTGCTTAAGATGGGGTTGTGGGGATAGGTGGCAGTAGTTTCCTTTCAAACCAGTAAAACACATTCAGGTGACCTGCTAGTTGTTGATTTCCTTCTGCCTGGGAAGGAGGTTTACTGTAGCCAATGATGTTGTTTTTAAGAGTTTTCCACATGTTTGCTGGTTCATTTGTTGAGAACTGATTCCTTAACTTTTCAGAGTAGCTTCTTGCTGCTGCTCTGATCTCTCTTGTTAATATGTTTCTGGCCTGATTGTATAGCATTCTGTCACCTTTTCTGTAGGCTTCCTCTTTGGAATGATGTAGCTGCTTAAGTTTAGTTGTGAACCAAGGTTTATTGTTACTATATATTTGCAGGTTCTTTACTGATACACATAAGTCTTTGCAGAAGCTGACATATGATGTTACAATATCTGTGAACTCATCAAGGTCTGCAGAGGCTATCTTCAAAAACATTCCAATCAGTGCAATCAAGGCAAGCCTGAGCTTCAGCTTTGCCTCATCAGACTAAGTCCTCACTGATTTAATTGTTGGTTTCATGGTTTTAAGTCTTTGTCTGTAGGCAGGTACAAGGTGAATCATGCAGTGATCAGAGTGTCCCACAGCTGCTTGTGGTAAAGACCTATAAGCTCTTGATTCTATTTCTTTGTTAATGCAGCCTAGAACTGGGTTGGCTTTTTTGGCAGTTACAGCACACTGCTATGCTGTACATATTTAAGTAAGTGTCCACTAGGACTCCAAGATCCCCCTCGCAGTTACTACTGTTGAACCAGGTACTATCTATTTTATACTTATGCATTTTCTTGCCTAAATGTAGAATCTTACTTTTCTCACTATTGAATTGTATTTTGTTAGTCAGCACCCAATGTTCAAGTCTGTCAAGATCCTTCTGTATCTTGAATCTATCTTCTGGAGCATTGGCTATTCCTGCCAGGTTGGTGTCATCTGCAAATTTGATCCCCTTTTATCCTCTCTTCTAAATCAGAGGTATCCAACTCAATTTCATTGAGGGCCTCATCAAGGCTGTGATTGATCTCAGGGGATGTGTGGCCAAGTGGGTGGGCATGGTCAGCTTGATGCCACTCCCTAAACTGTTGACATGTTTCCTCTTCTCATTGGGTAGACTGGGTTGAAGCTACGCTGGTCTGATCTTTCCTCTTTGCACTGGGTAGACTTGGCTGAAGCTATACTGTCCTGATCATTCCTCTTCACATTGGGTTGCCTAGGATGGCCCCGCAGACTGGATCTGACCATACTGCAGGCCAGATCCAACCTCATTGCAGGCCAGATTCGACCAAATTGCAGGTTGAATCTATCCCATGGGCCTTGAGTTTGATACTCTGGTCTAAATCATTGATGAAGATATTGAAGATTACTGGACCTAAGATTACTGGACCTAATACCTGGCCTTGGGTACCCCACTGCATACTTCCCTCACATAGATGCAGCTCCTTTAAGAACTACAAGTTGAGTACAGTTGTTTAGTCAGAATCCATCTGGTGGAGAAGCTGTCTATCCCATATTTTTCTGTCTTATCAAATAGTAGGTTGTGGTATACTTTAAAGAAGTAGGAAGTAGGAAAAAGGAAGAGCCAAAAGAGCAAACTATTACAGGTAGTCCTTGACTTATGACTGCAATTGGGAACTTCTGCCACTGAGCAATATAATTGTTAAGTACATTATAGTCAATTTTACTTTTTTTTTTGCTGTGGTTATTAACCAAATCACAATTTTTTAAACGAATTTGGCTTCCTGCATTAATTTTGTTTGTCAGAAGCCCCTGGGAACATTGCAAATGGTGATCACCTGACCCCAGGATGCTGCAATCATCATAAATACATGTCAGTAGCCTAGCAACCAAATTTTGATCACATGACTGTGGGGAACTGCAGTGATCATATGTGTAAACATCTGTCATTAGTCACTTTTACCTCAGCACTGTAACTTTAAACAAATGGTCATAAGCTGAGGACAACCTATAGGTTTTCCTTTTATTTCGGTAACCTTTTTGCCAAAATTGCTGGAATGGGGCTCTATGCTGGAATGGGGCTCTATACTGAAAGGATGGAAAATCTAGATATTTATAGATTATTGGTTGGAGATAAATAAAGCTTAAACCTCTTGGACCAAAAGATAAACAGTAAGGTAGGCCTGCTATTGAGATACCTGCCATTTTTTCCCCTCAGAGGACAGAAAATTTTCAGCCTTTTCTGACGTTATGTATGCTTAATGTCTGGTTTAGTTCTTAACTTTTCCTTCTCTGCTGTCCACCCAATTCCCTATACCTTAGTAATTTTTTATTTACATACTTAAAGTGATTCAGGCTTGCTTTCTCTAAAGTCACATTGCAAAAGATTTTCTGATTATGACATAAGATTTCTGGAAATGATGGGGGGAATATCTGTACAGAGGACTAGATTTTTGGGATAGGAAATGGTGTTGCATAAGTTATTTGGCTCCAGACATCCTTTATATTTGTGAATCCATAACAAACAAATGTATTTGTTTGACTTGCTCACTAAGATAGGAGCATGCAGTTGTGGCTATGAATTGCTAGACTCAGACATCAGCATAAGCAGGCATCCTTGTATTGGAGACAATCTAATAACTAGTCTCTCGGACAAAAGAGGATGGTATGGAAGCATGATCAGCCTTTTTCAGAACCTGGAGCTTGACCTCCAGCATGCCTTTACATTAAAGTTTATATTTGCTCTATCTGTGGAATAAACATCTGCAAAGGATAATATCTGGGGGGGAAACCATATTCTTAATGTTAGCAGGCCCTCTTGCATTTGGAAGATACTGTTATACAAACCTTGCATTATGTTCTTGGTCATCAAGTGACTATAGTCTGGTTAGAGGCTATCTGTATGATTATAGCTAGACATGTATAGAGTACATAAATAGTTATGTCTAAATGAATAATAATGCTATGTCCTAAAAAGGGCTTGAACCTTGCAATAAAGCGAGAATTTACTCAAAATCTTTCAAGCATCAAGTACTTTTTAATTACAATACCACCACCACCACCACCACCATCATCATCACAACAATGGAGGTACATGTCTGATATTTACTCTCCTTTTTTAAAAAAGTCTGAAGATATCATATTAAATTCACTGCTTTCATGTCCCGCAACTCAGGCAACAAACCCCTTTGGAAGATCCTTGGCATTTTTAAAGCTGAATGTTTTCATTGGCAATTTCCTATTACAAACAACTGACAAACTGAATTTAAGAAACTTCCTTTGCATAATCATAAGTAGTTTTTGGTCCCTATTTTCACTAAAGCTAATACTCATTTGCAACAACAAAATGATCCCTTCAAATAATTCCACAAATAATATCTCCTTACTCATCATTTGGTCTCAAAGACACCAACAAATCAGACAACATCACCAAAGTTCGGGATATCATAAGCAACTCAAATACAACAAACATCTCTCCTGAAGATATCATTGAAATAACCAGAGATGGCCCTGGGTGCAAATACAATGACGGCTCTGTGGCCCCAAGATTTTGTAGAGTTGTATGCAAAAATGAGTCCAGCAAATGCATATTCATTCATACAATAAATGCCATTGCAAAAACCAATCCCAACCACAAAAAACTTCACTTAAGACCAGACTTATCCATACTGCAAAGAATCTGCTCCTATGAACTCTGCACAGAACTCAAAAAACATTTAGACAATGGAGAAAAGGACCTATACATTGACTACAAAACTGATTGCATCAAAAGAAAGTCACACAACCCACAATTCCACTTCCAACCCCACCCCATCCAATCCAACATCACTCAAAACTAGGCACGCACACCCCTAACTACCTCTATTCCAACCACAACTGGCCTTAAATGCAAGCTACTCAATGCAAGAAGCCTTGTAAATAAAATACCTGAATTTCTCCTCCTACTAAATATGTCTAAATTCGACATCATATTTGTCTGTGAAACATGGCTCAATGCATCTCTCCCTGACTCCATTACCACAGTAAGAGACTATTATGTTTACCGATCAGATCGTGAAATCCGTAGAGGAGGTGGTGTTGCTATCTTCTATAAAAAGTCCTTACATTTAAAAAACATCCAAGTTACCCAGGAGCTTGTTCTTCCCGAGACCATCGTCTGTGAACTGTCCTTAAATATCACATTTCAGTTCTTACTATGTTACAGAGTCCCTGATTATGACATTGAACATGCAAACAAGCTAAATATACTACTAACATGGGCAGCATCCTGCCCACATGCTTTTATCTTTCTTGGTGACTTCAATCTACCTCATATTAACTGGACCATTAAGGAATGTACAACTGAACCCACACATGCAACCTTCTACAATGCAGTAACAAATCTGGGACTAGAACAACTAGTAACCAACAACACTAGACTTAACAACTGCCTCATCTTCTGCAATAGTTTGAATTCAATTTACGGAATACAAATTAAAGAACCCTTTTCCAACAGTGACCACAATATGACTGACTTTTGTCTCAACATACGTCCACACAAAAATAATCACAATGACGTAATCTCCAGTTATAACTTCAAAAGAGGCAACTATGATCTTATAGAGAATGATCTCTCATCCCTTGATTGGCAATTTCTATTCTCTGGATGCAATACTGTTGAAGACCATTACAACATATTTTTACTTGAAGTCAAAAGAGTCATCAAACTATATGTACCATTAACAACTCCAAAAACCAGAAAAAAACAGATTACCCATAACAATAAGGAAGCTTCAATTCAAAAAGAAATCACTTTGGCAGAAAAACAAATCTGGTCACGTTGCCAACTTCAAAAGCTGATACAAAAATTTATGCCACCAGATAAAAACTGAATGCACCAAGTATCACATTAAACAAGAAGAAAACCTTCTACGCACCAATTCCACCTGCGCTTTCTACAATTTTGTAAACAGCAAACTAAAAGACTCAAGGTCCATCCCACCCCTGATAGGACCTAATGGTAAAGACTGCAATGACGACACTGTTAAAGCCAACCTCTTTAACACATTCTTTGGCTCAGTATTTGTAAATAGCAATGGATCATGCTCGGTATTTCCTAGTTGAACCACAGACAACTACAGTGATCTAATACATATTGATTTTACAGAAGACAATGTTGAAAAAGCACTACACAATCTCAAACCATCTTTATCTATTGGACTGGATGGAATATGTGCCTACTTCTTAAAAAAGCTATCCACTGGCATAATCTTTGAACCTCTAAGCATAATCTTTGAAAAATCTTTCAGGACCAGCTCCTTGCAAAACTATGGTCACAAGCCACGGTCACCCCCATCTTCCAAAAGGAAGACCCCAGATTAGTTGAAAATTACAGACCAATCTCTTTATGCTGCATCACCTGTAAAGTCATGGAATCAATTATTAACCAATCCATCATCCTCCACTTAGAAACAAACAACCTACTGTCTAATAAACAATTTGGTTTCAGGAAAAAACTATCATGTAACCTGCAACTCTTACACTGCAAAAACATATGCACTACACAACTTGATCAGGGCAAAGCAATAGACACAATCTACATAGACTTCTGTAAAGCCTTTGATTCAGTGGTACACGACAAACTACTCCTAAAACTAAAATCTTACGGTATCTCTGGACACCTGCATAACTAGATAGAAGCATTCCTGTCAAACAGACAACAAATGGTCAAAATTAGGAGGGTCCTATCAAATTCTGTACCTGTCAATTGTGGTGTCCCCTAAGGCAGTGTTCTAGGACCAACTCTTTTCATACTCTACATAAATGACCTCTGTGATCATATCAAGAGCAACTGTGTTCTCTTTGCTGATGATGTAAAACTATTCAACACCACAGACAATACTGCTACCCTTCAAAAAGACCTTGACTATGTATCAGAATGGACAAACAAATGGCAACTTCAAATATCAACAAATAAATGCTCTGTCTTACATATTGGCAAAAAAAAAAATTCAGAAAATAAAATACAAGCTGAATAGTCAAGACCTTGTTGATGATCTAAACTCTGTCAAGGACCTTGGAGTACTCATCTCAAATGATCTAAGTGCAAGAGCCCACTGTAACTACATAGCCAAAAAGGCATTAAGACTTGTAAACCTAATCCTGCATAGCTTTTTCTCTGGTAATATCAGTCTACTAACTAGAGCATACAAAACATTTTCTAGACCAATACTTGAATACAGCTCATCAGTCTGGAACCTGCATTATGTATCTGATATTAATACAGTCCATACTTTAACCTTAGACTGTCTACTATTGACCTCACCCCTTTCCTAAGAGGTCTGTAGGGGGCATGCATAAGCGCACCAACGTGCCTACCGTCCCTGTCCTCTTGTTTCTTTTATTTTTTTTATGTTTCTTTTATGTATCCATGTATTCATAACTATGTTTTACTTATACCTATTATCTTGTAAGCAATTGACAAAAATAAATAAAAAAATAAAAAAATATATGTATATGTATGTGGGAGGGAAGATCTGTCTGTTTCTCTCTCTGTGTCTCTCTCTGTGTCTCTCTGTGTCTGTCTGTCTGTCTGTCTATCTATCTATCTATCTATCTATCTATCTATCTATCTATCTATCTATCTATCTTATCGACAAAATATTTCATATTCTTGAGCTCCATACTTCTCCTTTCACTGGAAATTAAGATCAATAATTACGATGACCCAATCAGCAAAAAAGAGGGGAAAACAAACTCCACTGAGATGTGCCTGGTTTAATTATTATTTGAAGAGTGATTTCTGGCTCTTATGGGCTGCTGATCATTGGAAAGAGAGTAATCTCCCTTGCTCCAAAGAGAAGATGTGAATTTCAGTGTGCCACTGGAATTTGATTTCTTACTGAGCATGACATGGTTATATTTATCTTTTGACACATATTGTCTTTAGAAGAGCTCACATCCTTAGAGAAAAATCTTGGTTGTTTGGCCAGCAATCAGCACTGGTAATTTTTCTGTTATGTTGGACAAGGGCTGTGTGCACAGAATATTCTGCATTCAGTGCGCAGGAAATGGATGACAGCTTTGCAGAGGGAGTTGCACTGGCCAAGGAACTCCATGTCAGCCTTGAGAAATCAATATTACCCAAAGGGAAGATGATTGTAGTCTCTCTGGGTTAGGTATATTTTAATCTGTGGACAAAGGTAGTTAATTTCAATAGCACATTTAGCCTCTAAATTATTCTTTCTTACAATTTTTGAAAAATAGAAACAAAAACATGTATGTAGACTAAACACAATCCATACGGCTTAGATTTAACTTAGGTTTAACCATTTCTCCTTGCTTTGAAAACAGCCTACTTAAAGCATTGATGATGGCCACTCTGGGCTTCTTTGGAGGACTGATGTTGTAAACTTTATCTGCTGGTCTTGGTTACATAAGAATGGACAGCAACTCAGAAAGAGACTAGTTTCCTCCCAGAGGTATAGAATTTCCATGCTCAGGCTAGGAGAACCGGTTGTTAAAAAAACTGAATCCCACCCCTGCAAGCCTCCTTGGAAAATATGTGGTGTACCATCACCAAACTCTTGAGCTATATATTGAATTGGATATATTTTAGAACAAATTGGAGGCATCAGAAAGCTGTGGAATACTTCATAGGTAAGCATGACTTCTAGAATATGTTCCAGAAGGCTTGTAGCACAGAAGAAAGAGCAACAAAGACTACCCTTGTATTTGAACGGCATGCTGAGGTTATGCTTTGATGAACAGGTAAGACCAGGACAAAAACATGAAGGGACCAGAGCAAAAATTATATTAATTTTAATGAAAAGTAATTAAATATAGTTATTATAGCCAGGCCCACAGAACCAGTAGTAAAAAAATTGAATCCTACTACTGGTTGAGGTGGTTGATTGAGCTGATTCTGCTCTGGAAAATCTTTTCTCTAATTAAACTGACGAAGCTTTAAGACAGTATGACCTGACGCACCTTTACGTTGTGGCCCCGATTCCTGAGCCTATGCTGTCAGAGGAAGAGGACCTGGAAGATGAGGAGGAGGAACTGGGAATGCCTTCCTTCCCAGGACTTTCCTCTCTGGCAATGCCTTACTCCCCAGGATCTTCCTCCCTGATAATGCCTCAGGTTCCATCAGACAACTGAGAGGAACAGCCTGAGATTAATCAGGAGGAAAGCATATCTGAGCAGCCCCTGACAGGGAGTAAAGAGGAAGAGTGTTGGCTCGATCCTAAGCAGCGTTGTAGGGAGAAACGTGAGCAGCAATGTAGGAGGGGTGGGAGGGTCAGAGAGTGAACTGAGTCATTGAGCCACCCCCCACAGGGGATAAAAATGGGTGTGTTTTCTCCTGAAACTTTATATGGGACAAAGTTTAACCTTACTTCAGATTTTCTTCGTGAATGACTATTTTGTGGGACTGCCTTGTGATTTTCTGTGAGTAAAACTTTATCAGTTCAGACTTGGCAGGCAGGACATGTGGGAATGCCAAGAATATTATCAGTTCCAAAGAATTAACTCTGTGAAGTCCGAGCCAGCTTGCCTGCCTGTGTTGGTGTGAGTTTGTACTCTTTCATATTTTGGGAAAGAGGAAAGGCGAGATAGTACACCTTTTTTAGCCTCTATGGTCTAATAGAGCTCATTGAAATGAATCATATCTACATCATACACTTCTCTGAAATGTTGCATGTTACTACATCAGAATTATTTGCTGTACTTCTCTCCCAGCTATTAAAAAGTGTTCAGATTGGAACAAGTGGTGGAATATTCTGTGCTTTCTCAAAAAGCAACTGGACTTTCTGTTTTTTCTTTGCAGACATTTCACTTCTCATCGAAGAAGCTTCTTCAGATCTGAAGTGGTCAACAACTTTTCTGGAAGTCTGTTCATACTCCTGCACCATTCGAAGGGTGTTCACCACAAAGTACATAGTTAAATATCTACAGAGATTCTCAGTCATCCAGGTCATGGTTGTCCCAAAGGCGCTTTTTCAAGAAGCAACTGGACTTTTTGGCTTTCCTTTGTAGACGTTTCACATCTCATCCAAGAAGCTTCTTCAGCTCTTCTTCTTGGATGAGAAGCAAAATAACTTCAAGGGAAAACAAAGAAAGCCCAGTTGCCTCTTGAAAAAGCACTTTTGGAATGACCATGACTTGGATGACTGAGAATCTCCATAGACATTCTGTGCTGACTTTAAGGCTGTTATAGATTCAATTCTGGCTTAGCCAAGGGACTTATTTTGCAACTAGAAGATCAATGTTCCTTTTCTGTCATGTCTCCTTTAGGCCTTTCCAATATCAGTCTTTCAAATTTTAAAGGGGAAAAATGACTTGGGAAGATTTTCCAAAATGGGAATTCTCTCTCTAACTTCAGAGAGCAATAAAATCTAAAATATCTGTGGTCTCTTGGACATCCTCCTAAGAATCATCGAAGATGTTTAAATATATGATATATTTACCTAACGTAGATGACATGTCTTTAATATTTGCTTACAAGGGGGACAAATATTGTTCTTCCCCTTTTATGGCTTAGAGTCTCTGATGCCATGCTGTTTCTTCTTAATCTCCAAGACAAGAATAGAAGAGCCATGCTGTGTCATAACATGATGTAGTGCCAGTGTAGCGTTTGGTTATTATAGTGATCAATCAGCCCTCAGTGGAAAATTAACAGGTGGTAGAACATAAATACAATACCACCACCAACATATCTTCCCTCAAAATTGGTTTAGGGCAGACTACAACCACAATTACTGGAGATGGTATGTGGACTTAATGAATAGCCATCAATAACTCTAGAATTTATCTAACTCGCCTTTTAAAGTTGTCCAAATAAATAAGCAGTATTTCTTGTGATAGCAGATATAATAGATTAACAATATGACGTATTGTTACTTCTTTTGTCTATCCTGAATCTACCATTTAGTGTAATGCTTATTTGCAATCTCTTGCAAGGCTATATAATAATTTAAAATACGTTTCAGCAAATTCAGTAGTTCATGTATATTTTTTTCTTCAGGGAGAACTTTAATCCACCATTTGTGGTAGGGATAGTGGAGGGATGTGAAATCACAGCAATATTGGAAATATATAAATATAAATAAGTACCGGTAATAAATATAAACAAATATAAGTAAGTGTATCTAAGCATAGATGTAATGTTCCTGCCTTGAGCAGTGGATTGGACTAGAAGCAATCCTTCTAGCCCTATGTTCTATACCAGTGGTGGCTAACCTTTTTGGGCTTCTGTGCCGATAACTGCGCACACGCTTGCCTGCTCGTCCTCTCATGCCATCACCCAGAAGGCAATGTGTGTGCCCTCCATGCCTCCTGTGCATGCACATGCAACCAGTGCTGATGCTTCTGTGCATGCGCACACGACCTCCCCACATGCACCGCATGCTTCTGTGTGTGCATGAATGTCTCCTGCACACCGCCGTGTCTCTGTGCATGTGCGCCAGATACCTGACAATCAGCTGGCAGGCGGGCAGTGCACGCGCGTGCACAGTAGAATTTTTCTGGGTGAGTGCTTGCGTGCTGGCAGTAATGGCTCTGCGTGCCACTTCTGGAATGCGTGCCATAGGTTCACCACCACGGATCTATATGTTTTAAGATTTTTTTTTCTCCTAAACATTTCATCTCTTATATGGTAATTTTAATTTTCTTATTGTGCATTGTAATGTGATTGAATAGGAAAAAAGAGAGGCAGAAAATTAACTTAATCATATATCCAGGAAAACAGAATGGGGATTTTTGTTTTGGTCTCTGCTATCTGGCATAAAAGATAGATAAATAAACTAGCTTGGTCTAGTGGTGAAGGCACCTGGCTAAAAATCCAGGAAACTCTCAGTTCTAGTCTCACCATAAGCATGAAAGCCAGATGGGTGACTGCCCAACTCACCTCACAGGGTTGTTGTTGTGGGGCAAATAGGAGACGGGAGTAGTATCAGATATGTTCACCACCTTGAGTTATTTATAAAAGATAATAATAAAGGCAAACTCTTAAATAAACAGAATTAAATTATATCTTTGCAGAAAGAGTTCCTTGATCTGAAATGAATTTTTGAGAAAATAATTTAACCCAGACCAACAGTCTTAAACTGTCATGGAAAGGTACAACAGGGACATTTATATCATGCTATGTCTATCTTAAGTTTGGATCTGGGGGTATACAGATAGTCCTCAACTTACAACAGTTCATTTAGTGACCATTCAAAGCTACAACGGCACTGAAAAAATGGACTTACGGTCGTTTTTCAGACTTTTTCACATAGCATTCCCATGGCCATGGGATCAAAATTCAGAAGCTTACCAACTGATTCACATTTACAATGGTTGCAGTGTCCCGGAGTCCTGTGATTCCCTTTTGCAACCTTCCGACAAGCAAAGTCAATGAGGAAGCTAGATTCACAAAACAACCATGTCACTAGCTTAACAACTGCAGTGATTCACTTAACAATTTTGGCAAGAAAGGTCGTAAAATATGACAAAATTCACTTAAATGTCTCACTTAGCAACAGAGATATTGGTTTCCATTGTGGTCGTATGTTAAGGACTACCATTTGACCAGTTTGGCTCAGTTCTGGTGAGCCGGTAGCAGTGATGAGCAGTGGAGACCGACCCGGTTCTTTCCACTGCTCTGCTGTTGGGCCCACCCACCCACCTGGTCTGCCATACTCACCTTTATCTGCTGAATTTGAAGCACAGCTGCCTTGCGTGGCACAGAATAGTGCTGCACAGCAGCTGCTGAAGTGACCGGTTTTGTGCAGGCTTGCAGGAGGTGAGTTAGAACACCTCTGTGCCTGCACAAAGTGTATGTTTGGCGCACATACACAAAGTGTGTGCACACGTGCAAAGCGTGCCCACCAAGCCACGCCCACCAAACCTGTGGCAAAAATATTTGAATCCCACCACCGAGGACTACCTGTATTCAGTGTTTTGGTTTTTTTTTTTGCATTAATCCTGATTTGTTTCTTTCTGTCTGTCTTACTATGTTTTGAAATAAAATAGTCTGTACGGGGATTGCTTTTGTGTTCATATTCCCACTGTATGAGGCTAATAAACAAAACCCCTGGGCTGTTTGGTGAGCTAAATGGAAAGGGGGGAAGGGAGATAGATAGATAGAAAGAGAGTGTTCTGTTTGCATAAGTGAAATTCACATCAGAATAAAAGCCACGTCTCAGAAATAAAATATTATGTTGCTCAGCCCTAAATGCTTATGAACTCCTACTTTGATACGTAGCATTTTGCTATTCCTGTCCTTGGCTTATTTTCTATCAGATTGACTGAGATACTCCTTAAAGTAGCCAACTGCAAAATCACTTAGGACTTTTCAGCTTAAAAACCCTTCAGTGTACTTTGCACCTGGATGCTAACAGCATATATTAGATTATATTGGTTGTTAAGTGCTGGCAATCTTCCTTGGAATCTCTGTCCTTTTGTCCTTTTAGAAGCACTTCAACCTCCCCCTTCTCTCCCCCCCCCTGCATCATTCCAGATGGTCATGAAAAAGCCATTAAGCAAAACAGGACGAGATGTATACAGCTGCAGGGCTGCCCTTCAATTTCAGCAGCATTCTGAGAATGTTCAGTCAATTCTAACATTCCAAATTGTTTTGTGTAACCACCCCTTCAGTGGATCTGCATCAAGAAACTTTTCCTCCTATGGTTAATACTTCTAATTGGATGGAATCCTTGATGGATGACCATGTTCCACTTCTGTCAGATGACTTTGAGTGGTTTTTATTTTTAATATATCTGATCTAGGCTATCTTTTAAGATATAGTTAGTGACCAATATAAATTACTGCTGTTATCATTTTAGCCTCTGGTATTACAAGCCAGACTGTTTCTCATGAAAGTCTAATGGACTCATCCTGTTACATGGTAATTGTATGCATGTGGAGATAAGAAATTTGGGTGTGATTTGATACTATTGAAAAAAATTAGCATCCACCCCTCCTAGAAGAATGAAATATGTTAGGAAATATTAAAAAGGCAGAATATTATATTTCCCTGGATGAGAAAATGAGAAACAGGTTTTTAAAAACAAAGACCAGCTCTCTGCCCCCAGCAGATATTTGGTGCATGTTAAGATTGGGCCAGCCTATCTATAAAACAAAGACGTCCTCTCCAAGCTGATGGGATTAAGACATGATCCTCCGGAACATAATAGGATTAACCCTCTACCCATCTAGCAACAGAATGCACCACATGGCACCTGATGGTATTACATCACCCAGCATAGTTCAACCAAACTTATCTCAGACAAACTCCTAGGATGTGAACATGACCCTACAGCAACCAATAGGATACGTGCTCTTGCACAGGAACAGGAAGCTGTAGGGCAAGGCCCAAGAGAGGGTATAAATGTATATATTTGTTTTCTTATGTTTTCACGGGTTAGGTTTCTTTGGGTATTTTTCCATGTCTTAATATTTGTGCTTTTATTATAGCTATAATAAAAGCACAAATATTAAGACATGGAAAATACCTGAAGAAACCTAATATACCATATATATATATATATATATATATATATATATATATATATATATGTGTGTGTGTGTGTGTGTGTGTGTGTGTGTGTGTGTGTGTGTGTGTATCTTTGGTTATTGGGTTTTTCCATAAGATTGGAAGTATCTAGGCAATGTTTCGATGAAGTCTCATTCACCATCTTCAGGCTTCTGTCTTCAGCTCTGTGCTTCTCAGACTCTGAGAAGCACAGAGCGAGACAGAAGCCTGAAGATGATGAATGAGACTTCATCAAACGTGCCTAGATACTTCCAATCTTCGTGGGAGAAAACCCGAATAACCAAAGATCCACATACTAATACCGAGAACCTCAGAATATATATATATATATATATATATATATATATATATATATATATATATATATATATATGAATGAATGATTTTAAAGTTGTAGCAACATTTCGGCAGAATCTCATCTGCCATCATCAGCAGAATCACACATGCTTGGTGGTTCTGCTTCACCATTAAATCATCCTTCCAAGCAGCCTTCATGTTTCCAGTATCTTTTGCCCCACTTGGAACTGGAACCAGATGGACATTTCTTCCAACACTATCTAAAGAGGATTCGTGGTTGTAACAGGATAAATAATCAAATAATGAATACGTACACATGAATTGAGGATGCTTGAATGAAATTCAACATTTCTTTTTTATTAAAAAAGTGTGATTCCTTTAACTTTTCTTTTATCTCAGGATCTTTCAAAATAACAAAGTAAAGCATAGCTCTTTAGTGGGCTGTTGGCTGATTAAGTGTTTTAAAAATTATTGTTTTTTCAAAAACAATCCACTCGCAATTCACTGATTTAATATGTAGGTTTTTTTATTCATCTGGATGAAAAATTAGACAACAGATATTGCACAATCTGTCACATTTATAACTTTGCCTATTTATTCTTTATGTAATTTCGCATAATCTTGTTGTTGTCCAAAGTTTTTGTTTCTGTTTTGTTTCTGGTCATAATAATAATAATAATAATAATAATAAAACTTCATCTGGACGATGCTTAGTTTTTATATATATATATATATAAATAATAAGACCAGTTCATTCCTTGGCCTTTTAAATTGGCAGTCTCAAGTCCATGCCGTCAAGTGGAACATATGAGCTTGGGAACAAGTTAAAGTTCCCAGGACCTGGGCTGGCAGAGTCTCTGTGTGTCACTGAGAAGTTGCTTTCAGACTGACAAGAGGAAAGAGATAGTTGGGCAACTTCTTGGGCTTGGGAGATGCATGGCATCTTCTTAGCATGAACTCCCTGAGGACTAATTTGTCTGCTCTCCCTGTCAAGAAGATAGCGTGAGAGGATGACTCCATGAAGGAAGGAGGGCAGAGAAATGGGACAGCAGAGAACTCACTGGAGATGTCAAAACATTGTGCCAGATGGCGTGCAAGAAAAAACATACAGCTTTTGGAATAACTCTTTCCATTCCACTTCTGTACCAGATTTCCATTATTTCTGGATATTTTCAACTTTTATTGTCAGGTGAAACAACTAAAGCAGATAAGAATGAAAAAAAAAAAAAGACAGCATTTCACACCTATTGGGTGTGTCAGCTTCATCAGCCCCTGGATACATAGAACTTCTCGTTCCTTATCTTTCAGCTTTAATTTTAAAACAATATTTTAAAAATGCTGCCAATTCATGTTAGTCAACTTTTCGTGCATTTAAAGGAAGGCATTGCAAATTGGGGGGTTTCTGCATATTTGTTTATGTAAGTATGTATGCTTGGCCATCACAGACCTTGCCCACGGTCTTTTTAAAACGTGCAATTCCTCTACCCCTTCTTTGGTATTTTTCTGGATGCAAATGAAATGTCCAACTGTAAATTTTAAAAGTATAACCTAAACAACATAACAACCCAATATACATAATCAGTGAGCAAGATAAAATTATAAACAAATATCAAAATCCAACATCAACATAACCACCTCACAAGTTTTCCGTGTATTCTGACCACATGCTTGGGGTCATAGCTATGTCTTCAAAGTATTATAAAAGTCTGATTTCCATGGGAATGGTATTCCAAAAAGCAAGTACCATGACAGTGGTGGGATTCAAATTTTTTTACTACAGGTTCTGTGGGCATGGCTTGGACAAGTGATCTCTCAAATAACCCAGTCCCATGACAAAAGGTTTTTATAGGAATCTGCCAAAACTTTGAATAGAAACCAGAAGCATATTGGCAATTAATGCAGCTCACAGAGCAGAGATATAACATACATTGATCAAGGAGTGCCCATAAACTGCCTTTGCTGCTGCATTTTGAATCAGCTTCAAGCTTCTTTCAAGATCAATCCTGTCATGCCCTTGTTAGAATCGGACTCTGAGGGAGAGGAGAAACAGTCGACAGGGAGTGGAGGTGTGGCTCCGGAAGTTGTGGAGGAGGCTGGGGAAGGGCAGAGGCTGGCTGGGCAGTCAGAGGAAGAACCAGGCCCATCCCTTCTTCATCCTAGGACACACAGGGAGGGACAGAGAAGGAAACAACTTGGCTTACGAGAGAGGAAGTGGCCATGATCCCCCTCATTGGTTGCAGCTGGAGAGAGACGGTATATAAGAGAGACTGTGTTAAAACACAGTGTTGCCAGAAGCAAAGCATGTTTTATTTTGGGCAGAAGTTATCTTGGTTGGTATCCTTCCAACAGACTATGCCTTGTTTCTCCTTGAAGTTGGTAATTACTTATCCTGGTCCATTGTTGGAACTTCCTTCATTGTAGTTTTTTTTTTATTTCACCTCTATCTGCTCATTAAGTTTAGTCTATATTGCTTTCTTTTGAAGACTATTTTTGAATAAGTTTTATCTCCAACTGAGAATTATTGAACAGTGGGGCCAAGTTGGAGGCATTAAAGGACATTCATTTACACTTTGGATTTTGTTACATTTGTGTTATACTCTGGGTCATCACAAATCCCATGTAACATTCATTGCAGTTGTCCAATTGGATTACTCATCAAGAGGTGGCTTACATGGTAAGACGCTGGGCCTGCACACTGCTGAAGTCGGCAGCTTGGTAGTTTGATTCCCATGAATGAATAAACCACGCAGGGTCAAAAAAGGAACCTCCTAGAATGCTTACCGGCATGCAGGCATCCCATGGGTAAAGATAACACTGCCTGAAAAAAATTCATTTTACAGAAGCAGCCAGCCACTTTGGTGATCTCTGGCTAACGCTTGCCATACGCTAAATAAATACTAAGCAAGAATGATTATGAGCACATTCTCCCAAGCAAAGAATGGATGTAATTGGTGTCTCCTTTGAAACTATGCAAAAGGTCCTCCAACCAGACTGACCACTTCTTGTACAGGAACCTGGAGTCCAGAATGACCTCCAAATTGCAAATTAGGTCTATTTGGGATAATACAGCCCCATCTAGAATTAAAGATGGAATGTCCCTTAACCTGGAGACCCTAAATGCCAGTACCATTCAGACTTGCTAGGTGGAGATGAACCTATTCTTTCCCCCACCCAACCCCCCATAGCATAGAACTTCCACTTGGGTGGCCAAGGGTGGAGATACAAAGCTGGGCATCATACTGCATACTAATGATACCTCACCTTGTGCTATCAGATGACCTCACCCACTCATGTATATGGTAAATAGAAATGGAGAGACTGCCAAGCCCTGGAGAACCCTGTGAAGCAAAGACCATGGACTAGGTGTTTCCAGTCTCCTCCTCCTCAGCACCGAGTACAGTTGGCCTGGAATCAAGAGAACCAGTGCAATATTACTCTGCCCTCTCCCAACCCCCAAAGCTCATCCAGCAGGAGACCACTAGTACTAAAGTCACTGAAAAATCAAGAAGAGCAAGAATGAACTCATGACCTCACTCCACATCTGCCAGAGATCATCTACATGTGTAATTTGTGCCCAGGTCCGAATGCCACCTAAATGCCCAGGTCTGAATGCCAACTGAAAGAGGCTCAGATAAGCTCCAGGGTTCTCTGGCACTGCCAAACAGCCACCTTCTCTACAATCTTTGTGGACATAAATTTGATCTAGTGATGGTTTCTTAGGCACAAATCTTGAGCCATTAATTTTGAGCTAGGTGAACTACTGCCTCTTGGTGGAATGACCCACTCTCTCAAGGAACAATTCATCAGTGCCAGAAATGAAGAACCCAACCACATATCACCTCCCAGGAGTTCTTAGCCAATAAGAAGGGACTGGATCTAATATGTCTGCTCAGGTAGTCACAAGAATGCTGACCAGCAATAGGAAACTACTCCTACACTGAAATTGAAATCCCTCAGACTGAGCTTTAATCATTTTCATCAGAACTGCTTGAAGGCTAGAGCCCAACCTGGAATCTAAGCAACTTTTTCCATGACAGATACCAAGCATAATCCTCACAGCAACCTTGCAAGTAAACCACTGACCCGTATTTTCCAGGACAACCAGGGATACATAAAAGTAGAAAAATGCCAATATTTTGCTGCCATTACTGCCATCAGGTAAGCCTTAATAGTGACTTGAACTCAAACTTAGTTGAGTTCACTCCTTGTCACCCTCCAGTGGCATTCTAGGCATCTCTTTATATGGTTCCTCACGTAAACAGAATAAAGAAGCCCTTAAATATGTGGGCACACAAAAGCATTTAAGTTGCATATGAAACATACTTTTTGGGGGGGAAGAAAGGTACAAATTTGTGGGGGGGGGTTTCCTTCCTCCCCCTGCTGCTTGAATGTTATTGTCAAACTGCATTAATTTCATGATGTGATCCCATTCAATTAGCTTGGGAATTGCAACATGAAAGAAAGTAGAGTGATAGGTAATGATGTAGGCCCAAGACGTTCTCAAGTATGTATTTTGACCATCTGCTTTCAGTGGTATCTCCAACACAATACTTGTTACATGTAATGGACTACAACTTCCCTTATTACTTGTCAGTTTAATTGGCTTTGGGGTTTAATGAAAGGAAGGCTGTCAAAGCACCAGGTTGAAATTGTTTTAGGGCCCAGTGGGCAGAAAGCAAGGATAGATTCTTATTCTGTATGGAGTGGGTCATTATCCTGAGGCTAGGGTTGGAGTCTGCAAAGGATAAAGCTGTTTTTCATCTCTTTGTTTTAACCACATTTGTGGATGGTGAGTCAAAATTTGCCCCTGCAGATTGATGTGATACAGTGATGAGAAATAGTATTATTGAATTCAGGTCACAATTTCTGTGTTTTTCTGTGGCAACCAGCAAAAGGTATAGGATGAGTTTAGAAGTCATCCAAGCTTCCAAGGACAATCGCTCTCCCACAATTTGTGAAATTATGAAAAATATCCCATAGCAATTTCTCTTAGTTTTTCCTTGCTAAGGAAGCCACTGGATACATTCCATTTAATTCCAGCTTCATTTCTTTTTGGTACCACCATCCCAGTCATTAAAGCACATGGCTGAGCTATTGGATTTCCTCCAGGCATAGGAATGCTTTTGCATGGCTCACTGAAAGTCAACATTAAAACCCATTGGTTATACTTGGGATAACCCACATCTTCCTTTCCAAACTTAATTTGGTTTCTTTCTGAAATATCAGACCCAATGTCCTGTGGCATTCCTTCAGAACATCTAGTTCTAAGGAAAAGGGTTTGGAGATTTTTTCCTTTCCATCTTGCTGAGCTGCTCTTCTAAGGTCAGATATTTGTAGACAAATGGTAGCCTAATATATATGTTAAAACAAATCCCAGAAGTGCTGGGTTTTGGCACCCTTAGTTCAAACCAATGTCCACTTAACTCTTGCTAGTTGTTGTAGGTCATCTTTTGCCAGCAAAAAAGTCTTTACTCTCTTTGTCAAAACTGCAAGTACAATTTAGTCTCAGGCTGCTTGGAATAGCTGAAGCCTTTCTTGAAAGCTGGTGTCATTGATGGTCAATTTGTTCTTAATAATAAGTGCACCTCAAAAGAAATGCCAGAAGGTTTAGTTTCTAAATAATATACATAATGGTTGGTGGGGATTCTATAACATATGATGATAAAGAACCAGATATAACGCAGTTTGTCAGAAACTGGGTTACAGTTGTTCTTGTGGTTTCAGCAATAATACTAAGATGTGCAGAATTCCGTCTGCTTGACCTACTAATTACTCTTTGGTGTTTTCAAGCAGACGTGTCTCTTGCTGTGTCTGTCTCTCAACCTTTTCCCCCACCCTTTTATAGCTGCTCTGTTGGCATTCAATATGTTTGAGACTTTTTCCCTACTCTTGGAAAATCTTGTCTCTAAATTAAGAAACAAAAACAAAACAAACACACCATCTTGTTCTCAGCAAGCATACCCTGAGATTATATTTGCTTAAATGCAACTGTTCTACTATTCCTCAAATCAAATAAATTTTTGTGGTAGTCATTTACTGGCACAAAGCAAATCCAACAGGAGGCTTAATGACGAAACTAAAAGCATTAAAAAAAGGTGGCAGGCAGAAAAACAGCAATTTTTAGAGAAGTTTAAAGATAACTTACCATACCAATAGGTTTATGGTTGAAACTGAGATAACAATGGCAGGGATAAGTATACAACAGAAATGTTTCAAAAAAAAAGAAAAAGTGTCACTTAAAATATGAGTGATTTTGGCTAATAAAAGGGTCAGTTCAGTGGTGGTATGCTATTGGTTCGGCCCGGTTCTGCAGAGCTGGTAGTAAAAAAAGCCTTCGACAATTAGCTGAGAGCAGGAAGAAAACCCTCTGACCATCAGCTAAGAGGAGAAAGAAGAGAAAAGCGCAGGATCGGTCTTCTCACCCACCCCTGTGCTTTTCTCTTCTTTCTCCTCTCAGTTGATTGGCGCTGCTGCAGGCCTCAGCTGGTGTGGGGAAAGCTGTGTATTAGGTGTGTGCACATTAGGTGCGCACGTTAGATGAGCACACGTGATCACCAAACTGGTAGTGGAACGGGTAGGTTCAGTTACTCCTAAACATAGTGCTAGCAGCAAACCATATCTAGCAGGCCATAATGAAGCTGGTCTAACTGCTTTCAGGTATTATATGCCTCATTTTGAATGTAGCCAAAAAGAACCTGCTATCCAATAGCAGGAATTATGCCTATTATAGAGTGCTATATCCTGTAATATTATTCAGAAGCAGAGTAGTTAGGGTTCTGCAGAGTACCTTGAAACACGGGCAATACTCATATTTATCTTACGCAGTGCTGAAGGAAAGGCATTGCATTGGCCTACACTGACAGACTTTCTCTGGCCTATAACATCACATCTAACTGCATGAAATACACAGCTAGTGCTACGTTATACCTCAAAACATTAGCTATGAAAAACTGGGGCCCAGGTGTCAAACTCGATTGTGTGATGTGATGTATCGCGACATATCACAACGTATTTTGCCTTTGCGGATCCCAGGGTGGGTCTGGCCTGCATGTGATGCATCTGGCCCATGGGCCGCCAATTTGACACCCCTGAGCTAGGAGGGTATCCATTTGGTGTTCCAGCACCAAGAACCTCGGTGGCACAGTGGTTAGAGTGCTGTACTGCAGGCCACTTCTGCTGACTACTGGCTGTCTGCAATTTGGCAGTTCAAATCCCACCAAGCTCAAGGTTGATTCAGCTTTCCATCCTTCTGAGGTGGGTAAAATGAGGACCCAGATTGTTGGGGGCAATACGCTGACTCTGTAAAATTGCTTAGAGGGGGCTGTAAAGCACTGTAAAGCAGTATATAAATCTAAATGCTATTGCTATCATTTTGTTGTTTGAAACTCACTTGGAGTAAGTACAAATGGGACGGTCCTAGAAGTGAGAGCTTTGCTTGGTTCCATATAGTATGAAACCCATCCTCTCTAGTTAATGCTAAATCTGAAGGAAGGCATGTCAGTCTCGACCAATAAACTAATCTATGTTCTGGCCTTCATTTCTGCCATGCCTACATGAAAAAGTTGCATTTGAGACAGAGCAGGGGGAAGTGAGGGATGGAGGTTAAGAATATTGCTCCTAGAAATTCTGACCACACAAGTTCCAGTAGTGAAAATATGGGAGATGGTCCCAGCCATGCACTATAATAAATATATTTTAAGCCACGGGTGGGATTCAAATTTTTTAACAACTGGATCTGTGGGTGTGGTTTAGTTGGGCGTGGTTTGGTGGTCATGTTATTGGCTGGGCATGGCCAACTCAATATCACTCACATTGAGGCACACTTCTCCTCGCCTGGCCTCTCATGACTATGGAGATGCTGCAACAGTCGTAAGTGTGAAAAATGGTCATAAGTCACTTTTTTCAGTGCCATTATAACTTTGAATGATCACCCCACACAAGCAAAGCACCAGCAAAGGAGGGAAAAAAACTCCAGGAAAGTTCCAGAGACAGGAATTCTAGTCCTGCCAAGAATGTAATAAGGGTTAATGGAGAGGCAGTTTCTGTAAGCAACACCAGAATGTTTCCTTCCTGTCTTCCTTACAGGATTAGGCCAGTAATTTCTTCTCACAACTGGTTCTCTGAACTGCTTAGAATGTTAACAACCGGTTCTAGCGAATAGGTGCAAACTGGTAGAATCCCACCCCTGTTTGAAGCCTGGCTTCAAATACCTGCAAGTAAATGTTGCCTTCTTCTTCTTTAAGGTGATAGAATCTTAAGGCAACTGAAACCGATTGCCTCTCATTAAATACTTTTGAATGACACTGCTACCCTGTGCTGTTTTGTTGCCATTAGCCGAAAATGCTACTGTATTGCTGTTGTTCAGATTGTATGATACAGAAAAGAACAACCAGAATGGTGGCTTTTAACAGCACTTTCTTTACCTGAGATTACAATTGTCTGATATATACTAATGAAGCAAAAGTCTCCCAAGTTCAGAGAAATACAGGAGAATAGATTCTACTTGGGAAAACAGCAGGGGTGGGATTCTACCAGTTCGCACCTATTTGCTAGAACCGGTTGTTAACACTCTAAGCAGTTTGGAGAACCAGTTGTTAGAAGGAATTACTGGCCTAATCCTGTAAGGAAGGCAGGAAGGAAACATTCTGGTGTTGCTTACAGAAACTGCCTTTCTGTTAACCCTTATTATATTCTTGGCAGGACTAGACTTCCTGTCTCAGGAACTTCTCTGGAGTTTTTTTCCCCTACCTTTGCTGGTACATTGCTTGTGTGAGTGACCATTCAAAGTTACAATGGCACTGAAAAAAGTGACTTATAACCATTTTTCACACTTACGACTGTTGCAGCATCCCCACAGTCATGAGAGGCCAGGCGAGGTGTGCCTCGATGTGAGTGATATTGAGTTGGTCACACCCAGCTAATAACATGACCATCAAGCCATGTCCACCCGGTCACATGACCACCAAGCCATGCCCACCACCTAAGTCATGCCCACAGAACCGGTTGTTAAAAAGTTTGAATCCCACCCCGGAACACAGAGCATTATCAGCAAGACTAACTGGTCTATCTAAGATGCTAAACTGATAAGCAGAGAAAACAGAAAGAATGAGAAGAAGAGGAAGAACACAAAACAGGCAGGAGAAGAAGACTAAGAAGAAAAGCTGGAGAGGAGGAGGAGGAGGAGGAGGAGGAGGAGGAGGGGGAGGAGGGAGAAAACATTTTTTCTTAATCTGATGCTATCCAAACTGGAGAAAACTAATATGTTTGAAACATAAAAATGGATTTAACAAGAAAAGTCTATCCAAATGTTACGAATAGTTATCCTTCATTCCTGTGATAAATCTCAAGAAGGAAATGCTTTGATATCTTTTGGGGAACCCAACAACAGTAATTAACCAATTGATTTGATAAAGATACTGTAAATAAACCTTTTCAGTATTGAATATAGTGCACCACTGGTGCACTTGGTGCACCATTATTATTTCTAGAAGGTTTCACAAATCTATGGGCTTCTAAGTAAATCTAGGTAAATGCTTCAAATGATGAGTAAAATTTATTCCTGTTCAGATTCATTCAAATCTATTCCATCACTACATCTTCAAAGGGATATAAATGATCTTCACTGTGCCCTACAACCTTGAAGCGTCGATAGCCAGCATTAATTTGAAATGGTTAATAATGGAGCTGGCATTTGAACTGGCAGCCACCCAAAAAGCTAGAACACTCTGCCTATTCTGCAGGTTTCATAAAATAACATGAAACAAATGGGCTAATCCATTCAAAAAGAAAGTTACACCTGGTTCTCATAGAATACTGAAAGCTGGGACTCACCAATTAAAAGCAATGACTTGCTGCCTGGCTTAGAAATATCTATTCATCTTCAAGCTTGCATAAATTTTTTTTGCAAGGGCTTAAAAAAAGTTTGTGCTACAAGTCCAACAGTTTCCCACCTGCAAAATGACATACTGTTTGTCAGCTTATTGTGACTGATCTCTTTTCAGCATGCAAAGTAGATTAACTCTTCTGATTCCATTTATCTGGTTAGCAGACTTTTCAAGTTAATTAAATGAGTAGAATACCTTTCATTAGCAGAGGAATTTAGAAATTCCAGAGAAATGATAGAAGTCTTGAACAGATCTGGGAATAAGTGAAGATAAATACTAGTCCAGATATAATATGGATTACTTAAGTTGACCAATTAAAATGGAAGTGTAAATTTGGTCCTAGATGGCATTCCATTCTGAAAGACTCAAATTGGTAGCTTGAGAAGTTTCTGAGATTCATAATTTATCTGGAGCAGTGTTGTTATTTGATAGCCATGGCTGCTTTTTAACAACTCTGGTGATTAGGATATTGTTCTTCTGGTCTTTTATTCTGCAGTATTCATGAGGCTGCCTTTGAAAATAACTAGAAAGGTTGAGTTGGTACATATATTTTCGCTGATGATGTGAAGCTATTCAACACCACTGATAATACTGCTACCCTTCAAAAAGACCTCAACTATATGTCAAAAATGGTCAAACAAATGGCAACTTCAAATATCAACAAATAAATGCTCTGTCTTACATATTGGCAAAAAAAAAAAATCAGGAAATAAAATACAAGCTGAATAGTCAAGATCTTGTTGATGATCTAAACTTTGTCAAGGACCTTGGAGTACTACTCATCTCAAATGATCTAAGTGCTAGAGCTCACTGTAACTACATAGCCAAAAAGGCATTAAGAGTTGTAAACTTAATCCTGCATAGCTTTTTCTCCGGTAATATCATTCTACTAACTAGAGCATACAAAATATTTGCTAGACCAATACTTGAATACATCTCACCAGTCTGGAATCCGCATTACACATCTGATATTAATACATTTGAGAAAGTTCAGAAATATTTCACAAGAAGAGTTCTCCACTCCTTTACTTGTTGCAGAATACCTTATGCTACCAGACTCGAAATTCTAGACCTAGAAAACCTAAAACTATGCCGCCTTTGGTCCGATCTAAATATAGTATATAAAATCATACATTGCAATGTCCTACCTATCAATGAATACTTCAGCTTCAACCATAACAATACAAGAGCACACAATAGATACAAACTCAAGGTTAATCACACCAAACTTGATTGCAGGAAATACGACTTCAGCAACAGAGTGGTCAATGTCTGGAATACTCTACCTGACTCTGTGGTTTCTTCCCCAAACCCCAAAAACTTTAACCTTAGACTGTCTACTATTGACCTCACCACTTTCCTAAGAGGTCTGTAGGGGGCGTGAATAAGTGCATCAATGTGGCTACCGTCCCTGTCCTATTGTTTCTTTTTTTTCTTATTCGTATCCATTTCATATATTCATAACCATGTTTACACTTATACCTGTTATCTAATAATTGCTTGACAAAATAAAATTTTAAAAAAAGTAGGAATCAGTAAGTCTGATAACGTACTTTCATGTTTGTAACAGAATTGGGTAACAATGCATCTCTAAACCCAATTTGAAGTTAAACTTCAGGAATGCAAGTGAATCATCCCATCTGCCTGTGTAACTTTCCTCAACGAAGGTACATTGCCTGCTTAATAATGGCACCACAATTATGGAATTCCTATCAAGCCAAATTTCTCAGTGATATCAATACAAGCCCTTCAATGGATCTTAAAATCCTTTCCATTCTGGAGGGAGGGAGGGAGAGAGGGAGGGAGAGGGAGAGGGAGGGAGGGAGAGAGAGAGAGATTGAACTGAGCAAAGACAAAAGATTTCCACACTGTCCCCCAATAGCACAATCAGCTACTCCAGTTTGGACAACTGTTAGCCAAAGGTAGTAGTTAACTTATCTAGCTTACTGTTATGAATTTCTGGATTCACTCAGTGAGATTTTCAGTGGGCTGGCAGTTTCATTGTTTGGAAACACTGATGCTTCTGGCCTGCATTGGCAACCAAACCTCCTCTGTGTTTGTTTCCTAGAAACCCCTCTCCCCATCTCCTATTATTCTTTGAACAGGGTCAATTTATGTTTCAAAACAAACATGTCAGTGGCTTTCCTTCCTAGAATAAAAGCCATGGTTATCATCTACCTACTTGGCAATCCTACCGTAAAAAAAAAAGCCTGTGCATTTCCCAGTCTGTTTTTCTCACTGCATAGTTTGCTACAATCCATTCTTATTTATCTTGCCCACTAATCATGGAGGGAAATAAGGCTTTCGGTGACCCATTTTCTTATTTTGCTTTATTTCTGCCCAAACTCAACATTGTATAGTTGCAAGGTACGATTCACATGTGTTTGGAGAGGAAAGAAAGTTGTTCAGATGCACGTTTAATGTTTCCACAGATGTGTGCTTAAAAGTTGACAAAGAGGGCAGCAGCCTGGATTTCATTGTCTCTCTTCTCATAGAAGAAGTGCCAGCTCCCCCCAGACAAACAAAACCCCCAAAATCTTCCCTTATAGTTTTTCTTATCAACTTTCCTTTAGTGTATGAAATATTTTTTAAAAATCTATTTAAAATAAATAGAATTTTAGTGAAATTCTCACGGAGAGAACGTGGTGATGGTATACTGGTTTATTTAGAGAAAAATAATGTTTTGCCTATGTGTGTGAGTGTTTGTGTGTGTGATCATCTTGACTTTCATGGCATAATTATCTTCTCCACTAATTGCATTTTCCTTAGCTATATTCCCACTTTGCCATTCGGGGACACCTGAGGAAATCTGGGCACCTAGGCAGGACTTCTAAATTGTGGAAAGGTAATAGCCAGCCATATAGCCCTTTTCATCATTTCTTCCAGTAAATATGTCCAGAAATTTCAACCCCTCCAAATTCAACAAAATTCTCCTGAAAATGAGATAGAAAAACAGACATTCTTTTGCAAGGAAAAGAAACATGTGAAAGGGAAATTTCATCACAGCAGTAATTGTTTCACAGAGGCAGAAAAATGTCATCTATGCTGCAAGGAAGGAATGAGAAGTTGGTAAATTAAAGAGCTTTTGCTCTTTCTTACTTTTTCTTACTCTACAGTTTGCTGTGGCTGACAGGATTAACAAATTGATGTCTGTGTGCAATTTGTGACATTGTCTGCTGACTCTAGATTTCTCTTTATTTCTAAGGTCTTGGAAATGGGAATTGTAAGTAGACACTTTTCCAAATTCTATTTTTTCCAATGTGTTTTCTATAGTGACTTGAAATTACATCTCTCTCTGTGTGTGTGTCTTTACACACACACACACACACACACACACACACACACACACACACACACACACGATAATGGAAATAGAAAGGATTATTCATGCTGTTGAGCTTCTTGAAGGCATCTGTTTAGCCCTGATATGACACCAAATGTTGGACAAGATGGACTTTTGGCTTGATGAAATTGGACTATCTTGTGCTCTTCTTATGGTAGCAAAGTCACCAGTGAGGAAAAATAACAGGAGACTCATCCTTGGCTGATTTCTAAGTTTCTGTGAAGTTTGTCAGGAAAAAAAAGCAAACATCTTTTGCTCTCTATGTTCCAGAATCAAAATCTGTTCATACCTGAAGTCAAAATTTATGGCCCCCAGTTTCAAGATTTTGACAAGATGAAACAGAAACTAAACAAATTAAACAACTAGCAGTGGTGCTCCTTTAATCTACTGCCTGAGGCAGCCTTCTTATCCTGTCTAATGGTAGGGCTGGCCCTGCTTGTCAGTCCCAATTTTCTTAGCTCAAGTTTAGTAATTCACTGAGTCATTGCCCAAGCAGTACCAACAACCATTGTGAAATTAAAGAAAAGCCCTAGTTTCAGAGAAGGGAAGGGAAGAGGATATTTTGCTAATGGCACCCTTAACATTGGCTTTGTGTAGTAGTTAAGGCAGCAGGCTAGAAACCAGGAAACTATGAGATCTAATTCTACCATGTACACAAAGCCAACTGACTGACTTTGGGCCAGTCTCTGACTCTCAGCCCTAGGAAGGAGGCAATGGCAAACCACTTCTGAAATCTTGCCAAGAAAACTGCAGAGGCTAGTCCAGGTAGCCTGGAATCAAAAACTGACTTGAAGGTGCAACACAGCATTAATATTAATTCTGGTACTTGCATATAGTTCATTTGTTTTCAAGTTGTTTGTTATGCCAGAATCAGAATTCATTGTTTTGGAAATTAAAATCCAATTTGTAAATGGTGGAATTAAGAAAATCTTAAAGCCTATACTGTGTTTGCAGTAGCCTTGCTTAGAAAGAGATTAACAACAAAGAAGCAATCTTTCTTCCTGAATAAACTGACATTCATTTAAACTGAAGGTTTTGAATTGCTTGCACATTTAGGTTCCTCATTTTCTTTTTGTGGTCTGCAGTTATAAGCAAAATGATTGTATAATGACTTCATAACCATAGGCTAGCTTATGAAAGAAAAAATAAAACCTTGCACGGACTCTAGAATTGGGATTAGTTTGGTAAGTTATGTTTCCTTACAAGAGAACATTAACAGATGAAAACCTGGAGTAACTAATGGATGGAACTTGCAACAACAGGAGCAATTAACGGAAGGGCAGCAGTTAATGGCTCAAAACTTTCCATCGTTCTATCATAAGGAAGTATATTTCTAACACAAATCAGTGACAAATGGTTGTGGAGAGGGAAGCCAACCGAATGGCTCTACTTCAACATCAGCAGTTAATAGTGCCGACATAAACAGACACTTTGGTTGTGTTTATTTAATATATTTCACTGAGAGAAATTCCTGTGTTGAAATAGCAAGTTTCCAGCTTTAGCCAGAGACAATGTTAAATAAACAGCCACGTTTCAAGGGGAAATCTCTCCAAAAGAAAGTAATAAGTTTCAAAAGTGAAAGGTTAGATCTGTTTAATTTTTCTTTTGTTGCATGGAACTTTTTCAGTGAACATCTGGACTGAAGTGGCATATTTATGTGCAAATGACATCAGAGCATTCCCTATCTGACAGCAAGGAAGCAGTGGGCATTCGTAAGTGAAATTTGTACGGATACTACAGAACCAGGATTTGTTGTTCCGACAAAACTTTCAGTTCCGTTATACTGGCTGATCATCTGTGATATAAGACATAAAATTTGAGTTAAATTCAGACAGAACCAAGACATTTTGTTATAGTTGTATGGCAAACAAAGTGTTTTGTCTTGGGTTATTGTACATATACATTGATGTGCAAACTATTATATTTCTTTTCAAAACTGCATGGCATGGTATATTTAATATGGGATAAAACTATAGGAGGAAAACAACTTTACTGCATTTGTAAGACATATTTAAAATTTGAATGTACTTTCAATTTTCTTTAAGGAGCATGCATAAGTGCACCATCGTGCCTCCCGTCCCTGTCCTATTGTCCCCATTTATATGTACCTATTTCCTGTATTCTTACTCATGTTTATACTTATACCTATTATCTTGTAAGCGATTGACAAATCAAAATAAATAAAAAATAAATTTTCTTTCTAATGAGTGTGAGCCTTAATCATTCTTATCATTCTTGCAGAAATATTGCTTTCCTTATGATTTTCTTCATTGCCACACAATAATTTGAACCTCACTTTTTCTATCTTCATGGAAATATACTTTGTGCCTGGGTTTATTTTCTATGTTCAAATATAATTTGATTTATAACCTGTATCATGTGTAAACCTTAGTCATCATAATAATATCACTTTTATAGATTTTCTCAAGGGAGCTTAAGATGTACTGGTTGGTTTTTCTTGTCCTTAATTCAACACTTGGGAGTTCTCAGTTTTAGTCTAGTACTGTATAGCTGCACTTCATCATGCCTGAAAACATGATTTAGGATTGCCAAGATAATAATTTGGGGAGAACCTCAATTTCCAGATTTATGTGTTAGGTAAAGATAGTCTAAAATGTAGTACATTGCACATTTGCTAAATGCTCCTTTATGACAGTTGTTGATAGGATGGCAGGACATACTGCCTTAGCATCAGATCTTTGAAGCCAGTTGGATGGAATGAGCAGACATAGGCCAGTTTTGGGTTTGAGAAATTAATCTATTGTTGCAAAGAAAAAAATCTGATTATTGGAATCAGAGCCGAACTTGGATGCTTTGCCCATAGCAGACCAAGGGATTCATCCATCTTCCTTTAAGAATTAATGGAGGGTTGGGATTTCAACATTTCAACAGATCTGGAGTTATTTACTAGAAGCAACATGTCCAGTACACTTTGACATGTGATATGTTCTAACAAATGCCTGTGAATTGTACATTGGAATATTTTGGGGCACAAAATGCTGTTGCAGAAGAATCTCGTTCAATGTCAAGGATTGGGTGGAGAACTGAACTATCACAGAAATGGAGATGGATTAATGCAGTTGTGGAAAAATGGACAAGCATTCTGTTTGGCCAAAAGCGAGAAGAAAAGCTAATAGGCTAAATCGTGGTTGCCAAGGTTCAACAGACCTTGAATAGAAGTCATCGAGGGGTGACTGTCATGTAAAATGCAGGCAGTGCAAGAGGTGATGGCAAGATGGGCCATGTTCTGTAATTCTGTAAACTTTTATTAAATAGCATTTGTATAGTGTATAAAGCATGGAGAGACAAAAGCATAATTAGGATGAAGAAGAAAGTGCCGTGCAATAGATGTTTCAAAAAGTTATTTGTCAGACAAGCCCCTAGTCAAAAGTGGCATTTCTACTGATCTTTAAAAGGATATTTTATCCGTCTCAGAAGACTGTAAACATCTGGATGTTTTTCTCCCTCTCTGCCCCTCTAAAAAGCATGGAAACATCAGGTTTTCATTCTCCTGTGTAATTTTCTTGTGGCGCTGAATGCCACTCTTTTGGCAAAGGAAGCTGGGGGCTGCAGAATATAATCTGCATTCCAGGAGGAAGAAAACAGCTGCCCCCTTATTTGGCAGGCTCCAATGCATTTGTCCTGTAATCAGTTTGGTCTTTTCAAGCTCCCTTCAAGGGTGCTTGGGAAAAGTTAAACCTTTCCTGATAATTTTCCCCGTGGCTCATAATGAGGTTGCGTGTCAGCCAATGGCAGCTCTTCCATGTCTATCATAACATTGTTGCCTCTGAATTATACTTGACTTTTGTAGGTCAGTCTTTCCTGTGGTCCCACCAAATATGTTGGTTGTGTGGTTAATATTAAAACAGTGAAAGCCAATATTAAAAAAACATTAAAAAGTACTTGGAAGCAGTGGATATGGTCATGGTTGCAAGGAACATCCAGCTTTCAGCAGAGTCATGAATGACTGGCTCCTATTACAAACATACAAATGAAGAATTAAATCCAAGAATGAAACAAAATTGTAAAACAAAGATCATCTATTGCTTGGCAATGCACAGAATAAAAGTCAGGAACCTTCTAACTCAGTATATATTCAGAAGTACTGTGATGTTGCATTTGTGTTAAAATATAGTCCCTGTATATATTTTATACAAACACCCTATTGACTGATGAATATACAATGATCTTAAAGTGAATTTGGTGATTTTTTATGTTCACTCTTAGTTTCTCTAAGTCATGGGTGGACATCCCAAGAACAACTCCAAGATCACACCAATCCCTCAAACTTTTTTTTTAAAGCCTCCTTTGACCATAATTAACCAAGATTAATAGCATGGCTTTCTGCTCCTTTGAGGTAGGAAATCTAGAAAAACTAGCGTGAGCCCTAAAATAGCTCTGGAACTCAAAAAGTAGAAAGTCCTTTGCTGAAGTAGATCATTTGCCTGCTTGTTATCACCCTCAGCCTCCTCAAAATAATAGTGATTTCCTTCAGCCATTGTTTTACACTGCTGTCCTGCATTAGAGAAAAAGGGGCCTGTTACTTCATTTTTATCTTCTGATGTTTCTTGGTTCTAAACAACCAATATCTATTATGGTATGTGTTGCTTTAAAAAATGAGTGAATGCTGCAAAACCAAACACTTCACTACTTTCAGATGGAACCTCCTGTCTTATTCAGAAATGCAAGATAGAATCCAGACACCTGTTCTTCTTCTGGAGCATGGTAAATGTTGGCAAATCTATTTCCAGGTGCTGTTAAAAACTAACCATTGGGAGAAGGAAACATAACAAACTACAGAAGAAGGTAGAATGAGATAGATCCGGTCAGCTGCTCTAAAGGGAATGCCTTTCCAAGACAAACCCATCCATAGCTCATAAGGTAGATATGCAGCCTACTAGGACTGCCAAGAGAAAGCTTGCCAATTCAGCCTATTCCAAGCAAGGTCCTGAGCTTGTGTACACAAACAAATACAAGTCTCAGAATCTGAAAGCAAAGCAAACACAAGGAAAGAGCTCAACATCCCCATATGCAACTCATTAAGGATCAGCAAGGAAGAGACGAACGGAACATTGAGGTTCAATCGTTGTGGTCCATTTCGGCTGCCAAGTCACGGTCTCTGGGCAAGGTATAAACTAAGCTCCACATTGCTGCTGCTGTGCTTCTTTTTAATTTTTTATTTAAAAGGCATCTTTTTGCACATTTTAGATGGTGTGAAAAAGATAAAATGTCTGCTACGGAAGTGGGAAAATTTCAGGAATCTCTCCCAGTCAGTCACACCAGGGAGGGCTAATTTAATATAAAATAGTTTGCATGACTCTGACCTAAGAAACAAATTTGTGTGGAAAATCATTGTAATCTGTATATGGAGAATCATGGGTGAGTATACCTAGAACTGGACCACTTAATGAAGGTATGATAACTTTTTAGCTTAGAGGATCCCTGTATATATTTGCCATGAGCCTGGTATAGATATCTTTCCATCTCCATGTAGATTCACTGCACTTATACCCAACATTTTCATTTCATACTAGACCTCTGTGCCATCCAGCTACCAGTATACCTAATGGGATCCTTATATTTTGCATCACTGTTCTCCTCTATAGCCCTCTATCTTCTCCAGAAACAATTAAATGTGACTTTGGTAACTAAAAGTTTATCAGCCCTTTCTTTTAGAGGCTCTGGGCAAATCAAAAAGACCAGCCATGGCTGCACTTCGGTTCTTCAAGTCCTGGATTGGAAATTGTCATTGTTTCATCTGCTACTTGGTAAAACTAGAAGAGTAAGTAAAGGAAGAATGGGCAGCCAGGGGAAACAAGTGGGAAGTGAGATAGCAGAGAGGGAGTCCAGTAGAAGGATAACAGAAAGAATCAAGGCCCTGAGAGGAAACAACAAGGAGAAAGGAAAAGAGAGGACATGAGGATGAGGTCCTAGTAAACAAGAAAAAGAAGCCGAGTAACCACAAAATGTGGAAGATGTAAGGAGGCAAAGAGATCTCTCAATCCTAGTAGTAGCATTGTCCACTTTTCCTGAATCCAACTGTAGATGATTTCCTGCATTTGATGTTGGTTTTTCATCCACCCCACCATTTTTTTCTCAATATCTCAGCTTGCCAGATGGAGAGGAAGCTGGCTGTACAGCAATGGAATTTATGCAGAATGCTGATTCACTGACTTGTTCCTTGGCCAAGAAGAGATGTCCAGCTCTTTCTAACATTCCAAATAGAGACAGCAAGAACACTGGCAGACATCTTTTAACTGTTGTAGATGGTGACCAGTGTGTACATTGATTCTCAAGCAGTAATCCCCAGGATACTTACTTTCCCCTTAGTTGAGAAGAAGCTGCAAAAGGCCCTTGTGTTCAGCATATACATTTTTGTGTTTATTATTGTGAACATAGCACTTTAGATTGTTACACATTCTGGAGAATGCTGAAATGGTTTATCCAGAGTTGTATATATAAAAATGAATCGGGACAGGACTCTTGCCATTGGAATTCCTGCTTAATAATGTAAAATTGTTAAATGAAAGTGGGGTGTGTATGTGTAAGTGTGTGTTGGGATAGGGAAAGGATTGTGCATATGCTTTGCACAGACATTAAACCGAGCACTGATTACCTAAAGGGCCATCAGTGATAAGATTATGATTTCACCAGGACAGAATCAGCTGATGAGCCCAGATAGCTACTTTTTGTTCATTTTTCCTTTGCTTTCTGACCAGCTGATAAAAGAAAAGAAAAATACAACTGATTCCCTCTGCTTTTTTAAATCTTAATATTAACTTGGAGAAACATCTTTGGTAGTTGGTTCTGTCCATATGCTTCCCATCTGGACACATCTGTCTACTCTGAGCCTAGTTCTAAAGAAAGGGGAGGGGGTGGCAAAACTTTCAGTCAACATGAGCTGAAATTAACAATTTGGGGGAAAGGGAAAAGTTACAGTGGATAGGGCCACATCACAGTCAAGAATAGGTGCCAAATGTGCTGTTCTTTTTCTCCTGAATTTGATGGGAGGGGTTTTTAAATTGTGTTAAACTTTCTTTAGGATATACAGTATGTAGCTTAATTACATCTTCCACCTTGCCAGTTCCCAGGGACTCCTGGTGATGCAAACTAGATTTTTGGAGGTCTATATATGGCCCTGCGACCTCAAATTGATTGTTTATCCTTGCCTTAGTTTTGGAAGATTCAACTCCTTCTTAAAAATTGTCTACTTTTGCTCTCTTCTTTTGGTGCCTTCAGATCAGCCTTGATTCCTGAAATGTTTGCTTGGCAACATTTCTGGAGCATTTTGCCAATGGCTTCTTCATAGGGATAAGAGACAATAACTAGTCCAAGGTCATCCAGCCGATTTCCATGCCTAAGGTAAGACTAGAACTTGGGTCTCTTTTTTAACCTCCCTCCAGGGTTCAGCAATTTTCATGCCCAAATCCAAGTTATAAGTGAGAGTTTTTTCTGATAAGAAAACCAAAGATTTTTGAACAAGCACAACTAGCTTGCTACAAACATGTAAGAAATATGAGGCAAGATCTGCATGTTCTTCAGTGGGTCCTTGATCCACCTTCTGATCCCTGTTGAGCAATACAGTTTGAGCTGAGCAATATTCAAAGTGTTCCTCTGCTGGATGCAAGAGGGAAATGGCTTTGTGTGGCATGAGTTAATGTACTTTATTAGACTGTCTGTTCACCTGGGGTCAACCTATCTCTCGATACTCAAATTCTCAGAAAGCAGCAGTTCTTTCCAAAGAAGATGTTGGCTTATCCAAGACATGCGATTCAAGGAAATGTTGTAACAGAGCCAAGGAAACCAAGGTTTTGTTTTGTTTAACTTTATTTTACTTAAATCTTAAGCATGCCTCTGCATGTGCATTTAACTGTATGGTATTGAGATTCAGATTACAAATTGCTATGGTATCAACTGCCAACAAAATCATAAAAAGTCCTGGATTGATGGAATGAGAAAAGATCACAAAACCTGTTATCATATTGACACTTGAAATCTACTTCACTCCAGTTTCACAGAAAGTAAAATAGACATGCTTCATTATTCTGTACAATTAACTGATAAATAATGTATTCAAAGTTTTTCTTCTATAATGTTTGAGAGAAGTTGAAACAGTATTTTGGTCTCCAGGGCACAGTGTGAATTCTCTTTGAAGAAAGGAGCATCACTGCACAATACTAGCCCCATTTCCAATCCCTAGAAGAGATCCAGGAGGGTACCATAATCGATACCAGGGGTGTTCAAACTTGGCAACTTTAAGACTTGTGAACTTCAACTTTCAGAATTCCCCAGATAGCTTTCCTCAAAGCATGGTTGGCTAGGGAATTCTGGGAGTTGAAGTTAACAAATTTTAATATGGCCAGTGTGGGATATCTCTGATCTATGATATTGAATGCCATTGACAGATCAAACAGGACAGGAGATTTGCTCCATTCATATCCTGTTTCTATCAATGCTGTCTCCGTGCTTCAGACAAAAATAAAAGCCAAGTGAAAAGGGATCCAAATAATCTGTTTCCTCCAGGGCCATCTGGTGTTATGTCACCACCTTCTTACTATCTTTTTCAAAAGAGGGAATGTTGGAATCTGGTCTATAATTATTCAGTAATGATGATTCCAGCAATGACTTCTTGAGGAGCAGGCACAAAACTACCTACATAAAGGCAGACAGAATGAGCCTCTACTCCATATGTGTCAAACTCACAGTGTCATGTTGCCATCATGTGATGTATCATGACATGTTTTCCCTTCACAGGCCACCAGTTTGACACCTGTGCTACTCAAGGGTGAATTAGCCATTGATTGAATCTGGTAATTGATCACTTGCTCTGAGGACTTAATCAATCAGCAGAGAAATGGAATTAATGCACAGGTGACATCCCTAAGAATCTGTCCATTTCCTTGATATTCCTTGACATTTACAGGCACAAACTCCTCCCAGATAATAGGGCCAGTTAACTGCCTAAGATTTGTTCAGTTAAGATTCTCTGAACAAATTGGAATGACTTTATGCAGGCTAATGCCCAGAATATTCCTCACAACAGTCCTTCAAGATTTCATTCTATCCCTCACTCTCATGAGAGACAAGGTTTCTTTAAAAAGGGTTGCTCAGCAACATACTGTGAACCAAACTAGGATGCAAACTTCTCTTATTGCCATTGCGTAGGCTTGTTTATAATATAATATCTTGATTTTGCTCCTCTATTAATGCAATCCTAGGCTGCATTAGCAGAGGAATAGAATCAAGATCACATGAAGTGTTGGTACCACTTTACAAAACCTTAGCACAGCCACACTTGGAATACTGCATCCAATTTTAGTCAAATTAAGAAATAAAGTGATGGGGGGATATGCAAATTTTCTTTAGCATTTCTTTAAAATGCTTTCAAACATTTTAATACTCAAGATATTTTACAACTGAGGTAGGCAACCTGGTACCCTCCAGATGTTTTGGATTACAATTCCCATGATAGTTAAGATGGTTAGCCCAAGCAGTGGTGGGATTCAAATAATTTAACAACCAGTTCTCTGCCCTAATGAGTTATTCCAACAACCAGTTCACCAAACTGCTCAGAAAGTTAACAGCCAGTTCTCTCGAACTGGTGAGAACTGGCTGAATCCCACCACTGAATCCAAGATATTTCAGTGCAGGAGACAAGTTAAATCAATATTATTGTCCCACAGTGCAGATAGCAGATATGTGGCTTTAAATCAGTGTTTCTCAATCCCACTAACCTTTAAAATGTGTGAATTTCAACTCCCAGAATTCCCTAGGGATTTTGGCTGGCTAGGGAATTGCTAAACTGGAAAGTAAAAAAAAATCTTGAAAGGAAGCAATGACTTCTATTTCATTTCAAAGAAACTACATAAGCAAGCCAATGCAATTACTCCAAGTCAAATTCAATTCAAGAGATACTTTATCTTAGTGCAGATTATTTTCCAAAGGAAATTCAGTTAATTAGTGTATGTGGTAAAATTTTAGCTTAAGATCCCAGCCTGCCCTGGCAATCACCAAAATTTAATATTAGTAGGGTCTTTTGAGTTTAAACCGAAGATCCAACTGTGGTAATGGTTTTTCTAAAGTTAATACTTATACTGAAAAGATTTTTGCTGAAATCAGCTGACATATATTTTGCAGGATGCAAAATTTCCCGTCTGTTTACTAAGAGTTTGTTGGGAGCAGAATATAGCTGAAGGATTTTGCACTTTTTCAGCTTTGAGTACAAATGTTGAAATTTGACAACCTATTGTTTGCTGTCAATGGGAAAATATCCCAGAAAACTGTGTGACATCATTATTTACCCTATTATTTTTCAAATCTTTTAAATTCTTCCTTGATTTTGCCATTGATTCTCATTATCTAAGCAAATTTCCAGATGGTGGTGATAACATACTTAATTTTCACCTGATTCACCTGATTCTTTTGAAACATTTAGAGCAGCACTGTTGTTAGCAAATTTTAAAAGCATATCTTTCCTTATCCTCCACATTGTGTTCATGACATTTTATTCATTAGATACTTCAAAGAAATTCACAAGACTTTCACTTTCTTTCATATGTGCTTCATTGGTTGCAGGTGAGATTTGTTGGTCTGCTGGATCTCCTGATTCAGTATTTCATCAATGTGATTGGTAGAGGTACTAAACTCTTGGAACATTACACTTCCATGACAGGATCCTTTACCAGAGGTGTCAAACTGATGGCCTGCAGGCCTGATGCATCACACACAGGCCATGCCCACCTCAGCTCCACAAAGAGAAAAAATGGCAAAACATCAGGTGACGGCAACGTGATGCCACAAGTTTGACACCTGTGCTTTAGCCCATGGGTCTATCAGTTGTGTGAAAAAGCCAACTACAGTTATTTAGCTCTCGTTGGCTTTTGTGAAGTGGTAGTTCATATGCACTGGCACATTTTTAAGCCTGCAGATTTCATACAGTTCTGATGCTCAGAATAGTTGAGAGGTCTATCTTCCCTAAAGAGTTCTAATTCTCCTACTATATGCAAAACCCACTCCTATTGACCATCCTGAATCAAGGATCAATTTTCTTCTTGGCTGCAGGCAGTCTTTGATTTATGATAGACTCTGCAAAACAAGGGGCTTATTTTTGTTTAAAGCAGAAATAAATTTATATATACATGTGTGTGTGTGTGTATGCATACGCATATGTATATATTCTCTCTCTCTCTCTCACAAACACATATACATACATACATACATACATACATACAGGTAGAGAGATATAGATATATATATATCCCATATACAATGAATGCTCAATATATTGCAAGAGATATGATGTAGAGTTATTTTCCTGGTATTAAAAATATGCAATTTGAGCTTAACAGCAGAATCCCCAGTGTATTATTATTTGTAATTAAGAAAAGAAAAAGGGGACTTACGGTTTGAGCTTCTTCGGTGACAGACTGAAACCTCATTTCTGCGAGGCTTTGATCCATGCTCGCCACTCGAGCGCCTCGAGCCAGCTAGTTTCGGGGCTAAGCCACCCCGTAGAGGTGGTGAGAGGGGGGAGACTGCCTGCAGGGTTGAGGAGAGCCACATCTCTCCTCCCCAGCTGGCCATTTCTCCCTTTCCTGAAGGCGGTTGCAGTGGTGGTCAGAAATGGCCACCACAAAGAAGAACTTGACCAGAAAAGAATGTGCAGGAGGAAGATAAGAAGAGAAAGTTTTGGTTGACTGGGTCAAACAGCAAAAGCAACAAATAAGGTACCTTGGAATTGAAACTATTAAAAAAAACAATAACATTGTTCCCTAAGAAGGTTTTTAAGCTGCGAAGGAGAGAGAAAAGAGAAAAGATTTTTTTTTCTCCTTTTCCTATACTGACAGTTAAGAGACTTAAGCAAGAAATTGGAAAAAAAATCCACTTTGACATTAATAGGCATTTAATGCTGAAAATAAAAAGTCAAAGGGATAATAAAGATTTCTGGATAATCAAAAGCTTTTGAAAACAGGAAAGGAGAGAAAAAGAATAAAAGGGCAGGATCTGGAAGGGAGGAGACTGCCTGGAATTAAAAAGAACTTACAGCAAAATCACAACAAGACTTCTAAAAGATACATTTTAACTGAAATATCGCAACAAAAACCCCAGGAAGAAAAAGTGGAAAAAGAAATAAGAAGAAATAATTTGGGACTATTTGGATTACTTGATGATTTCTGGATTTTTGGTTATTGTATTTGAATGACTAAAATCAATCGGGTGGTTGTTTAAAACTGTTTAAAATGGCTCCACTTTTAGAAGAACTGAAAATGGAACTTAAAAAGTACAAAGAAGATGCACAAGAAGGGAGAGGTTCTTCTGGCTTTGTATTTCAGTTTTTAGAAATGGAGATTTGGAATTATGAGAAACAACAAGAAATCCCTGCAGAACAAGAAGATTATGACAAAGAAGAAGCCATCTTTAATGAACAAGTAATCTTAGGTGGGGGGGAAAGGAAAGTGGGGGAAAGAGAATGGAAAGTTTAAGATTGAGAAAAACAACTAAAAAAATAGAGTGAAAAATAAGTATAAAATTAGAAAGCAACAGAAGAGGGAAATGCAGAAGAGAGAATTAGAAGTAGAGAGACAAGGGGGTAAAAGGGGAGGGAGAAGATGAGAGGGAAGAAAGAAAGGAAAAGAAGTTATAAAGGACAGAAACAAAATATAGAGAAACAGGGCCTATTTAGAGATAATGGGTGAAAACTTAATGGAAAAAGGGATTCTGCAAAGGTACATAAGATATTATTGTTATATTAGAAACAGAAATAATTTTAGAAAATATGAAACAATGCATGATTAAAATGTTTGATAAAATAGTTATCCCAATTCAGTGGAATGCTTGTCAATAAATAAATGTAACAAAATGAATATTTAATGATTTACAAAACATATGTGAAGAGAAATAAGGGAAAAATTAATTGTGGAGATTATATGTGTCTTTAAGGAAATATGATATTTAATTGAAAAGAACTGTTAAAGATGTTAAGATTTTAATGATTATTAATGATAGAACTGAATTGGAACGGAATGAGGGTTTTGTAATTACATATATTTATAATCTTTTTTTTTTAAGAATATAGGGTGTATTATAAGAATGTACCAGCAGAATTCAATTGGAAGTTATGTATTATGTATTATATTGAAGGTCATAACCTTAAGGTATATATTGAAGTTTAAATAAGAGTTGAATGGATGTAACTAAAAGATATAAAGGTGTTGTTCTCCAATTAGTAACTACAGGAGAAAACTTGTTTAATGAGAAAAGATAATATGAAATTGAAACAGAACAGACAAAAGTATAAATATAATGATTTGAATTGAGATGCGATAATCCAAATAAAATTGAGAAAATTAAAAGAGGGGAAAAACTATATAGAAAATGTAGAATAGTATAAGATATGGAATAGAATACAAAAATGAGGATGAAACTGAGTTTTGTGTCTGTATAAAGAAATTCAACCTGGGACCATGCTATTTTCAAAAAAGATGTTTTGCTTGTATTTTGTATGTGTGAAAGCCCAAATAAAACTTTATTAAAAAGAAAAAAGAAAAGAAAAAGAAAAATATACAGACATTTGTAAATGGAGACTTATTTTTAATAGATTGGTTTCGCCTTTGGGATTTTGTAGGCTAAGATTTTGTAGGTTAAGGGTTGCACATTTTATGAGTGAATGAGAGTGTTTAGCAAAATGAACAACAATTAATTCAGGAGTCAAATAATTATCAGAAGAAGTACACTGAAGGCAATGCACAATAGTTATGGAGCACAGTGACAGCTGAAGAACAAAAGAATCAGTATATTCAGATTGGTAATGAAGGTGTAGTGGCATAAATAAACATTTATTTCAAATTAGATTTCAGATGCAATCTCTCTCTAAAGTAGGCGGTTGCATTATGTTACAGGCCTATGTATATGGTGTTTTAGATAAACCATCACAGTTAAATTGATGTAATTTAACTCTGATGGTTATTCTGGAGGTAGGGAAAAGCAGCCTTTAATTTAATGACCATACGTAACAGCCTTTTGGACCACAGGATGTTAAAAACACGTAGCCTACAGCATACTTGCGGGTGGAATTGGGGTAATTTATTTATTTATTTTATTTAAAAACCCTGTTCTATACTTATTTTAGGGAGGTTATATTACCATTTTCATCTTTCCCTACTTAAAATGCCAGAAAGTTGCTGTTGTCAGAGTCAGCAGGATTTGAGTAGGGTATAAGGACTAGAAAAAGGAATCTCGGGACCCTTTAAGATCCTGCAGAGAGAAAACAGGTCACTGACTTCTCTCCAGACATTCCTGGGAATGGCAGTTTGCAGGATAGTGAGAATTTGTGTTAAAGATCCATTGCATGCCACCTACTGAAAAACATACAATTCCAAGGATTCCTCATACAGAGGGATGTTCATAATAAACACTCATACACATTCACATGCACAAACAGATACACACACATAAACTAGACATACACAAGGACATGCATACTTATACACATACCTATACACACATTGTTAATTACAGTCAATTGAGAAACACATGTATATGTATATGTATATGTATACCTATTTAAAAGCACAACTATAATGACGTGGGAAAATACTCAAACAAAGCTGAATACCATATATGTATACACACACACATTAGATATATACATAGATACATACAGGAGATAAGACAAATTCCTATGTGTCCAATCACATTGGCCAATAAAGAATTCTATTCTATTCTATTCTATTCTATTCTATTCTATTCTATTCTATTCTATTCTATTCTACTCTACTCTACTCTACTCTACTCTACTCTACACACACAGTATACACAAAACACACACACACATACAGGTAGTCCTTGACTTACAACCACAATGGGAGCCCACAATTTCTGTTTCTAAGTGGGACCTTTGCTTTCTCTCCCTCTCTGTGGCTGGATAGTGTAGTGGTTGTAGCACTGCTTTTGAATGGGGGGACATGATTTCAGTTGTTAAGCTTAGTGATGTCTGAGCTGGTGTGACTCTCCTAGTTCATGTCACTCTCATATTTGGCTAGGCAGGTGAAGCATTAGGGGGTATTTGCCCAACGACCGCTACTCTTAAGGTAGGTATCAGCTAGGATTTGAAGCTTGGTTTTCTGCATTAAAGACAGCACTCTGACCACTATGTAATCCAACCACTACACACACACACACACACACACACCCACACACACACACAAAGTCATTTGAAAAAGAAAGTGCACCATCTTTGAGTTCTATGGTTTTACATATCAGGACATAGTAACAATCACCTGGTTCTTAGCACTTCTTCAAACTAGGTAAATACAACCTCCGATGAACAATAACACATGACCTATTTCACCATGGCATCATTTATTTTCCAAAAGGAAGGCCAAAATGGAGAAGAAACTATGTATGAAAAACTAAGTTCACCCTTACAACCAAAGCTGGGATTTTGGTTGTTGAACGAGGTGATCACATGGGCACCTCACTTAAATGTATGGAACAACTTAAAACCATAATTCCCAGCTCAATTTTGGTTGTCAGTCAAGGACCACATCCCAATCAACATTAGGGAACATCTGTATTCTTTATATCTACATCTAGAAATTTGGGGTGCATGTTTTTTTTGCTATTTTATGTGCATCCATATTACATTCCTATCCATCAGACTAATACAATACAGAACTTATTAGCAAACTACTTCATTTCTTCCTTCCAGTTTTACTGTGAAGCAGTGTATTTTAACTATTAGAGTTTTTGCTTTTACTGGAGGCAGAACAGTAATTCCTCTCAGTTGGAATAAGACCAATATTGCCATTTGAGTAGAAAAATCTACACATGCCATTTGCCTCAACCTTATTTTTTTCTGAATTTCACTAATCTCAGTATGGAAGCATGTATATAAATTAATCAATAAAAAGCTAAAGATATATTAGAATTGTAATAAAAGTCAATATGTGTAATGCTCATGGAATAGAAAATTCACTGCTGTGATTTGAAAAAGGAACACAAGTAATTATAATGAAACTCTTGGTGCTCTCTGAGATGGTTATGTGCTTTCATTACCCGACTAGGTAACATTACCAGTGCTAGAGAGTGTGAGGTTTGTTCCCTAATGTTGATTGGGATGTGATTTTCTCCATGGCACTTCCTTGATTAGAGTATCATTTTCTGTTTGATTGTTTGTCTGGTGTTAATCCCTGCTTATCTGGGTATGGATTCTGGTCTTTTTCTTTTTTATAGTATCTTTTGAATGGTGTGTAAATGTGGCTTATCTCTAAGTGTCTGTTGATTTCTGGCTTTACTGAATGCCAAGCTTCCAGCAGTTCTCTAGTGTTTTGGGATTTGGCTGGGTCTAGGATGCTCAGAGTTTCCCAGTTGAAATCCCATCCTCTCCAGCAACACTGGCAAGGCAAGTTACTATATATATAATAGGGAGCAAACCCCATAGTTACTAGCATTGATGAAGCTATCTAGTGGTAAAATGCCTGCAAGTGAACAACCAAGCTCAGAGAACACCAAGGACCACACCATTCAAAACTACATATATTCTCTTCTATTGGAGTAATTATTATGATGAAAACCAGTGATTTTTCCAAGAATTGTTTACCTGGAGCTTTAAGACATTACATAGAAAATATCTCAGTGCAATCTTCATTAGTCATTTAGACAGATAATGTCCCTCAGAAGTTTCCCTGGATCTCTGCATGAAATACATCATCTCAAGAGTGTTGCTGTCCAACGGCTAAACAATCTAGATATCCAGCCATAGGTTTAGTCAGTCCAGTAACTGCTCATACATAATTTAATTTTATTCATAATTTTATGATTATATGTACTCTGTTTTTAAAACAATTCATTGTTCTGGTGTTTTATATTTTGAGGCATATTTTATATACTGTTTCTGAAATTTTTATCTGCTAATGCTACATTTGTTATGCCATAGAAATAATAATTAAGACAGATACTTAAATACGTATCTTATTACTCTATGAGTCAACAAATGCAGCAAACTGATTGAAAGAGGAATGCAATGCAAGGAAATATGCATGGAATAAGGATTGAGGAATCAATGACTCTCTAGATGTTGTTGGATCACAACTCTTACGATTCTATGAGCCTTCCTATCTGGGACCATTAGTAATTTGAGTAAAGCAATTTCTGAAGAGCTTCAGATAATATAGAAAAAAAAACTTTTTTATTCATTTCTGTCATATATACTGTAGTATGCATTTATTGCAACAGAGACAACAATTTGAAGGACATTTTTCCCCAGTCCAAATGTAATCATTTTGTTCTTCTTGGCGATCATGGTGGTGATCCTATTTTTATCAACAGCCACACAAAAAAGTGCTGTTGAGTTTTGTCAAAACCAGTCCCTTAGATTTTGAAGCCATGATGTTCTTCTTCTGCCTGGACCTCATTTGTCTTCAATCTTTCCTTAGAGGATTAAGTGAAGTATGCCATATTTTTCTGGGTATTGTATGTCCAAAATGTTTTAACTTTTTTTTTTTTTATGGTTTTGATGATTTTCCTTGGCTTTCCCAGGTGGCTTATTACCTCCCCATTTCTAATTTTGTCAACCCAACTATACATAAGAACCACCTGTAAATCCACATTTCAAATGCTTCTAGTCTCTTCAAGTGGCTTTCTGTCAGAGACCAACTCTCCACTCCGTAGAGCAGGATAGAAAAGATGTAGCATCTGACAAACCTGATTTTCAATCTTAGGCTTATGTTGTGACTGCAGAAGACCTTTTTCATTTGGAAGAATATCTTCTGTAGCTTGTCAGATGCTTGTCAATTATCATCTATGTTAGTAAAAATCATATGTACAGTATCTATTATCAGTTCCTTAGCGCTTTAAGCTACATCAAAGGATTGTTATACTGCTGTAACAATTATCACTCATTATTGGATTCTATCTTGACAGACTCACTGCCATTTCATCTAGCCCTAGATTATTGATGAGGAAGCAGAAGATTGATACTGAACTTGGAATTCCATAAGGAACTAGTGATCTGAAATGTATTGGGCCTCAAATAAGGAGAACATCTACAATGTTGATACTTGTTTGTTGTTTGAAATGTCAGCAGATTGCATGTGTAGCATACATCCAATTCAGTACAAACTCGTTCTTCTTACATGGGGCCTAAACCACTTCCAGATGATACAGGATTTCTGATGATCTTTAAAATAAGTTATAGGGATTGATATTCTTCCACTGATTTTTCTGAGCCTTCCACTCTCCAGTGGAACAGTCTAAAATATATATTTGGTTGCTCCCTATGGATTCATATATATATATATATATATATATATATATATATATATATATATATATATATATATATATATATATATATATTGTGTGTGTGTGTGTGTGTGTGTGTGTGTGTACACACACACACATATTTACATTCTTTAAACTTCCTTGAGAAGTTCTTGTTTCGGCTTTACATATGTTTTTTCTTAGAGGCCTCTTAAGAATATTCTCCTAAGTGTGAGGGAGTGTTTATTGTGTTATCATGTTGATTTATCTCTTCATTGTGTTATCATTCTTGGCACAGCATGACTTCATACACCTAAGCAATAGAAATCTCTTGGTACAGTTACAATTTAACCTCTCAAAGTCAATGCAGACTAGAAACTCCAGCTATTTCCACACACTGGAAGCAATTAGCTGAAGACCATAATGGAAAAATTCAAGACTCAGGGAGGATTCCACAGGGACAATAAAGGCCTTGCCTTCTAACCCTAAGTTAAATGTATCATTTTGATCCAATGTCTGTTAGTAATGAGTACCTGGATTTGAAGTTAAGATGCATTATATGTTTATGAATTAGAGGCACCTTGCCAAGAAATCTCAACGGAGCAACTAGATCTGATGTTAGCTTTTCAGTAGACAGTTTGTGCAACAAAGCTAAGTGTGTAATACAGTCTGCAATCTAGTGAAACTGAATGATTAAGACTGAAAATAATTCAATTCCGTCGCATTAGCGTGGGAATAAATGAGTTATATCTAGACAACTGAAAAAAATAGCAGGCTTCCTTTTTTTCTTTTGACTAAATAATTGTCCACTTATTATAATTTCAAATATGTCCAGCTGCACTGGAAATATGAAGTCTTCACATTGTCAGTTTCTACCACTTTCTTCTGTAATGGCCATAATTGTGACATGAACAGTGTATTAATATCTGTGAGACATCCAAATCTGAAATGTAGTGAAAATATCATTACCTTTTTTTTTCTTCTATTGCATGGTGTCCAGTTCTTAAAACACTGCTTGGACAAGTCCTTGCAGTTTTCATGACAAGGTTTTTCAGAAATGGTTTGTCATTGCTTCCTTCGTAGAGCTGAGAGAAAGTAACTAGCCAAAGGTCACCCAGCTGGTGGGACTGGAACTCATAATCTCCCAGTTTCTGGGTCTTGTACCTTATATTTTGATCAGACTGATCTTTGTCTAATCTAATCTTCTGTTTGATCAGTTCCAAACTATGCTGGACTTAATTTACTGTCACATGATTCATTTAACAATTCCCAAATCTGTGTACCTTTCTTTTTAAACTAACCTCTAGACATATAAATCATATTTGCTAGCATACACTGTGATGAATCTCTTTTGAATACTGTTATGTTCATATATAAAAACTGTCCCATTTGATGGAAATCACACTTGTTCCAGGACCACTGTCACACATGGTAGCATGTGTATAAAGCAGCTTCCATACTGGGTGGTTACAACTATAGCCATGAATGTTGGAATAAAACACAGTGATTCTAGGAATTGTGAACATGTTATTCCAGCATTCATGGCTATAGTTGCAACCATCCAGTATGGAAGCTGTTTTATTCATATGCTTCCATGTGTGAAAGTGGTCTTGGCACAAGTGTGATATTTTAAAATCCCATGAAAGACAAAGGAACTAATAGTTGCTATGATAATAGTTGTACTCATAAACAAAGCATACTCAGATAAACTTGGATATTCTTGGATAAGTATGCTGCACCTATCAAAAAACCCAATGTGGTTCTTGGCTGCATCAACCGAGGGATAGTATCAAGATCATATGAAGTGTTAGTACCACTTTATTCTGCATTGGTAAGACTACACTTGGAATATTACATCCAGTTTTGGTTGCCACGGTATAAAAAAGATGTTGAGACTCTACAAAGATTCCAGAGAAGAGCAACAAAGATGATTAGGGAACTGGAGGCTAAAACATGAAGAAAGGATGCAGGAATTTGGCATGTCTAGTTTATGAAAAGGACTAGGGGAGATATGATAGCAGTCTTCTGGTATTTGAGGGGCTATCACAAAGAAGAGTGAGTGGTTTGACCTATTCTCCAAAGCACTGAGGGCCAGACAAGAAGTAACAGATGGAAACTTATCAAGGAGAGATCCAATTTAGAATTAAGGAGAAATTTCCTGACTGTGAAAGCAATCAGTAGATCAGCTTGACTTCAGAAGTTTTGGGTACCCCATCACTGGAGGTTTTAAAGAAGAGATTGGATAGCTATTTGTCTGGAATGATATAAGGTCCCCTTCTTGATCAGAGGGTTGGATAGAAGATCTTTAAGGTTCCATGCAACTCCATTATTCCACTGTTGGGATGAAAGAAAAAAACCTAAGCTGAGGAAGCTATGTGCAAGCACTCTTTTGTATACAGCTTTAAGAAGAATTTGCAATAGAATATAAGCAATGCAGAGACCATCACACAATGATTCTTAAAATCTCACTTCAGGGAACCAGGAGCATCATAGATTGTTATTGATGATACTGTATAGAGGTATTGGATTTACATCCTAAAGATCTCAGCCAATGCTTTTAAAACTGGGGATACTTAAGAAAGGACTTTTGCAATTTCAGAATGCTGAATGAGAAATAACCTAGTTGAAAGATCTCCCCCTGGAAACATATTTTTCTTTAATAGGCAGGCTAGAATTAATTACAGCTAAAAGTACACTGTTTCGATTGGGACATCACAATTCCTAGAAGCAATGGGTTTTATTCCAGCATTCATGAATCTAAGAAATGCATTCATTCATGGTCCCCGGAGCATTAAAATCTTGTTCAAAGTTGAGGAGATAAGAAGAAAAATGCATTCCAACATTAGACATTTCTCTTTTGTTTTCTGCAACTCATGGTGATTTCAGAAAGGAATGAAGAACTGAACCGAATTTGGAGCGTTTCAAAGATTTCATGCTGAAAACATTCACTCCAGCTCTGTTTGCTAAACTGGAACGTGCTACCAAGCCTGAGTTCAGCAGGAACGTTTCCCTAAGCCCCTGTAGAAGAAATTTATGTTTGTTCAAAGCAATGTTATAGGCCACAAATGTGTGCACTCCACATGTCTTTGTAATCACATAATGACTCATTTCCTTAATCTCTCATTTCCTATAGCCTCCTTACAAGCATCTCATAAAGTGAGCTCCATCACTGCTCTCCTGGCTAGAGTTGGGCAGAATTGCGCCAGCTCCTGCTTCTGGTTGGCTGGCTGAAATTTTTTTTCTCCCTGTAACCCCCCTCCCCGTGTTCCTTCCATTAGGCATTGTCTTCTGCTATAGTGACACCTACTGATGAAGTAAGAATGCATTAACTACAGGATCCCCTGGCACCAAATCTGGCCAGCATCTACTTTCTGACCTCAACCAAATGTTTCTGCTTTGGAGCAAATTAAGTTCACACCCCACAGAACAGAGCTTCACACACTTTTGACATAAAGATGTTAGTGGCCAGCCAACAAGAAGGGAATGGCTTTGGTGTTAATTGGTTCAGGAAGTTCAAAAATCTTGCTTTACCTGTATCTCTACAGCTTGTCTGCAAACCTTTGGATTGGCCTGTTAGTTTAAAGATATGAATGCATCATTGTACTAGGAACCTTTGTCTTAGAGCTGAATATTATGCAAAAAAAAGAGAGAAATGTAGGATTCCTGCATTCTTATATCTCTCTACATCAATGTGATATTCCACCTGCTTTTCAGTTTTCAGCTCAGTGAAGTTTATTTTGCTCAGCTGATGACCTTGAAAATTTAGCCTTCAAGTTAAATATTTTTAAAAGGAATTACAGTATTTTGTCTGTCAATGGCTGGAAATGAGTGAGGCTCTACTGTGATAATAAGGCACAACGGAAGATATTAGCATTTACATGGAGAAAGGTCTGAAGAATTGCAGTCAGCCAGGCACTTGCTCAGTGACTTCTAAAATAATTCCCTGGGGTAATAAGGACTGTGAGTTTTGTCAGAAAGTGTTAAACTGAATTTTAGACCAAACAAGTTTCACAAAAGCACAACCCTTTTGCAAGCTCAATCTCAAGAATATGGTAGAATTTAACTCTGCAATGAAGTCCAGGTTTTAAAACAAGCCTTTGGTGCTATTTAATACATCAACACTCCATGTAAGATTTAGTAGATCAGGTTTTACAGGTTAGTATTAACTCCATCTCTAGGTTTGGTGGGGAGGGGGTAGCCACAAAATGCTCTTTAGTTAGTTATTTCAGTCTTGGCAATTCAATAACTCTATTAATGCTATGTGTTTAAAGCCAACATTAAATTAAAGCCAGCATTAAATTACCCAGAGTACCCCAGAATGATACAATTTTGGTATTCTGCCTCTATAACATGCTCCTACAACATGCTGTTTCCTAGATACCATTAAGTCACTGCATTGACTTAATTCATGCCATTGAGCCCAGGGTCTTCTAACAGCACCCCTCAACTTATTGTTCCCCTTTTTATTTAATTTAAAATGTAATTTATCTAATTTGTGCAGTATACCACTGAACATAATTAAAATGTAAAGTGTTTCATATTGGAAATAAAGAACTAGAAATTTTTTTTTGTTGTAAAGTAAGTGAATTAAACTATTGTTCTATAACATAACCAATTTGCTTTTTAACTGCTCTCCCAAGCATCAAGATTTGACATCCCCTCCCCCAGCTGACAGTTGTTTCTCTTCTAAATAGTTTTCTCAGCTGATCTTTCTCATTGCTTATTCACTCTGACTTCATCCACCGGTCCATCACAGTTTTTTGCTGTCAAATGTTCCTTCACAGTAATATTGGTTGTAGGGTGTGTGTGTGTATGTGGGTGGCCATATTAACTGGCTGCTCCTGGGTAAAATAGGGTTTGTTAAAGATCTGGGAATAGGGGAACTGTTCTTCTCGGGATTAATGCATGAATTTGCCCCTCATTCTCTTTTTAATTACAGAGATCATTATGGATTCCATAGTCTAGTGCAGACATTTGCATTCTAGCCATAAGAAGCTACCCATTTGACCTTAATAAATGAGCACCAGACAGAGTTGGTATTCGGATCACTTAGTCACAGTCTGCTTCCCTATAGTGACAGGCACTCTATTTTTATTTATGTTATGCTAAATATAAATCTAGCTAGCAAGAGGATCCCAAGACATCTCTCTCTATCCTTGAGGTAGATGGTTAATAATAAGTTGCAAGTCTGGGATCACAAGACCAGATACACAATACAGGAATCTTTATCATCCCGTGATTCTGCTGAGCCATCTCTGACTATTGGTGACAACAGTCAGGATAGGAGCAATTATACATCTCTGGTGTGTGTGTGTGCATGTGTGCGCAAGAGTTTGGGTTTTTTGAAAGATCATGAAGACACAAGACCTGACTTTTCCCCCAGAAACAGACCAGGATGTTAGGTGAGCCCAATATTGGTGTGGTTTATGTGATAGGTTTGGTGTGTCACTTATTGTATTATGATTATTGTAATTCGGCCTTCATCCACAGTTTTTTGTTGATTGTTGTTAGCTGCCCCTAGTTTACGTGTAAGATGTGCAACCACATTCGTTTTCCAAACAAATGTTTATTTTATTTATTACTGAGAAATTGAAGCTTTTGGTCATCTCTTCTAAGGCTAAGCATACATTTACAATCAATGTTTAGTAGTTTTGGCCATCTCCCTAAAGGGATTTATGGTAATCAAACAGCCCTCTGGAAGCTGGGATTCTTGATGCAAAAATAATGTCCTCATCTTCTAATATTATAATGAGGAGGAGGAAGATGACTGGATTCTGTGAAAGGAAATTAAAAAAGCAGGCCTAATTCTGAGGCAGAAATCTGGGGAAAATGGATGTGAGGTAAATTAGCAGCTTATTACAGATATATTTACACAGGAAACCTCCTGTACCTGGCACTATCCAGATCTACTGGGCAAATTTCCATTATCCCCAGCAACACGAGTAGAAATAACTTGTATGCTTTGTTCCTAAACAAGAGGAAAATCCCTGTCCTTTTCTGTTGGCTTTATATTGTTCTCTTTGCTGTTGTTTGATTCAGCAAGTATTTACTTTATCTGCTTTTATTTGGGCCTCAAAACTCTTGAATACTATCGAGGAGGGGTCAAATAAACTGTGTTAATTTATTAAAAATAAATAACCTCAGCAGCCCCATAGAAAAAAGAGCACAATGTGTAGGACAGCGAAGTTAGCTTGGGTCAAGTTGACTCAGATGGCAGCATCACTACAGCACTGAATGATGAAATGTCATTTGCAAAACTTTCCCACAGCACACTGGCATAACATTGCAATGGCAGTTCTTGATCTAAGTTTGTTTTGGGTCACACAGAAGGCAATAAATGTAAGACACTGGTGATTCAGGAATGCAACAAATGATGCTATTTAAGTGTAAGAAACAGGGTTAGTTGGCTTAGTAAGATACACTACAGACCATTTATTCGTTTCTTACATTTTTGATTTAATCCACTAGTTCTTGCAAGAAGGTTAAAAATGAAATTGATTCATAGTCCACCCATCGGTCATGGCGGAATGACATTGTTCCATCTCCTATTTCTATGATATGGTCTGATTTGATGTGGTACCCAAATAATGAAGCATGCCCAGATTAGGATGCAATCAGCAGTAGCCCAAGCCATTTATAATGTTAGCTCTTGGTCAGCAAGGAACCCTAAGCAATTGCATAGCAAGAGCCAAAACTAGGAAGCTGGGAGTATAAAACCAGGCACCCCGAACCAGGAATGTTACAGGCACAGTTTTGCTTGGCAAAATCTCAGATTTCTTTAATGTTGTATTCTGCCAAGTGGCCTATAAAGAAATAGCTGTTTTATAGGAATTGCATCAGTGGTGGGATTCAAATTTTTTTTACTACTGGTTTTGTGGGTGTGGCTTGGTGGGTGTGACATGGCTTGTGGGTATGGCTTGGTGGGCGTGGCAGGGGAAGGATACTATAAAATCCCCGTTCCCTCCTCACTCCTGGGGAAAGGTTACTGAAAAATCCCATTCCCTCCCCACCCCACTAACCTGCTTTCCAGCTCCGTTCTCTTGTGCAGGGCAACAAAAGAAGACGCAGCCAATCAGCTGGGACTCGGGAGGCAGAGAATAGATGGGGGAGGGGGCAATCAGAGGTGGCATTTGCCAGTTGTCTGAACTATTCAAAATTTCTGCTACCGGTTCACCAGAACTGGTCAGAACCTGCTGAAAACCTCCTCTGCATTGCATTAATTTAATAACAGTTCAAAAACAGAAATACGGGAGCACTATTTGATTGCAGAAACAATGGCAAATAATGCACAAAACCTAATGACCTATTGGGGGAATGTGAGCTTGAAGTAAATCATACCTTCCAAAAGAAATCATAAATAAAAAGATATTTTTTGTTCAGATTTTTTAAAAAATAATAATTCAGCAAATTTGAATAAAATGGGAAGGAGTTGAATTTAACTAAAAAAAAGTGAAAGAAAGCAAAACTGACTGATTTGCCAGCCTGGTCAGAATTCCCTGAAGGTCTTTGAAAAGCTATTTTTATGATGCTGAAGTGAGGTTTAACTATTTTTTTCCTCTCAGGCTTTTTAGTAAAAACTGCATTTGTTGAATTTGGCCATTAAGTGAAGATTTTGGCAGCTTGTTTACAAGAACTTAAGTACACCCTGGAATTTCTTAGAAAAATCAAGTGGGAAGATTTTAATTTTTCAAAACAATGAAAAAGCAACATTGATAGATTTGACTACAAATAATGACTCACATATTTGCTAACAGTCCCTATTTAGTGAGACTACCCTGGTGTTTTTATAGCGTGTACATGGCTACACGTTTAGGTCCAAATTATCCATCTCAGTTAGTTGAAACGTTTGCAGACTAAGTGAATCACACATAAGATCACCTCCTCTCTTCTGTTGAGGTCACTGCAAAATTTGGAAAATGCAATACAGTGTTAGACCTGGTAGGTTGTGTGTGCAAATCAGATGTCTTCTCTAGTAGATCACTGAGAAATGTATGAATATGAGGAAATTTATTATATGTTTATTGAATTAGAACAAGGCATATGAAAAATGTTTGAATTATGGAATGTTTTGCAAAAAAAAAGGTTTGTTGCAGAATGCAATACAATAATAGTGATATGTGAGAGAAGTAAAATATGTATAAGAATACAGGAATGTATAATGTCCTCTTGGCTGTTTCACATATAACAGATACATGAAGGAATACTTTAAGGTAATGATAGAGAAGTGTTGGCTGGTGAAGCAAACATTTGTGTTCTTTTGTATGCTGTGTTGTTGGCTAAGAATCTGACTGATTTGCGGAAGCTTTAGAAAGACAGTATGATACAATCAGGTCTATGGAACTGAAATGTAATTTACCAAAGACCAAAACATTTCTATTTCACAGGGAATTGTTGAACATTTAGAACAAGTAGATAGATTTGTGTACTTTGTTAGAATGTTTACTGAAGAGGGAAATATGAATGTGAAAATGTTAAGATATGGAAATCCTGGAAGAAAAAAGTAAGTGGGCTGTATGTTGTGAAGAATGAACCTGTGTTGAAAGTAGTGAAAATGATTGTATATAGGAGGTTATATATATGTGGGGGAAATAAGGTTGATTCAGTATCAGTTGCATCATCATCTTTTATTCCCCCCGTACTTTGCATAAGGCCACTTACCAACACGGAACTAGATAATGGTGGGTATGAAGATATGTCAATATTATCAGGAAAAAACACTGTTATAATTTGTGCCACATGCATGTTAGCAAAGATAGTAAAGCTGACTTGCCAATTTCTCTTCTAATAGTTCCAGCAAACAATAAATTCCTGAGATCTGGGAAGCAAAAACCAGATGGGATGGAATAAGCTAAAGTTGTTGAGTTATCTATTTTTGCTCATGTTTATTTCTAGCAATTCTACACCACTCTGTTCCAATGGATTCTGTCTAATGTAGAGCATAAAGAGAAAATTAAAAGCCACAAAGGAAGCCACAATGTCACTATAGTGGCACCATCTAACAAGGCTAGCCTGAATTTAGTGTCCCCCAAATCTTCTACCAGACAGCATTATTGTAATTTCTCTGTGGAACTGGAGGCTTCCACTAAAAAAAAAAGTCTGGCATTGGAGTCCTGGGAGATGGAGCACCAAAGGAGGAGAAGTTTGACAGGCTCTTCCTCTGAATTCATTGGTTGAATAGATTTCTTTTGGAATATGGTGACGGTCTTGAAGATATCCAAGCCATACAGGGCTTTAAAGGCACAGAAATAACCACTAAACTGCAGCCACAATTGGCAACTGGGCAGCTCCTGAGATGGAAGATGAGAAAATTTAGATGCATCTGGACAAACTGTGTGCTGAATTAGTTTAAATAATTTCTGAGTGCTCTTCAAGACAGCCCCATGAAGAAAAAAACTGCAATTATTCATGGCAAATTGCCTTTGTTCCCTTTCTTAGAGTTATCTGGATTAAGAGCAGAGTCTATGTCTTTTGTCCCAAAAGTGGCTTTGGTTTTTTAAATGCAGATGGATCATTGAGTCTTGTCCTGATGGGTTTGTCCTCCTATATAGCCATGCATTTGTGAAGTGGTTGCTTTATTTCTCCAATGTACAGGTCTGCACCTGTCTCACTGAATTGTATTGGGTATATCGCATTGCTCAGTTTGTGTCTGGATGTTTAAATCTTTGGAGTGGACAAGTTTCTGCACCAGTGTATCTAGGGTTTAAGGTGTGCATGTATGCTGTGTTGGTTGAAAATCCTTCTGAGCTTTTCAGATATTCCTGCAATGTATGGAATGACAATGTTGCTTCCCTTATTGTTCTCTTCTTTGTCTATTAGACAAAGAAAATGGAAAGGATATGAATTTAACTAAAAAGGGGGTAAAGAAAGCAAAACTGACTGATTGCCAGCCTAGTCAAAATGCCCTGAAGGTCTTTTAAAAGTTATTTTTATGAGGCTGAAGTGAGGTTTAACTTTTTTTTCCCTCTCAGGCTTTTTAGTAAGAACTGCATTTGTTGAATTTGGCCATTAAGTGAAGATTTTGGTAGCTTGTTTACAAGAAGTTAAGCATACCCTGGAATTAGACAACAGACAAAGAAGAGAACAATAAACAAAGCAATGTTGTCATTCCATACGTTGCAGGAATATCTGAAAAGCTCAAGAGGATTTTTAACCAATACAACATATATGCACACTTTAAACCCATTAATACACTAAGGCAGAAACTTGTTAACCCCAAAGTTTAAACACCCAGACACAAACTGAGCAATGTGATATATGCAGTACAATGCAGTGAGACACGGGCAGATCTGTTCATAGGAGAAACAAAACAATGACTCCACAAATACATGGTACAACACAGGAAAACAAACCCATCAGGACAACATTCAGCAGGCCATCTGCATTTGAAAGCAAAGCCACTTTTTTGAAGACAGCAAGGTCGACATTCTGGACAGAAAGGAAGGCTAGTTTGAAAGAGGGGCCAAAGAGGCCATCTAAAATTGAACACCAACTACCTCTACAATGCAGTCCTTTCAGCAGTTCCAAAAAAGGTCCCCACCCATTTGCACTATTCAGGTGACTTTGAGAGTACAAATAAATCTCCAAGTGGCCTCAGCAACTCTCAGAAAAAGTGCTAACAATCAAATGACTGCAAGGAATACAAATCCTTCCATTCCCCACCATTCAATCAGAACTGAAGTAGTTTCTTGGAAAAGAAATGAAACATCTTAAGGAAAAACAAAGAAAGTCCAGTTGCCTCTAGAAAAAGCAACTTTGGGACAACGATGACCTGGATCACTGAGAATCTCCATAGATGTTTACTTGCTTTGTATTTTACTCAATATAATAGTTCTCCCAGCAAAGCTTATCACTGCAGGATGACATAACAAAATAACAGAATTGGAAGGGACCTGGGAAATCTTCTAGTCCAATCCGTTACTCAAGCAGGAAAACCCCTACCATTTTAGACAAATTGTTGTCCAATCTTTTCTTAAAACTATGAAGAAATTTGTTAGAGCCTGAAGTTAGTTTGGGTTATGAGAGAGGGATTGGAGGAGAAAGTGACTGACCTACAATCACACAGTTGCTTCAGAGCCTAAGGAGTGTTGTTAAAAATATCCATCTGGGTTCAGTTCCAAGTGGGAAGAAAGACACTGGAAACGTGGAGACTGCTTGGAAAGATGGTTTATTGGTGAAGAGGAACCACCAAGCATGTGCGATTCTGGGTAGATGACCACATGGATGGAGAGTTAGATATATTTATACCCTCTCTTGGGCTTTGCAAGAAATGTATCGTATTGTTTGTCAGACTCCCAGGAGGCTACGTGGGGGTCCAGCTAAACTTGTAGGCTCTCTGTGTGTCCAGGCTTGGTTGAATCTTGCTGGGTGATGATCTGATGAAGAGGGTTGTGTTCTGAAAGGGTGTTGAGCAATTCCTATTATGGCTTGATGGCTTTGTCCTGGTTTGGATCTTGAGTGAGGGCTAATCCTATCATGTCCTGAGGATGAAGGTATTTTGTCTTGTAGATAGGATGGCCCTTTCTGGGGCTATTAACAAAAGTGGGGGCTGCTTTCCAAGAGCATGTTTCTCCTTTTCTCATTGGGGGTGGGGTGGGGTGGGGTGGTATAATATTCTGCCTTTTTAATATTTCCTAGAATAATTCATCTACGAGAGGGGTGGGTGCTAACTTTCTACAGGTGGAACAGAACCTGAGCCTCCCTTCTGCTAATCCAGCATCTTAACCACTCAAGTTCTTTTTGCCTTTACCCTTACCCATTTAGGGAAAAAAAAATGATGCTTCCAGCAACAGAGGAACATAATCCTCCATTAGTAAAATGGGAATCAAATACAGTAGACTAATCAGGAAGAAGCCCCCTAGAGGGGTAAAGAAAAATAAACGAAATTCTAGAAGCAACTGGAGGAAGCTGTTCTCCTTAAGTCTGGCTTTCCTTGGATTTTTATACAGCAAACCTTTGTTGTGGAAATATAGTTTGAAAAGTGTAACGGTTGTAGCTAGGAGAAGATTAGATGCTTAGCAGTAGAATGATCAGGAAATGTCCCTGACAGAATTTTAAAAGATGTGGGTCTGTACTATTTGCTTTTCATATTCTTATTAGCCCTTTTTAAAGTAATAATAATAATGCAGCTTTTGCATAAGCAGAATTTTGAACTTGGCATTATTCTTATGGAATCTGCTTTGAACTGCAATGTTTGAATTACCTTGAAAAAAAAAATGGGGTGGAGAGGCTTGAGTTAGAATTGAAAGTCATTCTCTTCCTCGCCCAACTAGCTTTCTTTGCCACAAGAAAGCCTGAAAGTCTGCTCTCTTCTTCCAGCCTGCATGAAAGTGAAGGTTATGTGCTTGCTCAAGGTTGCTTTTTTAAATTGTAATTTATCCTCCTGCCTTCTCCATCCAATGCTTGCCCTTGATGCTATGAAAGAGGACTTCCAGGCTGGACAGCAATGGGCCAAGCAGATGTAAGACTGCCAAATGTCCACACCCCGAATACATGGGGAGTGTTTTCCCCCAGCCTCCCTGGCACTTGCCTTTCAATCAGGGTGTAGTTTTGAACAACGGCACACAAGATTCCTCGAGCGGTTCTTGAAGGGCTTGCTGCCAAGTACAAAATAATTTATTAAACAAACCAACCCCTCACATATGGAAGATCTTAATGCACTGAGATTTATGGAGGTGCTTGTGCACAAAGGCAAAGCGCCCAACGCATGTGGCTTTATGGGCTGCGGGCCTGGTCCTGCAGGAAGGCAGAGTGCCCTTGATCACTACTATTAATAGCTGGTTTTCTTACACACGTGCACTCCCAAAAACAAAGGGGAGGGGGAACGGAGGAAAATATGCCTGCATACCTTACCAATGTATATCAATATCTCATGGAAACAGTCATTTGCTGGCTTTTCCGGGTGTATTATTTTATGGTTTTTGCACAAAATACATCTGAAAATAGAATAACTTTCTTTCCAGGGTGGAATTGGCGAGCCAAGTCTGGTTTGCAAGGTGATTTCTCTTTGGGGACTAACTGGAAGATGTCATTGCTTAATTCCTTCCACTTTGAGAATAACTGGAGACCCAGGGTGTCAGTGGCACACTAAGATCACAGTGTTTGAACTGGGAGTGGAGTTTTTAAGGATGGTTTGCCACCGATTGCCTTTTTTAACGTCACCTTATTGAATGTTTTTAAGAAAATGGTCTGTTGTGGGTCTCTGTGATGATGATAGGAGGCTGTCAGGGCAGGGGACCTCAATCTACAATTCACAGTCTGGCACCGGTCTGCACAAAGAAGCAAAGCCCCATCCATTCATGCACAGAATGCAGGCAGCATGTAAAACCACACCCTCTCCAGTCTGCAGAAAAACCTCTCTCCATGGAACTGGTCCCTGGTTCCCAAAAGGTTGGGGGCCATTCTGTTAGGGTATGAGGAGGTTTAAGAATACTTTGGAATGCTCTGAAGATTAAAATTGTGATTTATGTAGCTCCTCCTAAGGTGGCTCAGTGATTAAGACAAGCTCAGCAGCTTGTCGATCAGAAAGGTCGGCAGTTCAGTGGTTCGAATCCCTAGCGCTGTGTAATGGAGTGAGCTCCTGTTACTTGGTCCCAGCTTCTGCCAATCTAGCAGTTCAAATGCACATAAAAATGCAAGTAGAAAAATAGGGACTTTGGTGGGAAGGTAACAGCGCTCCATGTGCCTTTGGTCACATGCTGGTCACATGACCATGGAGACATCTTTGGACAGCACTGGCTCTTTGGCTACGTAACAGAGATAAGCACCACCCCCTAGAGTCAGAAACGACAAGCGAGGGGAACCTTTATCTTTTATGTAGCTCCTCATTTGATAGTTTATATTTACAGATGCCCAAATTTTATATTTATGCCTGATCCCATTGATTGACTGCAGGGCAATTTCTGGTGTCAGTATCTGCTTTGCATATGGAGACACATTAGTGCTATTTTCTGTACATTATTTTCTTGAAGGGTCCATTTTGTTCTACTGCCTACAGAGCTGCTGGTGTACAGCCACTTCCTCCTTAATCAAATTCTTCATCCTTCATTAAATGTCTAAAAGGGAGATATGCAAGGGTCATCTTTTCTTATGAATACCTGCTTGCTTATTTTAGTCAGAGAAACCTTTGATCTGGGCAACTTGTCTATGGGAAGCAGTTTGATCATTACACCAGAAGCGATACTATGGAACTTTGGCTCAAGGGGATTTATCACTTTTCCTTAAATAAATTAGGAAGACATTTCTGGGCATCAGACCTAGGAATAGAGGTAAAGACATCTGCTTTTATTCATTTTACTATTTAATATTTTTGCATCGTTTAATCCTAAGCTTTGACTGTTTGTTGTATGGTGCTTATTGTAAGCTATTGTGACTACTGACTAAATAGCAGAGTAAACTTTTATTTGTTTTTTTAAAAAATCCATTCCATTGTGTGGATGTTTGGAGGGCGCTAACTCTTACTCAAGCTACAGTATACTTTAGGATTGTTGTTCTTGTTCTTGTTTGAAGTAGTAACTATACAATCATAAGGTTGTGTATTAAATTTGGTCATGAATTTCTATGGAGCAGCTCTGTTATGAGATTCTCCAAAAGTGTGGCCAAAATCTGTATTTTCCATTGAAGATTCATTTCTTTGTGGAATATGCATCCAAAAAGATGTGCACGTTTCTGAAACTTCTATATACAAAAGAAAATTGCCAGTTAGGCATGACTTAGTCAGTTTTGACTCCTGGTGTTCGTATCAAAACGTCCTAATTCTATTTGGAAAAGAGAATTACAACCTTGGAGAAATGTTGAAAAGTCTGCATTTCAAAAGGGTATGTGTGTGTTTGTGTGTGTATCATCTTTAAATTAGCATTGATTCCTCAGAAGCTGCCTGGACCAGCCCCTGCAGCTTTCTTGGCAAGATTTTCAGAAGTGATTTGCTCTTGCCTTATTTCTAGGTCCAAGATCACCTAGAAGGTTTCATGGAATTTATACATCTATGGAGATTCTCAGTTATGCAGTCATGATTGTACCAAAAGTGCTTTTTAAAGAGGCAACTGGAGTTCATTTTTCCTTGTTGGCATTTCGCTTCTCATTTAAAAATGGAAGAAGCTTCTTGGATGAGAAGCAAAATGTCTTCAAAGAAAAAGAAACTCCAGTTGCCTCTTGAAAAAAAAAAACCACCTTTAGGACATGGGATTTATAGCTTCCTAGTTTATAGTCTGGTGCCTTAACAGTTACACTAAACTCCTTTACTCTCACTCTTTTATTTTCTGTGAATGACATGAATCAACACCAGGAAAATTTGCATTAAAATTTTAGCTCTAAAAAAGCACATTATAACTCACATAAATTAAAGATTATATGTACATATGATTTCAATGCATTTAAGAAGGCTGAAAATGAGAAATATGTGATTTTTGCAAACCTTAATAACTACTGAAAAACTCAGATGAAAGATTGTTGTTCAACTAATATGTCAAATGATTTGGATTTGTATTCAACCATAAATCTTTGCATCAATATTCAATCTACTTTCTTCTTGCTTTTCTTCAAAATATAAATTTTGATTTGGTTTTCATGTCTCTAATTTGCTACTGAGAATGTTTCTCATATTTATTTATTTATTTGATTTGATTTGTCAATTGCTTACAAGATAATAGGTATAAGTATATACATAGTTATGAATACATGAAATGGGTACATATAAGAAAAATAAAAGAAACAATAGGACAGGGAGGGTAGGCACGTTAGTGCACTTACGCACACCCTCTACAGACCTCTTAGGAAAGGGATGAGGTCAATAATAGACAGTCTAAGGTTAAAGTTTTTGGGATTTGGGGAAGAAACCACAGAGTCAGGTAGAGTATTCCAGACATTGACCACTCTGTTGCTGAAGTCGTATTTCCTGCAATCAAGTTTGGTGCAGTTTACCTTGAGTTTGTATCTATTGTGTGCTCTTGTATTGTTATGGTTGAAGCTGAAGTATTAATTGACAGGTAGGACATTGCAATGTATGATTTTATATACCATACTTAGATCAGACCGAAGACGGCGTAATTCAAGGTTTCCAGGTCTAGAATTTCAAGTCTGGTGGCATAAGGTATTCTACAATGAGAAGAGGAGTGGAGTACTCTTCTTGTGAAATATTTCTGGACTTTCTCAACTGTGCTACTATCAGATATGTAATGTGGGTTCCAGACTGATGAGCTGTATTCGAGTATTGGTCTAGCAAATGTTTTGTATGCTCTAGTTAGTAGTGTGATATTACCAGAGAAAAAGCTACATAGGATTAGGTTAACAACTCTTAATGCCTTTTTGGTTATGTAGTTACAGTGGGCTCTAGCACTTGGATCATTAGAGATGAGTACTCCAAGATCCTTGACAGAGTTTGGATCATCAATAAGGTCTTGACTATTCAGCTTGTATTTTATTTTCTGTTTTTTTTGTGTCAATATGTAAGACAAAGCATTTATTTGTTGAGATTTGAAGTTGCCATTTGATTGACCATTCTGATACATAGTCAAGATCTTTTTGAAGGGTAGCAGTATTGTCTGTGGTATTGAACAGCTTTACATCATCAGCGAAAAGAATGCAGTTGATCTTAGTATGATTAGAGAGGTCATTTATGTAGAGTATGAAGAGAGTTGGTCCTAGAACACTGCCTTGGGGGACACCACTATTGACAAGTACAGAATTTGATAGGACGCTCTCAATTTTGACCATTTGTTGTCTGTTTGACAGGAATGCTTCTATCCAGTTGTGCAGTTGTCCAGAAATACCATAAGACTTTAGTTTTAGAAGTAGTTTGTCATGTACGACTGAATCAAAGGCTTTACAGAAGTCTATGCAGATTGCGTCTATTGCTTTGTCCTGATCGAGTTATGTAGTCCATATGTTTTTGCAGTGTAAGAGTTGAAGATTACAGGATAGTTTTTTCCTGAAACCAAATTGTTTATTGGAGAGTAGGTTGTTTGTCTCTAAGTGGAGCATAATGGATTGGTTAATAATTGCTTCCATGACTTTACAGGTGATGTTTTAGGAGATTGGTCTGTAATTTTCAACTAGGCTGGGGTCTCCCCTTTTGAAGATGGGTATGACCATAGGTTATAGTTTAAGTAAGGAAATTAATACCCCAAAAAGCAATCAATTAAAAAAAATCTTAGTTAATACAATTTATTTTTTTAAATTAGGAAAAATTAAACTGTATAAAACTGAATCTTTCATCCTGAATCACCTTGCTAGTGTAAAAAGTCAGATGAAGAAAATAACAATGCCATTTAAAGAAAAAAAAGAAAAACAACAACCCCAAAACGTGATGGCATTACATGCATCAGGCTATCATTGTGTCAGTGATATAGTTGATGTACTGTACATCAGTTGCATCATAAAGTGATTAAGGCAAAATACACACATTTTATAATTTGTGTGATTGTTGAGATATTCCCCATTAGGAGAATTAGTGCACTCAGGGAAACGTAGTGAGAGTGATGTTGAATAACACACGACCAACACACAGATACACTGAATAGTAAAATGTAGGTTTTACTTTCAGTAAACAGGTAAACAAAGTCCAACAAACAGCCCAAATCATACATGGTTAAAGCAGTTAGTATCAGTCCAAGGATAATCTAAAAACAAAGTCCAGTATCATAAACAAAGTTCAGTAAACCGAGTTTGCTAACAGTTGCAAGACTTACAGCAATCCAAGCAGAAACGATGATCAGGCAATACGGCAAAACAGGATATGCAAGGAGAAAGAAACCAGGTTTCTGGCTCCATCTTATGGCCATTGGAGGAACCTCAGCCAATCACAATTACAGCATTCTCTTAAAGATATAGTATTAAATTACTATCCTGGTTTATATATTTCCAACCCAACTGTTAGGTGACTATCATTCCTAACAGTGATGTGCATGATGTCTTTGCATCAGTGCACAGTGATGTGCATGATGTGCAAGTTGTCTTTGACTTCCTGTGGATTTACATATGCATTGGCAGTCAACGCAATTTGATTCCTTTTTCATAGTGGGATTACTAATTAAAAATAAATTGCCAATATTTATGAGGCAATGTGGACTTTGAAGAAGCAGGATAAAAAGAGGATTGATGCTTTTGGTGGTGGAAAAGATTCCTGACAATATCATGGATAGCCAAGAAAACAAATGTATCATCTGACAAATCAAACCATGGTTTTTCCATGAAGCAAAATGACCTGGCTCAAATTATCCTTTGTTAGATACATTATGCAAATATATAATTCTCTGGAAAAGACTCTAATTTTGAGCAAGGTAAAAGAAAAGGAAAGAAGAGATCAACCAAAAGCAAGGACCCAGTTACAGTAGATGTACTTTTGGAAGATTTGAAGGACCAAGTTGGGGACAGACCCTTCTGGAGAAAATCTATTTATGCGATTTAAGAATGGATAGAAGTTGGCAGTATGTCATCTTGATTATGAACTAATACTGACACACTCTGAGGTGATTTTCCCTTTCTTATTGTGTAGTGAATGCCAGATACTTTATTAATTAGTGCAGACAGCATTAAGAGATTAGATTTATCCATGGCCAGAAATATAATACTATTTAACCCCCTAGTTCAAAGTCCCTGACTATGGGCTAAATATACAATAGAAAATCAAGTAAGTGAGAACTAAGGCAGGAACTCACTAAAATTTGATTGTCAGCTTGACATTTTTATGCACTTTCTTTTATGTACATTAAACTTAATGTATATAATTATTCTTGGTTATTTATTACTACATTTAATACAATTCATGTTATATATATTTTTCTGAATAGGAACATGAAACATTTATTTTTACCCATCTACAGCTGGTTAAATTACTTTGCTTCTGCACATAACAAACCGACTTGATTCATGTGACATAGAAGATACAGAAAATTTACACAATTTTGGTATAGAGTATCCAATAAAGTAAGTTTTAGCTGTGAAAACTCATGAGAACCTAAATTAAACTATCAGTATATCTAATGCAACTCTCTACTGATTTTTATAAGAGACAAATGTGACATATATATTACATATATAGTTCCAATCAAGATGAGGGAATGTATCCAGGCATATGTCCAAAAAAACTGGTCAATGTGATATATGGAGACTATTAAATATCACAGAAAGGGAGCATTCCTTTTTCTCTTCAACAGTGCAAAACTGCTTCATTTATATCATATTCTGCTGTCCAACAGGGTACAATTAAAAGTATGCAAGACAATTAATGTTGACTATTGGAATGTGTTTTTTTTAATTCACTCATTAAAAGCTCATTGGATTCATTGGGGGGTAGGAATTCTACCCAAGAGCTTAAGACCTACTTATTGTTTAGATTTCTACTTCTTCCCCACTTGGTCTTGTAAAAATTACTGTTTGGCTTCGGCATAAGGAGCTGCCCTTTTATGTTTGTGTTGTCCTCTGGGATGCAGTGGTTATTTGATCAGCTTGGCTTCTTTCAGGAAAAAAAGGTATCTTTTCTTCCCAAACAAATTCATATAAATAGGATAAAGTAAGTCATACCCATTTGTAGCTATTTGCTGCTTGTGGTATTTATATCATGATGGATGAAAATAGGTATTGGTCCAGCATCTGTTTTCAGGCTAGAGTGTGGCAAGTGGCAGGAAGAGTTGTGGTCCAGCTGAAAACTGTGTAGCAGGAGGTAGACCAGAGATGAGAATCCTTAAATACTTTACCAATTTTTTAAGAAATTGCACCAGATTGCTGCAAAGATCGATTTAAAAAGTGGCAGTTGCTTTCAGTTTGCAATTTATGATAGAAAAGTATGTGTGTGTGTGTGTGGAGAGAAAGAGAGAGAGAGAGAGAGAGAGAACCTTTAATCAAAAGAGAAATATAATGATAATCTGTGATGACTCACCAGTCCTTAAAAGTATTTTTTTTTTTTATAAATTTTTGAACTTTCAATTCTGCCTTTCCTCCTAGAACTATGGAATAAGTACTTGAGTCAGGAGATCAGAATAATGTCCACAAAATCAGTTGAAATGAACAAAACCAAATTCATATGAGTAGTATCATGTGTAATGGTAAAAAATAAAAGTTGAGTTTCCCGAGCTAAAAGTTTCCCCTAAGTTTTCATGAAGAGTAAACCCATCATGTATTAGTTCTTAAATGGAGATAAATTCAATCCTGCTGAGCCTATATTTTTCACTGAGCTGCAACTGCCCATATTTCAAAAATATTATAATTGCTGAGATTAATCAACTGTTTAAATTATTATATTCAAAATGAATCACACACAAGAGAAAAAAAGTAGCTGCTTTCTTATATAAACTTGGATTCCTGGAGCATCTCAAACATAGATACTTCATTGCAGAGATGATACTCAGCAGGTTCTGACCAATTCTGGAGAACCGGTAGCGGAAATTTTGAGTAGTTCAGAAAACCAGCAAATACCACCTCTGACTGGAGATTTTACAGTATCCTTTACCCTGCCACGCCCACCAAGCCACACCCATAGAACTGGCAGTAAAAAAAATTGAATCCCACCACTGCTTCATTGGCCACTATCAACAGAAGAAATAGAAAAGCATTATATCAAAATAAACAATTCAGGTCTCTTAAGCAGATATTATATAGTAACGATCTTTAGAAAGCCTAGTTGATTCTATTGCTAGATATTTTACACTGAGAAACTGGGAAAGAGACTTGTTTCTTTTAGATTCATGTCTTCTGAGCCCAAACTGGATCACAGTGAATATAATAAGTAAAATTCTTTTTATTAATGAGTCATTAGATTCACAGGATCATTCAGGATGTATTTCCAAATAGATTCAGCAGATTTTTAAACACAGTAGAAGTTACTAGCTAAGAGAATATGGAAAAGATGGTGTTGCTTGACTAGGATTTGAAAATGAGTTACACTGAATTTAGTGGATTTATGCCTGAGGAGCCAAGCATAAGAAAACTTGCAACAATACATAACAGTCAAGTGATTGATTCAAGGGCTTTTGATCAATATTTGTCAGCTATATTGAGGGATATTTTCTTGTCTCCATTGTACTTGTATTACACATTTATTTTATCACTTTACTTTTTTAAAAAAATGTTGGAAGGATCCTGTGGGGATTTGTAGTAACATGTTATCATTCTGCTGATAACAGCCTGCTCTGTTCCTCATCTGACTCAGATGAACTTGTGCAAATGTTGATGTAGGTATGATCTGGTTAAAGGCCAAAAATATATATATATGAAATTCATGATATGGAGATTGCAACAGATCGCATAACTTGGAAATTGACATTGATCTGTTCTAGACAGGATTGCGTATCTGCTCAGGGAGTCCTTAACTTGGGGTGCTGTTTTCATTCTGAATCTGGCTTTTGCTGGTAAAGGATGCCAGTCATTCTAGATAGAGACAAGCTAATCACAAATGATCTTGTCTTCCTGTAATCTCTTGATGTGATGATTGTAAAACATTTTGTACATGATCACCAGTGGTGGAATTCACATTTTTTTTTTACTACTTCTGTGGGTGTGGCTTGGTGGGCATGGTGTAGCTTGGTGGGTGTGGCTTGGTGGGCATGGCAGGGGAAGGATACTGCAAAATCCCATTCCCTCCCCACCCGACTAACCTGCTTTCCAGCTCCCTTCTCCTGTGCAGGGCAACAAAAGAAGACCCAGCCAATCAGCTGGGACTGAGGCAGAGAATAGATGGGGGCAGTGCTAGCCAGAGGAGGTATTTGCCGGTTCTCCAAACTACTCAAAACTTCTGCTACTGGTTCTCCAGAATTGGTCAGAACCTGCTGAATATTCAAACTCAAGGTAAATCGCATCAGACTTGATTGCAGGAAATACGACTTCAGCAACAGAGTGGTCAATGTCTGGAATACACTATGGTTTCTTCCCCCAACCCCAAAAACTTTAACCTTAGACTGTCTACTATTGACCTCACCCCTTTCCTAAGTGGTCTGTAGGGGGCGTGTATAAGCGCACCAGATCAAATAAATAAAATAAAATAAAGGACAATTTTAAAAAATACCATCTCTGATGCTCACATGTATACATGGCTCATTAAGATTCCGCTATCTGTGTTATCAGAGTCACCTGAGTGGTGCAAATGGGTGTGGAGCCTTCTTAGAACTGTTGAAAGGACTGTGTTGTAGATGTCATATCCCTTCCCCTCTGTTGAGAGAGGGCTGTTCAATTTTGACATAGATGGCCTCCTTAAACCTGTCTTTCAAACTAGACCTTTTCACCAAGCCTTTTCACTGCTTTGAAAGAGGGATCGAAGAGGTGATGACTCACTAAAAGAATGCAAATATCCAGTTGTCTGCAAGGAGTATAAATCCTTCCATTCCCCACCATCCAATCAGAGCTGAAGAAGCTTCTTGGATGAGAAGCAAAACATATTCAAAGAAAAACCAGAAACTCCAGTTGTCTCTTGAAAAAAGCACCTTTGGGACAACTATGACATGGGTGTCTGAGAATTTTCGTAGACATTTAGCGATCTCTCTCTCTTTCTCTCTGTTCTTGGATGGTATTCATTTATCTAATTTACATAATATAGAGAATGGTAGGAATTTTAATGGAAGATTGTTTTATGCATAGGAAAGGATATTAAATTTTTACAGTATTTTATTATGCAAATTGTCCACTGTTCCATGATAGAGTTGTGTGCATATGATCAAATTAGAGCATCAGAAGAGTCTTAATGGAGAACAGAGTGAAAGGAGGGGCCCCTATCAAATAAAATGACCCATTTCTCGGTCAATGCAAGTCCCAACAAGACAGGTTTTTCAGTTGGAAACCTTGAGCGGATCTATTTTGTCTTCTAGGCACAGTTCAGAATGTTTATTGGCTATAAAGCTTTAAATGGCTTCAGTACAACATGCTTGAACAAGCTGCTTCTGACTGTTACGATTCATTAATAGGGGCCAAGAGGATCTTCCTCCCCTCCCTCACATGATCTTCCATGAATCACTCTTTGAAGTTAAATAAGGTAGAGAAAGTGACTCCTTGGTAATTTTTTAAACTGCAAATTCTTCTCCTTAAAGATTCTCTAAAGTCCAAATTTCAGTATCCTGAGAAAAGGACAAAATATGTTCATGCAACTGATTGGAAAACACAGTTGAGTCCATTGGCATTCTTTCATTTATGGTTGTAAGTGCTTTTGTTTTCAGTAAACACAAGGCACAGTTTACATCTGAATAATGAATTAGGTTAGAGTCTTCTGAACCCTCTGAAGTAAAATCATTCTTTTTTTCAATTAAAAAAAACCTGGGATTCTGGAAAAGCAATCTTCCCAATCCTGTGTCAAATGCTGAAGTTTGCAGTCCAAATATTGAACACCTCTTGCTTTTTTAGCACCTACCCATTAGGATGCCATGACTTGGTGGCATGATAGCATCATACAATTGCTCCTTATAACCTTGATGTCAGGAATATCTCCTGTTTCAAGCATTATGTTTCCATGTTGCCTTTTTGATGGATGACCCTTTAGTAAGCATTAAATAAGATTACAGCAGGCCAGTGGAAAGGCTGTGGTTTTGGTTTCATAATATATCCTTGTAGTAAAAGGCAGAAAGGAGAACAGAGCCAGGGGGTGTTTGAGAGCTAGGGAATAAAGAGGAGATATGACATTTTAAAGTATTTATTACCTTTCTTTCTTCCCAGGCTGAATAGATTAAAATATGTCAACATTTGGAGCTCATTTTGAGGTTATTTAACAACAAAATTTGCACGTATTCATCTAGGTTTGGGACTAACCTTCAAAATAGTGTTAATCTGAACTTTTTAGTTTCTTTGTGCTATATCTGCACATATATGATCAATTCACTCTTAGTTTCTGGAAGCAGAGACTGCTGCAAGCACACACAGAATGTCTTCCAACATGGCTTGAAAATAAACATATCTAATACCAAGGAAATGAGGGCATGGACTTATCCATGCATGCATGCCTCCAGTTATTAGTTTTGCATGGCCTCCTGTAATATATTTAGGGCTGAGGAGATTTCGCAGTATTTTTAGCAGGACTACCAGATTCTGTATAAGCTTAATTCCCTATGCCATCCGTCTGGTAAACTTGCGAGATTCGTTTTTCTTGCCATGTACAGACTATACTGTGTTGTTTCTCTATGTCATTTAATATATGTGGGTATATGCATAATTTTGTATTGATTTATTTATTCATATTTAGGTAGTGCATATTGGAGGTGGTGACCCTTTGAGAGCTGTATGCACTGACATTTCATTTTAATGTATGCCAATTAGTGTAGATTCAAAGTGACAATAGTTACTCTATCTATCTATAAAATGTTCTTGTTGCATCTTCATGAGCACAAGAGATATCTCCCTCCTAGAACAGAAGTTACAAGCATAGCCTATTGCATGACAGCTATTGCACAACTGGAGTAACACCTGTTCAGTCTTTCATCTACAGACCATGATTTGTTATTTTCTTGAGACAGTTGAATGGTGCAATTTTATATTAAAAGATTCCTACTGTAACAGCATTTCCTTCTTTCCGAAGAGCTCATCAGAAATGTTCTCTCCCCCCACACCCCCATGGGATCAAGAGGAGGATGTACGCTAGAGAAACAGGTTGGAACTGTTAAAATAATTGGCAACCTTGAATTCTTGTGGAACTAGCTGGCCTCACATTAAATTAGAAGCTTTTAACCTTTAATTATTTATTTCAGGCTGAGCCATAAAACTGCTCCTTTATGACATGAACAGTTGCAAGCAAGCAGGAGTTTTCTTCATTAAAAAGAGGCTATGGCTCTGGAAGTCTCTGTTTATATCATTCTGGACCATGTTCTTTGCCAGTAAGGTGATTAAAGTAACTGAGGATTCTTGCACAGCAATCTTCAGAGGTTGCTTTCCTGTTTATTCCAGTAATGCACAAGCAAACTTCTCTATAATCATAAAGATGGCTGTTATTGCTTTTAAAAAAACAGGTAACTCAGGCACATGAAATCTAACAAAAGGCTAGTTAGGGAGTTGGCAGTGACACACTTTTATTGCTGGTATGCAGATAGAAAAGAAACGGTGAAATGGAAAATATAAGCCTGGGGAAATGCCAAGTTCTAGTACTGACTCCTTGGCTAAAAACTGCCATTTTATTTCCCTTAAAAATATGTGTGTGTGTATTTGTAGAACTTGAAAAGCACAGATGTGTAACCGATACCAGGTAATCCAGAATGATCTAATGGTCTGCTTCATTAATACAATTCCTATTGATCAGTGATCTCTTTGTCTTTTGTCTTGTAATTTTCAGACATCATTGATAAACAGAGATTGTGCTTTGAAAGCCAAAGCAACTGTGCTTGTGTTAGCACATTTGTGAGTTAACAAGCCATGGTTAGGTTAAGGCTCTTAGTGTTTTCCTCTCAGTTCTTCAGGAAGCAGAAAGTAAAATGGTAGTCTTAGCATTTCAATTATCAATTTGTTCTGTTCTGCCTCAGTAATAAGAAAAGAGTAATGTACAAATTAAGGAAAATAATTCTGCTTCCCCTGGTCTTGATTGTCCTCCTATTCAAAGCCACCAGATGACGGGGAACACCCACCTATCACTCTCCTTAATATGAGCTTGCTCTGGGCCCTGCTGCTATCACCATACAATCTCAACCCCAATATCCCCATCCTGACACGAGAAGATCTTTCTTTCTCTTCTTTGTTTTCCTTAATAGATGGTTGTGAAAAAGTGATGTTTTGTGTGGGTAGGTGGGTGGGTGGAGTTAATGCTCAGGAGCTTCACCACCATTTGAAATTGAACTTGACCTTCTTCTGTCTTTTTTTCTTCCCCTTTCTTAGTGTGTCCTTCCTTTTTTCAGATGGTGATGGATCTATAGCAGGGGGCCAGTTATAGCAGCTTTATGACCTGTGGACTTCAACTCCCAGAATTGCTGTATGTTTCCAGCTGGATCAAGAGTTCTCAGAGTTGAAGTCCACAGGATAGTTGCCCACCCCTGGTCTATAAGAACCATCTGCACTTGTGTGAGATGAGCTGGGTGGAGAAAATGAGGTAAGTTGCTTCACCAACCAGTTGAAAAACTCCACCAGAGAAGAAAAATAGGAATGGGAGGAAAAGATTTGTCATTGCCTTTCCCCCCTTGTCTTTTGCAGTTTCCTGTGCTGGCCTTTTAAAATTATCTGGAAAGTATAGTCTGCTCACATGAAATGGCCATGGAGAGAAGACCATAATCTCCATTTAGGAAGTATCATAGACCATATGACAGGAGTTGTATTGAGAGAAGCTAGAAGAAAGCATTTTAACTTTGAAAGGATAATGACAAATGAGGGTTGTCTCTGTGGAAGATGAGATGAGCAGATGACAACATCCCAGTGATTAGCAGGAGGTGAGAAAGTCCTGCCTAAGGCATGAAAACCTACTGGATAACTTTGGGCCAGTCACTCCCTTTCAGCCTACCTCACCTCACAGGGTTGCTGTCATGGGGAAAATAGGAGGAGGAAGGAATATTAGGAATGTTTGCTAATTTCAGTTATTTGTAAAAACAATAAGGGCGGGATACAAACAAAATACAATACAAACCCTAAATCTTACACTTGAAGCATTAGCAGGCCAGTAAGAGCTCTCTTTTCCTCAGTTATTTCATGGCCATATTTCATGCCAGATATGGAAGGAAGGAGTGTCAGGGCCTACCTCTAGAATTGCTCTGAACCTTCTAGTTGGCTCATCTTTGTGAACTTCCATGCTGCTTGTATGTTGGTCATCTTTATTCTGGGCCTCTCTCTTCTAATAGCTTACTCTTATATGTGATTATGAAAATGTGAAATAATGGCAATGTGGGTTTTCACTCGAGGCATATCGTTGAGCATTCATTATTAAGTATGTGCACCCCAGAGACAGAGCGATATGGTACACAATGCTGTAATAGAACCTTGGTTTGCCTTCACATCAAGAGGTAGCAGGTGGACCCAGGTAAAATATTGGAAGATTCAGCATAATAGGATGTGGTATGTCACACATTCCACTTTCATATGCAGTAGAAGATTGTCTTATCAACAGGGTTGAAGAAAGATTTGAACAGCCAGGCTGGCTGGCTTTGGGTTATGGGAAAGAATAACAAGGAAATAACGTGTTCTTCCGTTCAGACAGCCATTACGCTGATGACTGCTTAAGATCTCATAGAGCTAGTCAAATACTTTAACATCACTGTGACGGAGATGAGGGAAACTAATAAAAAAAAAAGAGTCAAGATTAAGCAGTGCTTTTGGGCAGGACATGTATTTCCTTTGTATGCTTAATCAGTTGTCTGGATTTATACATTATGTTGCACAATCATCAATTGGCCAAAAAGCCTGATTTATAAATAAAACTGGTAAAACCACAAATGAAAACACTAACCCTAATTAAGTGTAATATGAATCAAGCTTAGTGCTGAGATTGTAACCTTTTGGTTTCTACCCTACCTACTTTACTACTTTATTCAATTTACTTCAAATATTAATTGTTTGTGAGAAAAAATGGCTTTTATCTTTAATCCCCACTAGACCACAAGCATTTAGTGTTGAGCTCCTCGGTCAAAAGTGGGGATATAAAAGGAGAAATTGCTCTTCCATTTCTTTGCTAGATGAGCTTATTCCTGTCCCAAGTAATGAAAAGTGATATGAATGATTTCAGAAGCATCCTAACAATATTTATTCAGTATTCAATCCTATCCTGTGAAGTAGGAAGGGAGATTATGGCTGGAGTCTTATTCACTGGGAATAAAGGGAAGAATGACATGCTCAGATGCTGAAAAATATTTATTCAGAACTAAATATACTGAGGCTAATTATTGCAAAAATGTGTTTCAGAATAGTCTTCAAGATGGAAGCAGGAGTTCTTGTAATTGGAGATACAGCTCTGGGAAGAGACAGGTGGTATCTATTGTGCATTGAGACTGAATGAGAGGACTATTCAAGCCTGTTGCTAGAAAAGAAAATGTTAGATAGGGGAGATCTTGTGCACAAAACCAACAACCCAGAGTACAGCCTCATTTGGGCTGCACAAACAATATAGACAACTATTCATTTATTAGGCATTGATAGTTATTACCCAAGTAAAGAAAAAAAAACTAATGGGCTTCTTGGCACTTTCTTCAATTCCAGTCCAATGTATATCTCACTTATTCTGAAATTGATCAGAATTTGTGGATACTTACAAACTTGTTTTCTTCATAAAAATTGGGATTAGTTCTTTAAATGTGTAACAAGAGTGGAACTCATTGGCATGTGAGCATACAGAACTTCACAAAAGATCATTTTTCAGACCACACCTATCAGGTGGAGTCCCAGGCCAAGAAATGTTTCTCATTTTTTTTCAACTAAATTTTATTTTATTTGCTGAAACATAATTTGGTTTTAATTTTTTCCCCAAAGGAGTTGAGAGTTATGTGGAGTTCAGGGAATTCTTGTGGGTGGTATCTTGGGTTCTGGTATTTGTTTACTAATGAGATGGCCAAGAACTGGATGACCGTACCCATTTTCCATTGTGTAATCACTGTTGCAGTCATCACACCTTCCCTAGCATCTCACTGTTTTGTCAAATTCCATAGAAAAACATAAGGGAACTTGCACCTTTTCAGACTGTGGAGAATAAACACCAAGGGAAGCTGCAGAGATGTGTAAAAATGAAGCAAAAGAACTAATGGCATTTTCCATTAACCCTGAAAATAAAATAAGATTTAGCCACCATCATAATCTGAGAGTAAAGCAGAAAAGTTTAGATGGCAACAAGCTGACAACAATAAATACAACGGCTAAGATTTCAAGAAGATCCATTCCAAAACTTCTTCACTTACCTTACTAAGTACCCTTTTAAAAAAATGAAAATTGCCATATTAATATAACTGTTGCTTTTTAAATAATTGGGAAGAATAAGAAAGCATATAATCACTGACCCAAATCTATAAATGGTCCTCATGTCAAAACAAACCCCCACAAAACAATGCCTTTGACTCTAAATTTGAAGTCTCTATAAAAGAGATCTACAGTCTCTATAAAAAAGTTCTACGAAGTAAAATAAAAGAAAAAAAAACACAATTTAGAAGAGTTCTAGCACAAAAACCCATTGTCTGTTTCTCTAAAACTAAGCGGGCATCATTCTGTCAGAAGATCTACCATGCCTGCAAATTTCATTTCAACATATTAAGAGTAAAAAAAGTTGCAGTTAAGTGATTTTCCTTTGACAGCCAACGGATAACATAAAACCTGCTTCAAATTTTGGATCCATACTGAGCAGTCACCATTTTAGTCCAAATAAAATGAGAGTGTTTTCTGAATCATTGAATTGACACCTGAACTGAATGGGCACACATCTGTAATATGGATCTGATGAATACAAAAATAATTGTGTGGTTCTTAGTTGTATTGGGCAGATGGGGTACAATTTTATAACTATGAAACCTTGTTACGTTTCTTTAATTTTCAAGTATGACACTATTGAAAAAATTGATATGCCTATAAATATATTTATTATCTGTGTCTTGAGGCTTATTTTGAAAGAAATCATTTTATATGAGAAATGGACAAAATAGTGCGGCAATTGAAGATATAGATACATGGACAGATAGATGGATAGGCAGACAGATATAGATTTATTTGCAGCAATGCCTCTGTGACTCACAATTTTTCAACCACGTGAAGAACAGGAATGAGATTTTTATGAGCAATAAAAAACAAGCTCACTTTTATGGACAAATGACCACGAATAGACATTCTTTAACCACAATTCAGCTGCTGACTAGAAGATGTGTAAACCACAAATCATTTTTGAAAGATGTCACATCTTCATATGCAGGTCTCACTTGTCTGTTTATCAAAGTACTCATGAAAAAAGGACACTTTATAATCTTTTCTCAGTGACAAGTCCAGAACCACAAGATTTCAACATTTCCATCTGTCTTTACTCAGAACTCACAGATATTTAGGGATGGTAACTGCGGTCCAGTAGTATTTTTCCCCACTTGATCATATTGAGGAAGCTGCTGAAACGGGCCAGTGGTGAAGCAACCATCATGGAAAAACAAGATGCTTCAGAATGATTAATGCATTTCTTGCCAGCAAGGAATGATAGCAAGGCTACCAGTTCAAAACACACTAGGTGTGGCAACACAGTTTATAAGAAGAAAGATGTGCTTTCTAAAGAGTGAATATTTGCTAGAAAACATAGGTGATGAAGTCCACATCCAAGAAGAAAGCCACATTACAATGGTGCCATTCCCTTCCCATGAAGAGTTTGTAGGTGGAAGGAGAATTCAGAGGAACTGTTTTGGTTAACAACTAGGACAAAGCAATAAGAAGTGTAAATTGCCAAGCAGTCTAATATTTATTTCAAATATTTTTTTTCCATTGTAGGAATCTGATCTTTTTTTCTTTCTCTTTCAAAATAAAAAATGGGAGATATCATAATTTCTAAGAAAGTTGATTCCATAGTTGAAATCTCTCTGAACCTTATCTTTCATATATATTTTATGGATCAAGATATAAAGTTGCATTATATTTACTTCTAAAATATTGGCATATCTTTATAATAGAACATGCATACAAACTGTGTATCAAAATCACAACTTATTAGGATAGAGCCTATCCTGGAAAGGACTTTTATTGGAACAGTAGCAAAATTAATGCAGCCTAGGGCAGTAGTGGCTAACCTTTTTTGGCTCCTGTGCCAAAAATTGTGCACGTGCTTGCACACTCATGCTCGCGTGCCAGCAACCAGAAAGCAATACATGCCCCCCACACCCCCTACACATGCGTGCACAATCCCACCCCCGCCACCCCCTTATCTGCACTGCGCCTCATGGCTGATTTTTGGCCTGTTTTGAGGCCTTTTTTGGCCGCCCAGAGTCTTGAGGAAGGCTTCTTCAGGTTTCTAAAGCTTTGTAGGCCGAAATCTAGCTCTGTTTTTTCAGAAAAACCAGAAGTGATGAAACAGGGCTAGATTTTGGCCTACAAAGCTTGTAGAAGCCTGAAGAAGCAAGCCTTCCTCAAGCCTTTGAGAGGCCGAAAAAGACTCAAACAGGCTGAAAATCAGCTGTGAGGCACGCACATGGGCAGTGAGGTAAATTTGCCTGCAGCTGGCATGCCAGCACAAATGGCTCTGCGTGCCACCTGTGGCATGAGTGCCATAGGTTCGCCATCACGGGTCTAGGGCATTTCTGATTGCAAATCTTTCATAGTCAGTTGCAATTTTTTTGGGTACAGCTTGAATGCTCAGAAACGTTTAATTGATAGATTTATTTTAAAAGTAAGCCCAGTATGTGTTCTGAAATATATCTTTTTGCTTGTATTTTTCAGAGGTAAGAGCAAAAGAAAATTGTTATCAACAGGCCTGCAAAATATCTTCAGTAGAATGACATAGTTCTTCAGCAATGGGTGTAGTATGTTTGAGATGGCTTGTTTATGAGCTCAAGTTTAGATTAAGATATGATTATGATTTAATCACAATATATAATCCTTTATTTAGGTGTTTTCCATACTTTCCTAAATGGTACAAAAAGGATTGATGGAGGAATAAACCAAACATAGACCAATGGAACATATATTAAAAATAACTTACTGTTTCAATATCCCAGACATTAAATGGCTTGCAAAATCATTTATGGATCCTGTCTTTAAGACCTTCTTGGTTTGGCTCTTAAAGAGGCAGTATACAGTGGTAACCATGTTCCCTTCTCTTTCCAACTCTCTCCTTACTGATTATTTCCTGTTCTTAGACATTTGCAACAACATTTAAGGTTTGTTCCCATAGAATGTGAAGAGTTTAAAATAGCAGAAAGCACTGTTTTGTTGCAAATATGTACATCTCCTGCTTTGTCCTATAAACTTGTTGCATCCATGGGAACTGTCTCTGATTCTGTCAATGGTCCGTGTGCTCTTCTCATTACCGTTGAGTCTTTCCTAAACCTCTTTCTTGTGTGATATCCAGGTGAGCTTGTTTCCAGAAGAGAACATCTGGAAAAGCTTGTTCTCTTCAGTGTTGTCTTTCTCTTCATTCCCTAGACTAAGGCCAAAAAATTTTGACCAATGCCACCCAGCCAGAAAAACATCCAGAGAGCTCACATAAGTGTGCGTGAAAGAGAGACTCCTGCACAATCATCCACGCAGAGAGAAATAAAAACGGGTGAGAACTTGGATACTTTTCTAATGCGGTTACGTGCAGGAAAGCAACATTTGAAAAGACCAGTCTGCTGACTTGACTAAAGCAATGAAGTATATGGACAGAGTGTTTTGTGTTGGATGTGGAACTAGGCAATGTAGACTGAAATACAACCTCAGTTATGAACAATTTGGGTGGTCTTGGACAATGTCCTTAACTTCTGCTCAACATCTGTAAAATGGGGATAATTTGAACATCCTATTTTTGACTTGCCTGATCTTTTTGAATTTTTTATGTGGCTTGTAATAACAGTTAACACTGATTTTTTTTTTAATTTGAAATATATAAAAGCAAAAGTGATCTACAGTAACCAGCAACCAAGTAGCACTAGGAAAAGCATACTTGCATGACAGAAAATACATAAAGTCACAAAGCCTGTAGAACTGGTTGTAATGCATTCTAGATGATAATTAATTCTATTTCACTGATGTCATGCCTGAGAAATCTTTTTCCATATTAGAAACAAATAAAGTTACTTATAACAAGTAGTACACATAGTATATTTATTCTTCTTTCCAAATCAAAGGTAATAGTAAAAAATTAGAGGGACTGAGAGATTAACAAGAACTGTGGTGGCACAGTGGTTAGAATGCAGTTTTGCAGGCTAATTCTGCTGACTGCTAGCAGTTTGAGTCTCACTGGCTCAAGGTTGTCTCAGCCTTCCATGATTGGTAAAATGAGGACCCAGATTGTTGGGGGTTGACTCTGTAAATCACTTAGAGAGAAATGTAGAGCACAGTGAAGTGGTATATAAATCTAAGGGCTACTGCTAAGAGAGGGGGAAATTTTCCCAGCCATAAACATGGTACCAAAAGCATCTTACCTTGAAGCACAAGTTGCAATTTTTGATTTTGTTAGGACTATGACAGAGAAACACTATTGATGAAATCTTCCCAAGACATCTCGCTACCTATTAGGCATGATGACTCATAATGCTAGGAGATATAATTCAATAATATCTGAAAAGCTACATGTTTTCCACAATAGAAATATAAAGAGACCACCCAAATCTAATTCAGGAACATAATCTAGAGCTCGAAAAATGGAGTCCCCCCCATTAAATTAGATAAAGTTCAAGGCATACTAGACTGCAGTGATGAAGAAATACATATATCACATCTGTTTGTGAAGAAATTATGAAACTATATTTTTAAAAATATGATTTTTTTGACCCTGTTTGATACCTACCATAATACAATTTACCATGTTAACAGTCAAACAACTACAAAATATCATAGTTAAACTTCAGACAGATATATTTTTCATAAGGAAGACTGAATATAGGAAGCTGGTATTTTGAAATAATTCATTGATTCTTTCCAATAAAATCAGTTGGGAGGTCTATTCAAGCCAGAGGTCTCCAAACTTGGCAACTTTAAGACTTGTGCACTTCCAACTCCCAGAATTCTGGGAGTTGAAATCCACAAGTCTTAAAGTTGCCAAGTTTGAGGACCCCTGATTCAAACTAATAAATACATCTCACAAACATGGTCCCTCAGAGGAAGAGGCCAGGGGTTCAGGAAACAGATTAAGTAATAAAATTGATGATTTCATTGTGCTCTAAAGATTTCTCCTTCCTCCCTCCGCCCTGATTGAGATCAGTGGATCTAATCACAAAGCTCATTTTTATTTGGGGTCATCTCTTGATGGCTGAATCTAGTACTCCCTCCACAGTTTTTGTACTTTTGGCACTTACTCAAAAACAAAAAGAAACAAATTATTTTTATTTTTACCATGAACAAACTTCTTAAGTGAACTCGTTATTAAAAAGTATAGTTGCCCTGGCCAACTTTCAACAACTCTTCCTTACTTATATTGGCTGCGAATAAACGAGAGCTCTTCAGATCCATGGAGATGATATTCTTTCACTGCTTGGCACCTTCCACATTTGTTGAGATTATTAACTATGTAATTCTCAACCAGCATAGCCAGAGAAGGACTGTGCTATCCGGAGAAGAGATTGAGGAGAGCTAAGTCATTGCAGCATATTCTGCAATTTTAGAGAGAATGAGCAAGGTAAGGAATTTAGAAGATGTTACCCATAGAAATGGTTCTTAAATTAGGCTATTTTTCAGGCCTTTACCAACTACACTATTTCATAACAGTCCTATAAAATGGCAGCTACCTATGACACATATAAAGATTCTGGCTCCCACTGAAGCTTGTGTGGATACAGTGTGAATAAACGTTGGATCATCACAAGACTGCAGGCACAAGATTAAGAATAAGGCCTCCCAGTATTTATACATTTGGCCTTTGTCCTACATAAAGATATCCTGCTGTGGAGGTTTGTGTTTGCAGATCCCATCTCTAAGGCGATACGATCTGCAAACCTTCTCTTCTGAGCTTTAATCCTGGCAGCGATGAGTTTTATAAGATGGAAAACAACAAAGCCACTCAAAGTGCAAAGCAAAAAAAAAAAAGAAGAAGAAAGCCTAACATCAGTCTCACTGCTCCCATTTCCAAATGACGTCTATGTTTTAAAATACCCCCACCCAAAGCTTCTAGATCAAAGCAGATGAAAGGAAGGCTAAACGGATCGTCAAATGGTTGGCCCAACCTCTGAGACCAGCTGGAATAATCATGGCAGGAGCACCACCAAAAAAAAAAAAAAAAAATCATAGCAACAGGAAAGAAGTGAAAAGAGAAAAAAACGTGAAATGTGGAGTTTAGTTTATGAGGATATGTTCTAAATGATCCAGAATTAAGAACTGAGCCAGGTTTGAGGATGTCCTTGTGGTAAAAATTGGAATAAAGCAATTGTGGACAATAAATGAATCTACTGTAGATCAAAGTTCAAATGAAAGCAATTGGAACCAATATCAGCAGGCCAAGGAGCATTTCTGGAATCGCTGCCAGATATTTTGCGCCCCCTTTTTTTTGAAAATCTAGCCTCCGTTAAAAATTTACAGAAAGGACCCATCTTCTACCACTAGAATTATTTATAGGGCAAGTAGCCAGAAAGCTTAAATTACAGACACTAATTTCTTCAGTGTAATTGGATCCAGCTTTTTCATTTCAGTTTAATAGAAAACTGTCAAATGTACAAGCCATATTTATGAAATCTTCTGGAGAATACAGGTTGCAAATCATAAGTGGGATTTTTGACACTCACATTTCTGGATAAACCTGGGAAGGTCCAGTACAGCAGTTCTGGCTATGTTCTTAAAGAAATCAGAACATTGTTTTTAGGGAAAATGGAAATGACAAGAAAGATTCTAACAGGATTGGAAGAACAGTTCCAGTTTCATCATTGCTGTTTTGCAGTGATGTCTCAGTTTGTTTCTTTTTCAGATACAAACAAGATAAAATCAGATTATGTCTGTTGGCATAAGTCACTTTGGCATTAGAATTGGAGTTGCATTTTCATACATATGCACCCAAGACTAGATTATTCAGATGGCAATCAAATACACTTACTGAGGTCTGAGAATAGTAATGTGCCTTTTACATTGAGCCTGTCCCTGGAATTTAGGGGATTTGTCAATGTAGTTTTTTTTGCCAGCAGCATGGAAATGGTTTGCCATTGCCTAGCATAAAATTTTGGGGTGGTGTCACATCCAAGCATTAGTCTGACTCAATTCCTGTTGAGCTTCCAGGACAGTCAGGGTACTGTCACATGATAAGTATGTCTACTTACATACAATGGGAACAACTTCCGAGTAGGCATATATAGGATTGTGCTTTTAAACAATTACTAAAACAAGCTTTGTGAGGGAACAATTTACAGTATGAGCAAAGTTTTCCATTAGGAAAATTAAGGAGCATATATTTCTCTTACCTTACATTTGCTCCTAGTTACAGTTACAGTTGGATGTCATGTGTTCTGGCAGCTAAAGAAAACTGGCTGACTATTTCTGATGTAAATTTATTTTAGTATGTTCAATTCCTGAATTTCATTTATAAGCACCAAAATGAAGGCCAAATATGTCAATGTTCTGAGAACTCATCAGTCATTTCTCCCTTAACCTCCCTAGGACTCAGATTTTTATAAGTGCTCAACCATACTGGGAACCAGAAATAGATTTCCCTCAAAAAACTTTTTTCCTATAATTATCTTTATTTGCTGAGTTTCCTGATGTTCATTCAATATCAAACATCCTCACTGTTTACTTTGCCTTTCCCCCTCCTTTTCTCTTTACACAGATGTGTGTATTTTTCCAATGGGAAAATGGGACTTTAGAGATTTTGTCAAACAAAGGTATTTCATAAAAAATGTGTTGGTAACATTACATGCTAGTTTTCTTCCAGCTGTATGAAAATGGTTTAAGACTTTTTTAAAAGCTCTCCAAGAACCTTTAATAAATTTTTGCTATGTTAAGAATATCAGACCAGATGCACTGGATCACAAGAGTCAGTTGTTGCAATTTCCCATCTTGAGTTCACCTATTTTGGAGGATTCTAATGAAACATAGGGGAAAGATAGAAACTTGAAGATTTTCCAAGTCCAGATATATAATCCCATGGCACCTGCCCTGTTGGAACACCATTCTCCCTGAGATTCCTACAGCCCTTGCCCTGGGCCCATTTAAATGAGTCCTTAAAATGATAACCTTGGGTGAGTTATTCTCTTTTAGCTCACCTCACCTCACAGGGTTGCTTGTTGAGGGGAAAATAGGAAAAACGTATTTGGGTAAGTTTGACTCCTTGAGTACATTGTAAAAAATACAATAAATAAATATAAGTTTGACTCCTTGAATACATTGTAAAAAAACAATGAATTAATGAATGATAGGCCCTGGGTAGGAAATTTTCTTTTCTGGACTTTCTCTTTTGACAACATAATTGCTGTGTTTTTAAGATGGCTTTATTACTGTATTTTGTACACTGCCCAGGATTGTGACAAATTGAAGTGACAGATAAATCTCATAAATAAAGAAATACAGTTCTTCCAAATATCACAATTAATTTCACAATAGGACTTGTTGAAGTCTTATCTGATCAAACTGTACATTCAAACATCTTCTGAGCCTGTTTGAAAATATTATTTCTAGTAAAGATAATGATCTTGACAAGATTTTGGAAGGGTTTTGCCCTGGCCTCCTTTCTAGATTGAGAGACAGTGATTGGCCCCAAATCACCAAGTTGGCTTCATGCCTAAGTGGGACTAGAACTCCTGGTCTCCCAGTTTCTAAATTGGTACCTTAACCATTACCCCAAACTGATTCTTGCTAAGAATGCTGGGGGCTTTCCCTGCATAGAAGCAACCTGCTTGATGAATATTGGACTGTTTCTCTGGCTCTTAAAGGGTTTCTGGATGCTGACATCCACCCACACTCAACTGAATAGCCTTTGAAGATTTATTTTGTTTAAGTTGGGATTTTGCTTAATAAACGGAGTTTTCATGAACCTAGGGACAGCTGGCTGAGATATTCTATGATTAGAAATAGATCAACAAAGATTGTCTTCACAAACCTCAGGCAAGAGCTATAATATTTCAAGCCGAACAAGTTATTTGGCATATGAGGCAAAATTCCAGAATGAATCATTCCCATACCGTATAATGACAAAGAGGTACTAATTTAATGAATCCCACAATCCTCTACATGAAATAATCTGCCTCAGTCTGCTTAGTTGTCTTGATTTCTGATTTCTTGGCCCACTTCCCCAATTTCTAGCTTCTATTCAGTCATCTTCAAATGGCCCATTCATATTGATACTATTGCTGATATGGCAATTAAATGATCGATAATCACTCATCTCAGTTCAACAAGATTGTTTGAGAATCACCTACTGGAGACTAAACTTGACTGAAAAATGGAGGCACACATGCCATTTTCACTTAATGTTGAATAATGTTAAAATCTACCTTCGTAGATATTGACATGAGGACAGAAAGTGAACAAAGCTGCACTTGCACAAGAGCTCTATAAAAGCAGATTTCTACATGAATGAAAATTCATGACTTTGGTCAAAGAGCAGGTAATGACTTAGTTTCTTCTTCAGTTCTTCCAGTTTTTTCAAAGAATTAAAAATTTAAAATGCTGTCTTCAGGCTTCTAAAACTCTAACTGGCAAACTTTACAATCTGATTGGCAAAGTATACTATCTGCAGATAGCTTGATTAATAGCCATTATGGATATTTCATCAGTCATAAACTTTATTATTAACATTCATCTGGCAGCATAGATCATCTTTTTTATTCCTATTTTCTGCTTTATCCACCTGTGCGAAGGGAAGGAGGCATCTATCTTACTTGGAAGTTCTCTTCCAGCCTTTCTTTAGTTTTAGTTTCAAATATTTCATTTGGTGGCATTATTTCCCCTTGCTTTAGAATTTGGGTGCTTACAGTTTCCATCTTATTTGGTGTTTATTTGGGATGAGAATCAAAGTGATCTGGCAGGAGTCCACTTGGCACTGAAACTTCTTAGTCAACATTTCCCTCACTCCACCCTTTCAATTGAATCAGATAAACTGGATTGAAGCACAAGGTCACACAAACCATTGGGCAGGCCAGAGTGGGTTCATTTTTCCCTGCATAAAGGTTTGGCCATTCCTGTTTAAAGTGACTCAACCTACAGGGTTTCCATCATTTCCCTTGAGGAGATTGTTCCAACGGCCTTGTGGACCTCACAGTTAGGAATATTTTCCTTTGCTTCGTTCCATCCTGTTTCAGCCCTGCATCGTCTTCAGAAACTCCCTGAGTGATTGGACATTTTGTTTTGGATGATCATTGGAGGGTTACACGGTGTTCCCTTGTCCTCCAATGAAACAATCACAGAGCCAAAATTAATACGCTTCTTTTCAAACCATGTGTTGATTTTAGGTTTATTTTCTTAAAAAGAATGAAAATAGCAAATGTCAAACCCAAATTAAAATGGGGAGGGGAGTGAGAGAAAAGAAAAATTATCCTCACTGTTGAACTGAGAAGCCCTTTTCCAGATTTAATATCTGAATTCACTTTGGCTACAGCTAAGCAACAGAGCTTTGCAAGTGAGAGATTAGAGTCAAAATCTTGGCAGAACAAAGTTTTCTCCAGTGAAGGATTCAGACCTGATCATTCCAAATGCAGGGCGATGATATAACAGTTGTTCTTAAAGGAGGTGATGAGTATGGAAGGTCAACAAGGGCCTTCTGCATCTTATAAAAGCACATTTCCAGCACCATTTCCAGAGAATTGGAAGGCCAGTTCCATTTATTTTCCTCTATTTACCTAAATATCTTACCAGAAGCAGCCATAAGTAAACTAGATGGGATACAATTCTCTTTTCTTGGGAAATTTACTTACAAAGGCTTGTGAGCCATCCAGAGTCATATATTTGAGACACAGTGGATTTTAAAAGTCTACACATCCCTGTTAAAATGCCATGAGATGTAAACAAAAATCAGACCAAGATAAATCACTTCCAATAAAGGAGATTATTTGTAGCTCAAGGTTGAAATGAGGCATCCCTGATGCTCTCTGAGCTTGCTTGTTTTCCTGCTGATATTTCATTACCTTAACTAGGTAACTTCATCAGTTCTAGTGCTAGCAGAGCACAGATGATGTTACCTAGTTAGAGTAATGAAACCTCTGCAAGAAAACAAGCAAGCTCAGAGAGCATCAAGGACCCCTCATAAATCACTTCAGGTTTTTTTTTTTTCATATATAACATATAAGCTCTATCATTCAGTTGAAAAACAAACTGGGCATCTCCTGTGCACAGCTCTCTTCATGTCACCACACAAATTTTCAATTGGATTCAGGTCCAGGCTCTGGTTGGTCCATTTCAAAATTTCAGTCTTCTTCTGGTGAAGTTATTGTTTTGTTGATTTGGAAGTATGCTTTGAGTCATTGACACGTTGAAACGTGAAATTCATCTTTGGCACTTTAGCAGAGGACTTTGGTTTTGTCCAAAATTGGCTGATATTTGGAACTCTTCACAATTCCTTCCCCCTTGACCAAAGCCCCAGTTCCAGCTGAAAAAAAAAAACACCCCCAAAGCATAATAGCAATAGTACTTAGACTTAGATACCACTTCATAGTGCTTTACAGCTCTCTCTAAGCAGTTTACAGAGTCAGCCTATTGCCCCCAACAGTCTGGGTCCTCATTTTACCAACCTGAGAAGGATGGAAGGCTGAGACAACCTTGAGTCTGGTGAGATTAGAACTGCCAAATTGCTGGCAATTGCAGTCAGTAGAAGTAGCCTGAAGTACTGCATTCTAACCACTGCACCACCATAGCTCTTAATGCTGCCACCAGCGACTTCACTGTGGTTATGGTGTACTTTTGGTGATGTTAGGGTGCACTTTTGGTGTTGTTTTGCCCCAAACTTACTTTTTGGAACTAGGGCCAAAAAGTTCAACTTCTGTCTCTTTAGACTATAACACATTTCCCCATACTGTTGAAGTATAATAATGGAATGAAAGTTAATGAGAGCTGGTTTAGTGCAGTGGTTAAGGTGCTGGCCTAAAATTAGGAGACCATGAGGAAACAGAGGTATTGCTGAGTTGGAAAGCTATGGAGACATTGCTAGCTGAATTACTAGAAAATTAAAGTTCTTACCTCTCAGTTGAAAGCTAGTGCCGATGGGAGGAGTGACCAGGTTCCATAAACTCTAGTTCAACACCTGTAAATATGGGGAAAGAAATTCTATAGGGCTCTGAATTGCACTTGCAAGCATAATGAAATCTTAATGCCTTTTAAACTTAATTTAGAGAGATATTGGGATGATAAGATTTCTGCAAATTGTACTGCAGTAGCAATTTTTGTATCCTGATGAACTCCTGGCCCAGCCCTGTACTAGTAATTTCATCTTTCAAGGATACGTTTAGAGGGAAACTTTCAAGTATAATTTGGCAGAAAAACTGTGGGCCCTTAAAACCTGGTATAATGGAAAAATTACCCTCCCTTCCTTCCTTCCTTCCTTCCTTCCTTCCTTCCTTCTTCCTTCCTTCCTTCCTTCCTTCCTTCCTTCCTTCCTTCTTTCTTTCTTTCTTTCTTTCTTTCTTTCTTTCTTTCTTTCTTTCTTTCTTTCTTTTCTTTCTTTCTTTCTTTCTTTCTTTCTTTCTTTCTTTCTTTCTTTCTTTCTTTCTTTCTTTCTTTCTTCTTCCTTCCTTCCTTCCCTCCTTCCTTTTCCAAAACCATTTTCTGGTGGCTTTCACAATAAAAAAGTAAAACATGCTAAAAAAAAAATCTAAAAATGATTTTTTGTATCCCTGATATATTTTATATCGTTATTGCAAGACTGCAATTTTACAGTGCAATAACCCACCAATTTTATTCTCCTTCTGTTCCTTGTTATAAAAAGTTAAGCAGAGCAGTAAATGAAGCCTTCAACTTCTTAAAGGAATCAGAGGATAATTTTAACAGGTTGATTATAAAAGTGAATATGATAAGTGTGCATCTTTCTCCTGGGATCCAGAGAAGGATTACTGATCTGCACTGTAAATATTAATTGACCTTATTTGTGCATTTTAGTTCAGTATATGTTATTGTTCAGTCTAAAGAAAAATTTGGAAGGAAAATATACTTGCTAGTGAGAACATCCATCCAGTGACACTGGCTTTTCTCTTTAATTTGTAAAACTGCCATATTTAGTCAGAAGGCACGTGAGAAGGCCTTTTGATACTATTAGAGGCAAAAAGGGGACACCATTTTTTTAGTAGGTAGTGGAAGCAAAATGCCACTTATTAACAAAGGGCAAGGAAGCCATCCTGAGATAATGAAGTCATTACTGATTGCTTCAAACTTCAGGCCTTTACAGTTTCCATGGCATACCTGGTAGGACGTGATCCAGACAGAAACTGGAAAACACATTCTTGTTCATCCAAAATTTACGGGAGCAGCCATTTCTCAGAAACAATAACCTGTGTTTTCTCCATTGGTCAGCAGGGGAAGTTGGGATAAATAATTTCATATATTTAGCTAATCTCAAACCCAAGATAAAGAGCAAACCAAATAAAAATGCCTACATCTTTGAATAATATGCTGTGCTCAAATCCATGAAATTTAAAAAGAGTCATTAAAATGAAAAGGTCAAAATAAGATGGAAGTATCCCATATCAAATGCCTTTCAGGGAAAATGTAGCTGAGAATGTTAAAAATAATTTTAGGGAAACAACAGAGAAGGGAAGTAGGGAGGCAAAGTGTTCTACTGTGAAGTAGCCAAAATGATTATTTCATTTTCTTATTTGAAAATCTTTCCCTTGCTGTTGGTTGATGGCAATGGAGCAGGCAAAGAGTGTTATGTAATAAAATGAGCTTTCAACAGAACTGGATGATTTATATCTCTGGTGTAAATTCCAACTAAAGCAAGAAACAAATTCTATAAGCAGATCAATTGGATGAGTGATTTCTCTGAATTTCTCCGTGAAGAGAAATCCTCCTGTTATTGTTATTATTATTACGGTTCATTGCACAGTCAGCCAGATGTTCTGACTGGATTTGGCATTTTTGTCTACCTATAGAGTCCTTTCCAAGGGGAGAGGCAGATATAGTGATGATGATGAGGAGGACAATGACGACGATGATGATTAAATTATCAAATTTTATTGGCTGCCCATCTCATGGTTCAAGGAAACTCTAATTTCTCAAGGGCTGGATTCCCTCTTAACGATGACAGCAGCATCAGTATTTAAAAAGTTCCATGAAAAGGATTTCCTTGTGAAGATTTATCTTGGGATTGAATTGAAACAAGAAAATAAAGGGAGGCTCCGGATTGATGGAACAAGGGTTGTGCAATGAACAATAGTGCAGTTGCATGTATTCCTTGGCCATCTCATCCCTGAATCAGTGCAACAACCTTGAGCTTCATCCATGGGAAAATCTCTGAAATGCTCCTCTCCTCTGGAAGAATTTTCAGAACAAATTATCTTTCATAAAATTGAATGAGAACTTGAGAAATAGGGCAGGAGAATTTTTCTATCTGGTGCTGCTTTGAATTATGTTATCATAAAATTGGAAAAGAAAAAAAACCCCAGGAAAATAAATATTTATTTGAGCTTAATTCAATGTCACCCAGGTACCAAGAATCCCAAGTAATGGATGAGCAGAAAATGACATCTGAATTTGGAAGGGACTTCGGAGAATCTTTAGTTTAAGCCCTGTTCAGTGCAGGATCTGCTAAGAGACATCGGGAGATGGCTTTAAGCATTTGTTTTAAGACTTCAGTGACTTCAGCAGGCAACCTGTTTCATTAGGTGACAGCTCTTACCACAGGCCCATCCTAACATCTATCCTGGATCTCTTTCCCTGTAGTTGGGACTTCCCTCCATATGGAAGTCAGCTACTTCAAGGATTTCTGCCTTGATAGAAGAAAATGGAAACTGAATGGAATAAATTAAAAATGCCCAATTGCACCATAGAATTTTAGCAATTCAGTGAAGTGCAATTTGGGTCTAGCAAATTCTCATTCTATCTTTAATCATTCCTAAAACTTCCCTTATGTAGATTTGAAAAAAAACCAAAGCTGTGAATAATCTGAGATTTTCAAGACTTGAAGGGGAAAGGAATAATATAAGATCTCCCTTCGTCTTTAACTGAATGAGACCTTATTCATGAATGGAAAAAAAAAGTCTTTTTTTCCCACACATGTAAGATTATCACATATGGGGCTAGAATAACAATGAAACAACAACAACAGCAACATAACAAATGTTAATAGGATGCAGTATGTTGTATTTGAGCAAAATTAGGCCATCTACTATTTTGTCTCTATTGGTGGCCAAAAAGCTAATACTTACATAACTCAGGGAATTCTTCAATCCCCATCCTGATATACAGATGTGTAATAATGTGCTTTCATGGAGGTCTTATCTTAACCCTGATTCATTGGAGATTTTCATGAAATTCATGCTCTCTCCCCCATCCATTATACTCAATTCAAACAATCGCCATTGTCCCAAAAGCCCTTTGCTGCCAATATAACATGTTCATTTTCTTTAATTTCTCCCTATTCCTAAGTGTACAGAGTCACTCAAAGGCCAATTGTACTTTAGGGATAGTTTCCCTTCACGTTTGCACATGTAGGTACTTGATGCAGTCCTGCACACAAATGTATATAAATCAAAGTTCTCTAACTGTAGTTAACTTGTAGAGAGGGATGTCCCTAATATTGCTTTTCATAATGAAGTTTGCCTGCAAATTAATTTGGGATAGCCCAACTCAACATTATTGGGCAGTATGAATTCTTCTTGTTTATTTGTGTGTATTGATTGATAAGATTACAGGAAAATTGTGTGGCTTGAGATCGTAACAGGATTCTGCTTCTTTATGCACAAAGCCATAGTGGAAAATGCATGTCTGTGTATCCTATCCCATCCTACTGAAGCCTTTGCTTTTATGATGATTACCTGGATCAATAGACATTGTTATACAAATTCCATTTGTAGACAAGGAGATTAAGCAAGAATATCCCTAAATATCCAATTGCTGAGCAATTCTATTTGGAAGCGAGAAAACAAAGCATTCTGATAAAGTGAATTGCTCCTACAATTTTTGTTTTTGTTTCAAACCTCCTAGAGACCATCTGCAGTACCTCTGAGGACCACTAGGGATTCCTAGACTGAAAGTTGGGAGCCACCCTTTGAAAAAAGTTCTGCCACAGCAGTTCCGTTTTGATTAAGAGTGAAGAAGCACCTGGACTTGTAACCATTTTATGAGCATTTTTTCTTTATCCTTTTTTGCAGTGAGCAAGGGATTAAAAAAGACTAAATATGTAGAGGATTGTTTTTGTTCTACCAAGAGAACCAATGTAAAGAAGTTGGAAAACAATGCTTAATTTCTAGAGAGAAATTCAGGAACTATTGTATGGGGAAAAGACTTGCAATCTATCATGTAAACCATTATTTTTCATGCTAGTATCTCTCTCTCTCTTTGTATAAGTGTGTGTGTGTGTGAGAGAGAGAGAGAGAGAGAGAGGGAGAGAGAGAGAGAGAGGGAGGGAGAGAGAGAAAGAAGATACGTCTGGCTGAACATGCACTGTAGAAGTCAGTCAGGAGGGAACTATCTGGAGAACTGTGGAGAGCAAAACTGTGAGATAAAACATGTTGTAGTAAATGGACTGTGCTTAGAGGTCCTTAAAGACACAATATCCATTGCCTTACTATATGTACATTTGCCTGTATGTTCCTAATATAATCAAACTGTAATTCATAGCCAAGAGATCAGGCCAAGCTAGACTGTTAATAAGCCCTTGTCCTGACCTGCTCTTTCCTGAGTCAGCTCGCCGCAGTGTGGGATCACTGGATGTGAAATTCTTTATAAAGAATTAAAAAGCTTTCTCTCTTGAGATCCAAAAAAGATTGCCATTCCAAGAGATGATTCTGCTTGAAATCTTAAGTTGACAGATGTTTGGAACCATCAGCATTCGTAGGATATGAATGTATTTTAACTTGCATTATACCAATCTGCTCCTCCCCAGTCCCCACCAGCTTAGGTGGGTGGAGACATTTCAGCCTGTTCTGTTCATCCTTGCATGGTGGAAGCATCTTGCTTGTTTTATCTTTCTTACATGCACAACTATGAAGCATGGGCTCATTTACCAGACCTTTTAGGAATCACACACTCTTATTTTCTTAACTTAGTTGTTTTAAGACATTGTGCAATTAAATGTAGGGGGGGGGGGAGGAAGGAAGGAAGATGCAACCCATTTTATCAAAAAAGATTGCTGAGAAATAAAAGAAAGCAGGTATCCGTCTTTGTCAGCTATTGCTCTGGGATTCCAAATGGCCTCAAACTATTTCACACAATATTTGGAAATAAATATCATTCATTCTCAGGCTGCTGCAGACTGTCAGCCTGAGTGGACTCACAAATTATAACGGAAAGAGTGATGCAACCTTAGCACTATTTCAGCCATGTGGTGTTATCATTCAGCAAACAGCTCCCACCCTGACTCTTGAAATTGCCTTTCTGGGTGGCTTTTGGTGCCAGCTAATTAACACTTTCCTAACACAGAGATGGAAAATTCTAATTGGAGAACTCATGCAGCAGTGCAAGAAAATTGTCTGTAAATCCCCAAGGTTTTCTGTTTCTTTCCCAATTATAAGGATCTTTTTCTCCTCTCAAAATAGCTGCGTTGTGCTTCTAAGAAATTTAACAATTGGCAGATGAGAGAAAGAAAAGAAAAGAAAAGAAAAGAAAAGAAAGAAAGAAAGAAAGAAAGAAAGAAAGAAAGAAAGAAAGAAAGATAGATAGATATGCTGGGTACAGCATAATTGAGCATCATTATATTGAAGATAATTCATTCCATGTTTGTGCACTTTTGACTTGCCTATTGCTTGGCCTCAAGAGAAGAAAATAGCGCCAAGGTGTTGTAGAGAGAAGCAGCTCCCCTCAGTGAGGGATTTGGCTAAGTTTTGACTGATTACTTCAGAGGAGCAAACTGCACCTGAGTACACAGCAAATGCGCACCACTGACCATTTCCAATGACCTCACTGCCAATGGTACAGTGAGTGTAAACAGAGGGAATGAACAAGCAAGTGAGAGAGATGCACATAACGATGTATATGCTGAAAATGGTCAAATGCATGATTCCCTTCCTGCTGCTAAAGACCAAAGAGAATCCGGAACACATAGCATACGTCCTTTGCTTGTTTTGAACTTGCAGTGGAATGGTGTCAGAGCAACAACACATATTGCAATCTGAACCTTTCGTTTGAGAGCAATCTTTTCTCTCTCTCCTCAAAAGGGCATTTAACAGTATAACATCACTGATTCTTTCCTTGCTTCCTGCCTACCTGCCTGTCTGCCTCCACTTTTTTATTTTATTTTATTTATCTCTAATTCAAAACGAAAACAGAACAAAAAGCTACAGCAAATATTTTTAAAACCACAATCCAAGCCTTTTTCTCCTTCCTTCCTTCTTTTCTTCCTTCCTTCCACATTTTAAAATAATGCACTCAAGTTCAATAATATGCACAAATTAACAACTATTCATACGTTGCCAGCAACTTTATGAGGATGCAGTCTGTTGAGCCTCCAGAGTGAATTCCATAATTTTTGTGTTTCTTTTAAATGTTGGGTGTGTGCCAGCTAAATATCCCTGGGGAAGCACCATTAACAAGGTCCATGAAATGCCCTTAACAATGGAGAGGTCTTCTGGGCTGGGGCAGCAGATGCTTCCAAAAAGAAAAAACTTTTAAATTCTGCAAACTGTGCCAAATTACTCTCACCACATTTTCCTGCACCCTACTCATTGATTGGGTGATTATATGCCACTAAGTCATTGTTGACTGTTAGCTACTATATAGTCTTTCAGTGATGCTCTCATCACATTGTAACTGGGTCTATCCATTTTGCTCTTTAATCCTCTTATCTTTCCTTCCACTTTTCCTAGCAATAGAGGATTTTTTACAGAGGAAGGTTTTATACTTGTGATGGCGAACCTATGGTATGCGTGCTAGAACTGGCACACAGAGCCATCTCTCTGGGCATGCCAGCCATCACCCGTTGCTCTTCCGGGTTCTGGCCAGCTGGTGTTCGTGCGTGCGGGAGTGCTGGAAACCAGAAGAGCAGTTCTCCGGTGCGCGCATGCGCATCAAGGAGATGCTCTTCCAGTTTCCAGAGCTCCTCCAAAGCATTCCATTTCAGCACTCAGTGCCGAAAAGGTTTGTCAACACTGTCCTATATCAAACTCAATATGCATTGTATACTTCAGCTCCATCTTCCACCAGTTGTGATAATTAAGGTAATTGGACCCTCCATGTTTAAAGTTGATAAAGTTGACATCTAAGTGGTTAAAGTAAGTTGATGGTTTCCTGTCCTGATTATAAACTTGCCAGAAACATTTATTTCAGCATTCATGGAGAAAGAGCATTGTACCAAATGAAAACAACTTACCCAACATTAAAAGGTATGCAATGGAGATAAATGTAGTTGGTTTCCATTTTAATGGAACCTCATCTAATTTAGTATCTTTAATTTTTGAAATGTGTTTCATTTTTATGCAAAAGACAAAGAAAGAAAATACATACCCAGATATGCAAAATAACAAAAATATTCAATTTCATACATACATATTTTTAAAACAAATATTTTAAAATAGGAAATAATATTTAACAATCTTTTAATTAGAATGATACATGCCATTTTAGAAAATATGTGGAAAATAAGTAAATGTTCTTAATTCAACATATAAATTCCATTTTTTTGTATATGGTTCAACATCTCATTCTCATTTTTAAGTAAAATATGTTAACATAAGGTAATGTATACATACACAGGAACAAAAATGGTGTATATATGAGAATCATATAGAGGCAGATATGTACACAAATCCATACATTAGAAAAATAATCTATGAAAAGAAGTCCCGCTAGAAAAATTGCAAGCAAAATCAATATTTCATGGTCAAGTTACTTCAAATTAATTATTTTCAAAAGCTTGTCTTTTTAAAGACATCTAATTAACTTATCTAGCTTTCCAGAAAATCATGTGCTCAACGCAAGGTCAATCTCCCTAAGATTTCAGCTCACCTAGTACTAATTATTGAAAAAAAAAAAAAGAATTCCTGGAATTGAAAGAAATTGAACACAAAGTTTCTTCTCATCAGAGCATTTAATGTTACAAATAAACCAAATAAAAATATAACATTAATTATAATTTCTTTAGAAGACAAGATAAAATAATCCCCATGTTCTTTGAAATTAACTATTCAGAATCTCCGCTGCACAAGTTTTTTTGTTTTTTTGGCAAAACTGGATTCATCAGCTGGTCAGGTGCCACATCAGAACGTATCACAAAGCTTCCATCTCCTTCCAATCCCTTTCCTCTTTCTACAACTTTCCCTTTTTCTTTTAATTAAGTAACATGCACCTTAAGATTTAAGAAATAAATGTAGAGGAAACTAGCTAAGTGGCACTTTATTTAAAATGTGCTTAAAATCTATCCCATTTCAAGCAATTTCAGGGTTTGTGTGTTTTCTTGAATTCTCTAAAAAAAAAGGAAAGAAAAAAAGAGAAAATTGCAAAGAGGAGGAGGGGGTTTTACTGATGGGGAAAGTGGGGGAAATGGAAGACTCTGCGGTGCCAAATATGGCTCCGTGAAGATTTCCTGCAGGCATGCGCAGAGCCCACCATTCCACTAGATATTGGGAGCATTAATAAATACTGATGCATCAGACAGATGTTTTCCCTGGGCTACATCTCCAGATGGCTACCATGTGCTTAGCAATCCCAGGTTATTTCCCTATAGAGCCCAGGGTGATTTTTAATTAGGTCTGATATCTAATTTAGGCAGGTGTAGTTAGATAAGATGACAATGAGTAGGGCTGCAGAATGACATTTCTCTCTGGCTGTAATGTGGTAGCTCTTCACAAAATGGGCTGGAGAAGCGACAATCCACTCTGTTGGATCCAGCCAAACAATTCTGGATCTCCTCCCTTTCTCATCCATGCTAAAATAAGTCCTGCTTGCTGTACTGTATGTATACGTCTTGTTCCTCAGTATGCAAAACATTACAGGTGTTTTTTTTTTTCCTCTGTAGGAGTTGGATATTAGATTAAGAGACAGTTTAAGTCAGAAATTTGGCAGTTGCTTTGCAGAATGATGCTCGCTGAGCTATAATTGTAGCTCTTAAAGTTGATAAGAAATGGCAGCTTATATCACCTATCCAGCATTTTATTCCACATGTCATAGATAGTGAAAGAGGCAGATAGCATTTTAAAACAGAGAGAGGGCCTAAGATATCAATGTATCTCTGCTTTCCTACCTCCTATCATTCAGTCATCATAAAGGATTAGCAAACGGATTGTTTCTCAGAGACAGATAAAATGATAAGACAAAGTGAGCAGGGAAGAAAGAGAATAAATAAATCTGAACATAGAATCTGATCTTCTTAATGCACAACAAAATGAACTGATATCAAACCTATATGTGTATTAATAAAATTTATGAGAAAAATATTTTTGGCCCAAAAATATTTAGTTTAAATGGGTTTAAGTCTGCTTGCACTGGCTGTGCCTTCCTTACTTTCTCATAGAAATAGCAGTGACTTGTGTTAATTATGAAATGACATACATTTTCAAATTTCATAACTTCCATATATTTCCATCAAGACCAATGTTCATAATTGTCTGCTTGTTTATGCTCTAGGTTTTTGTATTTTGTGATGGTGACTTACAGAAAATCTACATCACATTAAGGTTTTTTATCACTGGGATGTGAATAAACCTAGTATTTTCATTCTAAAAAATATGAGAAAAATAAGAAGGAAATAAGGAAAATAAGTACATATTTCAAGAGTTCTTCTTGTGGAAGACTCACTGAAATATATTAAATCTATAGGAATGGAGTCCTTAGCTTAGTGGGGACCAGTTGATGCCAGGGCATTTATGAGAGTTATAGTCCAGCCCACTAAATGAGAATTACAGCCTAGTGGTTAAGATGCTTGGCTTGTCAACTAGAAGGTTGGCAGTTTGAGACCCAAGCACTGCATGACAGAATGAGCTCCTTTCCTTGCCCCAGCTTCTGCCAACCTAACAGTTCAAAAGCATGCAAATGTAAGTAGATAAATAGGTACCATTTTGGTGGGAAGATAACCATTTTGGTGCAAAACGTTCCATGAGCCTCTGCTCATAGTCATGCTGGTCACAAAACCACAACAGCATCATTAGAAAACATTGGCTTGAGGTAGCTAGGAAATGAAAATGAGCATTGCCCCCTAGGGTCAGATACCACTGGACAAGGGAAAACCTTTACCTTTTTGTCAAAGTTCACAAAATCATCAAATCTCGTGGGATCCCGTCACTGTTTCTCAAAATCTGATAAACTTTACATGATATTATAGGGTTGAGATTATTGACATCTTACAACATTGAACCAATTCTTATTGTTTAATTTTTAAATATTTTACTGGGGATATTTTATTAAGTGCATGATGATACTGGAGCCTTAAAAAATAGATGTCCCCTGCTTATCTGAACTTTTCTTTCTAATATGGCAACTTACATTATAGAAAGCAAATATGGATGGTTTTAATTGGCAAAGTGGAAACACTGCTAATAAATCTTGAATAGGTTAATGGTTCATTTGCATATAACTTTCACCATGAAGTCCTCTGCATTAACCCAAATGTTTGAATCTTAGTCTTAAAATTCCCAGAGTCTTATACTTTCAAGTTTATTCCGGTCATTGTTTTGGTTATTATAGATTACTCTAAGGATAATCTTCAGACACTTGCTAAGATGAGTGTTATGTTGATTGCTCTGTGAGAACTGCAAAACATTTTAAAAATATTTTTGTCCATGGAAAATACTGGATGGTTGTTTTATATTTCTGTTTTAATATATTGTTATTTTGAGTAATTAACTTTTTGAATCACACTTTCAAATGTAATGTATATTGTGATGGATTGTGTCTACAAAAAGCAAGGTGATGTGTTGGGCTATAATGAAGAGATAAACATATAACAGATAATCAGAGTTTGAAAGGACCTTGTAGGTCATCTAGTCCAAACCCCAGCCAAAGCAGGAGACCCTACACCATTTCTGACAGATGGGAGTCCAATCTCTTCTTGAAAATCTGAAGTGATGGCACTCCCACAACTTCCGAGCTCCATAGACTGATAGTTTCCCAGGAAAGAGGGAGCAAAATTCAAGGAGTGGGGCAATGAAAAGAAGAACTGGGGATGATATGATAGCACCATTCCAATATTTGACAGGCTGCCACAAAGAAGAATGGATCAAGCTATTCCCCAAAGTGCCTGAAGGCAGGTCAAGAAGTGATGGATAGAAACTAATCAAGGAGAGAAGCAACCTAGAACTCAGGAGAAATGTCCTAGCAGTGAGAACAATTAACCAGTGGAATGGCTTGCTCTCAGAAGTTGTGGGTATTCTAACATTGGAAGTTTTTGAGAAGAGATTGGACAACCATTTATCTGACATTATAAGGTTTCCTGCTTGATTGGAGAGTTGGACTAAAACTCTAAGGTCCCTTCTAACTCTGTTATTTTATTATTCTGACTGGACCTGACATATATACATGTGAAGTTAGTAATCAAGTTTACTTTCAATTACCAAATATTCTTTATAATGAACTTTCCTCAAACAATTTATTTTTTCCAGGGAAGTAATTACAGTGAGCATAGTAAGTATTGGAAATCCTATCTTGCACATATTATTCAGGGCAATCTTGAAATAAAAGTGGGTCTTAGCTGCACTAAGTTGCACTTGTTTTATACTAGCCAAAATGTACCAAAAACCAAAATGGTATTGTATTATTGTTACCAATGAATGCTATACAGGTCTACACTCTACTCTTTCTTTTGTCACTACATGCATTATTGAGCAAAGATATGATAAAAACTCATCTGTGGGGCCCTGTGGCAATAACCATATAATATGGAAGACTGTAGCTTGGAATGTGAGAAGAATGATTGACAGAGTCTGAACAAATAATTAAATCAAAGAAAGAAAAACTATTTCAGCTCTGTTACTGAAAGTGAAAGAAAATGGGGAAAAGTGTAATAGATCTGAGTAAAGATAGTCTGATTTCATGTAGTAAAATTGTTGATTGCATGCACGGAAGTGAACTGTAGGATTAATTATGAATGAAAGGAATAAAATATATGTCAAAAAGTTGAACTGGTGTGATGTACATTGTTGTGGGTGTGTACAAAAGTAAGAATTCATAGATTGATGGTAGTTGTATGTCACACTCCAATGAATAGTGAGAATTATAAAAACCATTAAAAACCAGGGATGAATTTGTGGGGAAATTCTATAATGTCCTGAATGAATGAGATCAGGGGAAAATGTTCTTCTAATAGATGACATGAATGGATGGGTGGGAATGAGATGAGAAAGCATAGTTAAAAATAGTTGATTTTTTCAGAGATCCAAGAATGAATGAGAATGATGATTGATGAATGTCATATTTACTTAGAAAAAATATCTGTTTTGAATACATTATTTCACTGTAAGGCTGTCATGTAATACATATGGCAAATAAAAAATACAAATGCTTGCTAGATTTGATTGTTTATGATGAAAGATTGAAAGGAGTAGTCAAGAATATTCTCTTATTCAAGAGAATAAGAAGTTATGAAGTAACAAGTCCATTTTCTAATATCAAGAAGGGATCCCTGGAAAAATTGACATAAAAGAAAAATAAAGAAATGAAAGGAGTGTCACAGAAATAGAAATGGAATGTACATAATGAAAAGCACACATTATTTGGTGGACTGATGAAATGGATCAATAAAAACAGGAAACACTAGAATGATTGCAACAAACAAATGAAAGCTGACAAAACTACACTGTATAGGATGTACAGCATATAGAGAAAAAGGCAGTTGCAAATAATTTGTTCAAAGAGAAGAAGGTATGGTTAAAATTGAAAGAGGAGGACAAAAGTGAGAATAATTCTGATGTAAATAAAATTTTGTTTTGGAACTTGATGAAAGGGCTACACAAGGAGTCTTCAGAAAAATGAACCCGTAATGAAAGTAGGAGGAACTTGAGGACCAGGAAGAAGAGATGGAATCAAGACAAGGGTCAGATAAAAGAAATATGAGTCTGGGCAGAAATGCAATTTGAGAAGATGTCACTGACGTGATCCTCCATAGTTCTCATAAAGAAAAACAGAGAGAAGGAGGAAGCAAATTCAGACTTGCAAGATTCTGTTACTGTAATCTTATAATGAAAGTAGTATTAACTTACATGTCTTTGGTTTCCAAGTTTGATCTACCTTGGAGAGCTGACAGAACAGAATTAAGAATAAAAATGATTATACAATTCAGGATGAATCAGAAGTAAAAGGTTTCTGAAAGGAGTATTTTAAAGACTTATATGGGAATAATGATGTGTGAAATAGTTGAAGTGAACTGAAAGTTACAAATGAAAGTGTCTATAACTGATTAAAATCATATAAATGCTGTGAGAAAACAACTGTATATAAAGATTGTTGCTTTTTGAGAGGACACTAAGAAATGCATAAATATGAGAAAATTAATTGTAGATTTGTTGATTTAAAGGAAGTGTTTGATAAAATAAGGAGGAACACTGAATATGGAGTTGAAAGTTTGTTGCTGAATGCAGTAAGAGTAATATATAATAAAGAAAACATACAGCAATGTAAGTGAAATGCTTAATGAAAGATTTAGCATTGAGCAGAAAGCAAGTAAGACAAAAATGTACAATTTTCCTTTATCTCTATTTATATGTTTAATGTATTTATGGATAAATGTCTAACAAATTCCTGATGATATTACAGTTGCTTTGATTGAGAATGTGATTACCAGTATGTGTATTTTTGAAATTCAATGACTACTTGATGCAGATAGATAGATAGATAGATAGATAGATAGATAGATAGATAGATAGATAGATAGATATAGACATATAGATATAGAGATAGAGATAAATAGATAGATAGATAGATAGATAGATAGATAGATAGATAGATAGATATAGATATAGATATATATAGATATATAGATATAGATATAGATATAGATATAGGGATATCTATCTATCTATCTATCTATCTATCTATCTATCTATCTATCTATCTATCTATCTATTTATCTCTATATCTATATCTATATGTCTATATCTATCTATCTATCTATCTATCTATCTATCTATCTATCTATCTATCTATCTATCTATCTATCTATCTATCTATGGTATTCAGCTTTGTTCGGGTATTTTCCCACGTCATTATAGTTGTGCTTTTAAAGTAGCAATGTTTCGTCAGACAAACACAATACAGAAGCCTGATGATGGCAGATGAGATTCTGCCGAAACATTGCTACAACTTTAAAAGCACAACTATAATGACGTGGGAAAACACCCGAACAAAGCTGAATACCATACATGTAAGTACCCGCAAAAACTTAAGAAAACAAATATAGATATATAGATATATATGAAAATTAATATATCAAAGACGAGATATCTGTGATTATTAGGGAAAATGGAATGAATAATTGCAGGTTATACACATATGGTAAAACACTACAACAAGTAGATGATTTGGTGATTTTGATTACTTACTAAATATGTGAAGGTGGATAGTAAAATATTAACATGTACAAATGCTGTTAGAAAGATAATGGGTAATGTGTATTTTGCAAGGAATGAATGTTGGAAGGTGCAAATCTAGCTGTATGAAAGAGTATGCCAAATCTAGTCACATAGTGACTGTTTGAAGTTATAAGGGATCCCCCACCAAGTTCCATGATATGCTTATGGCACATTTAATTGAAAATTTAAGATCTTTGAATGTTATTGTTCAACAACAATTCATTCCTGAACATATGAAACTGTAGGCCAAGGAGGAGAACTTGGTTGTCCCTTCCAATTTCATGTCAGATGCAAATTACAGAATTCATGGAATCAAATCCAAAGTGGGATCCTTGATGTTTGCAAAAGTAGCAATAATCATTAAAAGCAGAGGTGGTATTCAGCAGGTTCTGACCAGTTCTGGAGAACCGGTAGCGGAAATTTTGAGTAGTTCGGAGAACCGGCAAATACCACCTCTGACTGGAGATTTTACAGTATCCTTTCCCCTGCCATGCCCACCAAGCCATGCCCACAGAACCAGTAGTAAAAAAAATTGAATCCCACCACTGATTAAAAGGCAAGATGGTGTCCACAATCACGTGTTCAAAATTTACCCCCCCTTTTAATGTATTGTGCATGGAAAAAGGATGAGAGGCCAATCTTGCAGTTGTGGTTGAACAGAATAATAAGCATGATTTGCAGCATTTTCTACCCTGTGGGTTTTTGCTAGGAAAGTTGGCTAATCATTTTCATAGGATCAGCCTATTGAATTCTTTAAAGAAACATTATCTTTTAAATTCTGGAAAGCTTGGGATAGTGGTTTTGGCAGTGTGTCAGGGAAGATACCCTTATGCTGTCCATGTGTTACAGTGAAGGGAGATGAAGTCATTTTCTGTTGCTAATTCTAAGTCCCTCTATATAAAATGGTTGCCTAAATTGCAGGATGGCTAACACTGTACTTTGCAATCAATGCTGGGAAAGAAAACCCAAGGCAGTGAGCTTGCGGTTGTATAATGTGCATTTCTTCGGAAAAACTTAGCCCTGCCTATGGACTACGCTGTCCTCTTGGGAGGGTGTATGTAGGGGGTTTGTTCTGTTTTTGTTTTGCTTTGTTTTCCATCAGGCAGAGGAAGCTGCTCACTTTTGCTTCAAATGTCAGCACAGAAAGAGCCCTGTAGGGAAGACTCTTTTTGCCATGTGAAAGGTCAATTGTGCAAGATGAATTAGGAGCAATTACGTGATTATATGACAAAACCGGATTCATCCCAAGGATTCACATCAGCTCTGACCTTGGGACCTGGGAGCGTCTGGGAAAGACAAAAGAACGGTTTTGAAAAAATCTTTATAAAAGTAAACAGAGAGTGCCTCCTCACCTCCACTCCAGCCCCGTGAGGAAACAGGAGAGTCAGGAAGAAAAAAAATATGTACTTTTAGTTGGCCCTTTTCTAAAAAGGCCATATTAACCCAGTTTTTGAGGTCTTCAAAGACTGCAATGGAAATCGAGCATGTACTGAAGTCTCTGCTTATGCTTGTTTCCCTCAATTTCTAAGTAGAGGCTCCAAAGTTCTTCTGGACCAAAACAGAGATTAAGGTCTAATTTGAACATTTAGTGGTTCTGGAATGGGGTATTGTTAGCTCTTTCCTTTCTGTTGTCTCTCTTATCCCTTTTCCAAACTTCCATTCCCTGGCAGCATAGCTCTGATGTATGAAGCAATGGGGAGGCAACAGATGCTTTCAAATAAGATAGAAGTTGTCTTATTGTTATTAAATTTAGTATTAAAATCAGAGTTCTTGTATTAAATACAATTGGGACATATATTATTATCCCCTTTCCCCCTGACTTTTCTTTTTAAAAAAGAGTGAAATAATTCGACCCAAAAATTCTAAGAACCATTTAAGACTATGGAAATAAGACTATTTAGGAGATGCTTTGGAAGATCTCTTAGAGTTTGAAAACCCTTAGCTGAAGCAGACAATCTGACTACTTCTTAATTCAAGGAAATGCCCATATCAAACCCCTCAAAGTGGGTTGATTCCCACAGCCAGGTTGCCCCAGGACAAATACAAACTAACAACTAACTTTCTCAGGGGCCAGAATGTACAACATCAATCTCCATCCTTATTTCCTGCTGTGTGTCAAATATAACATTTTCTGACTTGTGGCAGCTCAAGTGATGCTGACTGCTTTGTCTGCTGAGTTTCATTCATGGTAGTCAAAATGCTTCCACCACTTCAATTGGCATGAACTTCCCTTTGCCTCCAGTTATTGGCTGCTGCTCTTCGTGACCATTCCACTTTGGACTCTTGGAATATTGAATAAGACTGATGAAGGGGTTAAAAAATATCTTAATTGATGAACCCATTAAAGGCTAAAGTTTTGTTTTTGACTAATTTCCTGACTGAAGAATGAAAAGATGGACCATTCCATATACAAATGTCACATTATAACCCTAAGAACAGGAATAATGGTAAAACTGGAATGTCACAATGGCAACCACATGACCACAGGATGCTGTGACAGTTAGAGCTTTGAGGACCGGTTGTATCCCTCATTCAGCACCCTCACAAGTTCAAATAGTCACTAAGCAAGTGTTTGTTGAGTGAGGACCACCATTATACAGTCTAAGCTCATAACAGTAATTGTCTGAGGAGTAGAAAGGTACAATCCCTGGGAATCAGTTTCTTGATTATGGCATGTCAGATATAGCTCAGCTTGTGGTGAAGGATTCAGAATTCAAGCTATAAAATCCTGCAGCTCACCTTGCTAATCCAGACATAGGAACTGTGTCTGAAACTTGCTCTCTGATCATCAGTCCTACAAAATTTTTATTTACAGTACTTATAAGGCCACTTCTCTCATATGATGACTCTAGGTAGTTCACAACAATTCATAAACAACAGTTAAAATAAAACTACACTTTCCTCCAGGCATAAGACCAAGAATCCTTGTGACTCAATTTCCATCCTAGCCCAGTGCTTGGGGGAAACCACCAGATCTTCACAGCCCTCTGAAAGGTTAGAAGACAGGAATCCCTTGGACATCAGTCCAGGAATAGGTGCAATTGGTGCACAAGATGCATTTGTACTCTGGCTATGGCCAATACCTTCTTTTTCATCAGGGCTATGAGTTCAAGGTGACACTCTCCACCCCCCTAAATTGTGCATCAGATCCATGCAGGAGAGTGTTGCCCCATCCACAGTCAAAGATATCAACTCTCCTGACCCCCGAGGGCTACTCTGTCTTGCTAGATGGAATTGTACTCCCCATCCAGCCCCTTCAGGCACTGAGTCAGCACTTGAACAACATTGCCTGCCCTGGGGTAGAGAAGTATAATTGAGTATCATCAGCACACTGATAATATTAAACTCCATGCTTACAGATGACATCTCCTGGTAGCTACATCTAGATTTTAAATAGAAGGGGAGAGGGACCCAAGCATTGAGGCATCTCGACATATTAAGATCTAAGGCTGGAGCTCTCCTTCCCAACTAGTACTGATTGTATCAGCCATGGGGAAAGGAGAACCACTGCAAAACAGCACCTCCAGTTACAGTACCTGGAACTGATGCAGCAAGAGAACCATAACCAATGGTTGCATAAAGATGCAGAAGAGCTAGGATAAACACACCTCCCCCATCCTGGGCCCTCCAAAAGTCATTCACAAGTGTGACCAAAGTTATCTTGGTACTTTAGCCTGGTCTGAATCCTGACTGAAGAAAGATCTAGATCAGGGGTGTCAAACTCACATTGTCATGGCAGCCTCACATGACATATTGGGACTTCCCCCCTTTCATTAAACCATGTGTGGGCATTGCCAGTGCCTGATGCATACGGCCCATGGGCTGGGAGTTTGACAGCCCTGATCTAGATAATCCCCCTTCATCCAAGACCCTCTGTAGTAGAAAGCTCATCATCCTCCCCAAAACCCTAAAAATAAATGTGTAGCAACTTTATTGTTGTGGTAGAATGACTGGCCAAATACAAAAGCATTGTCTGCTTGAAGCCAAAAACCTGATGTGGAACATTCACCATTCAGGAAGCATGACTGTTGCCATCTGCACATCTTCCTGACTCTCCCATTTCCTCACCTCTCCAGTTTCTTCCTTTCTTTGACTTGTGGGTAAGAAGTGCCCTTCAGGCCCCTTCCTTTCTACTCCACCCTGAAAGCCTTGCCAAAACAAATCTCAAAATCTGCAGGAATAAAATGTTGGCATGGAGCACCATTTAAAATCTATTTACCTTAGGTACATCAGTAACCATCCCTCATCTTCTAAAAGTGGTATGTGTAGAGCACTTTATGGCCTCAGAATACTATTTCAATTCAAACCAAAAAAATCAGATAAAAGTCTTTTCTTTTCTTACTCAGTTTTTTCATCACATTAATTAACTGGAGGAGAGTGAGTTTCTTGAAAAGCAGTTGCAGTAGCCAAAATACACTGATTCCTCATTGGAAACCTTCATATTTTATATGGAGGAGTCTGTAGGTACTTTGGCTGCATAAGGAACTGATCCAATAAAGATGAATTGGGAGGAAGACCTAATGTTTTCTGGTGCATCTTAATACTCTCTGTAAGGATTCCAACTTTTTGGTGATATTCCCACTATCTAAGATTAAGATGCACTGGAATGGAAAAATTGATATATGTCATAATAAAATAGACTGAGTCCCTACTGATATTCTCAATGAGCACCTTGGCAACTGAGATTTATTGCTGCTGCTTCTTTCTCCTGTTTTTATTTATTCATTTTGTTAAATTTTTATAGCAGCCCATCTGACATGCATGATTCTGGGTGGCACACACAACTGGAATAAAATAAAATTAAATTAAAAACAAACCTGTTAAGATTCAATTAAAAAATAGGCCGATGAAGATTCTCGATCATACCTGTCTGAAGTTGTCTGAAGGTTGAACCATTGCAACTGGACTATTATTATCTGTTGTTGTTGTTAGTTTGAGATATGTTTTGTTGCCCATCCTGGTAAAAAACCTAGAAAACCTAAAACTATGCCGCCTTCGGTCCGATCTAAATACAGTATATAAAATCATACATTGCAATGTCCTACCTGCAAATGAATACTTAAGCTTCAATCATAACAATACAAGAGCACACAATAGATACAAACTCAAGGTTAACCGCACCAAATTTGATTGCAGAAAATACAACTTCAGCAGCAGAGTGGTCAATGTTTGGAATACTCTACCTGTGGTTTCTTCCCCAAACCCCAAAAACTTCAACTTTAGACTGTCTACTATTGACCTCATCCCCTTCCTAAGAGGCCTGTAGGGGGCATGCATAAGCCCACCAATCATGCCTACCATCCCTGTCCTATTGTTTCTTTTTATTTTTCCTATAAGTATCTATCTCATGTATTCAAAACTATGTTTATTCTTATACCTGTATCTTGTAAGCGATTGACAAATCAAATAAATAAATAAAAATAAATAAAATAAAAGCTTCATCAGTCAGAGCAATTCAATTAACCAGAGAGCCATTGGAATGTACCAATTCCTGCCATACTCACCTCTGTGGTTTCCTCTCCAAAGTACATTGCAATATGTTGATCAAGTTTCTCAATTATCCAGGTACAGTTGTCAATTAAAAATAAATTCAATTAAAAAACTATACATAGAACACAAAAATAGAGGACAGCATATTTCAAAGTGTACAAACAAAGTAGCAGGCTCTATATCAGAAAAAGAGGAAGAATTTGGAAGTATAGAGTCTTAGCAACTTTGAAATTTATAGATTTCAATCCCCAGAATTCCTTATCCAGTATGCTGGCTACAGAATTCTAGGAGTTGAAGTCTATGTATCTTAAAACTGCTAAGGCTAAACAACACTGCTCTATATGCTATACTTCCATGTTCCACATATTTCCATATTCCTCCTCTTTTCCTGGTGTATTTCAAATCAAGCCCAACATATCAGTTCTGCCTCTTTATTTTGGTTCTTTTTTCCTTTGATAGATTAAAAAGAATCTATTTCTCTTCCACGCAGAGATCTCTATCAAAGCAGACAGAACTCTATGAAAAGAAAGTCTCTTTAAGGGGCTTATATAGGTGAGAAATGCATTCCTTCATCAAAGTTAAACAGATACATCCTTGCCCAGAACAAAAGGCATAACAAATATGCTGATTTGAGTATTTGAATTTAAGGCCCTAAAGAAAACCCCTTCTGTAATTTTAAGAAATTAAAGGCAGAAAGTAAAGAGTGAATGAGGATGCAAATTGACATAGGATTGGACCTCAGCTGGAATACACCCAAATTGTGACTAGCTTGGACCTCTGTTGGAAATTTTAAGATCTAGCAGCACAGCATGTGGTGGTCTTCCCTTACCATATCTGCCTTCTCCTTTTCTGTATCTGAGCAGCACCAAATGCCCATAAAAGACTGGGTTTAGCACAACAGATTTCTCCAATTAATTTGTATCAAATTGTGTAAATCGGTTTACATCAGAATGTTACTTGTTGAATAGGCGGCTGAATGGACTCTCACAGCTATACCTGGGATTTACTCTGTTGTTGACCTATAACACTTGGTAGAGTGATTTCCTTTCCCACGTCTCTTGCAAGGTTTTCCCATAAACCGGGAAGGTTAGAGGCTAATACTATATCCCCTGTGTACCTTTCCATTTTAGGGGCTTCTCCTGACCTTTACTAATAGTAGTTGTGGTCTCCTATGCACACCATGCCTGTTCCCCTTCAATAATTTATGGCACACATTGAACACCCATTTCCTCCTCCACTTAACTGTCCCACGTGTGTTCTTGTTATCTCAGCTGCTTGAAAAATCTTCAGGGCAGTCGACTTAGTGTCAGACTGACCCTTGTCTCTGATGTGCTTCACATAATATTACTAATGCACTTCAGGATTTGAAATTGTACTTCACAAAAGCACTTCATTATATTGTAGCGTTCTCTCTAATCTGTGCCTCCAATTTTCCCCTTATGCAAAGTGATGGTGCTAAGAACTCTAAATTGGGAGCCAAAACAACCCTGCTTCCAGATTCTGAGTGGCTCTGCCATTATTTGTTTACATAAAGCTTAGAGTACATTTCTCTATAAAATTTAATCAGTGTTATAGGAAGGACAGTAGAAAGAGGGATGTGGTACATTAAAAAGGGCATAAAGTATTACCTTGGTCAAAATTGAAAGAAAAGTCAGCTTTTTAAAAAACAGTATTACTTTCAGCAGCATTAACAGAATTGCAAAGTAAATAGAACATTGAAAGTATAGAATGATATCAGGAAAGCATTCCAAGAAAAAAGGAAATAATGGCTAACTTCAATTCTGAGATAAAATTGGTAAATTCATGTTTGGGACAAAATTAAAACAACAAATATTTCTAGATACCTGATGAAGGTCCCTTAAAGTAGTTGATCATGAATCTGACTACAGAGAAACCAAGTTCAATTTAATCCTGTTATCTAAAATCTGTCGATGGATTATTATTTATGGGCCCTGTACCTCTGAAATTCTCCATGTATCTGGCTCAAAGTATATCAAAAATTCTAATTAATTTATATCACTAAAGACAATTAGATATATTTATGCACTACTGGGCAAGAAATGAAGATTTGATTTTAATTTTCAGCAGAGAGGGATGGTTAAAACATGTTTTGGGAAAAGCATAGTCAGAAAGTATGATAGCATCTCTCCATCAATTAATTATTAATATCTTTTTTTTAAAAAAATGTGACATTACAAAAGGAATATTGCTTTAAATCATACAGCAATATATTCAATTAAAGAATCGATTGTAGGCTTTGCTTTGCTTTGCTTAACATAGATGCCTTCGCAGACCAGAGGTGGTATTCAGCAGGTTCTGACCAGTTCTGGAGAACCAGTATCGGAAATTTTGAGTAGTTCAGAGAACCAGCAAATACCACCTCTGACTGGAGATTTTACAGTGTCCTTTCTCCTGCCACGCCCACCAAGCCACACCCACAGAACCGGTAGTAAAAAAAATTGAATCTCACCACTGTATAAGCAGACTCTACAATTCTGGTATCATTGAAACAATTGGATAAGATATTTTAAATGCTAAAGCAACAATTCAATATAGTTTAGAACATTCATAAATACTTTTTTTTTTTATAATAGAACAATTTTGAAATGGAGAATGTCCTGTATTTTTTAAAAAATCAATGGGCTCATATTCTAAGGAAGACCAAATATGTTTCTTACTGGTTAATTCTGATTAATCTAATGCTGATTAAACTAATTCAAGATACAATAGTTTTTTGGGGGGGACTATTGGATCTTTTAAAAAGGTCAGTTACTGTTATAGTCTTTCCTACGTTGCAGATGCAATAAATTTGATAGCACATTAGTGTGTATGTTTTAACTATATCCATTGCTGATTTATTTTTGGTTACGTTGTATATCAGTAATATGGTAAACCAGGTCCTTGGAAGGGGAATTGAGGTTTAAAATTATTAAATTTAAAAGTTCTAATGTATTGTTAAATTCTATCCCCCACATTTGGAATGTGTCTATCTATTAGGTATGTTGGACAGAGAGGTCCTGCCCTATTGCAGAAAAGATAATTCAAAGGGCATTTTCACTGCATACATTAAAACAGGAGTCACCAATCTTTTGGACCTCGGGGACCACCAAACTCATAATTTTAAATCCTGGGGACCACTAATATGAATTTTGATGGGACAAAGCTGTAAAAAGCAGGATATAATATAGCATGTGAACATGCTATAATGTGACTGCCTGTGTTTCTTTTGTGTTATTGGAATTTTCTGGCTGTGCTACCTATCAGAGAAGATCTGGCAGAGGGGGAGAAGGAGTTAAGTGAGTTGTCAGCCCAGAGCCATTATGTTCCCACAAATGGTCTAAGTCCACCCCCTCTTGAATTCCATTGACCCTTATCTGGTGCCAATTTAGTACTGAACTTCAGTTGATTAGATTCTTGTGTATACGTTTGAACAATAAATAGCAATAGCACTTAGACTTATACACCATTTCATAGAGCTTTACAGACCTCTCTCAGCTGTTTACAGAGTCAGCATATTGCCCCCAACAATCTGGGTCCTCATTTTACTGACCTCCAAACTACCCATTGACATAATTCTCACAACTTCACAAGCTTGGTGGGGCAAAGGAACTCAAGTTCTAGGACAGGAACAGGGCAGTGGTGGGATTCAAAAAAATTTACTTCCAGTTCTGTGGGTGTGGCTTGGTGGGTGGGGCAGGGGAAGGATACTGTAAAATCTCCAGTCAGAGGTGGGATTTGCCAGTTCTCCGAACTACTCAAAATTTCTGCTACTGGTTCTCTAGAACTGGCCAGGACCTTCTGAATACTACCTGGAACAGGGGAATTTGCCTTACCATGAATCAGAATCATCTTCAGTTCTAATAAAAACTCCGTATGATTTCGGATTACAGTTTTTCACATATCTACTTCTACAAGTCAGAAATGAAATCTGGGCTTTCTGTATATAAAAAAGAGGTTCTACTACAAAATTGCAGCCCTTTCCTTGGAAATGCTGATTATTGTTGGGGGGGGGGTGAAATTTGTGGGAAATACATTTTGTTGTGAGAATAGGGAGAAATGGATATGCAGGTGAAAGTTTTGAAACTCATTTTATTTTCATACTATTAATCAGCTACTTTTTTTTTCCTAGGTGAATATAATGCAATTTTTGCATTATGACTTATATTGAATCATGGACATTTTGGAACTGTGTATGTGTTCTGGAGTGGCAGATTTTATACTGTAGCTTGATGCATATTTCATAAAAATGTTTTTTTAAAAAAACTCAGTGATTTTATAGAATGACTTTACTCCTTTTAATCATTTTGTTTACCTAAATAGCAAGTCTATGAGGATGAATAGGCTTGACTTTGAGAAATTGATGCCCAAAATTTGCCCTTTCTTTTTCTCTACATAAAGCCAGCCTTTTCAAAGGCTGAAATTCAAGGAAGCTGTTTCAAGACCCAAACAATATCTGATGACAGTCATGGACTGATATTAATTTAGATAAGCAGGGAATTCTTGGTTAGTCAAAAAGGAAATCAAGAAATGTCTAATTGCTTTGAGGTCAATTTGGAAGGAAACACAGGATATAAATCTAATAAAGAGACAAACAAACAATATAGAGCCCCAGTCTTCTTATGACTATGTACTTCCACTTCCTTTAGTTGTGGTCCACTCCTAGTCTCCTAGGTAACTCAGAAGAGATCAAGTATCCTAAAAACAGAGTTTTTTTTTTACAACTGTAAGAAGGAACTTTCTGAGCAGCTACAAATTGCTTTCCCAGTAAGGCTTGATCCCCAAAGAAGTGGAGATACATCCAGAAGAAGAGAGGGGTTTGTTGTCTCTTGTCTCCTTGAGCCAGGAATGACATTCCTGTTTAACACTGCATGTATATATCCCAAGACAGCGGCCTTCCTTGTTGCATATGCATGTGTGTACACACACATGCAATCCTTCTCCTAATCTTGTGTACAGCAATTAATATTCATTCATCAAATACAATAATCGGTCCTTTCTTAGAAAAATGACCCACATGTTATTTTATATCACTTTTTAGAAACGCTGAAGACTTCAGTAAACCCTGCATTTAAAAGGGATTGAAGGCCACTTAAGGGGGACAGGTTGGTGGTGGTTAAATTCTCATACTCATCTATTGCCAACAAACATCCCCTAAAACCTTACTAACTATAAACAGCTAATTAAAACAGTGACTTACTACAAATGATATCAAAGTACTGGTAAAAGCACAAGATGAGCTTCTTGCCTGTTGTATCCAAGAGCAGCAGTTTACCAGAAAGAGCAATTTTAATGTATCATTATGTCAAGGGTGTTGTATCAGTAAATAAATAAATAAATAAATAATAGCGGGGGGTTTTTTCTGTCTTGCTTGAGGTGGGCCTTTGTGCTTTCACTGAAGATATTTACTCATTCTCCTTGGATCCTCATTGCAATTTGAAGGCATGGTTAAATATAGAAGCCAAAATTCAGATCTGGAAGCTGAGAAACAAAGGGGAATATCAGCTCCCTGGAATGGAGCCTCGGTGGTGCAGTGGTTAGAATGCAATACTGCAAGCTACTTCTGCTGCAGCCAGCTGCCTGCAATTTGGCAGATTGAATCCCACCAGGCTCAAGGTTGATTCAGCCTTCCATCCTTCGGAAGTGGGGGCAATAGGCTGACTCTGTAAATCGCTTAGAGGGGGCTGTAAAACACTATAAAGCAGTGTAAGTGCTATTGCTACTTACTACTTTTAAGTTTTGTTAAAAAAAGAGAGGGTATGCATTAACAGAGATGTTTGCATCAATGGAAAAAGACACACAGCTGTTTGATCAGGAAGGAAGTACAGTGCTTTGTGTTCAAATGTTGGCCATAAAGACTGATTGGTCAGTTGGTTTCAATTCAGTCTTTTAAAAAAGGGTGCCCTTTCTTGATATGAAATAATCAGATCAGTGTAAACTCAGATGCATTTTAAAGCTGGATTCAGAAGCACTTGGAGATGGGAAGACTGGCACTCTGGAAGAGCTTTAGAAGTCTTCCTGAAGTAGAGTCATTGTGACTTTTGCAAATAAAAGTTCAACAATCTTTCTACTGTAAATTCTTTAAGAACACTAGCAAGTAGATAATGATAAAATTGACTTTCCAAAGGTTTTTGGCATGATCTCTCTAAAAGTTCCTGAGCAAATCTGGCAACCATTCAAAAGATATTATGGACTGGTAGCTAAAAAGCAAAAGAAAAATCCCTTGGAAAGAGAAATTATGATTAAACTTAGAATTCTCTCAATAAAGAGAAGTCAGGGATCTGTTCTGACATTAATCTGAAAAAGGAAATTCTAAGCATGAAAGTGTGAAGCTACATTTTGTTTCTTATTCCTCATCTGTTCTGATGCATGAAAGCATCTGCCTGCTTATTCCTTAAGTTTCTTCAGAAGCCTCATTTGGAGATTAGTTTTGAGTTTAACCTTCATCACTAGATTGTAGAAAATATTACCTTTAATTCAAGAAGTTGAGAAATCTGAGGAGTATATTTCACACAGCACGGCAGATTCATTTCTGCATGAATTCATATTATAAAGAAAGAACAAGATTAAGGGATAGGAAAAGAACTCAGGGATGATAGGACCAGTGAAAAACAAGCAGGCTTATAGCCTTGAAGATGGAAAGCAGAAAAAAATATGATGTGGAGCACAGGTGTTAAACTTGCTGTGTCATGTTACTGTCACGTGATGTTTCATGACATTTCCCCCATTCACGGAGCGGGGGGCGTGGCTTGCACATGGTGCATCCAGCCTGCGGGCTGTCAGTTTGACACCCCTGATGTAGAGGGAGAATAGCTGCTAATGAAATATGTGTTGATGGCCTTCCAATTTTGACCCAATTCTCCCCAGATCTCTGCATGCTATTGAAAAAGATCTTGGGAACAGCAGAGTGCATCCCTTCACAAGGGCCAAACAGAACTCAAGAAGCTCTGGGTAGTTATGGAGGAAATGTCTAGGTTTAATCAGAAGACCCCTCTGGGTACAGATTGAGGAATGATGAATGTTTGTCTGGACAGTATTGGTTTTCTTTGCAGAGCAGGATCACCCAGCTTTGTTCACCTCTGATCATCCGTAAACTTCTAAACAGCTGGCTTACTTTTTAAGGGATTTATTGTATTAACAAAAGCTGAGTCACGAGACAAAAATATGGGCTAGAGTGACTCTCTAAAGCGGGTCAAGAAAATGTCACAAGATCCAAAAGATATTCTGAATTCAGTTTCTCTGTGTCCTGTTGTATAATAAGACTCTTTTTTGGGATAATTGCTAAATTATAGTGTATTTATTCCAGCCATTTCCTTGAAATCCATAATGGTTGAAAGTAAATGGTATCTTCTTGATCTGTAGATTGTATCTGAATCACATGTAACTTCTAGGCTAAACATGGTAACCTGAAATGATTTGCTTGGTAGGCATTGCATAACCTTATGCAGTAAACAAATGTGTTGTAATTGATATATTAAAATCAACATATTCTTCAGAGCTGTTAATTTCCCTCAGGTAAGACAATTTCCTAGGCAGCTGTCTAGGACAACATTCTTACCCAGCGGGGAGTTTTAGGAAGTAATTGGGTTTGTTTTTTTCCAAACAAAACCTTTCTAGAGGAATATCCATATCTCAGAAAGCAGTAGAAAAGATAAAGGAGAAAGTAAAGGAAAGAAAGAAATGGTTCTAAATTGAGAAGGATTTTTCATGGGAAAGAATATAATTTGTTTCGGAAAGTTTACAAAACCTGGATGGGTTACAGCAGAGCAGGAGATCATAGAGCTGTGAAAGGCATTATTGCAGAGCTAACTCAGTGCTCACTCCAGTAGTTTGATTCTGAATGGCTCAAAGTTGACTCAGTCTTCCCTCCTTCACAAGTTGATAAAATGAGGATCCAGATTGTTGGGAAGCAATCTGCTGACTGTAAACCACTTAAAGGGGGCTGTAAAGCATTGTGAAGTGATATAGAAGTCTAAGTGCTATTGCTATTTAAGATTCAGTGAGTATTAAAAGAGGAACCAAAGCAAGATACAGGAAAACAAGAAATCAAGCACCAATATGGCAGTAGGAGTCAGCATTGTCATTCCAGGAAGAACTAATGTATAACTATATATTTTATGAATTATGGTTTCCTTAATATGTTAGTCAGGACTCATGTATCAAAATGTTCTTTTGGGAGACTAATCTGCCATCCTATATCCAATTAATCCCTATTAAATTCTTTAACATCATGTGCAAGGAGAGGAGACCCTTGCTATTTTGTTTCATTGCTTACTTTGGAAAGGAGCAAATCCTACAATGGACTGGTCCTTGTTAATTTACTTGCAGAACACACTTGGATGATCTTTGGAAATGTGACATCCTAATGAAATAGCATTGATTGTTGACTTGCTTGCAAATGACTCATTGGAAGAATCCTCCTGACAGATGAATGCTGGTTATTATTACAACTGAAGTCATTCCAGCCTGTTTAATGCAATATATCAAATCAGGCTGCCCTGTGTTAAAACTTAACAATGTAATAACAATTATTATTATGCAAAAGGCCACAGCTACTTTGACCATGATATCCTGGAGGTATTTAGTTTGTTGTGCATTTACAACAATTAGGTTCTGCTCCTGGCCTCACATAAAGAGTCAACATCTATGATTTTTAGTTTTAGTCCATTTTTAAATATAAGCTAAGTAGCAAGGATGGGATGCTAAGGATGCCAAATAAAATAATGTGAAATTGTACCCTCCCACCTTAAAAGGAAATCTAGTGTAGTACAACACAGCTGCTTGTTGGTAATCCTTGTTCTTTCCACCATTTTCAAAAATCTCTAAAGCAGGTCCATATTAAGTTCAAGGCTTTTTTTAAAAAACTTATCTTTTTATAATTCATTAGTTGATCATTTTGAGACAATGCTATCATCATTTATTCAAAACTTCTCATGAGACTCTCTGTCTTTCTCAAAAGGCTGTCAAAATACAGGTCTGACATGAATGATGCTCATTTGCCAGAATGTAGAACTAAACATAGATCAGCATCTATAATATACGTCATTATAGTTGTGCTTTTAAAGTTGTAGCAATGTTTCGGCAGAATCTCATCTGCCATCATCAGGCTTGTGTATTAGGTTGGTCTGTGTGTCAGGCTTTCACAGCTGTTTCTGTTTTAAATTTGGTGCTAGCCTTGTGCTCTGTTAGAATGTTTTTTTCTTCATCCTGGTTGATTGGGAGTCTTGGTCTGTGTTTATTGGTCTTGGAGTTTGCTGTGTTCTGCTTGATTGGTGTTTCTAATATCTTCTGTCTGTTTTGTAGCATTTTTTGTCTTGATTGGCTGGTAACATTGTGTTTCGTGTATTGGGGGCTTGTAGTGCAGCTTGGCTCCAGGTAAATGGACGGCTATCATTTATTAGGAAGCTAGGTTTCATCTGGGTGCCTGGTTGGGGTGTGTTTGAGCTGGAGGTATCAGGGGGAGTCTGTTTGTGCCCAGGTATTTGCTTGGCTTGTGGTGTGGAGATTTTTTTGTTTGTGAGTGCAGGCTTCCAAATAATTGACAGTCTGGTGAAGTCATCTCTTCTATTCATGCTTTGAGGTCTTTTTTCAATCTCTATGGCTTCTCTGTTAATTCTGTAGCTGGGGTTTTCTATAGTGGCTAGGGTTTTGGTGCCATTGAAGTCAATGCTATGACCTGTGGCTTTCATGTGTTGGACTAGTGAGGAAGTGTATTCCAGCTTTTTGACTGCATTTTTGTGTTCATCCAGGCGGGTACTTATTCTTCTATTGGTCTGTCTGATGTATGTGGCAAGGCATGATGCACAGGGGACTTCATACGCCTAGTTTTCCAGGTCAATTTTATCTTTGGGGTTTCTTAGGATGGCTGCTGTTTTTCTGACTGTTTTGAAGGCAATCTTGATGTGATGCCTGTGTAGTATCTTACTGATTTTGTCTGTAGTACCTCTTATGTAGGGCAGGACAGCTGTTCCATAGTCTGTTCATCTTCTAGGTCTCTATTATGTCTCAGTGTGTTTTTGTGTGCAAAATCACAGGCCTGATCCACAAAAACACATGTTGAGGGGAAAAAAAAAACCAATTATAACTTCTCAATAGTTCTGAACCTAGACAGCCTACTACAAAAAATGAGTAAATCTTTTGAATTTCTTTACTAGTTCTTTAAATATTCTATAAAAGTGAGTTTTTCTTTCAAATTTTCAGTCTAACTCAGAGTAAAATTCATGCTTTTATTCAGTCATGACATTACCAAAGGATGAATATATGAATGTGTTGTCTCTCATAATTCTACTATTTTCCCTCAAATATGCAGCTCATTTTATTAAATCTCATTACAAAAAAAAAAAACCTCCTGATTTTTTATTTCCTCAGGGTGGAAGGTTTTAGCAGCCAGGGAGGAATGATGGAAAAATATCTAACAGAAGATAACATGGGCAGTAGGAAACTTCACCCTCTCCAACAATAAAGTAAGTTCTAAAACTCCTAAAGAACTGTAAAGAATATGAGCACTAAGAGTATCTCTCTCAGAGGACAAAACCTTTGAGAAATTACAAAGCGATTTCTGGCACAGCATCACTAAAGTTTGGCCCAATAAAATGATGAAATCCCCATTTGTATTTACTGAGAATTCCATAATGATGATAGCTGGAAATGAACTGAATACTAAGGATCCGTCAGAACTGAGTACTGAGGATTTCTCAGAAACTTCTAGGTATATCTCAGAAGCCTTTCAGGGTGACTTCTTGTTCATTTTTACAGGAGTAAGCGATTGAGGGAACCACCATTATGATAAGTTAGGTTCCTAATTTCTTAAGATTAAAGTCAAAATTATTTGGCATCCCCATTCTTGGAAATTTCTGTTTTGATTTGTTCTTCGCTAAGATATTGGCATCAGTCATGTTCTTCATACTGTGATTTTGTTTAGATTTTCCTCCCTTCTTCTTTTTGGCATTGTTCACTTTCCTCCATACAGCATGACCTTACTTGACTCCTGCTGCTAGGGCAGCATCCAAACCAGTCAAACTTGTGCAAGAAAGATCACATAGCAATGGTCTCCCGAGAAAAACCATTCCCAATCACCCACCAATGACAATTGACCACTTGTCTCTCCTTTTTCTTCCTTCTCTTGCTGGCCTTTACTCATTGTTAGTTGATCCCAAACAGGTGCCAATAATAACTATACATTTGTTTTCCCTCCAATCTGTTGGGAATCTCAGTCCCAGAACCTCAGACAGCACAGTCAACAGCTCTAATAGCTGGGAATTCTTAGAATTCTAACACTAGGACATCTGCAGGGCTGCCTCATATCACTGCCATTACTTTGCCTGGAGCAAGACATTGTGTTTCATATTTACTGTTATAAAATCTAGTAAGTCCTTATCCATGCAATTTACTCTGGCACTGGCACTTCTTGGAATAAAACTGATCAGTAAAACAAATAGAGCTGTTTTATGCACATAAACCAGGAAGTATCTGTCAACCATACAGAGTAAAAAGCTACATTTCACAGTAAAAGACATATTTATGATGTATTATAGCAGGTAAACTTATACTCCAGTATAAAAGAAAATAACATTCTTCTGTGCAGCTTTCAGGGAAATTTGCAGGGCAATTCTTTACATGTCTACAGAGAAGAAAACCTCATTGGCTTCAGTGGATCTCACCCACAGAACAAGTCCCATTGGAGTTAAAGATAAGCCTAAGGAAAGAGCAGTGTTAGGCACGATAACCATACCATTCCATAGGATAAAGATCAGCTTTATACAGGAGCATGTTAGGGTTAAAAGGGATGGTATTGATTTAAGTTTTCTTCTGATGTGTCTCAGATCTACCCACAAGGAACCAATGAGAATATGAGCAACATCTCCAAGTTCAGAATTTCATCTCAAGTTTCAAGGAGCCCTAGTACTTCCTTAATCCATCAGAGCAACTTTCTCGCCAGATATGACATCAGATGCAATGATCTTCAATCTGTAACAACTGGAGATGGCTGTCATCTTGCAATGAATTGAAGTTGTAGTCAAATACATTTGTGTAGGCAGCATTATGCTTGAAAAGGTTGCAATATAGTACTGGTAAGAATTTCCCAGAGCACAGAAAATAGAATGAAGTTTTATGGTTATACTTTACATGGTGTCCTTATCACATAGGCTTTTTTTGTTTGTTGTTCATTTCTTCAGTGGGAATGCATTTTTTCTGTAGTGCTGAAGTTCTCCACTAGTCCTTAAGATGCAGAGATACCTAGCTCATTCAAATCTTGCAAAGGCAGAAAGCTGTCTCCCTATAGATGCCATAAATCTAGTTGCCCTATCCTATTTGACAGAAACATAATATTTTACTGCTGATGCTGTATCACTAGATCATATCTAGCATGAGTGTAGCAGGGAAAAGTGTTTTCATATCAGTTCACTATGTCTATATATGTTTATGGATTAAGCCTTTAAAATAATACTTGGAAGGCACCCTAACTCTCTCTTTCTCTTTCTCTGGGTCTCCATTATGTGTGTCTGAGTGCAGGTATTATGTAATCCTTTCTGTTCTGACCTGGCATCATGTTCAGATAAGATGTGGGACTACCTAGAGCTTAAGTCTTGTTAAGTATGGATTTGTCAAGAAATGTGAATGGAATAGCACTACCAGACTGGCAGAGCATGAATGTAATGCCTACAGGGCATGAAATACATGTTTCTGTGAAACAGTAGCTACTCCCACACATATCCATTTCAAGAACATATTCTTCAAGGAACTCTCCCCACTAACTCCCATCCTCACTCTGGTAGGGACCATGTAAAACTAGCTGTGCAGAATAGTGTTGATTAACACTTTGGATTGGGTTTAAGATGCCTACTGTTAAAAAATCTAGCTCTGAAGGGTTGGTGTATCATAATCCCTTCCTGGAATTGGATCCAGAGAAGGCGTTAATATTAGTCTTCCAACCTGAGCTCTATTGTTCAGCTATGTCAAGACAAGTGATGTTGGACCAATCAGCAGAATCACAATTAAGGCCTTATACATTGCTTCATAAGATTCAGCGATAAAGTATTTAGTCTCATTGTTGAATGACCTCACTTGGCTCTACTAGTACCCATGTGCAACAGCCACACGCTGGATAAGAAATGGTGGGGGGGGAATAGAAGGGAAGAAAGATGGGGAAGAATCTGAAAGAGACGCTGAAGTATAAAATATGTTTTAGGGTTTGCATCATAAACCCTACATCACTAATAGGGCACGTGTCCCAATTAAACAATTCTACATATGAAAGTTGGTTTTGTGAATATTTCCTATGTTCCACAGATCCTATATCTGGAATTTTTTGCCAACACATTGAAACTATTTCATGGTCAAGCCACCTCTGGCTACTGGGATCCTGAGTAACCCTTTCATCCAAACACACACGAAGAAACAGGCAATAAGGAAGTTGAGCTTTTCTAGCCTATTGTTATAATGGTGGCAGATGAGTCTTGCGTGGGCAAGTTGCTGGTTGATATCCTGTGAGATCTGGTGTAAAGAAAGAAGCCAGGATGTTCTTTTGGCCTTGCATGAGGCATTAATAAATGCTTAGGAAATTGGTCTCTCACTCTCTACCCCCTCTGCCTCCCTCCATTTCAAAGAGAAAAAACAAATTTTCTATGCTGAGCAAGACAGAGGAGAAAAAGAAAAATTGAGCAAATATACTGAGAACAGATTTTATGTTGCTGGAGATTGATGTGAGACATCTCTTTAAAAGAAGTGTTGGTTTCTGTATGCATGTCAAAAAAGATAAATAAGTAATAACAAAGATGTCACAAATATCTGGAGCACTTTTTCTCTTAATTTTATCCAGAGACTTTGGCCCCAGAGGTTCCATTTTATTTGCTCTTGTGAAAAAGATGGTCCAGCTGGGAAAAGCTAGTAGAACCACCAGGAAGAAAATGTCTTCATGATTACTTCTGCCTGTATCTTTTCTTTGTTTAAGAGAATTTATTGCCTTCACTGATTAATTATGTAGAAATCTCTCCAAGAAAAAGATGATAGGGACTTTATAATATATTTCCAATTAGGAGTCATGGTGTGGCATTTCTTAAGGGAAACAACTGTGGATTTGAATTTTCTCCCAAAAAATCTTCTGAAGAGTAGCAAGAACTGGAAGGGAGTATCCAGAATAATTTAGTTTTTCTAAGAAACTATTTAGAATTAGAACATTTTAAATTCTTTTCCTGCTCCATTCTGTAGAAGTAGTGTCATTCAGGCAAAAAGAAAATTTCATGTAATCTCTTCCCACTATTTTCTAATGTCATTCTGCTTAAAAGATATATATATATCTATATATCTATATATCTATATATCTATATATCTATATATCTATATATGTATATATCTATATATCTATCTATCTATCTATATATATATATATATATATATATATATATATATATATATATATATATATATATATATATATATATATATATATTTAGTCCATATGCATTAGTCCATATGCATTAGTCATATCCATCAGCATAGTTCAGCTTCAAAATCCCATTCCACAGTGATGGCTATTTCACCAGCCCCAAATAGCCATCACTGTGGAATGGGATTTTGAAGCTGAACTATGCTGATGGATATGACTAATGCATATGGATATGTGGGGGAGAGGGAGAGGGAGAGGGGGGGGGAAGAGAAAGAGAAAGAGAGAAAGGAAGAAAAAGAATGGGAAAAAAGTAGAAGGAAAACCTGGTCCAGCATGACAAAAAAAAAGTAATGAGTACTACATGACCCATTAAAATACAGAGTCGGGCAGCAGAAACCCTACTAAATCAAATTGATTGATTCTGTTTATGTTAAAGCTTCTTTTCTTCTTAATAAAAATGTTAACAGCAACTCTCTTTCACCATTTTAATTTCTATTACCTTGCTCATATGCCTTCTGAGAGGCTATTTAGAGAATGAACAAATGAGCAGAAGATATGTCTTTTCAAGACATCTAATATAACAGTGTATGATAGGATCTGAAGATGCAGAGAATCAAGAAAATAGTAATAAATTATGGGTGAATGGCCCAATGGTGCATATTAGGCCCTCATGGCATTCCCTACATCAGATTTCCACAAGCTGAGGAGCTGCAGATATGATGGTACTGCATCTCCTATAATTCATAGTCAGCATGCTTGATGTAAATTCTGGGAGTTGTAATCAGAGGCAACCAAGTTAGAAAAAAATTGCTCAGTACAAAATCAAAATTTATTTATAAAGGACATTTTAGAAATATTAATAAAAAGCATGATGTTAAAATGAAGTCAGTCAGAAACCTCTAATTGTAGTTGTCTTCATTTCCTAGTATTAGTTATACAGTATTTTCAAAATTAGTTGATCTCCTACCAATTAAAACTGGTAAGGATTTTCCAACGAGGCAGAAAATTAGGATGTAGATGAGAGTTAAAAGGGGAAACTATCTACAGATTACTAAAGGGAAAGAGATGATGCTAACTTCACTTATCAGTCACTTAAGAGATGCAGCTCACGGCTTGATTGTTTATTCTTATCTTGATTTTTAAGAGAACAATACTGGACCATGTTGGCAGAAATATATATGAGCTATTTTTGTCCTGTCTGTTTTTGGAAACTTTAGTAATAATTTCTATTTCATTCATTTGATAGATAGATAGATAGATAGATAGATAGATAGATAGATAGATAGATAGATAGATAGATAGACAGACAGACAGACAGACAGACAGACACATCTGCAATACATAGTTTTCCCCCCCTTTGGCCTGGCCTACTTTTTTCCACTGACCCTTACTTTCTGAGTGCAGTGGCACTAAGTATGCCACATAAAACTGAACGTGTCTCTCATTCCACTAAAGATCTCCCTATCCTGCAATTCCCAGTTTCTCCTTTCATCACATTGGGCCAATCTACAGGCCAGGAAAAGTATACCCACCTGCATCCTCCTGGGAGGGTATCTTGATTTCTTCATGCATGGCTGCATTTCCTACCTCATACTTACAGTTACAGTCAGAATAATTTATTTCTTTAGTGCAATGTTTCTTGTTCCTTTAATCTATAGATGTTTGGAACAATATCAATGGTATTCAATAACCACGGTAATGGAGTGATTGTGCTAGGTCCCAAGGCATGCTTCTCCCAGGTGTATATAATTCAGTTTTGTTTTGCTGCTTGCTTTTGAGTGGTAGAGGACAGTTGCCTTCTTGGGCTTTGTGTAGTGCCAAAAGGAGGGCATATTTCCATGCACTTAAATGTGAGAAAATGCTGAGATACTAGAATTGAAAGAAGTACCTTTTGAGAATGTTGACACATAACTTCAGACAGGTTCTTCCTGCACTTCCCACCCACCAACACAGACAAGTTGTCCAGAGAAGTCAGAAGCATTGATTGGCTTGGCAGAATAAATGCCTTTGCCAAGCCTCCTTTGAAACTGTTGTATTTCATGGCTTTAATTGCCAGTTTACAAGGGAAAAAAATCCCTAGCATGCAAGCAAATGACTTGAGGAGATCAGACCAGCATTCTGGTAATTCTTAAAGAGGAACGTTTTTCCAGTCTTCCTTCCTCTTTCAAAACAATTTAAAAGAGCCCATTAATGTGTTCTATAAAAAGCATATTTAAAGAACAACTCTTTACCATCTTTTTAAATATGTAGAGGAAGGCAGATAGATCCCATTCTCAATGAGATCCATGACCCCAAATGATTGGGGGACTGTTCTATGAGATGGTTGCTCCCATTTTTGGCATTTCTTCTTTCCTCACATCTTTGTAAGTTTGCTTGCCAACCCTAACCCTAACAAATCCTGGGAAGTGACCACAGCATATAATGCATGATGGTTCACACATCCAAGTAACACTAACAATCCAATCCCCAGTAAATGCTGTGCTGCATTTGAATGAGAATTGTAATGTTTAGTCAATTCATTGGCTAGATTAATAACCTTTCTCTCTTTCAGCCATGTAATATGTGTTTGGTGGGTGTTAAAGGGAACCTCGCCTTAGTGGCTGCTCCCAGGCACCAAAACGAAGAGACAAAATATAACAACCAACAAAAAAACCCTCAGTCCTTTCATTAATGGCCTTTTCCCAGCAATGATAGCTCTTTTTAGTTCAACAAGCATCTGACCTCCAGAATAGATGTGTTCATCTTTGTTACCCAATGTTTAAATCTGAAAATTTTATCCAATTCATTCACCACGAGAACAGGAACTGCTGGAAAAATGGATTCTCTCCCTCAACTCTTGTTGGCAATCCTCCAGAGAATATGTGGGAGAGTAATTGGGAATGCTCCAACACTGGAAGTTTTTAAAAAGATGTTGGATAACCATTTGGTTGAAGTGGTGTAGGGTTTCCTGCCTAGGCACGGGCTAGAAGACCTCTAAGGTCCCTTCCAAGTCTGTTATTCTATTTTATTCTAGTATGAGGGAAGGAGGTCAAGGGAAAACTCCACTGCACAAAAACAAACCATTTTAAAAACAAAACTCAATTGTTTTAGTTGTTATTTTTTAAGGATACTTTTATTCCCTCTTTCTGTTTTCTCTTAAAAGTGTATGATAGATTTTTATATCCTGTGAAATCCATGTGAAATACATTTTTAATGTAGCTGCTTCTTAATGGGCCTATCAACCACTCCAATTCTAACATGGTTAATGCCATGTTGAAAGGAACTTCATTGAGAATATAGTCTCTCCCTCATAAAATGTTCTGATTAAACTGCTAGATTTATATAGTTTTGAAGTGGCACTAGGGTTCCTTAAACATTTAGATTGAATCCTGGTTCACCTTGCAAGCAAATGAGGGCTGTCTATCTGATTTAGGGGATCTGATCATGCACCACTCAGTTCTCAACAATACTAGTGGATAAAGAATAATCCCATTTTTGAAATTAATCTTCTCTTGACTAAAAGGCTACTTGGGAATAAGGGCCTACTTGTAGGGAGGTATTCTCTCCAAATGACCAGACTTGCCAACAACTGGGTCTAGTTACCTTTGGAAGTTCAAGTTTAAAAGTGGTCAGTTTTCAGAAGTCAATTTTGGATCAAGGCTTGAATTACTTTTCAATTTACCTCACTTTAATTACTGTCTTAGATTTTTCTGGGCTCTGATTATGCAAGCCTGCCTTCCTATATATTGTAGGGTGACTGTTAAGTTTGGGAAAAGAGAGGCTGAACAAGAGCATGAGTGCAACAATACTTTATTATACAATAAAGGGCTGATCGTGCTTGCCACGCCTGGAACTGGCTCGCAGCAATCAGCAACTGGTTGGACCCCGCAGCCTGCTTTTATAGCTGGCTGCTGGGGAGAACCAACCAATGAGGAAAGGGGGAGAACGCCCACACAAAGTGGACGGACCTGAGTGAGAACTCCTAGAGTCCTCAGGACATAACACCCCTTCCCCCCAGATGTGAACACGCATAGTCTTTGAGGTAGGCAGGAGGTTTATGTTGGCGCCCAGAACGGCGTAGCTCTGGAACGTTGTCTGTCCGTCCGGGGTCTGCCTGGGAAGGCAGAGTCGGCAAAGTGTCACCAGTGTGCCCCTCGGTTCGGGCATGCCCGGGGCTCGTAGGGTTGATCACTGGGGATGTGCTCCCGTAGACTGGATCGGGCTGGTCAACCGTCTGGGCGCCGCTGTCTGTGTTCGGGCTTTCGGGACCGGCTGTAGGTGTGAACTGATCTCCGGGCATGATGTGGATGGGGGGCTGAGGATGAGGCCTCCCTTCGTCTTGTGACTCTGGGTCCCTGCTGGTGATGGTGCTGAGGCGTCTACGCAGTTGGTCTATGTGCCTTCTCCAGATGCGGCCATCCTCCAGTCTGACCCGATACGACCGCGGCCCGGTGATAGCTACGATCTCGCCCGGGATCCACAGGGGGTCTCCAGCGAAGTTCCTCGCGAAAACTGGCTCCTGTAAGATAAAATGTCTAACCCCCGATGTGGAAGCAAGGGGAGAGTCAGGGCAGTATTGTGGGTGTAGTCTGTCCAATACAGTCCTCAGACGCCTGCCCATTAGGAGCTCAGCTGGGGACTTATTGGTGACTGAACAAGGAGTTGAGTGCTGGCTCATCAGGAACCACGAGAGTTTGTGGTGCCAGTCATCCTTGTTGAACCTTGCCAGGGCTTCTTTAGTGGTCCTGACGGCCCTTTCAGCCAATCCGTTACTGGCAGGATGAAATGGGGCTGTGAAAATGTGGCGGATACCCAGGTTGGCAGCGAAATGGCTGAACTCAGTCGATGCGAACTGTGGGCCATTGTCGGAGACAATGGAGTCGGGTAGCCCGTGCGTTACGAACAGGCGTGTTAACACGTTGGTGATTGCTAGTGTGGTGGTCGTGGATAGCTGTGCTACGTCAATCCATTTGGAATAGGCGTCCACGACCACTAGGAACATCTTCCCATGCAGAGGGCCGGCCAGGTCGATGTGAATTCTGGACCAAGGAGCGCTGGCGCTTTCCCATCTAGTAGGGGTGGCAATGGGGGAGCAGGACGGGATTCCTGGCAAATGCTGCAGGAACTTACCCAATTGACAATGTCCTCGTCCGAGACCCGGCCACCACACGTAGCTGCGTGCTAATGCCTTCATTCTCACGATGCCAGGGTGTCCCTCGTGCAACGCTTCCAGGACTCGGGTACGCAGTGAGGCCGGGATGACCACTCGAGTGCCCCATAGTAGACAGCCTGCATGCGAGTCTTGAAAGGTGTGAATTTGTTATCAACATTGCCTCCCGGCCACCCCCTCCTCACCCAGTCGAGCACCTGGGCGAGCGTTTGGTCTGCCTTGGTTTTAGCAGCAATGTCCAGGGCAGTGATGGGTAGGTCCAACTGGGTGATCTCGAAAATAGCGTGGACAGGAGCAGGGTCTTCAGCCGGAGCTGGCAAGGGGCAGCGACTGAGTGCGTCAGCGTGGGACAGTGTTTTACCCGGGCGGTGTATAAGTCTGTAGGAGTAGGCTGCCAGGAAGAGGGTCCACCTTGTCATCCTAGGGGAGAGGACTTGAGGGGTCTGTTTGTCCCCGGCTAGTAGGCCCAGGAGGGGTTTGTGGTCCGTGACCAGCTCGAAAAAATGGCCAAAGAGAAATTCGTGAAATTTTTTCACGGCTGCAACAGCTGCTAGGGCTTCCTTATCGATCTGGCTGTAATTGTGCTCCGTTGCAGAGAGCGTCCTTGAGAAAAAGGCGATGGGAGCCTCGGCGCCATTGGGAAGCCTGTGACTTAGTACCGCCCCAATTCCAAAAGGGGAGGCGTCTGCTGCCAGCACTAAAGGGAGGTTAGGGTCGAATTGAATAAGTACCGCCTCTGACGTGAGTAGTGATTTGACGGCGTGAAAAGCATGGTCTTCTTTGTGCCCCCAGCGCCACGGTGACTTTTTATCCAGTAATCTGTGTAGGGGTTCAGCTACTGATGCTTTATGGGGCAAAAAGGATGCGTAAAAGTTCAATAGCCCCAAGAACGCCTGTAGTTCAGTTTTGGAGGTTGGAGTGGGTGCCTCGTGGATTGCCTTAACCTTGGACTCCAGGGGGTGAATGCCAGAGGCGTCAATTTTATAACCCAGAAAGTCCACCTGTCTAGTGGCAATGGCACATTTTTCTTTTTTCAACTTGAGGCCATGCTGTCTGAACCTCTCTAACACAGCTCGAACTCTCTGGAAGAGTTGGGGTCTGTCCCTGGCCGAGACTAAGATGTCGTCGAAGTAGGGTACTACACCAGGGAGGCCCTGCAAAATCCGCTCCATGAGGGATTGAAAAATACCAGGGGCAACACTTACGCCAAATTGGAGACGCTTGCATCGGAAGGCACCCCTGTGAGTGACAATTGTCTGGAGTTCCGTTGTTTGATTATCAACAGGGAACTGCTGATATGCTTGAGACATGTCCAATTTAGCAAAAATGCTGCCTGGTTCGAATGTGTGTAATAAGTGCTGAATGACGGGCACAGGATAAGCGCTAACTTGTAGAAATTTATTGATTGTCATCTTGTAGTCCGAGCAAATTCTCAGGCTACCGTCTTTTTTGAGGGGTGTGACAATGGGCGTCTCCCATTTGGCGAAATCTGTTGGTTCAATGACCCCTTGTTTTAACAGTTTATCCAATTCCGCATCTAGTTTTGGCCGAATAGCGAATGGGACCCTACGCGGTTTTAGCCTGATTGGGACTGCCTGGGGGTCAACTGAGAATGAGATGGGGGTACCGTTATAACACCCCAGCTCTTCGCTGAATACATCTGCGTAATCAGCGAATAAGGAGTCAGTGTCTGAGGTTGAGACAGCATGGACTCCTGTTAGCCCTAGGCCGAGATGGGGAAACCAATCGAGCCCCAATAAGGTGGGGAGATTGCCGCTAACTACCACTAGAGGTAGGTGACCTTTAAAAGCTTTAAAACTGACAAGGAACTTGCCTCTGCCGATTACAGGAATGGTCTTCCCCTGGTAGTCCTTCAGGCTGAACTGGCATCTCTGGAGCCGGCTGGTGGATAGGCTAGGTTGGAGCCTCTTGAGGGTGTTCCACGAGATAATTGAGAGCGCTGACCCTGTGTCAACCTCCATACGGCACGGTTTATCTTCTAAGGAGATGGATAGAGAAATTTTACTAACAGTGTGGCAAGTGTGCTTGGCATGGGGGTGCGTGCGACAGTTTAATACTTGCCTCTGTGGTCCCGAGTGCAAGGGGGGGTGCCTTTGTGCTGAGCTTTGGGGGGCTTGGCAGACTCTCGCGATGTGTCCCCTTTTATGACAGTTATTGCAGGTGGCTCCTTTAAACTTGCAGGTGGCCCTCTGATGAGATCCCCCGCAGGCTAGGCACAGGGTGATGTGCTTGGGTGGACCGATGTTTTCTTGTTTGGCTCCTACCTGCGGCCGTCTGTCGTTGGAGAGGCGGTGGACGTCGTTTTCATCACTGATGGTTTCCTCTGCTACCACCTCCTCGGAGTGGACTGGAAGTGATGTCAGCTTGGCACTTGGGCCGTGGATTTCGGTGGCTGAGTGCGCTGCTAGCTCAGCTGCCAAGGCCTCCTCGACTGCTAGTGCGAGGTTGAGGTCTCTTTTTGCGAGAAGGCGCCTTTGCAGGTGGAGGTCCTTGACCCCGCAGACTAATTGATCGAGGAGCATGTCCTCCAGGTAGGTTCCAAACCCACAATGCAGTGCTGCTGTTCTGAGGGCGGCCATATACTGATTGATGGTCTCCTTGTCCGCTTGCTTCCTCATACGGAAGGTGAATCTCCTGGCAATCTGTGAGGGCCTGGGAGAATAGTGGTTAGTGAGGATTTCAAGTAACTCAGACCACGGAACGTTTTTCAACTCACGAGGGGCCACGAGGGCCGTGGCAGTATCGAAAACGGTGGCTCCACAGTAAATCAGGAAATACGATTTTTTCCAATGCTCTCCAGCATCCGCCAGGCCGATTGCATCGATATAATGATTAAAGTGGTTCTTATATGATTCCCACTTCTCCTCATCTGGTTTGAATGCTGGGAAGACTGGATTGGAATTCATGGTGCTGGGACCGGTAGAACTACCTGTGGAAAAAAATCTCTCTGGGCAGCAGACAATGTTTTAGTGCCTGTGGCAGGCAAGTGATTTCAGCTCCGGAGCGGCTTTTCGCAGTCCTCTCTTTCTCTCTGGGTTAACCACGTTTGGCTGTTAGCCGTTGGCGGCATTTGGATTCGCGCCTGTGTGGGTGTCAGTGACTTGACTACAGCGCTGTGCTGTACCTTTAGGTTTGAAATTCAAATGGCAGCCGTTTGAATTTCGCGCCTAATACAGAGTGGCTGCGGCTCGCAGCGCTTCACTTTCCCTGTAGCTGGGCTAACAAGCGGCTACAGACGCTTCTAACTATCGATTCTGACCGCTCTCTCTGGCTGCGGATCAGCGTTTGCTCTTTTTGTTTGCTCTTTTTGTTTGCTGACCGCTCTCTCTGGCATGCGGATCAGCGTTGCTCTTATCGCCGGCCGATTGCTCTCTCTGGCTGCGGATCAGCGGCTAGTGACTCAGCGGTTGCATGGTGCTTCTGGTAGCCATCCCATCCTCGTCGCCAGTGTTAAGTTTGGGAAAAGAGAGGCTGAACCAGAGCATGAGTGCAACAATACTTTATTATACAATAAAGGGCTGATCGTGCTTGCCACGCCTGGAACTGGCTCGCAGCAATCAGCAACTGGTTGGACCCCGCAGCCTGCTTTTATAGCTGGCTGCTGGGGAGAACCAACCAATGAGGAAAGGGGGAGAACGCCCACACAAAGTGGACGGACCTGAGTGAGAACTCCTAGAGTCCTCAGGACATAACAGTGACTATATGAAATTTGCAAAAAATGAGGAAACCATTAGATGGTAACAAAAACATAAGGCTTTCTGTATCTCTGCCACCAACTAATGGACTTTCAGATTTTTCAAGTCCAGATACTGTAATGGGGGCCCTACTTTCCTAGAAGAATTGCTACTGATCAGACTCACAACTATTTCTGAGTTCTCTGCATTGCCTTGTCATCTGCATAACAATAGGATACAAATCACTTTTTTAAATTGTTGCCAAGGATATGTAATGACTATGAACTGAACTTAATTTGATGGTGGTGGGCATATATAGGAGAAACATAGACATATAACAACTGTAGATAGCAAATTAAGCTATATTTAAAGAAACCTGAAAGCCACATGGTGTGAAATTATAGGAGGGAATGTAAGGAGGGAATATGTGAATTGTAAAAGTTTCTATTTGACTGATTATGATTTTTCATATGCTCTTTACTAAAGAAATTTTACTGAGACCAACAGAAAATACGAAACAATATTTCACCCTTGTAGAGTTAGCTCAAGTGGACTGGGCTTTTTTTTTTTTAGAGACACTAACAATTAACCAAATCCATTAATTGCAAGACACTACATCATCAATTGAAAATGATTTGATCATGTACAACAGGGGTGTTAACTCAATTTCATGGAGGGCCACACCAGGATTGTGTTTGACCTCAGGGGGCTGGGGAAGGCCTGGCCAGAGTGGGTGTGGCCAGCTTGATGTCACTTGTGTCGGGGGCGCTTATGGTGACCTGAGTACTCTGCCAGTGAAAACAGGCTCCTGGGCTCTGTTTTCAGCTGTGATGGCCTCCTGCAACCCTCTGCCAGTGAAAATGGAGCTTGGGAGAGCTGCACGCAGCTCTTGTAAGCTCTGTTTTCGGCTGCAACAGCCTCCTGCAATCCTCTGCCATCCAAAATGGAGCTCAGGAAGGCTGTGTGGGGCCCTTCCGAGCTCCATTTTGGCTGGCAGAGGCACTGTGGGCCAGTTCTTTGCAGTTTCCATGGCAACCCCATGGGCCAGATCTAAGTACCCCATGGGCCAGATCTGGCACCCAGTCCCCAAAATCAACCCTTGATATTGACACTCCTAATGTACAAGAATAATGCTTCCTCAATCATTCATATTTCTGATCCTAACCAGATATTTGAAGACCTCAATGAAAACAATAAACTGCTAATTCAAGACAAAGTTATTCTATACACCCTTTGGGAATTAAACCTGCTGAATTTGGGTTGACATCATTAGATATGTTTTAAGCTTATTTCCTTATGGTATTCTGATTCTGATAGGGACTCTAATTTATTTATTTAGAAAATTTACATGGCTGCCCCCTCTCAGTGATTCTGCATGACTTACAAAAATAAACGATATTTTAAAATTATTTTTCTGTTTTTAATGTTTTTAATTATTGCAATCTACCTAAAATTTATGACTATGGTGGTATATCAATGGGCTAATTAAAACTGTTCTGCATTTATATATTTACTTATAACTACCCCAAATTGTGACCTCATTAAAATCCTTAGGGATTTACCTTATAGCATCACTGACGATAAAATAAACCCATTGCAAAAAGGGAACGTGTAATATTGGGCAATGCATAAGGAAACATTTTTTGTAGATGTTGCCGGTAAATTATTGTTGTGAAGCAAATTTTTCTTAAAGTAGTTCAGACTGTCTACATGCAGTTTACGTAGATTTCAAACTCCTGTCAATATACAACAGATAAGCAAGAAACAAGTTTGCTTATCTCAGCATGTAGCAAAAGGACCTGCCTCCACTCAGCACAAAAAAGCATTTATGTTTAAAAAAATTAAAAAAGCAGTAAAATATGCGGGTATATAAAGGCGCTAAGTATCATCTAGAATTTAGAAACTCCTGAGGAAGCAAGCAGGAAATGGTGATAAAGTGATCCATTCATCTCTAAGGAGTAGGGAACAAATTGAAGATAGAAATGTTAATTACTTTTATTTTGTAAGTATAGAACTTCTGGAAGTCAAAATAAGGCTATCTAGGTGTTATGTCCCTGGAACTTAAAGAAGTTCCCACCCAGGTCCGTCCGCGCTGCGGGGGCGGTTGCCCTCCCTCTCATTGGCTGGTTCTCCCCAGCAGCCAGCTATAAAAGCAGGCTGCGGGGTCCGACCAGTCGCTGATCGCTGCGAGCCAGTTCCAGGCTTGGCAAGCACGTTCAGTCCTTTATTATCCTAATAAAGTATTGTTGCACCCATGCCCTGGTTCAGCCTCTCATTATCCGAACTTAACACTGGCGACGAGGGTGGGATGGCTACCAGAGGCAAAATGCAACCGCTGAATCACTAGCCGCTGATCCGCAGCCAGAGAGAGCGGTCAGCAGGCAACGAGAGCGAACGCTGATCCGCAGCCAAAGAGAGCGGTCAGCAAACAGTGAGAGTGAGAAGCGTCTGTAGCCGCTAGTTAGCCAGCTACAGGGAAAGTGTAGCGCTGCGAGCCGCAGCCGCTCGTTTCCTTAGGCGCGAAATTCAAACGGCTGTCATTTGAATTTCCGCCCAAGAGTACAGCGCGGTGCTGTATTGCGAAGTCACTGACGCCCACGCAGGTGCGAATTTCAAAACGCTGCCAACGGCCGTTGCAGCCTAACCTCGTGTTAATCCAGAGAGAGGGAGAGAGTTGTGAAAACCTCCCCAGAGCTGAAATCACTTGCCTGCCATAGGCACAAAAAACCTTCCTGCTGCTGCCCCAGAGAGATTTTCTCAACAGATTATCCAACGAGATTCTCATCATGAACTCCAACCCAGCTTTCCCATCGTTCAAGCTGGATGAGGAGAAGTGGGAGTCATACAAGAATCTCTTTAACCATTACATCGACGCCATTGGGCTGGCTGATGCAGGGGAGCACCGAAAAAAATCATATTTCCTGATCTACTGCGGAGCCATCGTCTTTGATACTGCCACAGCACTCGTGGCTCCACGTGAGTTAAAAAATGTCCCCTGGACAGAACTGTTAGAAATCCTTACTAACCACTATTCTCCTAGACCCTCACAGATTGCCAGGCGGTTCACCTTCCGTATGAGGAAACAATCAGACAAAGAAACTATCAACCAGTACATGGCTGCCCTCAGGACTGCAGCACTCCATTGTGGGTTTGGGACCTACCTGGATGACATGCTCCTCGATCAGCTAGTCTGTGGGGTCAAGGATCTTCACCTTCAAAGGCGCCTACTCGCCAGGAAGGACCTCAACCTCGCTCAAGCCGTCGAGGAAGCCCTGGCAGCGGAGCTGGCAGCACACTCAGCCACCGAGATCCAAGGTCCTGTCTCCAAACAAATTGCAGTTTCCGTCCACTCTGAAGAGGTGGTCATCGAGGAGGACCCCAGTGATGCGGCCGACATCCACCGCCTAGCCCACACCAGACAACCGCAGGTGGGAGCCAAGCGAGAAAGCATCAGTCCATCCAAGCACATCACCCTGTGCCTATCCTGTGGTGGATCTCACCTGAGGACCACCTGCAAATTCAAGGAGCCACCTGCAACAATTGTCACAAAAGGGGCACATCGCCAGAGTCTGTCAAGCCACTCACAACTCGGCACAAAGGGTCCCTTCCTTTTCACATTCCGGACCCCAAAGGCAAGTATTGAACTGTCGCACCCGCCACCATGCCAAGCACACTTGCCATACCATTAGTAAAATCTCTCTCTCCGTTTTATTAGAAGGTAAACCTTGCCGCATGGAGGTTGACACAGGGTCAGCGCTCTCAATTATCTCTTGGAGCACCCTCAAGAAACTACAGCCCAGTCTATCCAGAAACCGGCTCCAGAAGTGCCAACTTAGCCTGAAGGACTACCAGGGGAAGATCATTCCTGTAATTGGCAGAGGCAAGTTTCTTGTTAATTTTAAAACTTTCAAAGGCCACCTACCTCTAGTGGTAGTAAGCGGCAACCTTCCTACACTTTTGGGACTTGATTGGTTCCCCCACCTCGGCCTAGGGTTAACAGGAGTCCATGCGGTCTCAACCTCTGACACTGACTCCCTATTCGCTGACTACTCAGACGTATTCAGCAATGAGCTGGGGTGTTATAACGGTACCCCTATCTCATTCTCAGTCGACCCCCAAGCAGTCCCAATCCGGTTGAAACCTCGTAGAGTTCCATTCGCTATTCGGCCTAAATTAGATGCGGAACTGGATAAATTATTAAAACAAGGGGTCATTGAGCCAACAGATTTCGCCAAATGGGAGACGCCCATTGTCACACCCCTCAAAAAAGACGGTAGCCTGAGAATTTGCTCAGACTACAAAACCACAATTAATAAGTTTTTACAAGTTAGCGCTTACCCAGTGCCCGTCATTCAGCACTTATTACACACTTTTGAACCTGGCAGCATTTTTGCCAAATTGGACATGTCTCAAGCGTATCAACAGTTCCCTGTTGACAACCAAACAGCGGAACTCCAGACCATTGTCACCCACAGGGGTGCTTTCCGGTGCAAGCATCTCCAATTTGGCGTAAGTGTTGCCCCAGGCATTTTTCAATCCCTCATGGAGCGGATTTTGCAGGGCCTCCCTGGTGTAGTACCCTACTTTGACGACATCTTAGTCTCGGCCAGGGACAGACCCCAACTCTTCCAGAGAGTTCGAGCAGTGTTAGAGAGGTTCAGACAGCATGGCCTCAAATTAAAAAAAGAAAAATGTGCCATTGCCACTAGACAGGTGGACTTTCTGGGTTATAAAATTGACGCCTCAGGCATTCACCCCCTGGAGTCCAAGGTTAAGGCAATTCACGAGGCACCCACTCCAACCTCCAAAGCGGAACTGCAGGCCTTCTTGGGGCTATTGAATTTTTACGCATCTTTCTTGCCCCATAAAGCATCTGTGGCGGAACCCCTGCACAGACTTTTGGATAAAAAATCGTCTTGGCATTGGGGACACAAGGAAGACTCCGCTTTTCGCGCAGTCAAATCACTACTCACGTCAGAGGCAGTCCTTATTCAGTTTGACCCCAACCTTCCATTAGTACTAGCAGCGGACGCATCCCCTTTTGGAATTGGGGCAGTGTTAAGCCACAGGCTCCCCAATGGCTCCGAGGCTCCCATCGCGTTTTTTTCCAGGACGCTCTCTGCAACAGAGCGCAATTATAGCCAAATCGATAAGGAAGCTTTAGCAGCTGTCGCAGCAGTGAAGAAATTTCATGAATTTCTTTTTGGCCAATTTTTCGAGCTGGTCACGGATCATAAGCCTCTCCTAGGTCTACTAGCAGGTGACAAACAGACCCCTCAAGTCCTATCTCCTAGAATGACGAGGTGGACTCTTTTCCTAGCAGCATACTCGTATAGACTCATACACCGTCCAGGTAAAACATTGTCCCATGCAGACGCCCTCAGCCGCTGCCCCCTGCCTGCTCCAGCTGAGGATCCTGCCCCGGTCCATGCTATCTTTGAGGTCACCCAACTGGACCTCCCCATCACTGCCCTTGACATTGCCACCAAATCCAAGGCAGACAAAATGATCGCCCAGGTACTGGACTGGGTGAGGAGGGGGTAGCCGGGCAGTGATGTTGAAACCAAATTCACGCCTTTTAAGACCCGCCTACAGGAGTTATCCAGTTTGCAGGGCTGTTTGCTGTGGGGCACACGAGTGGTCATCCCGACCTCACTGCGTACCCGAGTTTTGGAGGCGTTGCATGAGGGCCACCCTGGCATCGTCAGGATGAAGGCATTAGCACGCAGCTACGTATGGTGGCCTGGCCTCGATGATGACATCATCAGATGGGTAAGCTCCTGCCATCCCTGCCAGGAATCCCGTCCAACTCCTCCAATTGCCACCCCCACTAAGTGGGAAAGCGCCAGCGCACCTTGGTCCAGGATTCACATCGACCTAGCGGGCCCGATGCACGGCAAAATGTTCCTGGTGGTCGTGGACTCTTACTCTAAATGGATTGACGTGGCACAACTATCCACAACCACCACGCAAGCGGTTACCAAGGTATTGACTCGCCTGTTCGTAACACACGGGCTACCAGACTCTATTGTTTCCGACAATGGCCCCCAGTTCGCATCAGCCGAGTTCAGTCGCTTCGCTGCCAATCTGGGCATCCGCCACATCTTCACGGCTCCCTTTCATCCTGCCAGTAACGGATTGGCAGAAAGAGCCATTAGGACCACTAAAGAAGCTCTAGCTAGGTTCAGCAAGGAAGACTGGCACCACAGACTCTCCCGTTTCTTGCTGAGCCAGCACTCAACCCCGTGCACAGTCACTAATAAGTCCCCGGCTGAACTCCTGATGGGTAGACGCCTGCGGACTGTATTGGACAGGCTTCACCCACATTACTGCCCTGACTCTCCCCTCGCTCCCACATCGGGGGTTAGGCATTTTGTCTTACAGGAACCCGTGTTCGCGAGGAACTTCGCTGGAGACCCTCTGTGGATCCCGGGCGAGATCGTGGCCATCACCGGACCCAGGTCGTATCGAGTCAGACTGGAGGATGGTCGAATCTGGAAAAGGCACCTGGACCAGCTGCGGAAGCGCCAAGGCACTATCGTTAGCAGTGACTCAGGGTTGCAGACCAGTGCGAGGCTACAGCATCAACCCCACATCAGCACCAATTCCGGTGACCTGCTTACACCTGCAGCCGAGCCGGGGAGCCCGAACACGAACCGGGACCATCAGACGGCTGACCAGTCCGAACCAGTCAACGGGAGCACATCCCCAGTGACCAGCCCTACGAGTCCCGAACCAGCACTGACCGAGGAACGCGTTCGTGACACCCTACCGGTCCGACCTTCCTCTGCAGACTCTGAACTACCAGACAACTCACCAGAGTTGCGCCGTTCTGGGCGCCAGCATAAGCCTCCCGTGTACCTTAAGGACTATGCGTGTTCGCATCTGGGGGGAAGGGGTGTTATGTCCCTGGAACTTAAAGAAGTTCCCACCCAGGTCCGTCCGCGCTGCGGGGGCGGTTGCCCTCCCTCTCATTGGCTGGTTCTCCCCAGCAGCCAGCTATAAAACAGGCTGCGGGGTCCGACCAGTCGCTGATCGCTGCGAGCCAGTTCCAGGCTTGGCAAGCACGTTCAGTCCTTTATTATCCTAATAAAGTATTGTTGCACCCATGCCCTGGTTCAGCCTCTCATTATCCGAACTTAACACTAGGAATTTAAAATGGAAGCGGAAACAGTATGCTCAGTCCCATAATTGGGAAGACCAGGTTGCCCTAATAGACAGGTCTCACCGGAAAAAACACACTGTCTAGGAATAGCCCATTCTTACAGAAAAGCAACATAAGCAATAGGGAGCTTTCTTGGAATTAGATGATTATTATTAGAATGTTGTACCCAAGTACAGGTAACATGTCAACTCTAGCTCTGAAAAACAAGTCACAATCATAAAAGTAGATGCTACTTTTCAGGCTTTTCAGAAATATATTGGAAAAAGAGTGGATTGTTTCAGTGTTATTAGTGCCTTTGGTTCTCAGTAGAGAGGAAAATAAAACTAGGAATAGTTTGTCTTTGGTTCTGAAATTGATCTGAGGTGGGTAGTATCATGATGTCTATTTTGTAGCCAAGGAGAAAAAAAAATTTTTTTTTCTATTTCCTATTGGAAAAAAGAACTCAGGCCTTCTAGTTTATAATAACCAGAAGTGGCAGTGTTAAAAGTTTATTTGACTTTCTGTTCTTTTCTCCCCTAGTTCAGAATAATATTCCGCATCACTGAGATTAAAAGTATAAACTCACATCATTCAATCTGCAAGATTTGGAGGTTTCTGCTGAAACATGCCTTCAACATAGCTAGGTACTTGGCTCACTCATTATGAAGGACTGATTGCTACATTCTTCTTGTTTCCTTTATGTGGGACACCTATCACAATTTTCTATGCACATACATGCCGTATGCACGTTACATCTTTGACCCAGGAATCTCTGTTTAATTTCTGCTTCCCTCCTGCTCCTATTTCATCTAGGAAGGCTGGAAACTCTGCTACTCCCTTTGTGCTTCAAAAGAAGCTTTGGATATCTCAAGGTACCTCATAAAAGATATTTCCATTTGATGGCAATGGCAGCAGAAAAGAGGCAATCATTCTACCACAATCCCTCCATGTTTCAAGCAAAGAAGGGGCTATCCTGTCTCATTTGGAGTACAAACTCTGAACTGATATCAAAAGGGCCCATATTATTGACAAAAGCCCAATGGAAAATAAACTTAGGGTAGCAGAAAGGGAATCTTTTGATTTGGGTCAACTTAGCCTGCTCCCAATTGAACAGGAAGAAGGAGCTCCCAGTGAAGGTATGTTATACGCCTCTAACAATTCCTTAAAAATTATACCGTGGTGTAGTTTTTGGTTACTTGCTGCTATGACCCACATGCCCACAAAAAGAGGCATGCTAAAAGAAAAGCACAGCTGCAAAAATACTGGGCCGGGGGCAACTTGTTAGCACAGAAAGGGGTGGAGAAGGAGAGAGTTTATTGAATAGGCCTGATGCCAGTTACTATTACCCTTGTTCCCTCTCACACACACCCTTCAGGCAAGCTCTGCTCCCTCCATCTTCTCCCTCATCCAAGGTATGTTATTTTTGAAGTCATTTTGGGCTCCAAATTCTTCCCCTGACAGTATTAATCTTCCACTTGCCAGCCTATGAATAGACCTTTCTTTTTGTGTCTGGAATAGGTTGCCAAGGGAAAGGAATCAAGTAAGGGGGAAAAGCCAATGTTACAGGTGGGGCAAGGAGGTGTTGGCTACTCTGACTCTGAGCTATATAAAACACTGATTTGACTGAGTAGCCCTTGCCACTGTGAAAGGTCGTGGTGTGCACCGCAGAGCTGCAAAACAGCACTGCTAGACACTGCCCGAGGTCTTGCTTGCCAACATGAAGACCACTTAGTAAGGATTTTCTGTGCTTAACTGACACAATAAACATTAGCGTAGAGGCACACTTTGTCACTCACTCTGCCAGAGAAATGAAGTTGTTGGTTTTTTTTACTCTGAGAAGGAAAATTTCACCCAACTCAATCAGATTGTTCTATGTTTATGCAATGTGCTTCCAAGTTTTCCTAGCCTTAATAATAATTTGTGGATCCTGGCAAAAAAAGCTATGTAATTTGAATTGTTGAAAGCAACCAGGATGTCACAAATGAACCCAGATTGTGGGTTCTCTTTCATGCAGCAGAATGCATCACCTCATTCTGCTCTCCTCTAGAGATGCAAATACATTCCCGTCACATAAGGTATCATGATGTTTTCCCCCTTTGTGAGGCTGGGATGGGTATGGCCTGCGCATGATGCATCCGGCCCGTGGGCCACCAGTTTGACACCCGTGCCTTATAGGCATGTTTGCAGAATGAGGTGATGCATTTCTGGGGGCAGATCCTGTGAAGACTTTGGCTGGACCATTTCATGGGTTGGATAACAAGTTTAACAAGCAAACATGCTTTCATCATGGAGGTTCTCTCTGCCTGTTATAACATAGATGCTATTATTTTCCTTTCAAGGTTAATCAACCCTCTTATAAGGCTGGTCAGGATGATTTTTGGTATTATGCAGAGAGTAAGTTATAGGCTTAGGTGGTGGCAAAATGGAAAAAGGAGATCTGAGGATTCTTTGTAACTGCAGCTTACAACTCAAGATACGGTTCAATAATGCATGCTTTAGCCAATTTCAGCCTATTTCCCTATAAAAATTGCAGCCTGCAAAAGAAAGGCAAGAATCATTCTAACTGACGCAGACAAGTGATAACTAATACATACAAACAACTCTACTGAATAAATGGGGCAGTTCTTTAATGGAGCACAGGCATTAAAAGGTGAGAACAAGATCCTTGCTGGATAAATTAGCCCTATCTAGTCTGACACTTTGTGGCCACTTACTGATGGGAGCATTGATTTTCCCAAGGTAAACAACCCTTAAATGATACCACTGCTAGGAGCTTACTATTTCAATAAAGCCCAAATGTTGGTAAGAAATTGTGTGCTCAAAGTAGTGTAGAAACAGCTCACTGCATGGTGCATTCTGTATGGTTATTGGAGAGATGCCTGAAGTGCTCTGCTTATAACACCTACTCTCCAGTGGTGGAGTTCAATTTTTTTTTACTACCGGTTCTGTGGGTGTGACTTATTTGGTGGGCGTGGCTTAGGGTTACATGACTGGGCAGGTGTGGCTTGGTGGCCATGTGACTAGGATGGTCATGTGATTGGATCATCATGTGACTGAGTGTGTGTGGCCAACTCAATGACACTCACATCAAGGGGTGCCTCACCTGTCCCCTCCCCTCCCAGCCATTCCTTGTCACACCCAGCCTCAAAGTATCTATAGTTCTGTAAAAATGTTCACTTTTTAAAAACTTTATCATCTATCTATAGATATACTTTCATGGACCACTGAAAGGAGGAAATGGCTCACATGCTTTGCTCAAGAGGATGATAAGCAACAGGCTTTTAGGGGGCTGCCATGTATTTTCCAAAGGACCAGAAGGATAGAAACTGAACACAGAGAGAAGCAACCTAAAAATAAGGAGAAACTCCCTGTCAGTGAGAACAATTAGCCAGTGGAACTGCTTGCCACCAGAAGTTCTGGGTGCTCCAACACTGGAAGTTTTTAACAAAAGACTGGACAGCCATTTCTCTGAAATGGTATAGAGTTCCCCCCAAGGTCCCTTTTTAAGTGTTATTCTGTTATTCTGACACCTTTCCCAGGACCTCTATTCAGATTTTTGGATTCCTCAGAGTTTTCCTGTCTGATCAGGGGGTTGGACTAGAAGACCTCCATAGTCCCTTTCAACTCTGTTAAACGCACCTGTATTTATGCTCTTGACTATTGATATGTAAACCCTGAAAAATACCTGGGCAAAAGAAAGGCAGTAAAATCACTTTAGGTGTAGGCACAGTGCAAAATATTAATATATGATAAATAATGGAACAATTAAAAATAATACCACAGAGTATTCTCTCCCCCCGTTCCTTCTTTTTTTCTTTCTCTCTCTCTTTCTTTATCCCCCTTCCTCTCTCTTTCTCTCCCTTCCTCTTTCTTTCTTGCTCTTTCTTTCTTTCTTTCTTTCTTTCTTTCTTTCTTTCTTTCTTTCTTTCTTTCTTTCTTTCTTTCTTTCTTTCTTTCTTTCTTTCTTTCTTTCTTTCTCTTTCCTTCTTGCCCTTCCTCCCTTCCTCTTTTTTCTTTCTTCCTATTTTTCTTTCTTTCTCTTTCTTTTTTCCTCTTTATTTCTTTCTCTCCCTTCCTCTTTCTATCTTGCTCTTTCTTCCTTTCTTACTCTTTCCTTCTTGCCCTTCCTCCCTTTCTCCTTCCCTTCCCTTCCTTGTCTCTATCTCACACGCACACCTCTTTTCTGGGAAGAACTTATGAGCGGTGGGGGGGGAGGGGGAACGGGACACACAATGTGAATGTTGGTTTGGCATGCTGTGAATTGAGCCAAAATCACCTTACCAAGAGTTAGAAGATTCCTGTAGGGTCTGGGTTACTAGAAGATGCTAACTGCTTGGAGATGGTCACCTGTCAATTGCATGATCATGTTACTGGATGCTTGAAGTGCTTTGCATCAAAAAGTGGAGCTGGTCTTGCTAATTCTTTGTCGCCTGTTCCAAATCCGCAAAACCTTTCCCTTTGCTTTTCCTCCACTTTCCCTGCTCGGCTGGGCTGGGAGGGCGGTGAACGTGCTCCAAAAGGGAGGGGGAAAGCAAAACTTTTCCCTTTGCTTTTCCTCCGCTTTCTCTGCTCGTCTGGGCTGGGAGGGCAGCGGACACTCTCCAAAAGGGAGGCCAGGAACTCCTGGGGCTGCTATCCATAGCCGCGCTGCTGCCACCACTGCCCCTCCCACCCCCTGGACTGGCCCGGCACTCCACCTTGGCCTCCTCCTGCCCAGTAAGGTCCCTGGTGGTGGTGGGGAGATATGGAAAGATCCCGCGCAGTGGGTGAGGGCCTAGTATGACTCGCAAGCTTACCTGTGAGCATGGCAGGCAGATCAGGGCTGCTCAGTTGGGGGCAGGCAGGTGAGCGGCGTGAGCGAGCATCAGGTGGGTGGGGCAACTGAGCAACCAGCCACCAGAGAACCGGTTCGGGGGTGTGGCCAGCCAGAAGTTACTAACAGTTCTGCGGCCCATGCCTAATCACAGCTACAGGTTCTCCAGAACGGGTGAAAAACGATTGAATACCACCTCTGCTATTCTCCTGATGTGATGGCTGGACCTGAGATCTGCTAAGAGACCAAAATGTGTATCAGCATAAGGAGTTTGGCAGCTAGCCCCAGAAGAAGCACACAATACCCCTTTCCTCTTTGTTATGTCCCTGGAACTCGAAGAAGTTCCCACTCAGGTCCGTTCGCGCTGCGGGGGCGGTTGCCCCCTCGCTCATTGGTTGGTTCTCCCCAGCAGCCAGCTATAAAAGCAGGCTGCGGGGTCCAACCAGTTGCTGATCGCTGCGAGCCAGTTCCAGGCTTGGCTAGCACGTTCAGTCCTTTATTATCCTAATAAAGTATTTGTTGCACCCATGCCCTGGTTCAGCCTCTCATTACCCAAACGTAACACTGGCGACGAGGATGGGATGGCTACCAGAGGCACATTGCAACCGCTGAATCACTAGCCGCTGATCCGCAGCCAGAGAGAGTGATCAGCAGGCAATAAGAGCAAACGCTGATCCGCAGCTAGAGAGAACGATCAGCAGACAACGAAAGCAAACGCTGATCCACAGCCAGAGAGAGCGGTCAGCAAACAGCGAGAGTGAGAAGCGTCTGTAGCCGCTAGATAGCCAAGCTACAGGGAAGGTGAAGCGCTGCGAGCCGCAGCTGCTCGTTTCTTTAGGCGCGAAATTCAAACGGCTGTCATTTGAATTCTGCCCTAAAAGTACAGCGCGGTGCTGTAATTCAAGTCACTGACGCCCACGCAGGCGCGAATTTCAAAACACTGCCAACGGCCGTGCAGCCTAACCTCGTGTTAACCCAGAGAGAGAGAGAGAGTTGTGAAAAGCCTCTCCAGAGCTGAAGTCACTTGCCTGCCACAGGCACAAAAACCTTCCTGCTGCTGCCCCAGAGAGATTTTTTTCCAACAGATTATACAACCTGACTTTCTCACTATGAACTCCAACCCAGTTTTCCCAGCGTTCAAGCCGGATGAGGAGAAGTGGGAGTCATACAAGAACCGCTTTAACCATTACATCAACGCAATTGGGCTGGCTGATGCAGGGGAGCACCGGAAAAAATCATATTTTCTGATCTACTGTGGAGCCATCGTCTTTGACACTGCCACAGCACTCGTGGCTCCACGTGAGTTAAAAAACGTTCCCTGGTCAGAACTGTTAGAAATCCTTACTAACCACTATTCTCCCAGACCCTCACAGATTGCCAGGCGATTCACCTTCCGAATGAGGAAGCAATCAGACAAAGAGACCATCAACCAGTACATGGCCGCCCTCAGGACTGCAGCACTCCATTGTGGGTTTGGAACCTACCTGGAGGACATGCTCCTCGATCAGCTAGTCTGCGGAGTCAAGGATCTTCACCTCCAAAGGCGCCTACTCACTAAGAAGGACCTCAACCTCGCACAAGCCGTCGAGGAGGCCCTGGCAGCAGAGCTGGCAGCACACTCAGCCACCGAAATCCAAGGTCCTACTTCCAAGCTAATGGCAGTTCCAGTCCACTCCGAAGAGGTGGTCATAGAAGAAGATCCCAGTGATGCAACCGACATCTACCGCCTCGCCAACGCCAGACAACCACAGGTAGGAGCCAAGCAAGAAAGCATCAGTCCACCCAAGCACATCACCCTGTGCCTATCCTGTGGTGGATCTCACCTGAGGGCCACCTGCAAATTCAAGGGAGCCACCTGCAACATCTGCCACAAAAAGGGGCACATCGCTAGAGTCTGTCAAGCCTCTCACAACTCGGCACAAAGGCACCCTCCCTTCTCACATTCTGGACCTCAAAGGCAAGTATTGAACTGTCGCACTCACCACCATGCCAAGCACACTTGCCATACCATTAGTAAAATCTCTCTCTCCGTTCTGTTAGAAGGTAAACCTTGTCGCATGGAGGTTGACACGGGCTCAGCACTCTCAATTATCTCGTGGAGCACCCTCAAGAGGCTACAGCCCAGTCTATCAAGAAGCCGGCTCCAGAAATGCCAGTTTAGCCTGAAGGACTACCAGGGGAAGGACATTCCTGTAATTGGCAAAGGCAAGTTCCTTGTCAATTTTAAAACTTTCAAAGGCCACCTACCTCTAGTGGTAGTTAACGGCAACCTCCCCACACTCTTGGGGCTTGATTGGTTCCCCCATCTCGGCCTAGGGCTAACAGGTTTCCATGCTGTCTCAACCTCTGACACTGACTCCTTATTCGCTGACTACTCAGATGTATTCAGCGATGAGCTGGGGTGTTATAACGGTACCCCTATCTCATTCTCAGTCGACCCCCAAGCAGTCCCAATCAGGCTAAAACCTTGTAGAGTCCCATTCGCTATTCGACCTAAGTTAGATGCGGAACTGGATAAATTATTAAAACAAGGGGTCATTGAGCCAACAGATTTCGCCAAATGGGAGATGCCCATTGTCACACCCCTCAAAAAAGACGGTAGCCTGAGAATTTGCTCGGACTACAAAACCACAATCAATAAGTTTTTACAAGTCAGCGCCTACCCAGTGCCCGTCATTCAGCATTTATTACACACTTTTGAACCTGGCAGTATTTTTGCCAAATTGGACATGTCTCAAGCGTATCAACAGTTCCCTGTTGACAACCAAACAGCGGAACTCCAGACCATTGTCACCCACAGGGGTGCCTTCCGGTGCAAGCGTCTCCAATTTGGCGTAAGTGTTGCCCCAGGCATTTTTCAATCCCTCATGGAGCGGATTTTGCAGGGCCTCCCTGGTGTAGTACCCTACTTCGACGACATCTTAGTCTCGGCCAGGGACAGACCCCAACTCTTCCAGAGAGTTCGAGCAGTGTTAGAGAGGTTCAGACAGCATGGCCTCAAATTAAAAAAGAAAAATGTGCCATTGCCACTAGACAGGTGGACTTTCTGGGTTATAAAATTGACGCCTCAGGCATTCACCCCTGGAGTCCAAGGTTAAGGCAATTCACGAGGCACCCACTCCAACCTCCAAAGCGGAACTGCAGGCCTTCTTGAGGCTATTGAATTTTTACGCATCCTTCCTGCCCCATAAAGCGTCGGTGGCAGAACCCCTGCACAGACTTTTGGATAAAAAATCGTCTTGGCACTGGGGACACAAAGAAGACTCCGCTTTTCGCGCAGTCAAATCACTACTCACGTCAGAGGCAGTCCTTATTCAGTTTGACCCCAACCTTCCATTAGTACTAGCAGCGGACGCATCCCCTTTTGGAATTGGGGCAGTGTTAAGCCACAGGCTCCCCAATGGCTCCGAGGCTCCCATCGCTTTTTTTTCCAGGACGGTCTCCGCAACAGAGCGCAATTATAGCCAAATCGATAAGGAAGCTCTAGCAGCTGTCGCAGCAGTGAAGAAATTTCACGAATTTCTTTTTGGCCACTTTTTCGAGCTAGTCACGGATCATAAGCCTCTCCTGGGTCTACTAGCTGGTGACAAACAGACCCCTCAAGTCCTGTCTCCTAGAATGACGAGGTGGACTCTTTTACTAGCGGCATACTCGTATAGACTCACACAACGTCCAGGTAAAACATTGTCCCACGCAGACGCCCTCAGCCGCTGCCCCCTGCCTGCTCCAGCTGAAGACCCTGCACCGGTCCATGCTATCTTTGAGGTCACCCAATTGGACCTCCCCATCACTGCCCTTGACATTGCGGCCAAATCCAAGACAGACAAAACGATCGCCCAGGTACTGGACTGGGTGAGGAGGGGGTGGCCGGGCGGTGATGTTGAAACCAAATTTACACCTTTCAAGACCCGCCTACAGGAATTATCCAGTTTGCAGGGCTGTTTGCTGTGGGGCACACGAGTGGTCATCCCGACCTCACTGCGTACCCGAGTTCTGGAGGCGTTGCACGAGGGGCACCCTGGCATCGTCAGAATGAAGGCATTAGCACGCAGCTACGTATGGTGGCCGGGCCTCGACGAAGACATCATCAGATGGGTAAGCTCCTGCCATCCCTGCCAGGAATCCCGTCCATCCCCTCCAATTGCCACCCCCACTAAGTGGGAAAGCGCCAGCGCTCCGTGGTCCAGGATTCACATCGACCTAGCAGGCCCGTTGCACGGCAAAATGTTCCTGGTGGTCGTGGACTCTTACTCTAAGTGGATTGACGTGGCACAACTATCCACAACCACCACACAAGCGATTACCAAGGTATTGACTCGCCTGTTTGTAACACATGGGCTTCCAGACTCTATTGTTTCCGACAATGGCCCCCAGTTCGCATCGGCCGAGTTCAGCCGTTTCGCTGCCAATCTGGGCATCCGCCACATCTTTATGGCTCCCTTTCATCCTGCCAGTAACGGATTGGCAGAAAGAGCCATTAGGACCACTAAAGAAGCTCTAGCTAGGTTCAGCAAGGAAGACTGGCACCACAAACTCTCCCGTTTCTTGCTGAGCCAGCACTCAACCCCGTGCACAGTCACTAATAAGTCCCCGGCTGAGCTCCTGATGGGCAGACGCCTGCAGACTGTATTGGACAGGCTTCACCCACATTACTGCCCTGACTCTCCCCTCGCTTCCACATCGGGGGTTAGGCATTTTGTCTTACAGGAAACCATGTTCGCGAGGAACTTCGCTGGAGACCCTCTGTGGATCCCGGGCGAGATCGTGGCCATCACCGGACCCAGGTCATATCGGGTCAGACTAGAGGATGGCCGAGTCTGGAAAAGACACCTGGACCAGCTGCGGAAGCGCCACAGCACTCTCTCTTCCACTACAGACTCTGAACTGACAGACAACCCACCAGAGTTGCGCCGTTCTGGGCGCCAGCATAAGCCTCCTGCGTACCTTAAAGACTATGCGTGTTCGCATCTGGGGGGAAGGGGTGTTATGTCCCTGGAACTCGAAGAAGTTCCCACTCAGGTCCGTTCGCGCTGCGGGGGCAGTTGCCCCCTCGCTCATTGGTTGGTTCTCCCCAGCAGCCAGCTATAAAAGCAGGCTGCGGGGTCCAACCAGTTGCTGATCGCTGCGAGCCAGTTCCAGGCTTGGCTAGCACGTTCAGTCCTTTATTATCCTAATAAAGTATTTGTTGCACCCATGCCCTGGTTCAGCCTCTCATTACCCAAACTTAACACTCTTCTTCTGAACAAATTAGACAGTGGATGAGCCCTGACTGGCTGAGCCATCTCTATGATCATTTACGGGCTAGAAAGGTCAAATTCTGATCGATTGATGCACACAGAGCTAGAAGTCTCAGGAATGCATACATCTGTTCTCGTGACTTCCTGATAGCCTTGGTAACCCAGAAGTATTCAGAATACCCAGTCACTGATTTGTTTTAACTGTGAAATCAGAAGAACTGAGCAACTGGGAAGTAGGTGGGAAGTGTCCAGTATCATTAAAGGGCCAAAAAGATGCATTCAGGATACATGTAACCAGACAAGAGAATTCCAAGCTGTTTCTAATGGTCCTGGTTATCAGTTGCCTTAGAAACTGTACTACAATGCACTTAACAAAACTAATAACCAGTGACACATCTGTCAGTAATTTAATCAATTATACCCTGGAAAGTGGTAATACTGAACATGAAAACAAAAGAAAGAAGCAGGAAGAAATTACCTTGGGATTGTTTGGTGATTTTGGCATAAATTTTAACTTATGGATATTGGACTGTTTGATGAATTCAGACAAAAACTAAAGAGGAATTAATAAAAGCTGATTGTTGGAAATAAATTCTAAAGATGTTGATTGAATCAAATTACTGGACAAAAATGGAACTAAGAAATATGAAAGAAATGTTACATGAAAGAGGCAAGTTGTTTGGTTCTGCCTTACAATTCTTAGAAATGGTGATTTTAGACTATGAAGAACAACAAGGAGTGCCAGAAGAGGAGGAACTGATTAAAGAAGAGGCCATCTTCAATGAACAATTGGAGCAACGAATATTAAAGTGAAGGGGGGAAAGAATGGAAATTAAAACTTGGAGATTTGAGGAGGCAATTAAAAAGGGGAATGTTTTGAAAACCAAACAAAGTAAAAGGAAACAGCAGAAAAGGGAATAACAAAAGGAAGCTTTAAAGAGGGAGGGGGATAAAAACTGGAGTAAGAAAAGGAGGGAAAATGAAGGAAAAAAAAGTAATAAGAAAAAGAACCAGGACATAAAGAAATATAGAAATCGAACAAAAATGAAAACAAATTGTCTATTCAAAAGAAACAGAGATAATGGTTAAATAAGAATTAAGAAAGGGGCTTTTGCAAGGTGATGAGGTGTAGCATAAGTGTATTTGAAGTAATAAATTATTTAGAAAGTAGGAAAATATAGATTTTTAAAATGGAAAGATTGGAACTGATACTTTCTTGTTATTAGAATACTTGTTTTTTTTTTTACTAAACTATATATAGAGATAAATGGAATAAATATGAAAAAAGAGAAAGTATGATGAGTTTATTAACTATGTTTAATGAATTTAAGAATATAGTTGAAATGAATTATGAAGATTACTGTAATGAGATTAATATCAGTTTTTATGATTAATTGAATAGATTATTTTTTCTTTTTGAAATTATAAAAGATTTGATGTAATTGAAGGGGAAAGTGCCATGCAGAATCTGACTTAAAAGGAATATGTGTTATGTAGTTATTAGAAGATTATTGTTATTAATTCTTAAGGTGACAATTAAAAAGTTAAATGATTATTGGAATTGTTCTATTGCCAGAACAAAGCAGACTCGAAGATCAGAGTTGAATTCAGCTCTTTATTAACAGTCAGTAACTTCAACTGAAGTCGAGCCGCGGCAGCCCTTTTTATAGCGGCTGCTCCAATAAATGCAACCAATGGCATTTATTTAAACTTCCCGCTGCTTAGGCGGCCAATCTGAAACTGTTGTTATTAACCAATTGTTAAGCTATGTTAACTAACCAATAAAATTGCAGTATTAGAAGTATGTACATAAGTACACTACCCTCTTGGTTTGCTCCAACGTTACATGATGTAGTCGCGCAAGTAGGCGGGGCTTTTGTGAGTCCTTGTTGACCTGCGCAGTTCAGTCTCTGTGTTGGCCTCCGCCGGTTCGGACAGGCCCGCTGTCCTTCTCGCTCTTCTCCCTGGAACCTCCTGGAAGGGTGCCTCAGCCATGCCACTCCCGCCGTGCCTTGTTGGGCTGACTGGATGTCTCTGTTGTTCCTCTGCAAGGTGTGCAGGCAGGTAGAGTCAGCTTGGCTGCTTCTTTCCTGGTCCTCCTTCAGCTCTCTTTTTCCGAATTCGTCTAATTGTAAGTAATTTTTATGTTTTCCTGGGTTTTCAGCTTCTGGTTGGTGGTTTGTAACTGGAGGGTTTTCATTTCCTTTATTATTTAAAGGTTCCCCCCCCCCCGGGGTTTTGTATTAATTTCTGGTGGTGCTTGTAGAAGTGTTTGTTCCATGTTGCGGGGTGTGTCAGTGTTGCATTCGATGTATCGTGACCATAATTGATCGATGTGTCTTTTCCATGATCTGCCATCTGTTGTTAGTAGTCGGTATGATTGGGGACCTGTGATTTGTGTCATTGTTGCCAGTAACCACAACAGTTCTCCGGTAAGATTTTTTGCATATACTAGGTTGCCTGGCAAAAAGGAGCGGTACTTACTGGAAGAGTCTGGTGGCTTTTCGGAGTTGTAGGTGGGGTGTAGTCTGTCCAAATATGAGTGCAAGTTTCTGCCCATTAACAGTTCAGCTGAGCAGTTCAAACAGTTCTTGTTTGTTGTTGTGCATGGCATTATATGTTGGATGGTGAGCATAGTATTGATTTTTTTCTTGCATGTCGTTTCCTTCAAGTTTTTCTAATGCTTTTTTTGTGTAATGAACCATGCTTTCTGCACTTCCATTCACCGCTGGATGAGCTGGCGCTGTCAGAGCATGACTTATTCCTTGTTCTGCAAGGAATTGTTCAAAAGCCAAAGCTATAAACTGTGGCCCATTGTCTGATACTACTACATCTGGTAGACTGTGGGTGGCGAAAAGTTTTTTTAGTTGTTTGGTGACAGCTTCCATTGTTGTTGAACTCATGATGCTGACTTCTAACCAGTTTGAATAGGCATCTACAGTGATTAGATATGTATATCCCTTTGTGGGTCCGGCAAAGTCTATGTGGATCCTTGACCAGGGGCCTCTGGGTGTCTCCCAGTCAAGGACCGGTACCAAAGGGGGAGTGGGTCTGGATGACTGGCATTTGTTACATGTTTTGACCCAGGTTTCAATGTCTTTATCTATTCCTGGCCACCAGACGTAGCTTCTGGCCAGGGACTTCATCTTTACTATGCCTGGGTGTCCTTCATGTAACATGTTTAGTACGTCTTCTTGTAATTTTTTTGGAACAATCACCCGATCTCCCCACAATATGCATCCTTTCTCAATTGACAACTCAGTTTGCCGGTTTTTACACGGTTTAAAAGTTTTGGTTTTTTCGTTTTCCAGCCAGCCCCGTCCTACCCAGTTCAATATTCGGGCCATCAGTGCATCTTTTGCTGTTTCCCTTGCGATATCCGATGTGGTGATGGGCCAATTCAGAATTGTTTCAATTTGCAGGGTATGTGTGGTGGGAGCTCGGTCATCATCGTGACCTGGTAGTGGTGAGCGGTTTAATGCATCTGCGTCAGGTATAGCTTTTCCTGGTCAATAGATGAGCTTGTAATTGTAGGCTGCGAGAAATTCCGACCATCTTGTCATTCTTGGAGACAGGATGTTGGGGGTGGCCCTGTCTCTGGCCAGGATTCCTAGCAGTGGTTTGTGGTCGGTAATTAAGGAAAATGTCCCACCATATAGGTATTCGTAGAAATGTTTTATCCCCGAGATGGCAGCCAAGGCTTCCCTATCCAGTTGGCTGTAGTTCCTTTCGGTCTTAGACAACGTTTTGGAATAAAAAGCGATCAGTGCTTCTCTGCCATCTGGTAGTGTGTGGTAGTATTGCGCCTATGCCGAAAGGTGAAGTGTCGCAGTTGACAGTCAGGGATAGTGTGTCACTATATTGAATCAATACAGATTTAGATGTGATTAAGTCCTTGATTCTTTGGAATTCAGCTTCTTCTTGGTGGCCCCATTTCCAGATGACTTTTTTTATTGAGGAGTCTATGCAATGGTTTCCACTATTGTTGCCTTCTGTGACAGAAAGACATGGTAAAAATTAATGAGTCCCAAAAATGCCTGCAAATCCATTTTGTCTTTGGGTCTGGGAGCTTCTTTTATTGCTCGTATTTTTTTTTTTTTTGTGGGGTGGATTCCTGCTTCATCAATGAGCTATCCTAAGAACTCAACCTGATTTGTGGCAGGTTGGCATTTTTCTTTTTTGACTTTGAGTCCTGCTTCTCTAAATTTTAACAAAACTGCCATTAATTGGTCTTTTAGTTGTTTTTTTATTTCTGGCTGATATTAGTACATCATCGAAGTAGGGAACCACCCCTTTTAATCCTTGGAGGAGGCATTCCATCAGGCTTTGGAAAACGCCGGGGGCCCGTTGATACCGAATTGTAATCTGTTGCATTTAAAGGCTCCTCTATGTGTTACGATAGTTTGCGCCTCTGCCGTCTCAGAATCAACTGGTAACTGTTGATATGCCTGTGCGAGATCGAGCTTCACAAAGATTTTTCCTCTCCCTAATGAGTGCAGCAGGTGTTGGACTACTGGGACGGGATATGCGCTCTGTTGCAATGCATGGTTCAGGGTGGCCTTATAGTCACCACAGATGCGCATAGACCTGTCTGGTTTTATGGGGGTTACAATCGGGGTTTCCCATCTTGCATGGTCAATTGGCTTTAACACCCCTTGTGCGATGAGCTTGTTCAGTTGCTCATCAATTTTTGGCTTTAATGCAAATGGTACATGTCTGGCTTTAAGCCTGATAGGGGCTATGTTCAGTTTAGGCTAAATGATATAGGGGTCCCATGGTACTTGCCTAAGGTCCCGTCAAATACGTCATGGAACTCCTCCATCAGGTCTTTTTCCCAGTCTGTCATGGTGATGCTGTTGATTCCTGTCACTTCAATTCCTAGAGGCTCGAACCATTCTAACCCAAGCAGGCTGGGGCGATCACGGTCAATGGAAGAATTTTGGTGTGTTTTTTAAACTTTACCTTGAAATGTCCCAATCCAACCACCGGTATCTTGTTACCCTGGTAGTCTTTGATGATCAGGCTTTGCTCTTCAAGTTCTTTTCGTTGTATGTCTGGTATCAAGTTTTTTATTGTGTTCCATGATACCACTGACAAATACAAACTGGAGTCTACTTCCATTTCGCATGGCTCTCCTTCTATCTGGACGTTTATTCGAACCTTCTTAATGTTTGTTGTTCTGGCTGTCCCAATAGTGATTTTCTGATTTGTCTCTTCCTTCTCGTTGAGCCGTTGACTCCTATGTTCCCGGCTCCAGCGACTTCCGGTTGGCTTCTCCTTTGTTCTGAGGGGGGGGTACTGCCTCATCTTTTTGGACTATAGCTCTTTTTGTTTTGGCAGACCCTGGCAATGTGCCCCCGCTTTTCGCAATGTCTGCAGATGGCATCCAAAAAATGACACTCAACAAGCAGGTGATTTCCCCCACATCCCGCACACTGAAATTCAGGTTTTCTCCCTCGTCTCTCTCTCCTTTTCCTTTCTGAATGGAGTCAGTTTACTTCTTCGTCTTCTTCTTCGGAGTCGGTTGATGGTTTGACATCTTCATGGTGAGAGGTTGTGGTAGTATGCTTCTGGGGCCCCTCCGCTTTCTTTTCTCTATTCTGGCTCGTGCTGTTGGTTATGTTCATCTGCTTCATTTTTGCCACGGACTTTTTTGCTGCTTCGGCTGCAGTTCCTTCAGCGATGGCCTCATTTGCAGTAATGTTGGGTCGGTTTAACAATTTGCTCTGTAGGGTAGCGTCTCTCAATCCAAAGACTATGCGATCCCACATGGCTTCATCCATGTTGAGGAACTCGCATGCCCCCCCAATGTCTCTTAGTGCTGCTACGAAGTCTCCAATACTTTCGCCCTCTTGTTGATCGCGCTTGTAGAATTCATATCTTCTAATGAGATTGGACACGACAGGCGCGTAATGGTTGTGTTCTATCGCCAGAACAAAGCAGACTCGAAGACCGGAGTTGAATTCAGCTCTTCATTAACAGTCAGTAACTTCAACTGAAGTCGAGCCGCGGTAGCCCTTTTTATAGTGGCTGCTTGCAGCTTGCAACCAATGGCATTTATTTAAACTTCCCAACGCTTAGGCGGCCAATCCGAAACTGTCGTTATTAACCAATCGTTAAGCCATGTTAACTAACCAATAAAATTGCAGTATTAGAAGTATGTACATAAGTACACTACAGGAATTTAAAGAGGAACTAACCAAATAATATATTAAGGTATGGGGTGGCACACTCTAATTGGTAATTGTGGGAAAAACTTTTTTGAAATGTTTGAATTGAGATGGAATTTTTGAAATGATGAAATAAGAATATGGGATGAAATTGCAAGCCTGACAGATAAAAGTATAAAGTACAATGAATATGAAGATATGAGAATTATTTAAAGTTAAAATAAATAGGTTAAGAAATGAATTGAAAATATATAAAATAAGTTTGAGGAAAGTGTTTGAGAAAATTAATAGAAAATATGTAAAGTAATAATAAGATATGAAATTAAATGTGAAAGATGAATATGTAATCAAGGTCATGGTTGTATGGAAATGTGAAAACCTGGAATCATGATGTTCACTAAAAAAGATGTTATTGAAATGTGGAAAAATAAAATAAAACTTTTTATTAAAAAAAAGTAATCTGATCAGTTATTTGTAAAACCACTCAATTTGGTGGCCAACATCATCCCAAGGAAGCAGGGAATTTTGGCATTTATCTATGTTAAGTATATCCTTTTATTGTACTAGAATATCATTGTATATATACGTGCATTTAATTTATTTTATTCCAGCTGTGTTCGATGGGTGGCTAACAATCAAACAATTTCATAGGCCAGAAACTGTACTCTTCTTAGTCCATTTGTTAAGCAAATAGTAACAGCAGCAACACATACTTACCAGAGCCAATCTTACCATTAAGGAAACTGAGCCACCTGAGACATGAAATGGAAACTAATTGTCATTATTTTGTTTTTATAGTTTAAGTGCTCGGGTTGTTAGCTGGACTTTTGAGCTTTTCATCTCAAATGCCAAAGTAACTCTGCTGGCCCAAGCTTCTAAGCAATATGGCTCTGCAAAACTTTGAAAGGATGATTTGATTTAACAAGCTTTCCTGAATCAGGAAATGAAGCAGATTCATGCCCTGAGATGGCAACCTACTTCAAACAAGTGAATTTAGTCAGAGGGCTGTAAAGTGCTCTCTAATCTTCAATCAGAATAGAGCTAGAAGGGACCTTGGAGGTCTTCTAGTCCAACCCTCTGCTCAAGCAGGAGACCCTGGCCTATACCATTTCAGACAGGTGGCTGTCCAGTCTCTTCTTAAAAACCTCCAGTGATGAAGCACCTATGACTTCTGAAGGCAAGTTGTTCCTTCAACTGGTTAATTGTCCTCATTGTTAATTGTCCTTAGTGCCAGGTTACTTCTCTCCTTGATTAGTTTCTATCCATTGTTTCCTGTCTTGCCTTTTTTGGAAAGTGCTTTGGAAAATAAGTTGACCCCCTCTTCTTTGTGACAGCCCCTCTAATACTGGAATACTGCCATCATGTTATTCCTAGTCCTTCTTCTCTCTAGACTGGTCATATCCAGTTCCTGCAAATGTTCTTCATAAGTTTTTGTCTCCAGGCCTTTAATCATCTTAGTTCCTCTTCTTTGCACTTTTTTTTTCAAAGTCTCAACATTTTTTTTTGTAATGATATGAGCAAAACTGGATGCAGCATTCCAGGTGTGGCCCTACTAAGGATTTATAAAGTGGTACTAATATTTCAAGTGATTTTGATTCTATGCCTCTGTTTAGAATTGTATTAGCTTTTTAAATCTTAAATAATACATCACAGGTTTCATGTTTTCTTTTTGCTATTTCCAGGATTTTGATGGGTATAATTCAATATTCAACTTAACTTCTATAATGGGAATGCTCAGAGGAGGTAGAAGGGTATAATGGGCTTTTGATAGTGATAGGAACAGCAGGTAAATGAGTTTTATCACTTCATTTATCACTTGCTTTCTGACTGTCAGAACTTCTTAGGATCCTACTAGTTTGGAGGTTGTGTACTATTTTAGCTCATAACTTCTTCTGTGTAGCCAGCCTTAAGTGTGCTTCCGCTTGCACCATTGGAATGATACATTAATATGGCAGTCCTGGCAATATAAGTAAGAATTTATCTTAGTTCAACTCTGTGAATGTGGTCTGACCAGTCCAGTGTGCACTCTTGGATGGACCCGTGACTCAAACCTTTCCATTAAATTCTCCACAATTATGTCAGGTTTATATACCGGCCGAGTTTCAGACAGGCCCCAATGTATATTGTTTTAAAGAATTGGGATAACAGAACTATGAGTACCAGTTGTATACAAAATGAGATTGAATCTCACTTCCTACTAGTACTGATTGGTAGTTTGGAATAAAATGTCTGTAAGAAAACAACCATGCTTGGACAGCACCAAAGATACAGTGGTAATTGGTTGCAGGAAGAGTGATGGGTACTAAAAACAATGAGTACCAACCAAACCACATCTGTCCCTTTTTTTTCAACTGGAAAGGGTAGCAAGTCATGAAAGCAGCCAACACCCACAAGTTCTATCTTGCATGTTGAGTACCTGAAGAAATGATAAGTACTGGGACAAAATTTTCATGTCAAAACTTGTTGAGTACCAAATTTGATGAGTTTTGAAAGAGTTGAGTACTGAGGCATCACTGTACCTCATTTCAACTGTGAGCTACAAATATTCTCTTCTATCAAATACTATTTGTTCTGTGCTAGCCTCTTATACTGTGACCTTGTATCTAATTGCCAGCCTACTCCAAATGTCTCTCCTTATACATTATGTTGCCAGCAAGCCACAATCCTGATACAACCAAGTCATGCTAATGATAAGGAAGTTCTTCTTCAGAACAGCCAAGCTTGCCAACCAGCTTATATCAACTTTCTAATACCTCACAAAACCTAGTGATTAGGGAATTGCAGACCGACGCCAAGACAAATTTGTCACCAACATCTATTTAGACGGTTTTTATATTTTACTTTTTAAAATTAAGGTATAGGAGAATCCTTTCAGAACTGATTTAATTAAATATGAAGAAACTAGAAGTCGTTCTGTTATCCTCTCTTCATCTCTGCTTCCTTTGCTTTAAAACAGAAGGGATTTTTTTTTTTTAAAAAAAGTTGTTGGAGTAAAAATTTCAAAAGTACTTAAAACTTAACAGAAAACTTTAGATATCTTCTAACAGTGGCGGTATTTTACTCGTTCAGCCAGGTTCGGCTGAACCTGTAGTAAAATATGTTGCCATTTGGTCAAACTTGTAGTCAAAAACAGCTACCGGTTTGGCTGAACCAGTATTTTTTTCCCCTCCCAACGATCAGCTGTTCTGATGATCAGCTGTTCTGGAATCCCTCGCTGTTTTACTGCTTCTCCCAGGAGGCTTCCCTGAGGCCCAGGAAGCAAAACAAATTGAGTGCCGGGGGGTGCTGCAAAAAAAAGAAAGAAGAAGAAGCCACGCCCACCCAGTCACATGGCCATGCCACCTAGCCACACCCACCTAGCCACACCCACCAAACTGGTAGTAAAAAAATTTGCATCCCGCCCTTGCTTCTAAGCCTTTCCTATCTCTCCTTTTTTCTTTCATTGTTCATTATTAATAATATTAAACAGCTGCAGGCATTTTGATATTTACTTGTTGATTGCATATACTTTTTTAAATGACTCTCAAAATAGCTCAAATAGAATCAGTGTTTCCTCAAATCTCTAAGCCTTGCAACGTATCAACGATATGCCATGTAACTCTATGCATAGTGTGGATTTACCCAATGATGTTCCTATCTCCAATTTGAGCTCCCTAAATTTCATCAGAGTTCCAGGGGACATAGATCTAAAGTAAAATAGCTAGCTCTTCATGGCAGGAAACTTTCAGGATTAGATCAATTTATGTACTTCAGAAGATGTGATAGAATGCAAACTAAGGAATTCTTTTATACCTGTACAATTTTAGGATATGAAAAAGCACCAACAGGGGAAAGAGACTGCTTGTACTACCTTTAGCCAGCTACTCTCTGGTTGCTAATATAAAAAAGCCAAAACTTATTATGTTTGGGAAATTTAATCTATCTGAATTCAGAAATAATTGCAACTTGTTAGATAGGCCAATGGGCAGACTAATGAAGTTATCCACCAGGATGTTCCAATGGATTTGTTAGCACAAAATGTATTCTCAAAGTACATTTAAGGATACATATTTTGGAAGCAAGCATGTTCACAAGTACATCGTTTTGAAAGAAGATATATGCAAATTTTCCAAGTGATTTTTTTTTAGTGAATCAACACAAACAACAGTGACACAGACTGGAAACAGACTGATTCACCCATCCCTTGAGTAATTTTCCTTATATAATAGATCCCTAATACGCCCAACTTCTAGTAAGGTCCACGTGAGATGGTTTTGGGACCAATTTGTTTTTTTTTCGGGGGTGGGGGAGGAAGAGGGAAGAAAAGAAATTTAAATCTGCTTGGATGTTACAGTATTTTGACTCTGAAATCTGTCCTTGTAATTCCAGATGTATGGGGTGTAGTTAAGTTTAACGGAAATCCATGGGAGTTACTTCTAAGTAAATCTGTGCATTGTGAGTTGCCAGTTACCACAAAGGCTAAATATCTTGGCTTAAAAGAATTGTAAGCTGATACCATTGTATACCAAGATTGACACTTACCCAATTCCTCATTTGCTCCCTCTTGAAAGCCGATCAGTTTCACAAAATTCTCAACTTCAGTCTCTATGAGAACATTTCCCACTGGTTCCATCTGACATTCCTATGGTTTTAACAACAGAGAACTGGTTTGATGCTGCTACCAGCAAATTAAAAAGGAGGGAGGGGGGTAATCAAACTTCCCTTCCCTTAGACTAAATAGCGTACCCTGCATTCCTTTTGCCATTTCTCTCCCCTAGAGATAACTATAGCTGGACTAAGACCATTAGTATCATAAGATTGAAACAAACATTGGAGTTAGGATAAATGTTTGAACATTTAGAGAAGCAAGGTCTGGTTTGGCATACCTTCTGTTTATAAGCAACGTGGTTTGTGGAGTTATTTTTCCTTTCCTATGGCATTCAGTGAAGATTTCCATCAGCTTCCCCAAATATCTTTGCGAATATAATGAGGTGGGCACCTCCATCTTAAATATTTTCAGTGGTTTTTCCCCCACTACACAATTGAAGAACAATTCTGTAAATGTGTATATGAGAAGTAACTTTTCTGCATAGTCTTAATCTAGGGATGGCAAATTGTAGTTTCAAATCTCCTTTTGCCTAATATTAAAAATTCCTATTCAAGAGATTAGTTCAGACTTCTAGTGAGAATTGTTCCCTCCAGGCAATTTGCTTCTTGGAAGAGACAGAAGAGAAGGACAGAAGATAAGGACAGACAGGGGAAAAAAGAGACGTCAATCAAGTGGTGACTCTATCCTGTTTCCTTCAGCCCTGCCTATCATGTATGCAGTACTTTACAAAAAGAAATCTTACTCATTCCTGTTTTATTTATATGCTTAGTCCAAATGGCTTTTGGAAAAAAAAAAAGATTTGATAAACTGGTCAAATGAACAGAGGGTGAATGTCCCTGTGGCTGGTAGCATCATTGGGCTGAAGTGTTCTCCTTCAACCTCACCCATCCATGAAAGCAGGGAGGGCAGAAATCATGGGAGTAAAAACAAAAACAAAAAAGGTTGTAATGGGTGGAATATGCACATGGATAGGAGAAATCCCTGTATCTCTTTGGCTTTCTGTTCTTAAATTTTTAACTTCTTTAAGAATTCCCCCATCTAGCATCCTCTATTCAGAGCAGCATGGGAGCTCTCCTCTGTCTTGCAGCTTCTTTCCAGAATGACTGTCTGAACCCACAACAGTGATCAGGCAATGAGGCTTCAAGAGGCACAAGGAATTTTCAAGTTCCAGGAAAACATCAGATCCTATGCCCTTTCATAAAGGATAAAAAAAATCACATGAAGGGAGCAGAATTCAGCCCAACATCAAAATGGAAGTCCTGTTTACAGAGGCAATATAGTTTTTCTTTCCAAATGCATGGAACATAAAATAAATGAGGCTTCTGGCACTTCCTACCTCAATTAATGGCAAGTTTTGGAAAGAGAATGCTGACTAGATGACTATCTTGAAGGAAAAGAGATGCTGTCCGCATATCCTTATGTTATATTTTTATTGTAAGTCAACACTAGTCCACTCCAGCTGATCTAGGAGATGATCCTGCTTAGCACTAGCAAGGGCCAACCCTGTTCAGCTTCTGTGATCAGTAAGATCAGTTAGATGCTGCCACCTGGTGAGGTGGGGATGAATATAAACTAATATTTAAGGCAGTTAGACAATCTGGTTAAAATTGGGCCTCTGCGACATTTCTCAGGGATGCTTTGCTTTGCTGAAGCAAATATTTTCTTCAAAGCTGTATGGTGATGCAACATAGTTCTCTTACTTCTAAAAGGGAAGAGGGAGGCTGGTTGATGCCCAGGCTGCCCTAAAGTTTCTTCCATAGTCTTAAGTGGCAGTTCCAACAGCTGGAAGAGTACAGCGACTGAAAGTGCAGAAATAGCCTTCTGCGCATGTGCAGAAGCCTCTTCCAATGGTTGGAGCAAACACCTCACTGAGGCAAGACGAGAGCACCTCAGGCACCCCCATTTAAGCCCAGACAGTCTGAATTCCACCCCCTTCCCCTCCCTGTGGGCTATTAATGGAAAAGTTGGCAAATGTTTGATTTTCCCAAGCACTAGTGAATGTGGCTAATTAAAACTAACTTCATGACCTTGTACATTCGAGAACAAAGCCATACACACTCCAATTATTTTTTCCGTTTCCCATGCAGAGAGCACACCGGGGAAACAAGGGCACTTTATTATTCTTCAGAGGTAGGCTCTTCTAAATGGTGCCTTTGAAAAGACAGCCTTTGTTTTTCAGGCCCTGCCATGATTGCATAATAACCCCACCCAGTTCCAAAGTTCAGAAAGTTACATTTGAATGAAGAACAAGGTGCCTTGCAATTCTTTTTTTCTTTTTGACACACTACAACTGTCTGCAGAGCACAGGGCAGTCTGTTGTTTAGAGAAAAGAAATAACCTCTTTGACTGTAAGGGTTTGGAAAGCAGACAGACCCCAGCTGCTACCTGGCCGCTGGGGGTGTCTTCCCTGTATTCATAACCAGAGGTCCTGAGGTAAAATTTGGCCCCATTGTATGTGTGAGTTTTGCAAGGTAGTCCAGATAAGCTCACCCAGAATTATTAGTTCTATCTTTACTGTAAAGTTATCTCAACAGAATCTTGAAAGCCTGAAAGTACATCTCTCTCCACTTCACTTTTACAATTCAAGAAATTAGGGAGATGTTCTTCTGAGGTATTTGCCACACCCTTCTGTGACATTTCTTCTTTAGGCTCAGCTGGCTCTTATCTGACCATCGTCTAGCCTGCATTTCTTCCCTGTTTCCCCATATACCATTACAGTACGTAATCTGTCAGGAAGTCTACAATTAAATTAATTTTAACAATAGCATTAATAATGGTTCAATTTTCTCAGATTTGCACAAATGATAATATTTAAGCGCTGGAGAAATCTGCAAGGTAGGGAAGAATAAGAATGCTGTGATATGCAAAGGTTTCTTTGGGTTATGGTTAAAAAAAAGGTTAAGATGGCAGTCATGGTGGAGTAACTAAAGCTATGTCTGTCTTTTTTTAAAAATGGGAAGCGTAGAAAAAATAGTGAAGCTTTAATTCCGCTGTCACAGTTGTCATCATGGCACTTTTTATCACAATCTGGGATATGAAAGATTGAAAAAAATATCAGCAACTCTTTGTATTCCAAAATCTATGTCTGTTAGATCCATCCATCCATTCATCCATCATAACTTGTGATTCAGAAGACTTAAGGCTGTGCTTTAGATATGAAGGCAGAAAGGTGCTTTGGGGTGCACAGATGATAATCAATTTTTGTTTCCTTTCATTATTTCAGTTCACTAATATTCACAGGGAAAAAAAAACCAAAATGTGTATATGTGTGTGTATAGTTTCTCTATTAAAACAATAATTAAGTCCTGGCTCGGCTCAAAATCCAATAATCTTTGTGATTTTTCAAAGATTGTATGAAAAGTCCTTCTACAGAGCAATCTGAGTTGGGACATGGAAGGCAGCAAAAAGACAAAGTGTCCATGCTTGAAGTTCTTCACCCCAATAGTTCTATAAAACAACAATACAGAGCAAAACCCCGAATGCATATTAATCTGCAGTTAGTTTTCCCTTCAAGCTGTAATCATGAGCACATTATGTTGGACTAGAAATGCCAGGAGTTACAAAGAAAGAAGGAGTCTAAGTGGTTGATATTTTTTAGAGGCTTCAAATGTATAGTACTTGAGGTGCAGACTTAATTTTATGGCAGGACATTCTGTTGCTTAACAGGTGAGGGGTAACAAGGAAGAATCTTTCTATGCTTAGTGTGCATGTCTCTCAAATGTGTCCTGATATCTGCTAAGGAATTGGAAGACTAGGACTCTTTGAAGCATATTTTATTTAAAAAAATATGTCAAACTTTTCAAATTTGTTATTTAAATGTTCCTTTATTGGAAGGAGGTTTTAAAAAATGCAATACAATCAAGCAGATGATCACATTTTTTTCCATATGGGAAATTACTATACAGATACCCAAAGAGTTCATCACGATGGCCACCAACTTGTCATTCCTAACTGCCATGATCATTTTGTCCTGACACAAAGAGTTTACAAAACATCTCCATATTTTTCTTGCAGCAGCCAATATTTTACCAGCTAGTCAATGGAAGTAACTCCAAAACCATGAGGTCACCAGAGCCTCTTTCTGTTATTTCTTTTCATTTGACTAAATTAGCTTTTCTTGTTCAGGGGAGAAAAAGAAAACCAAGTGATTCCATTCAGTGGGGAAAGATTGATGGAGGAGAAGCCAAGGGGCCATAATTCCTTAGTTTTTGGAGAAAAAGGAATTTTGGAGGCACGACAAGATTGGGGGGAGGATTCCACTAAAGGGGAGTTTCCAGAGCTCTAAAGGAAGTGCTATTGAATGAACATCACTCTTGCCTGATTAGCATATATTTAATTGCTTTCCAAGATACATGCAAGCCCCATAATACCAGGCATGTGCAAAGACAGAGAACAGAATCTCTCTTGCACATGGAAGAGATATAAGTACAGGTTTCACTCCATACACACAAATCGTCATAGTGAGAGAGACAAGAGAGAGAGAAAATCGGAGGCCAAAGACAATAGCCAAAGTGTATATGGCTATTGCAATACATGAAAATGCTCTTCCATAAAGCTGAAGCCAAATTACGTCTCTCAGGCAGGAAGTTTGAGGAAGAGGGAAATGAGCCATGCCTTGAAGAATTTTTGGCTTTTCACTGGTTTCTCTTTTCCCTACAGCAACTTTTCACCTATGCCATATTTCAATTTCTTCTTGGTTTCTCCACCATCAATTCCCTAGTTGGTTAGCTTCTTCCAGACATAAAAACATCCTGGAAAATGTTTTTGTAATTGAATTGCTTGCCTTTGATGCATGTAAGATCAGACTTGGTATCTAATTTAGGAATTAACCTTAAATTTGGCTGGGATTATTGTTGACATTTAGTCCAATTTTGTTGTTATTCAGTGAAAGATGATTTATGATGCTCTCTAAGGTTGTTTGTTTGTTTGCAGATATTTCGTTACCCAACTAAGTAGCATCACCGGTGCCAGAGATGGTTTATCCTAATACACAGTAAAGTATCTACTAAAGAAAAACAATTCTGACATTTATTTTTATTTTTAAATGAAAGCCTGAACTACATATTTCATATATGTAGCCCTAAATTAAAAGCAGATATTTTTTTTGAATTCAGGAACCACACTTTTAAATTATTTTTGCAGCCTCCAAATGCTACAGAAGTTATGATAATAAAATACTGGGCCTTTTCTCAGAGAATTCAAAGCTGTATATTTAAGTTTATCCTCACCATAGCAACCTTTTGAGACAGGTTTTCCTATCTTAGGTCCCCTGTATTAAGCAGTTCAGAAGCGCTCTATTCACATATATATTTATTCATTAAATGTATAAGTTATTTTATACATATATTGTGTATGTATAGGTATATGTATACACACACACATACACATACACATGGAAAAATAAGTTATAAATTTATATATATATATATATATATATATATATATATATATATATATATATATATATATATATATATAGTATTCAGCTTGTTGGGTATTTTCCACGTCATTGTAGTTGTGCTTTTAAAGTTGTACAACTACAAAGATGTGGAAAATACCCAACAAAGCTGAATACCATACATGTAAGTACCACTGAAAACTTAAGAATATATCTATCTATCATCTATCTATCTATCTATCTATCTATCTATCTATCTATCTATCTATCTATCTATCTATCTATCTTTGGTTATTTGGGTTTTCTCCCACGTAAAATTGGAAGTATCTGGCGACGTTGATGAAGTCTCATTCATCATCTTCAGGCTTGTGTCTTGACTTTGTGCTTCTCAGAGTAAGCTTACTTCTTACTCTGAGAAGCACAAAGCCAAAGACACAAGCCTGAAGATGATGAATGAGACTTCATTGAAACGTCGCCTAGATACTTCCAATTTTACGTGGGAGAAAACCCAAATAACCAAAGATCCACATACAAATACCCGTGAGAACCTCAGAAAACATGTATATGTATATGTATATGTATATATCTATATGTATGTATACATATGTCAAAATATGAACTCTGGGATAAAGAGTGCTTAAACTTGATTCTTCTTAGCTTAACTATTTTGTGATGTTGGATGGTGCCATATTGCATAAAAGTAAAAAATTCAAAGCCTCAACAGAGCTGCAGTTTTCTCCTGCTTTCCCCACTTGGTTTTTGTCAAGGGTTAAAAGTGGATGATCACTTTTTTTAGAGGAAGAAAGAACTCAAATCTAGTATCAACATTGTTAGGAGGCAGTCATGCAGAGGGAAATGGCTAAATGGTTCCTTGTATGAAATCCATCCAGAAATTCATACTGCTTCCCCTACATTCACCTTCCATAAACTGTTCTCCCAGAGCGTGGGATAGGATGATGGTCAAATCCCTTTGGACTTCTGGTTGTTTGCACTCTTAGTTCTTTTTAATGATATAAACTGCCCATAAACTGATGATAAATTGGGTGTCCTTGAAATAGAATTGATTAAATTAAATTAAATATTTTCTTCTTTCTGCTCTGCTTAAGACCTTAAAAATGTGGCTACATTTTTAAAATAGTCAGAGAAAATTAATAATATTATTAATATGGTCTGTGGTATTATTCTCCCATTCATTAAAGGAATGAAGAAAAGGGACATCATGTGCATCTTTCCCATTGCCAGCATCCCTATTGTGGTAGAAATTTTGATATGGGATTATTTCCATATTTATCTCCCTGCAGTTGGATTCCCCACTATAGCTGTGCATTACAGTACCTGAATGCATGAAAGTAAATTCCTGCTTGGGGCTACAGTTCATCCTAATACATGTTTCTTTGATCAAGCAGATGTCTAACTAGCCTAGCCAGTTCCTTAAAATAATTTAAACTCAGAAGAATTCAAGAAAAATAATTGGGCTGGGGAAAAAGTCAAGTAGTCAAGATAGAGCTGTAGTAGTGGGGAGAAGGAGAGCGAGGGATGGCAAATTTCTCAAAATTGTGGGGACTTGAGGTCTAAGTGGATCATGGATTCAGGGTGTGGTCATGGGGAGGGGAGAGGTACAGTTGAAAATGAGAGAGAAACCAACTTGTGTATCCCTGGCAGCATTTTTGAAGAAAGAGAAAGTGAACATCCTTGTCTTCAGGTTGTCTGAGACTTGCTAACTGAACTGTGTTGTGTGCTTCACAAAAATATTCCAAAGAAAACCATTCCCTTCTGTAGAGAAAGAATGCTAGATTATACAGCCTGGCAGGCCAGGCAGTGACCATGTGAACCTTCAAGTCTATGTGAATCAAAGAGGGAATGCCAGTCAATAAATAGGGCTCAGCAAATGTGAATGCAAACAGCTGCTGAATACACTCTGCCCTCTTTATATAAATATCAGAGACAATCTTAGGTTAAAGAAAGAAAGGATCCGCCTGCCCACCCTTACTTTGATTCTGTTTTTGCCTTGTGAGCATTCTTTGAATTAGTTGCAAGTCATTCTTCAGAGTTCAACTCTTTCCTCAGGGTATCTGTAAGTTATACACTTCTGAGAGGAATACAGACCCATCTGGCTTCTGGTGCACACTAACAAGCAGCACTGGGCAGCGGTGCACAATGTATTTGTCTCATGCTGGGGAGTTTTGTTATGACTGTTGGCAACGGCACCATGTTTTTATCTCTATTTTTAACTCCCAACTCTCCCCCAGCTTTTCCTACATTTTATTTGCATTTAGAGCAGCCCAGGATGACGGTTGCAAAATAAATGGTTGTGGCTTCAAAGTTGAAACTTGGAGGAGATGGGCAGATAGGATGCAAAGGGAAACAGAGGAGTTGCAGGCTGACTTTGACTTTGTGTGTGAGTGTGTGTGTATTGTACAGGCTGACTTTTTTTAAAAAAAAATTTTTTATTATTTTTTAAAAACAATACACAAACAAACAAAATGTAGAATATAATAACATAAGACATCTTTTCTGAAAAACAAATAAAATATCTTATTTAAAGACAGGATAATTCCAAATTATCACATTTCCATACAAGCACAATTTAATATGTATATTTATCTTATCTGTTCAACTTCATATCTTTTCCCAACTTCTCTTTATTTCTCCCTTTCCTTCTATTCAATTATATTTCTTTTGCCTTGGATTGTATATATTCATTGTATCCATCTGTCTTATTTACAATTTTGTTATTCTCTTCCAACATTCTTCTAGTGTTTTATTAATTCAAACAAAACACAAAACATAAATACATAAAACTTCTTTTTGGAAAGCGGCTTACCCCGGGTTACATCTTTTTGTACAGACATAAATCAAATTCATGCTCACTTAATATACTATTTCATATCTTATTTAACATTCTATATTTTCTATATATTTTCTCTCTTCTATTCACTCTCTTAATTCTATTTTATTTATTTCATCTCAGTTTAGATAATTATACTTGCATCTTTTGTCCGTTCTCTTTCAATTATCTATTTATCTTTTCTTTCTAATACAATATTTCTCCTGTAATCACTGGTTGAAGTATGACTTTTTATCTTTCTTCTAAATTTAACACTTAAAATAATACATACTTTCCATACTGATTCTGCTTAGTACATTCTAAGTACTACGTTTTAGAATAATAAAACAAAAAAAGATTACGTTTATAATATAGTAAAAACAATGTTCCATAGGAAATTAAACTCTGTTGTTAAATCTTAAACATTTTTATACATTCCCTTTAATGTATTATTAACTCATATAATATTTCAGTTTTCTAACTCAATTTCAAATACTAATATCTACAATACAGTCTTATGTACTTTTGCAGAATCTTTTTTTTTAATTATATTTTATCCTTTATCTCTGAAAAAAACCTATTTTTTAACATCTTGTTTTAAACTTTTATGACTTCTCTTTCCTTTTTCCCTTCCTTTCTTATCAATTCTAGCCTTTTTACCCCCCCCCCCACTCCACTCTCTTAATCTCCCCTCTGTTGTATTTCTCTTTTCTGTTGCTTTCTGACATTGTATCAATTTTTCATCTTATTTTTCCCTTTCTTGGTTGCTTTTTTAAGTTCTGAGTTCTCCATTTTCTTCCCCCCCTTTCTCTTTTCTTCCTCAACTAAGATTATTTGTCCATTAAAGATGGCTTCTTCTTCTCCACCCCAGCTTTCTTGTTGTATTTCTTGGTAGGTAGAAATCACCATTTCTAAAAAGTGAAAAATAGATCCAGAAAAGCCCTTGCCTTCTTGTTCCTCTTCTTTTAGCTTTTGAAATTCCATTTGCAATTCTTCAACAGATAATGCCATTTTTTTTAAGAACAACCCAAATGTTTCAAGGAATAGTTCACCAAGATCCCAAAGTCACAAAGCAATCCAAATCAGGATAAACTGTTTCATTTAGCACTTTCGTCTTTTTATAATTTCTCTTGCTGGGGTAGAATTCAATTACACAGTGCCAAAGTAATTTTTTAGAAGTCTTATTGCCATTTATTTCTGGTCTTATAAACTCCAAGCAGTCTCCTTCAATACAATCTTAAAATAAGTTCTTTACCTCTTCCCTCCCACTTATAGCAAAAAATTTTTTTTTAGTTTTTAATTCCAATGTTCAGAAATCTTTTATCCCCTTGGCTTTAAATTTCAAGTTTAGTTACCTTCTATGCCCAAGCAGGTTTTTCAGATTTCCATCTGCTATTTCCGTGGGGAGGGAGAGTGAGAGAAAATAACTTTCCCTTTCAGACTTTCTTCCGCCGCTTTGCAGTCTTCTTGGGAAACAATGTATCATTCCGGCGATTAAATTTCCAGGGTGTTTAAAGGTTCCTTGTTGTCCCAGATCAGCCAAAAACTTTCGCTTTCCCCGACTTCCTCCTGCACAATCTTATCTGGCTGCAGGCTTCTTTGTGGTGGCCATTGCTGACCGCCGTTCCACCGCCTTGGGAAAAAGGAGTTTAGCTGGCTGAGGAGGGGGTTTGCGATACTCCCAAGCCCCTACCTGGATCTCCTCTATCTTCAGTTGCCTCTATGGGGCAACTATATCCTCCAGATCCAGCTGGATCGGAGGCACTTCGGCAGCGAGCGCAGCAGGAACCACGCACAATTGCGGATTCCTGCTGCCGCTGAAGCCTTGCAAACCGGAAGTCCTGTACAGGCTGACTTTTTGTATATATAGTCTTATGAAGCAGAGGTAGTATTCAGCAGGTTCTGATCAGTTATAGAGAACCAGTAGGGGAAATTTTGAGTAGTTCAGAGAACCAGCAAATACCACCTCTGACTGGAGATTTTACAGTATTCTTCCCCTACCACGCACACCAAGCCACGCCCACAGAACCAGTAGTAAAAAAATTTGAATCCCACTACTGTTATGAAGTATTGGCATTAACAGTTGTATTCCAATGAGGTGAGGCAAAAAACAGCCACTGCCCATATGATGAAAATGCTTCAAAATTGTGCTGCTGCTAAAACAATGAGCATTTTCAGATTCCCATGGATTTAGTATATATTTATTTAAGAATTATTATTATAGAATATAATAATTGAATAATTTAATGTATTAAATATAAATTTAACAATTTAATAATTATTATTTAATAATTTAAATAGGCACATGGTTATGAGTGTGTCCAAACTAATGTGTGATAGCCCTACCTTATTAACCAATTTTTAAGTGGCAAAACTTTTTTCCTTTGTAATCTTTTGGTATTTTCTATTTTCTCCATCTTTTCCTACATTCTCACCTCTAAATTTGCTGTGGAGGGAAGTCACATAGGGCCTTTTAATCAGTAGAGATAGATACTGTATATTAAGGGAACTGTAGGAGGGTAAGTATAATCTGTGGCTTTAGGATGCAACATATGAATCTTAGAAAGAAATATTAAAAATATGCTTTTATTTTCATTTCCAAAATGTTGGAACTTGGAAGTATGTATTTCCCTAGTGAGTTAAAATGGGATCTGCCCTCTATGTTTTCCAGAAATCTTTAAGAAGAAGTTTAATCTGTGGGACTACTTTTACAAGTGAGTAAGTGAAGAAGCAAACAGCAAGCTCATATAATGGAAACAATCAAAGAATAGTTGAACTATGAGATATTAGGGCTGCATGATGCAAACTGAAGATTTCGTTCAAAAGTGGCTTGAATAGGTGCATTGAGTCATCTCAATCCTCTGAATCAATTAGCATTGTCCAGTTGGTTTGTTTTGATGGTTTTGGGTTATACCAGTCCGCACACCTCTAGCATACACATTCTTTTAGGAATATTGATAGTGCTGTAATTGTAACTAAACAGCTTTTAATCAGTTTAGCTGAAACCATCTTCTTGCATTAATCTCTAAGGGAGGAGTAGATTGCAGTTGAGAGAAACCTTGACAGGTTCACTGCATGGAAGAAGAGATCAGCGCAAAACAATAAGAAACAGATTGAAAAGCTCTGGAAGCCATTACCCATAATGATTATATTAGGAGGGGGAGCTGGCACAAAGTCCTTTTCTTCTTTTCCTTTGCTCCCTAATGCTTTCAAGTAACAAAGAATCATTGGACCTCATTTTGACTTCTGTTCTGACTTCTGAGCTGTCAGAAAACGAGAAGGGGGAGGGGGAATCCAGCTGTTCCTTGTCCATTTGTTATGGAAACATATGCCTGGATTTGAAATATCAACATAGTCTAGGAAGTTTACAGTGCAACAGTTGGGGATTGAAAGACTTAAAAAAAAACCTGGGACAACCAAGCCTCTGTCCCCTTTTCGTACAAACCAAGGGGGCATGTTGGAAAGTTACTTACTGAGAAAGTAAACTTTTAAAGATAAAAGGAAACTCAGCACTATGCCCTCATAGAGACCTCTGAGAAATGGTGGATTCCATTTTACAATGCAGAAAGAGGAAGATTCTGCATCCCAATAATATAATGAAGAATGATCAGCAGAAAATGGCAGAGGGAAGTCATATTTTTGAGTTCTTGGATCTGTGAATTAGTAATGCTTTGAAACACAGGTGGCGCTTATTTTATTTATTTATTTATTTGATTTGATTTGTCAATCACTTACAAGATAATAGGTATAGGTATAAACATGAGTAAGAATACAGGAAATAGGTACAAATAAATGTGGACAATAGGACAGGGATGGTAGGCACAATTGTGCACTTATGCACACCCCTTGCAGACCTCTTAGGAATGGGGTGAAGTCAGTAGTGGATAGCTTGAGGTTAAAGGAGTGGGGATTAGAGGATGTAACAAGAGAGTCAGGTAGTGCATTCCAGGCATTGACAGCTCTGTTGCTGAAGTCATACTTTCTGCAATCAAGTTTGGAGTGGTTTACATTGAGTTTGTATCTGTTGTGTGCTCTTGTATTGTTATGGTTGAAGCTGAAGTAGTCATTGACTGGTAGGACATTGTAGCAGATAATCTTGTGTGCTACACTTAAGTCCATGTTCTGGTTATTATTGTCCTTTTAGTTTCTTGTTTTCCTGAAATAATCTAGAAGGTGAAAACCTGTGCTCCAGTCACCACACTCCCATACTGCATTTGTCTTCAGTGCTGAAACAATAAATTGATTCTTCTCCACCCAATAAAAATTGGTAAGATAAAACGTTTCCTGAATTAAGCTCAACTCCAAGAGGTCCATGCTGGATTTTTGGCAGTAGTAGTACAGAAGTGGTTTGTCATTTTGGCCTTCCAAGTTTTTTTTTTTTTAACAATCTTTGGAACTGCATTGTAGTCCCCTATCTAAGTATACACTAGCTCAATCCTGCTCAACTTTTATTTTTACACCAACAAAGGAACTCATTTATTTGAAAACTCTACTCTTTGCTACCAGATTATGATTGCAGCAGAACAGAACAGAATTTAGCAGTACTCTGAAGACTATGGAGTCTGAGTCTGATTAAGCCAATGTGAAAGAAAGTCCATTTTAGGTTGATTCAATAGATAAAAGAATGAAACAATTGAATTTTGGCCTTGGGACTAGTAAGACTTGTCTAAATTAGAGGAGAGGAGAGCAAGATTAATGCTTTACTAGGTTTCTTTCTCTCTCTCTTTTTTTCTTTTTCTTTTTCCAGCAAGCTGCAAGCATTTGGCCAACTTGAGACACCAATGATTAATTTTTCTAGTTGCAGGGGGTAATCGAGTTAGCAGATGGAACTGAAGTATTACAAGGCATGCTCTCAGTTACAAGAACAGCTGCTTATACTGCCAGGTATGTGAAAAGTTTTGAACTGGATAGTTAACAAAATACTGAAAATAGAAATGGCTGCAGGGGAATATTTGATGGTATTTTCATCAAACTACATTGGAGCTTTTTGAGAAAGTTTCAACCTAAAAACACAAATTTTAAATAATTCACAGATCTTGCCCCTAAGGAGTTAGGTTACTTGCTCTTTTGAATGTTAGAGAATTAGCAGGAAACATGGAAGGACAAGCCAATTACTTACAACCCATGTGCAAACATTGGACGCCACAATCAATCTATTAAAAATAAAGTGTGATGATTTCTTTTAATGTTATTTTTTAATAAAACCAGATTCTGTTTTTCAAAGGTTAGGCCAGAGCTAGAAAATAGAACAACCCCTTGGACACTAATTTCAGGGCAAGCTGAATTTGTCCTAGAAATTCTCTCTGTATTTCCTGTCCCTTGGTTTTATCATTACTATGGAATAACACACTAGATATGGCATTTGTGGTACATCCATAAATTAATCTTCCACATAAAGAAGGTGCTTTTAGAGTATACACAATATGGACTACTACCAAAATCTACAAGTGTGCTTCCTTTTTTGCACACATCCATGTAGAACAGGGGTCTTCAAACTTGGCAAGTTTAAGACTTGTGGACTTCAACTCCCAGAATTCCTCCTCCAATCATGTTAGCTCAGGAATTCTGGGAGCTGAAGTCCACAAGTTTTAAACATGCCGAGTTTGAAGACCCTTGATGTCAAAGTTACAAAAACATGCATTCTCCAAGTGTAAGGGTGAACATAGAGACTGTAAAACAGTAGGGGCGGGGTTTCAAACTTGGCAACTCAAAATGTGTAAAATGCAATTCCCAAAATATGCAACTCCCCAAAAATATAGTATGCTGACTAGGGAATTCTGGGAGTTGAGGCCCACACATTTTAAAGTTGCCAAGTTGAAAAACACTGTTGTGATACATGGCAGTAAGCTTTATTATTAACCAAAATGAATCAGTAGCTAGCAATATGACCTTGCTGCTAGCAGACTGCATGCATACATACAATACATATTTTTGTATGTTGCTATCCATACTTAGTCAGAAATGGTCTTGTCTAATTTATAGGTGGGTGTTTATTGCTTTTCGTATATGGGGTTTTATTTCTGTAAGCCACTCCGAGTCACCATCAAGTTGGGTTGCTATATAAATTTTCTAAACACGTATACACACACACACATGTTGTACTATGTTTTCTGCTAACAAGTTGCCTTGTGCAGATACCTGAGGGTTATCATACTGTAACACAAGTTGTCCCTGGCCCAACCAAGGTTATTGTAGTTGCTTTTTCATAATGACCATCCTTTTGTACTACCCTGCAATCAAAACTCTCTGCCTCTGAGTGAGACACATCCAAGTTTTTTATATGTGAATCTTCTTTCTTGAAAGGTAACTGGGTTTTCTGTCTGAAGATCCCTTCTTTGGATTCCACCAAGCATAGATTTGTGAAGAGGCATCAAAGCAACATGTCTCTTGGCCTAGATAAGGCAGGGAAGATTAGTAAGGCAGCCTAAATGGTAAAACTAGCTGTTCAGAATCTAGGCTTACAGGGGACAGAGATAGGATTTTGGAAAAAAAAAAAAAGAACTTAACTAAGAGGCTGCCTGGGGGGGATTTCTCATAATTCAACATTGCGGCAGTTTCACACTCTGTGCAAAAGGGTCAGGCTGTATTACTGAGCTTTGATACTGGTTGCCCCCCTCCCCCTCCCCAGTCCAAAACAATAGAAAGTACACATAATTTTGAAAAGTTTGTAGTGCAGGTCAAATACAAGCAATCCCCTCACATGGACTGGGTTGCCAAATAGTGGACCCTTCAAAATTTCAATGTGTGCATTATATAGCTTGTTCAAGCCCAAATATGGGATGCCATAAGATATCCTACAGTTTCTCAACCTTCCTGGCTTGGTAGACTGGCAGAGATGTTGGAGGTGCTGAGGGAGGGGGAAGAGGATGGATTTGCCCATGTGTGCACCACTTTCACACAGGCGGCTGCATGCTCATGTACACATCAGTGGTGGGATTAAAAATTTTTACTACCGGTTCTATGGGCATGGCTTGGTGGGCATGGCGTGGCATGGGGAGCATGGCAGAGGAAGGATACTGTAAAACCTGCAATCCCTCCCCACTCCTGGGAGAAGGTTACTACAAAATCCCCATTCCCTCCCCACCCCACTAACCTGCTTTCCAGCTCCGTTCTCCTATGCAGGGCAACAAAAGAAGACCCAGCTGTTCAGCTGGGACTTAGGAGGCAGAGAATAGATGGGGGAAGTGCCAGTCAGAGGTGGTATTTGCCAGTTCTCTGAACTACTCAAAATTTCCGCTACCGGTTCTCCAGATCTGGTCAGTACCTGCTGAATACCACCTCTGATACACATGCATGTACATTTGCCTATCACTTCCATGTTCTACTTCCAAATGGGTTGCAGCCCAGCAGAGGTTCACAGGTTGGGGGTGGGAGACCCCTGTCCTACAGTACTATTTACTGGAACCGTTAGTGAATTTGCTGCCGCATTTCACAGAGTTTGGGAACCACTAGAGGTGCTATGAACCCATAAAGTATTTTGTAATTTGACTCTGCTCCCTTCCAAATTTGCATTGGTTAAACAATGGGGAAAAATTTCTCTGCCAATATGCTCAAAGTGAAGCCCCTTACCTTTTCATGTGGCCACATCTTATATTTCCAGTGATATGCAAACTGTGACTTCCCTAATCAGTAAGATAAAAGGAGGAATGAGCAGATCTGAAATGATTTTTCTGCCTGCCTGGCAATAGGATAACTCTCCTAAAACTAAACAGAATGGAATAACTTTTGGTGTGGGCAGAAAAGCTGGAAAAAGAAAGGTCAAGCTTGAAAATGGGCTATATTTTCCAAAAGGAAACATTTTGTCTATGGGAAAGGTCAATAGGTAGCAACTTAGATTGCTGGTGACTGGTCCATTCTAAACCCACTCCCTTCCAGTCATATAATTCAGTTTTTCCAGCAAACGGTAGGAAAGAAATTAGGAGAAGCGTGTGTGCCTGTTGGCATCATAATATTTTAAAAAATTGAATAGAATGGGACCCCATATGGTGGGGGAGGACAGCTGGCAAAAGAAAGATTGAGTTTTAAAATGTGCCAGATTCCACTATGGGGTACAGACAATGCATCCTGGTGGGAGGGATGGTGGGAAGCCACTTAAAATATTGCAGACTCCTCTATTTTAAGACCACTTCCCTCCTGGTCACATGACCTACAGAGGAGCTAAGAAGGAGTCAAAAAGAATTCCAGGAATTAAGCTCTAAAGGGTTTCCCTCCTTTGTTGATTATGAAGATTTGTAAATACACTAAAGTAAAGAATATCTATCATTTTTTTTAAAAAAAACCAAAAACTCAAATTTGGGTGTGTTTGAAATTTCCATCAGAAACTCTCTTAACTATCTTACACCTTCTGATTCCCTTAATGAATAGGTGTTAAATTTGTATTTTACTGACAAATAAAGAAATAAATAATTTATTTGTCAGTAAAATATTATATATTTTATTTGTCAGTAAAATTTATCTATAAAACACAAAGTAGCATGTTGTAAAAGCAACTCCTGCAAAGGCTGCTGGATTGGGGCTGAAAGGTGAAAGGGAAGCAGTATGTTCTTTCCCATATTTGGGTAGTCCAGGTTGCCCTGATAGAAAAAAACACTTAATGAATATTACTAAATGTATAACAGGAGCTTGCTGACCAAGGACTCAGGTAAAAGAGGACATAATTATACTATTTTGAGAAGAGTATGGCTGCCTTCATTCATGACCAGATGAACTACCTTACAGAATCTTTCTCACCTACTGGATTTTAATATGTCCAGGTATCACAAGTGAATGAAGATACAAAATCTAGACGTTCAGTTCCCTGAAATTCAACTAAGTCACAATGTGTCATTTTCAGTAAGAGGAAAAAATAATTTTCTGCTTGTTCTGACTTGAAAGTAAACCACTAAAGAAAAAGTTTTAAATACGAGGAAATGATTTTCCAAAATTTGCTACAATCAAAAGCATTTATCTGGTGGCACTATCGTACATTTAATTAAATGATCATTCAGGCAATGATGGATGGAGCAGTTTCTGTTATTCTACTGCATCAACATCATAGACATACAAATCTAAGAAAAGACAGTGTGCCAGTTTTAATTTTCTTCAATGAAATGCACATGGAATGGCCAAGATATATCCCATACTACAACGACATGGGTCATGGCCAGGAATTTTATCTGACACATGAAAATATGATTGTAGATGTCTCTAAGCCATGAAAATGTGTCCGTACATTTCAGCAGCTGTTTGAATGCAAACAGTTGTGACAAAGGAGCAGAGTTGGGATTCAAAATTTTTAACAACCAGTTCTGTGGGCGTGGCTTAGTTGTTGGGCATGGCTTGGTGGTCATGTGACTGGCTGGGCATGGCCAACTCAACATATCTCACATCGAGGCACGCATCTCCTCACCTGGCCTCTCATGACTGTGGGGATGCTGCAACAGTCATAAGTGTGAAAAATGGTCATGTCACTTTTTTCAGTGCCATTGTAACTTTGAATGGTCACTCCACACAAGCAAAGTACCAGCAAAGGAGGAAAAAAACTCCAGAGACGTTTCAGAGACAGGAAGTCTAGTCCTGCCAAGAATGTAATAAGGGTTAACTGAGAGGTAGTTTCTGTAAGTAACACCAGAATGTTTCCTTCCTGCCTTCCTTACAGGATTAGGCCAGTAATTTCTTCTAACAACCGGTTCTCCAAACTGCTTAGAATGCTAACAACCGCTTAGAACTGGTTCTAGCAAATAGGTGCGAACCTGTAGAATCCCACCCCTGCAAAGGAGCCTTTGGCCAAGGGTGTCTCATGTTGCAGTTGCATTTAGACCAGGAAATGTGTCACTGTGCTCATAACAGAGGCAAGGTGAATCCTCCCATTGAACAGACTCCTATTGGCCATAATTTTTCACTATGCGACCTGGAAGACTTGATGGTGGATTGTTTTAGTGCCAAGCTAGAAGTTTGATTTATTTTTACTCTAACATCACAGTGGAGGTGCTGGACTGTAAAATAGACCGGCAGTGCTGGGAAGAGATCTTTAACTGTTGTGACTGTTTTCCTGAAATAACTTGTGCAATAGATTGCAGGAATAGAAAGGGACATGGGATTCATAGCTAATGCTATTTTTATATAAAAACCAAGATTAAATTCAGATGGGGTGGGAGTTTGTGACTCAACATGTTGTGTGAACTCATCCATTGCTTTGCCATATTATGTGAACCAGGTCATCAAGTTAAGCTGTTTGTGGTTTGTTTTGGCACAGCATGTTGTTTTTGCTCAAGTCTTAGCATGCTTTATACATTATAGATAAGATTCAGTTCAAACTCTGATTCTGTGGCAGAGGTCACTTCGTTTCATTTCAAAATATTGGCTGCATTCATCCAACACATTTAGCCTTTTTATTGAAAAGGTTAGATTTATTCTAGATTGGAAGAATATATTGAAACATAAACTAATGAAATTAACTGAATTCATACAACATATGAACACTACAAGAAAACAAAGTTAAAACTTACCAAATGTCATATATTGAACACACAGAGACATTAGGGCCTTATCTTAGGGCTGACCTGTTTGAGCATGTTGTATAAACCCAGACTCTGAGGAATCAGAGAAAGAAAATGAATGAAGATACAAGTACAAACAGAGAATGCTTGATCTAGCTTGATAAATGGTATAGGAGCAATGTTTCCAAGCTTTCAGTACTCTAGTCCTATAAATAGGGCTCATCCAAAAGAAGGGATAAATGGCTTTCAACGTTCAAAGAAACTATAAATTTGCGTATAGGGACTTTATATCAAATTTTGGATGGGATACATAGGGTTGATGGACCATGTTTGTGATAGCCAGAAGAGACTTCACTTCTTCCCACATATGAACATTCTTCTAGTAAATAACATGTGAAAGTAGTATATACTCTACGTCAGTGGTCCCCAACCTTTTTTGTGCCACGGCCCGGTACCAGCATCACAAAATGATCCGTGGCCCAGTACTGGCATCAGCACGCATGACAAGGCAAGTCGAGCCGAGCAACTGGCCAGCCAGCCGTCCCCTGCTTCTCCCTGCCACCTTCAACTCCTCCTTTGTACCTTTGTCGATGGGCTTCGCTTCAGGACGGCTTCAGGATGGTCACTCGGCTCACCTTGCCTTGGGTGCTGAAAGAATCCTCGCACCTTAGTTTCGTTCGAAGCCCCCCCCCTTCGATGAAACTAAGGCGCGAGGATTCCTTCAGGACCCAAGCGCCGCTTTCCAACCAGAAAAGCTCACCCAGAAGCACTTTCTTGTCAAACAAGATGGCGGCGCCCAGCAAACCGGCAGCCCAATAGGAAATGTTCCATGGACCGGTACCGGTCCACGGCCCGGTGGTTGGGGACCCCTGCTCTACGTGAACTGCTGTAGTTGGAAGATGATGGATGAATATTGATTAATTTACATTGTCATTTTAAGTAAATAAACTAACCTATTTTGGATTCAGGATTAAATCAGATGTTTATAAAATTTAAAGTAGATTGGAGAAAAGAAAGGATATCCATCTTACAAATACAAACATGCCGAAGCTGATCCCACTGGCATCAGTAGATCAGAATTGTAAAGGCAAACAGTTCCGAGCCTAGCCTCCTTCAGGGCTTCCAATTCAAATTGCCAACTGTGTAACATCTCCTACAAATTTAACTCTAAAAAGTTTTAATCCATTTACACCCAGATTACACAGCCTTTTTTTTTTTTTAGTCAGAGCTGCATTAGGAGTTTTGAGTAACATTTCTATATCCACAGTTCAAAGGTGAAGAAATTGGTGAGGCAATAATTTACTAGTAATTAAAAATTGCAGTTAATTTAAATGAAGCTAGTATGGCTTTGAGAGCATATTCACTGGCCTAAATTCAAAGGGGAATAAGTACATTGGTGTATGCATGAGCACACATATCAACCTTTAAATGAAACGTGTCTTTTCTGGAGTTGCAAGAGAGCCCAGGTATAGACACTGGTTTTGGGGGAGTTTCTAACAGGTGCAGCATGCATGCTAAATTGGGCTCCGTATCATCTTTTCTGATTCAAAACTTGATCTCTGCACAATTCTAACAGTTTATATCTCATGGATGGTTAATATTTGCCTTTTATTATTGTAAACATTACAATTCAGCTGTAACTTTTAGAGGCGATTTGGGGTTCCAACTAGAGGTTTCTAAAATAATGATTTTATTAAAGATTACAATTTAAAAGATAGAAACTCTATGGACCACAAAAAATAAAAATAGTGCCGAAACAAAAGAAAATATAGAAAGAAAAATAGAAATGAAAGAAAAAGTAGGAGTATAGTAAAGAAAAATAAAAGAAATATATGAAGAATTTATGTACAAGTATAACCATTTTTAAAAACTTATTACCTCTTATAATATAGCAAATGGTTTCTTCTTCCTATATCTCATATCTTATCTATAACAAAATCCTTAAGCTCTCATTGTTCAGCAAAAAGTCCACAAAGGGTTACCTGAAATAACATATCTATTTTAATCTTGATCAAATGAACTGACTTTATTTTTCTTTACTTTACTTTTAACCATTTTTGATCTTTAACTATTTCAAATAATATCTTAGAGTTTGTTTTCTTTTCACTTTTTCTTTATCTCTTTTTACAAAATTTTTCCAAATTTTAAGAAGTCTCTTTTGTAAATCCAATATTAGAACACTTTGAGGTCTTTCTTTTGGTTTGCCATTTGCATATTCCTTTTAATTATTATGTATTATAAAATCAGTCAGTTTCATGTGTATAGCCTACATCCTCTGTCATATCTCTCATGTAGCTTGTCATTTTTAAATTACTTCCAAATCAGACTTAATCTTGTCTGATAGAAATACTTTATATTCCTATCTTTTAAATACTATTTATAATGGTAGACACTCTTAACATTAACATCTGGGTCCATTGTTCACAAATATCCTTCAATACATCCAATTTTAAAATATTTTGCCCCATTCTTTATTAGTAAATCAAATGTACTGGTAAGTGTTATTCTCCTTTAATTGTAATCTGTAGTTCATTATGGTTTCCTTTAGTGTCCAACCTTCAAAGTCTCATCCTGTCATATTTTTTTAAGAACTCAAAACAACAGCATTTCCCTATGGGAAAGATTCTTATGATTAATTTCATAAATTTATTTTAAATTCATCTGGATCCTTAGTCCATGTGTAACATTTCAAAATCAATGCTTTTATCACTCTTTTGCTGTTTATTTTTTTTTTAAAAGAAATTTTAAAGCCTTTTAAATTTATGTTTAAAACTTCCTTTGCTAAAAATTAAAGGGAACTCACTCAGTGCTATACAATCTGTCAGTCCAAAGGTTCCTAATAGTTGAAAAGCAGTTAAGCAATTTCTGAGAGTGATTATGAAATGAGGCTCAGCTGTGAGCTTAATTGAAATCTCTCAACACACTAGTCAATTACCAAACCCTCACTTCCTGCTGTGTACCCATGAGGAGCAGCTATCCAGAATATAAGTGGGCAGTGCACGATCTCTTCTTTTCTTTTGCCAATCAGAATTCATTGCCTGGCAAATTTCTAGCAAAAGATTTGTGCTGCAAAGCAATGTCTCTGCTCCTTCAGGGATATCTAGTTTTGCCATGAATCCTCATTGGAAGTAGGCTAAACCAAGGCTTTGGTGTATCTCAGGCTGTAGACTCCTGGTTTATATGCTTCCACTGCAGGCAACCAGGACAGAAGTTTAACTGAAGCAATAATTTAAGTCAAATCGTCAAGTAGGTTGCTAAATCACTCCTATTCATCATAGACATGAATATAAAAATAGCTTTGGGGAAAAAAATCACAGAATGCCTAGTTTAGAAATAGATTAGTTTAATTTTAAAATTACTTGAAATACTACTGGACTTAGACTGCACATAGAATCAATGGAATAGAAAAGCACAGAAGCAAAGGCCTCATTTATGCTTAATATTGTACAGGTAGTCCTTGACTTACAACAGTTAGCTTAGTGGCTGTTTGAAGTTGCAAAGCACTGAAAGAAGTGACTTATGACCATTTTTCACACATACAACCGTTGCAGCATCCCCATGGTCAAAATTCAGATGCTTGGCAATTGATTCATATTTATGACGGTTGCAATATCCTGGATGTCATGTGATCACCGTTTGTGACCTTATGACAAGCAAAGTCAATAGCAAATCCAAATTCACTTAACAAATGTGTTACTAACTTAACAACTGCAGTATTTGACTTAACAATTATGGCAAGAAATGTCATAAAATGGGGCAAAATTACCTTAACAAATGTCTCCATAAGCAACTGAAATGTTGGGCTCAATTGTGGTCTTAACTCAAGGACTAGCTGTAGTTCAGGTTACCTCCTGACATCATTAATTATTTTCAGTTCAAGTTGGTTTATGATTGAATTTGTTTTAAATGATTGACATGTAATAACCTAGCGCAGGGGTGTCAAACTGGTGGCCTGCAGGTTATGCACAGACCACAACCACCCCAACTCTGCAAAGGGAAAAATGTCACAATACGCCACATGACAGCAATGTGATGTGGCGACTTTGATACCAATGATCTAGTGTATAGATAAAAAAGATATACTGACAGGTGTTGTTCCTTTTCCCATATTAAAACATTGCTATTAACTGCACTTGAGGAATTTCCAAGAAATTATCCTACGTCTGGGGCTTAGTCTTGTACTTATGGAGGTCTACCTCTGGCTGATTATATAAGATCCCCAGACTTGTCCAAGAAAACTGAAAGAAGAGTAAAGCATGCCAGAAGAATCAACCATTGTTTTGGACAGGCCCAGTGGGAACAACGGCTATATTTCTGATACTTCTGCTTGCTGAAGAATATTTCCCAAGCACCTACTTTTTCTCACAGGGGAAAAAAAGTATTTCCCATTGAAAAAAATGGGATGTGTGGCTACATAAACAGGGAAAGGGAGTTGTTGGTTTAAACAGTAAGGCCTGCAGCTGCTGAGAAGTTTTGGTTAAAATAGAAACAGGGAACCAACCAGGTGCCTGAAGTGTAGCTTTCTGTTAACTGAAGGCTGAGTGGGGTCTATATTTATTTATCTAAAGCTCTAAATTTGCTTTGGGAAGCTTAGCAGTTACCTGTGCAATGGATCCAATTTCCCTCTGTTTCTCCTTTAGACAATGAGCGGTATCAGGACTTGTGCTTTCCAGAGCAACTAAAAGCAAAAGAGCTGCTATAATTGTCTGCTGTCATTGGAAAAAAAAGATTGCTTGATAAGAAGAACACATAAAAAAAAACCACAAAGGCCAAATGGGCAACCTATCTTTGAGTGAGGCAAGGTAAATTATCAAGCAGGGAAGGCCACTAATGGTCCAGGCAATGTAAGGATGAAGGATTAAAAAAAAGAATCCAAGATTAAAATCCTGTAGCAGAGGTGAATTCTTTGTGGAAAGAGGGCTGTATTAGTTCTTGGATTGATGTGCAACTCTAATTAGTAGGAACAATAGTAACAGGACCAGAATTTAATAATATATGATATTATTTAACAAACAGATTTATGTGATGTAATGAAAAAAATATATAATTATGTCCCTTGTATTTAATCATTCTCCTGCTTCCTTCCTTCCTTCCTTCCTTCCTTCCTTCCTTCCTTCCTTCCTTCCTTCCTTCCTTCCTTCCTTCCTTCCTTCCTTCCTTCCTTCCTTTGTCACTGCTTATATTAAAATCTCATGTCAAAAAAGTTTTTGCCCATGCAGAAGTAATCAATTGATTATTATTATTATCCCAATTGGCGGGATACCCTTATTGTGATTATGGTGTGGGTGCATACATTCAAAGAGGTAGCAGCCAACGTCCAGCCAATAACATGACCACCAAGCCATGCCCACCAACTAAGACATGCCCACAGAACCGGTTGTTAAAAAATTTGAATCCCACCTCTGTGAATAGGACTTCAACTTAGCAGGGGACTAAAACCTCATATGTTTCCCTTGGGACATCAAAGTTTAAGAACCAAAAGCAACACTCTGGTGGTTAATGGTGAATATACGTCATGGCTACCTCATGACCAGACATAGAGGACATCATAACAGAATGCCCAGCCCCCACAGCCAGAGGAATTCCAATATATCTGAAGGGCAGTTAGTTGAAGAAAATTATAAATGCTGTCATCTAATGAGCCCCTGAAAACACAAACATACTTATGGTTAATTGTCTGTGTAGACAAAATGAAGATCCTATTTTAAAAAGTACATTAAGCATAGCTTTGCATTAATCATCACATAACACCCATGGCCCAGATTATGGGAAACCATGACTAGTTCCTCCTTTATTGTTGGTATCCTTCAACAACTTTTCTAACAACAGAAGAAAGACTTGGTTAACTTGATTAGGATAAAAGCAATGGTGTGTTGGAACAGGCTCACAATGGCCAAGTGTTAAGTTTCCTGGAATTTTGCAAACTGGTTGAGAATGAAGCTGAGTCAGGATGCCTACTGTGCTAATCAGCTGCTTGGCCACTAGCAGGGGATTATAGCAGTGGCAATGGAACTGGCAGAGCTGATTGTTAAACAGTTAGCAGCACACTACTGGTTGGATGCCTCAGTGGATAAGGATTCTGTGTGTGGGTGTGTGGGTGTGTGTGTGTGTGTGTGTGAGAGAGAGAGAGAGAGACAGAGAGAGACAGAGACAGAGACAGAGAGAAGAGAGAGAGAGAACAGAGAGAGAGAGAGAATTTTTTTCAGATATTGTTTTCAGAACAGAAAACGATTAGTTTGTTTTTCCTACTGTTTTCACAAATATATTACATTCATTTCTCATTCTAATTTTTGCAAAGGTATCAAACTCAGTTTAAAAAGTGTAAGAAATGTGGAAAGTTTCAAACAATATTTTACAGATATTTTGGTGTTCCTTTCTTCAAAAAATATGGATGGGCTTGTTAATAACATTCCGTCCTATTACTGTAAGTCTTTGTATGCTATATTTATGAATACATGCAATTTTAATCAGTTTTTCTGACACACTTTTCTGACACACTTTTAACTATTGAACTACATTGCAGAATTCATAAATTTCAAATTATTACCTTTAGATTTGAATATTAGTTCAAAAGTGTGTACTTAAGTAAGTTTGCATTCGAATGTGCAAAACCTTTTCCCCATCCCCAGTAGATGAAAAATAAAAAGTGGAGCAGTGGAGATGTTGCAGGGGTAGCTTTACCTCACAGCAATCATGTGATTTCTGGGTACAAATCACTGTTTAACTGTAAGCTAGCAAGAAGACATGCTAAGGCTAAGCCATAGTCAGGACTGCTTAAATAAGAACTACTACCGTGTTTCTCATATAATAAGGCCGGGTCTTTTTTTTTTTTTTTTTTTGAGCCCCGAAAAAGTGGCTAGGCTGTCTTTTTGGGGGTGACTTAATTCCCCCCACTTGCATCTTCGGGCGGGTGGGCAGTGACGGCTTGGATGTTGACCTCGGCGTTGGTGGAGCACTTTGTATCGGGGTCAATGCAGGCAGCACCATATCTGGGTGTGCAACAAAAGTGCTTCCTAAAGGCAAGCCACCCCGCCATTCCCCCCCCCCACTTCGCATGTTTTAATATAGGTCTTAATTTGGGGGTGGGGGGGGTCTTAATTTCCTTTTATGCCTATAAAACATGCTGGGACTTCCTATTAGGGGAGGCCGTATTGTTGGAGAAACGGGGTATTATTGGTTATTGGGATTAATGGATCTTTCACCTAACTACAAAGTGACCCTTTTCCCTGGTTTGGATGACATATTAAGCCAAACCACAATATGGCCAAGTGCTTTGTGAAAACAGGCTCAATGTCAGGGACTAGGAGAGGTTTCCTGAAATCCATCTGTATGATTCAATATATTTAGCAAAGAAATAGATACCTAATTAGCATTGAACAATGGGTTCAGGACCAAGATAAAACTGCAGGTGCACACTTTACTTCTGGCCATATGACATCCAGGGATGGTGAGTCTTTCATAATGTTTAGTTTTAACTCTTTTTCAAGAAATGAGAGAAAGTTGGGTGGAAGGGGCGGTTGTTTGGAGAGAGGCTAAGCTTTTTTTTTTTTTTAAAAGTAGATGTCATATTTTACTAACTTGCAAAAGTGTGTTTCCACTTAAAGGCTAATTGACATCTCCCACATCAGACAGTCAGCACTGTGTTGTCAAGTGGATTACTCCTGATCTGTGCTTTGTCTCAACTATGGATTAAGCAGTGTAATGCTATCCTATTTAATATTTTAACCGTATGGGCTGCAATTTCACAGACAATTATGTAACAAGGAAAGCCTCCCACCAGCCAGTTGCAGCCCGGAGGACAGTTATTTTATCACAGGAAGCTTTTAGAGATGAAATAGGCAGTCTGCACCCTTATTCTGCTGCTGCCACCATCTTCCACATTCTCTTTCGCACAGAAGCTCATTGTCTCATCCATCTGGATTCATCTGATTTTAGGTAAATGTTCAGAAGCTGCCTCATTCTAAACTTTGCTTTGCCCTCTGCCATCATACGTTTTACTTTCAGGCCCCTTTTGAATCTCGGTATTCGGGTTCTACTGGGGATGAGGGTTGATTGTGCTCTATTCACTGGCAGTATTGGAAAACACTGATCTTTTGAAGTTAAGCTATTCCTGTTTCTCAGAGACATGTTGTCTGAATTAGAAGTGATCAGAATGATGAAGCTGAGAAGGGTTTGCCTTGGTTCTTTGGGATTTCCAGTTCTGCAGCTGTAGATTACTGATGCCTAAAAGTGGCAATGTTTATCTCCACTGAATAAATAATGGAAGACTAAACAAATAAGTTATTGGAAATGAGGCAATAACAACACAAAGGAGAATTCCTCTGAAAACCAGTGCAGTGTAATAGTTAGAACTCAAAATTAGGATTAAGCGGGGGTGGGATTCTACCTGGTCAGACCGGTTCTATAGAACTGGTTGTTACAATTGTGCGCAGTTCAGAGAATTGGCAAATTGTGGCACTGGCTGGTCCCTCCCCACCCCTCCCCTTCCCTCCCTACCCAGTCACTCCTTATACCTGGCATGTGTGGCACCCAACTTGCCTGTGTTGTGCCTTCTCCTAAGTTTTGGCAAGTTGTTATTTTTCCTTCCCCTCCACTCTAAATGGCTGTGGTACTGCTTGCCTGAGAGGCCCAGTCAGGGGTGGTATTCAGGGGGTTTGTGGGGGCGGGAGAGGTGGCCTGAGAGCAGAGCTGAATCTTCCTTAGGACTGAACCTTATATTTTTCAGTGCAGACTCAGGCAGCAGATTGCAGAAAGATAGATCTCTGAGTGAATCTGTGATTCTGTGAGCAACTCAATCTGCCTGCCTGCTTTGCCTGGTTTTGGGTAAAAGTTGCTCTTTTTTAAATAAAAGATTCAATGTTTACATACATGGTATGTTGTTAATTTTGTGAGTTTGCTTGCTAGCAAATTTTATGTGATAGACTCAGGCAGCAGATTGCAGAAAGGTAGATCTCTGAGTGAATCTATGATTTTGTGAGCAACTCAAACTGCCTGCCTGCTTTGCCTGATTTTGAGTAAAAATTGCTCTTTAAAAAAAATAAAAAATCAATATTTACATAAATATTTACAATATTTACATACAAGCCACACTTACCCAGTCACATGACCACCAAGCCACATACACAAATTAGGCCATGCCCACTGAACTGGTTGTTACAAGATTTGAATCCCACCCCTGGGATTAAGGAGATCCTGGTTCAAAGTCATTCTTAACTGGCCTTCCCTGAGAGGGTCCTATTAGTCTTAATTGAGAGACAGATGCATCATTTTTTTTACAAATTACTCATAGTTCTATTCCATGTGATTTTTAAAAAGAGAAAGATTACCTCAAAATTGTAATATGTAACTTTTTCTCTTTCCACATTCATAATGATAGGGATTTTCTTTCAAAAGACTTTTTACATGTACATTTTTCTCTCACAAAAGATAGTGTTGCATTATGTAAAAATGAAGAGCAATCTGCAGACTTGCAGTCTACAAAGTCCAGCTAATCTCATATCTGTATTTATCAAGATTGATTTCTCCATGTCTCCTAAAGCCAGAACTACTCTGCTATTAGGCAGAGGGAAGAAATTGCCTCAGGCTGTTGATTTTGAGTGTCATGAAAAAGTAGCAAATGGTTAGATAAGTACAAGCTCTATTTCTAATTTCCAAAGGAGATATTTGTGGGATTTTCTCCCTCAAATGGCCAAAAAAAGGGGAGAAAATTCTTGGACATAGTGCTGTCTGAATGGAGGAAGCAAATGCCATTTCTATTCTACCTCAAGTACTAAAATGTCTTGGTTGGACTCCTTTAAGCCCAAGATGAACTCTTGCATTCAATTTGCCAAACATCAAATTGCTTCACTCTGGCAGATTGTGGTTTAGATTTGCCAAGTGCCAAGGTAATATCGGTTAGCTCTGGGTTATGAGGGTTGAGCCAAAATGGAAGGAGGTAGGGTAATGTGGTTATTCTTTTCCCCCTGCAAAATGTGCTCCCGCTTTTTGGATGTTTTCCTCAAGGCTAATTTTGGAATTTGTTTTCCATAGGGATTGCTGCAGAGAAAAGTTATGACACCACCCAAACCATTTAGGCAATGCATACATAAAGCTTTGTGGTGATCCCAGTTGGCTGCAGCTTCAGCAATTTTTTTCCTTTGAAAAATTCCTCCTCTTAGTGTCAACAACATCATCCCAGAGCCAGTGAGATGCCAAATGAAGTTACCTCAAAATAAAGGTAATCCAGAGCAGTGCCTTAACTCTGAATAAGATTTTATTACCCTCGCTGTTTCCATATGATCCACTAGATTTGGCTATATGTTCTCCTAGCATCTATGTAGAAACTATAGCCGTCTGAAAGATTTTGGCACCAAAGCTATGGTTAGCCCAAGCTCCAAACAGTAGTACAGTATAGGTTTCAGACTTTATGGAAACCTTTTGGCAGGTCCAAATATCCCTTCATTGTGTTAACTTTATATGATATTTTTTCCATCTTTTATCCATATCCGAAGGAAGACACTCAAATAAATTCTGTATTCTAAAGATTTACCATAAGAAATTCCAAAGCTGGCTTTTTACAACTGCAAATACATAAGAAATTGGATTTTTCCCTACTGAAATATCTTTTGTTTGGTATATCTTCTGGAGCTCTGTATTGTTCTTGGATCTGATCCAATCAGGCAGGGTTTTGGCCTGGATCTATTAAAGAGAATTAATACTCATCCTACCCTACTTAAATTGGAAAAGACTTGTAGCAGTATAAATCCTAGGGAGAAGAGGATCAGTGCAGTACAGTATATTTTATTCTGTGTTAAAAAAGTAGTAGTTAATGAAAAAGAAGTTTTAAAAAGTTAAGCTCACATGCACTTTTACTTTCAATTTCCCCTAGTGAAAGTTTTAGAGCATGGGTGTGTACATACATGAACATGGAAATGCATGGGAATGAACTTGGCAGGAAGATAATAGAGAATGAGAGTCAACAACATGGGAGGAGTGAGAGATTAGAGATTAGATCAGTATTTCTCAACTTTGATAATTTTAAAAAGAGTGAACTTCAACTTCTAGAGTTCCCTAGACCGAATGGAGGTTAGAAAGGAAGAGGGTTACTATGCATCAAGCCATAAGATTTTGAGCCATTCTCCAACTGCATCTGCTGTACCAATACCGTAGAGAAACTTGGAGGGTTGTTTTTCTCTCTCTCTCTCACTCTGATCTACCAAATTTGGTCCCATCATGTTGGTTTCAGGAGTTATTTTTCTGCAAACAGAGTTCCAAGTTTCTTTACATAATTCTAATATTCCATTACATTTGAAAGAAGGTACATGGTAGGTGAAATATGCCAAGCATGGCTGCGGTGCAGAATCTTTCCAACCACTTTATCTGTGGCATCTGCAGGTGACATCTGAACTTTTTTTTTTTTTTCAATAACAAAGTAACATGTTGTTTCTTGGGCATTTTTCCTCCAGGAATTAATCAGGATGAGAGCACATGTGCCTCTGTTTCCATGTGAGTCTACTCAGAATGGAGATGAGAGAGAGAGAGGGAGGGAGAGAGATAGAGAGAGAAAGAGAGTTTCTATGTGTTTCTACGCATCTTGAATTGTATCTATAAGTGTTTGTGTATACATGTACACTGGGAAACACAAGATTGATTGTATATGTTCCATTCTGGATCATAGGTCAATGGGGAGAAATGGAAGATGAATTAAGAATGGAGCAGCTGGCAGTATTTTGAATTGTTGCCCACTTCCTCTAATAAAGGCATACATTTATTGTTTATTTTTTGCAGCCTCTGTCTGGCTCTTATCCATTTACAAAGGTCATCTTTCTTTTGCTGGCTTTTCTCCTGTACCGAATATATCCTCTCTTATCAGAGACTTATCTTACATACAGACAGATAGACAAGATCCCAAGTCCCTTTACATAATTCCTTTCTAATCATTTGTTGGGAAGAAAAAGTAATTCAATCAGAAAAAAAAGTCAATTCACCCTCATCTCTAAAGATTGCAAGTCTTAAAACAATAAAACTCTTCTTAGCTTTCACTTTGCGCAAAAACAAATAAAAACTGAAGGCCAAATCCAGTGTATTGGGTCTGGTTCTTTACTGTCTAATTTGAGCAGTTGCTCTATAGAGAAAGGTACACAGTCATGAAATCCTATTTCTTTTATTACACTTTTTCTCTCCTGCTAGCTGTAAATAATGTGTGCCAGCAATTCTGCAAGAAGAATTGCAGAACCTCCTTTTCTCAGTAACTAGAATTGTGCTACATGTTGTTGGAAAAGAGGAACTATTTTTAAACCATGTCTAGAGGCAGATGCCAGAAACAGGGCATGGTGATTGCTTTGGGGGGAGGTGGGGAAGAAATTATTCTGGAACAACCAAAATCCCCTCTCACCTACCACCACCACCACCACCCCACACACAAGAGGAAAAAAATGTCAGCATCTTCCAGAACTGCGGAAAGATCAAGAAGCTATTAGAGAAAGGATACATAATCTGTTAGTTTCATTCTAGGTCTCTTTGTTGGAGTTCTGTGCTCAGGGAAGGGATAAAGTCTTTAATCATGCCTCAGTTCTAATGGGGTAGAAACAGTGTGATAATTCTATAAACAGGAACGCCCTCTATATCTGAATTTATTCCTCCTGAATCCTAAGGGAGGGTTTTTTAAAATATGGTTTGGTTTTCCCCTAGAGCATGTAGTTTGGATCTTTAAAATAATAAGTGATTGATTCTTTCATTTCCTGGAATTGATTCTTTGCGTACTGCTTCATCATAGTGATGTAAAATTGCTAGCTGCTTGGAGATTGCCTAAGGAACTCTAGGATATAAACATGCCAGCTATCATCATTTGAGGAAGAATATAGTCCATACTGACAGAGTAGATATTTGAGATGAAGAAAAAGCAGGGACAATTTTCATCATTTTTGCTACATTTATCAGGATAGGAAAGATTTCTGAAATTCAGGAGAACATAATATCATATTATAAAGTCTTTCACAGTATTGCACCCAAAAGACAAGTGATCTGATCTTTATAAGGCCATGTGTTATTATGGAAATCCATCAACCTCCAGTCATTTGGTCATTCCTCCATTCATATGCATGCTCCTCTTAAACAGAATTGCCATGTCTGATTACTCTTTAAATATAATGCCATTCCCAAATTTTGTTCGATGACTTTAGTTTTGTATTCCTTAGTTTTATTGGTATCCATCAGGAGAAGAGTACAAATGTATCGATTTAAAATAACAACAAATCAGTGTTTTAATCTTTATCTCTGCCTAGATTTGGCTTTGGTTAAAATCTGACTTGTTATATATACTTCCCAAAAGGCAGTCCTGGCTGGAAACTGATGCTTTCTTCATGGAAAATGGGCCATCGTGTGCAAAGCCGCACTCTCAACAATCAGTGGTTTGGAGCTGTTTGTTTTTCAAATACTTTAATTGCATGGTCTACCCATAAGTGATCAGTTTTGAAAATTATATCTCCATGCTAACTACAACCAGATGGATGGGGAAAAAAACAAACCATGTTTTAAAAGAACGAATTCTTTCCTCTATAAGAATAAAAACAAACAAACAAACAAACAAAGGAACACCAGTTTGCCTAGTTTTTGGTTAATTTTATAAACATTTCCCCTGCAGACAAATGAAACAAAATCCAGATTTATAGTTTTGTATTGGGCTAGTGAGAAGCCAGATTTTTGTAGACAATGTCCATAAATTGTCCAATATCATATAGGCTGCTAACCTGATATAAAGGTACTTCTGGCTTCTTTGAGGAAATATAATAAAACCCAGATTAAGCGTTACAGGTTTTTAAATAGATTTGAGGGTGGTACTTGACTTTTTCATTAGTAACTGCACAAAAGGAAGATTTATCATGTGTTCATTCTCAAAAGAATTAAATTACCTATTTTTATAAATAAGAGGCTAATGCAGGACATGTGGTCTCATAGAAGAAACAATTATTGTGGGAGATACATAGTGCCATGTACTGGGCCAAAGGGAAACAAAATTAAGGGGATAAAACTAAGTTTAATACTTGGATGGGTTTTATCTTCCAATACTATGTGATCTGTTATATATATATATATATACCTTGAAAATAAACCCCAACTGCTGGTAAGACTCATTCAGAATTTTGACAATTCAAGCTGAATATTTATCCTATATGAAATTAATAGATACTACTCCAATATTGTTTTGGAAAAAACAATGTTTTTTAGAAGTCTAGATTATGCCAATACAACTGAAATCAGAAATTCTACCAAACTCAACAACTATTTCAGATAGCAACATTTCAGAGTAACTATTTTGAATTTTGTTTCAAAAGTTGATTCAACCTCTCTTTTGACTTTTTTAAATAATATGTCATAATATCAGCTTACAGGTTTTTATGATAACAATAACCAGCCTCAAGAACTGAGAAAGAATTACTTGAATCTGTGACATTCTGTGTTATCTAGAACAATTGTCCAGTAGAGCATCCATACTTAAGTGGAGGAAACAGACCAACATGACAGTGGTATAGTAATCTTTCTTACTAAGAGTGAAGTTTCATTCTCCAAACTTCAAGCTCGGAGAATGAACTTTCACTCTCATCCTATACCTGAGCTAAAGATATTCGCCACTATTGCAATCTTTCTTACTGTCTATATGTGTGTGGGAAGAAAGTGGAAGAGCTGTAAGAACAAAAAGTGTACTCCCTGTTCAGAAGGCTATCTTTTGTTTCCCTGTGATCATCAAGAACGGGTAGCATTTGTCTTTGATTTGTTCTTCATTTGCATCTGGATTTTATTGTAGTCATTCAAACCTTGCTGATATTTTATGCAGATTATTGGTTAGCAATGTCATTGGATTTGCCCCTATTAAAAACGTATTCAGTATTTCTAATGAGAAATACTGAATTTCTAATTTCTAATATATTTCAAAAAATGCATCTGATTCTTTCAAAGAATCAAAAGGCAGTGAGGTATCCAAAAAGGTATTATCTTTCCCCCATAGTGTTGCATTAATTATTTGCCTTATTCATATTATAGCAATGACAATCATGATGCTTCAATTAGATCTTTGTGGTTCCAGAACAACCACAACAACAAAAGGCATGGCAATTTTCCTTAAGATGGTGTCGCCAGACAGTTGGACATCCTCATCCTCATAATCCATAATCATGATAACTATTAGTTGGTTCTGTGCTTCTCTACTGAATCTACTGAATATCTATTGAATATTGAAGATACACTGAAGAACCTAAAGAATCATCACCAATGCTTGTTTTGTACGCAGAATGTTTGGCATATTAAACTACAAGGCTTTAAGGATCTGTTTAAAGTTAAGAGATGGGATATGAGAAGAAAAGATCATTTGCTGTATTTTAAGAGAAAGTGATAAGTTACTAAAATTGTTTATATTTGTGATGAAGGAGGAAGTTATTTCTTTATACATTTATTTTCTTTTTCTCTTATTATATCCTGTTTATTTTATATTTTTCCTGGTTTTTGCACTTTCTATTTTTTCTTTAATTTCCTTTTTTTTAGTTTGTCAGTTTTGAAAAGTCAGTAAATTTTGTTTTGGGTTGCTATGTCTACTTGATATTACTTTTGCTTCTAACATATAGTGTAAGATTATTTCCATGGATAATGAACATACTAATAGTATTGACATCTCAATAGATGGGATGACACTGATATCTGGGAGTCCACAAAGGTAGAGTATGACTTGAAGTTTTGGCAAGTTTAGAGAGCACAGGTTCAGCCAGCCTCAGATCCAGTAGACAAATGAATGTTTTGGATGATAGAATTTTTTTGGATGATGTCATGTCCATCAAATGGATAAACCTGGATTTAAAAAATAAAATAGCAGCTGGGCTTCAGTTATCAACATGTACTGAGATATGTGGGAATGGTTAATTAATTGGTAATTGTTACACCCAACTTGACCACAAAGCTGATATAATGGAAATTTAATGTATTGCATAAAGAAACATGGAAGTTCAAAGCCACTCTTGCGTTAAAGAATTTATATTTTGGGAAAGCCTCTAAAAATCTTGGCAGATTCCTTACAATCTTAGTGTACATGGTACAATATTCATGACAAAGTTTATTTTTCAGTAACTTATGCATATAAGGCAATGTCACAGGCTGAAGCCAAGAATCCACAAATTGAATCATTTTTGTAAGTGCATAAGCCAATAACCACCATTTGTATTTTTTTTTTACAAAATTCTAAATGAGCATATCATTCATATTTAAAAGGTGATCTAAACTGCCAAAAAACATATCTAACAAGCCAGAGAAATTTCATACCATACCCCTTTTCAAGCCTATATTGACCTGAAGTTCAAGCCTATATTGACCTGATTGTGCAATCCTTTTCTTTTACAAATAGGGGACTGTAACAAATAAAGCACAAAGTGACTTTTTATGAACTGGATTGAGAATTATGGCAAGAATGTACTCTCAAAATTTGAGAGTACATACAAGCTATCTAGGGCTGAAAAGACTGTTTTTAGAGACAGAATAAGCAATAGATTACATCAAGTCTCTGAAATGGCATGCTATTTAAGATTCATGAAGAACCATTAGGGATTGAAAGATATAAAAAACAAACATAGGATAACACTCAAGATATTGCCAATATGATAGCATATGTCCATCATTCCAGCCTTCATGCCTCTGTACCTTCAAAAAGCTCACTAGAGAAGGAAATATGAGAGTATTAGTACCAGTCATTTTGGGTGGAATTTAAATGTTTGTCTCACAATTGTGGATTATTATTCTTTTTATCCTGAGATTTGTCATATGTATAATACTATCGACACTTCAGTGATTGTTGGCCTGAAGGCAATGTTTTCATAGCTTAGAATTCTTTAAGCATTTATTGGTAATAATGGGCCCCAATGTTCTAGTCTAGAATTCAACCAGTTTGCCAGAAAGGAATTTTCACCATACCATGTCTAATCCAAATTGCCCTCAGGTCTTTTGGAAAAATCAATCTGAAGTTAAAAATGTTGAAGAGAAAAACAAAACTGGTGGCAGATGTCTGTATAAACACTATTAGTTGTACTGTACTTTTAGATGATGGCTGTTCCCCAAAGGATCTATTCCACCCTGTTCATAGTTTGATGAATTATTGAGAGGAGAGAAAAATCCAAGCAGAAATAATCTTTTGTCAGAGCTGACAGAGCTGAAACTTGAAAGAAGCCCCAATTTCTGGGATCAGCAGAGAATTATTAAACAAAATATCATTCCATAATCTTATTTGATGCAGATGGACCAAGGAAAGTTCTGTTGGGGGTTAAGATGTTATATATATGCCTAATGACTTTCAAGATGCTTCACAAGAAACTCAACACTTCCTTGAAATACATCTTCAAGAGAATCCTTTTGATGATAGGAATAAGGCATTCTAGAACAGGGCTGTCAAACTCCTGGCCTGCGGGCTGGATGTGACATGCTCTGGCCATGCCCACGCCTGGTGTAGTGAAGTGGAAAAAAGTCCCGATACATCATGTGATGCCTACGTATGTGCACGTAAGATAGAAAGATACTCAATATTTCAAATGTTCTCCTTCCTGCCATCTCTCTATTTTTTCTCTATTCCTGGTGGTTGAACACACACACACACACACACACACACACACACACACACACACACACGCCTTTATATTATCATATTTATTTTCCACGTAGAAAGAGATTTGAGTGTTTGTGCTGCTTGTTTTACAAGGCCATGCTTCATCTCTCTCCATTGCTGCTAATTAAGCAGTGCAATATTTTCCATGTGAAGTCACATGACTTGGAATAAACCCATTTCCAGTATCAGCAACTTCTCAAGTGAAGAATCTAGCTGGATTTTAAGTGCTATTTCTATGATGGGAAGACGCCAGTCCTTAGCATGGCTGGCTTAGAGTAGGGTTTACACTGCGCCTACTTGAAAATGATTATAAATATGTGGATCTCTTTTGCCTTTTTTTTCCTTTCCCAAAAACGATGTTAGATTAAATTTACTGGTTTGAAAAGACATAAAATAGGCTGGCAATATTAAATCGGATGTTATTCTTGGTGGCTGCATATATATTTTTTCTGTTTTCTTTGGAAAAAATGCAACCATCGAAAGTGTAAGCTGCTCCTTTGAATGGTTGGGATGGTGTTTGGCAACTTTCCTTTCTCATATTATTATTTCAGAGCACAGATTTAGGACTCTAACTGATTTTTTTTTCCCCTGATAGATGGCAGCAACAGAAAGATTGGATGAGAAAAATGAGGTTCAAGAAGAACTGGCAAACCTCAAGATGGATTAAACAAAGCCGATTTAGATAAAATAAGAAGGGACCAAAAATGAAGTTTAATATTTAAACATAATCAATCTGACCCGGGGAGGGCGGGGTACCATTTGTGCCACGCACAAAGTTGGTCTTATTTACCAGCTTTTAGAGGTTTGATTTAAGACCTTCTTCCCTATATTTCCAGGCTGGATTATTATGCTTCTGAACTCTGCTAAATTATCAAAAACCATGACTTCTATTTTCTTTGCAATGGGACAGGAATGCAGGAACACAAGGAGAAATATTCTACAGAAGTCTTCCATAAGCTAGTATTTGCACTATAAGTTGAACTACATTTCCCATAAACTCATAATCAAGTGTATCTGTTGGATGATGAGGTTTAGAATGCAAAACATAGAATCATAGGGTTGGAAGAGATCTTAGGTATCTTCTGGTCCAAGGCAGGAGAACTTATACAATCCTGGTCAAATGGTTGTCCTGTCTATTTTTGAAAACCTCCAGTGATGAAGCATTTACAACTTTGGGAAGCAAGCTATTTCATTAATTAATTGTTCTCATTGTCAGAAAATTTCTTCTTACTTCTTGATTTTGGGTTTTGCCAATTAGATAAGTTTGTTGTTATAGAAATGGCTAGTTTATATTATACAAAAGTAAAAAGTTGAGATTTGATGCTATTCTCTTATTCTACTGCACCAAAAGCTGTCAGAAGTCAACATTTTTCTTTTTTCCCTTTGCCCTACACTTTTCCTCCTCTTCCTGCTTTAGTTTTCCATTATTTTCTTTTGTATTTTTGTATTTTATATTGTATTTGATGAACAATTTTTGAATTGAAAAAAAATACTTCTAGGCTGAATCTCTAACAAGCTTTCACCATTACTTCTTGGCCTGCCCTTTTGAAAATAAATCAATCCCCTCTTCTCTGTGATAGTTACAGTCAAACACACTTCCAAGTCTGGTAAGGCTTTTGGGTTTTGCCAATTAGGTAGGGGTGGGATTTTACCGGTTCGGACTGGTTTGCTGTAGGGGTGGGATTTTACCGGTTCGGACCGGTTCGGGTGAATCCCTTGTTCCAATGTTCAGCTCGCTATGAACCGGTTCGCTGCAACGAGGAAGTAGGCCCACCCACCCAACCCTGCTCTTTTCTGTTGTTTACTTCCTTTGGAGCACAGCCGATTCATGTGGCAGAGGGATTTGCCGTGCCTCTGATGTTTTCTTCACAGAAGCTGCAGTTGAATGTAAGTATTTAAAGGCTTGCCTTTTTAAAATGTGGAGCATGCATGCAAAGCGTGCGTTTGGCACAAATCACCGAACCAGTTGTTATACTGGTGGAATCCCACCCCTGTTTTCCCTGTTGTTCAACGTGAAAGTTGGGATTGTCTAGTTTTCAGACAAGTTTTCTGATACTTGATTTCAGACGAGCTTTATGGTATTTGATTCCATTTGCAGTGATTTAGCATGGCCTATGATGCATTGGAAACAAGAAAGTGATGGTCATGTAAAGTATAGCTGTGACAAGGAGTTTGTTAACATTTGCTGTGCTAACAGCATCAAACAAAATAAAATAATTTATAAAATAGAACAAAGCAAATTCTTATTTGAACTCAAGACAAATGTTAGAGAAGATAACCAGATCCTCCTGAACAATCTGAATTTTTGGAAAATTGGTACCAAACGCCGATCCAGACAAATGTCACCATAAGGTTATCTTAAAAAAAACAAAACAATCACAAACCAATGGCTGTAAGAAACATTTTAAAAATGTAAGAAACTGCAAAAAAAATATTGGAAACTGATTCAAACATGGATAGAACAAATAGTGGGAGAATGTATTCCATTTAAATTGGAAATTTTTTCTTCTTGGAATAATATCAGAAAAATTTAAGAAGGAAATAATATATCTAATAGTACATGTATTGATGGTGGCTAGAATATTATATGGATAATATTGGAAAAATAAAATTATACCTCCAGAAACAGAAATACTAAGAAAAATTATGGCATGATAGGTTATCTTTAGAAATAAAAGACAAAGTGGAGTCTAAATATTATAAAACATGGAATAAATTTTATAAATGGTTATATAATAGAAGACAAGGTTGAAATACTGAGTTATGATTAGACAAGGTTGAAATACTGAGTTATGATTAGATTAATTAGTAATTAATATATTAATAAGGAGATTATATGAAGTAAAATGTATTTATGTATAACAAGGATAAGTTGGATGTATTGTGTTGTATTCGCATAATTAAAATGAAAAAATATATTTTTTAAAAAAACGTTTAAATGCTTTAAGAAAGACAAATCATAATATAATGGATTGTGACACTGGGTAAATCTTCACAAACTTCTGAAGTACTCTTGCTTCAATAAATTTTAAGATTAAGCAAATTGCCCTGAAGTTAATCCTACATTTCAAGTCATTTATAGGCCAGATGCATTTTTTGAACAAGTCAATGGGCCTCCACTCTTCTTCTCAAAGAGTTCAATTGATTCACCTTTCCCCACCCCCCCAGAGGACTCCTGGCAGCTGACAGAGACATCTAGTGGCTGAGTAACACACTGTAAATTAAGAATTAGAGCAATCTTTTTTCCTCTGAAAATTTCAGTGTTTTGGGGTTTTCACTGTTGGGGCACTTAAGTAATTAACAGTAGACAATATAGCTTTCTTTTTCTTACTCTTCAATATTTAGTTTTGGAATATAGTTTTCAAAACCCTTTCACAAAGAAAAGAGACGTGTAGATCTTCACTTTACAAGAACAGACAGATCAAGAATGGGTGGATAATAATTAAGAAAAAGTGATCAAAACCTAGACTGACAGAAATCCATTTTGGGACAGTTGGCTGATTCTGACAACAATCGTGTGCATAATTTTACGCTTCTTAATAAAGTGATCCCATTGACTTAGAGGCCCATTTGTCTTGCATTTGGGTGGCTATAAATAGCCACCACATTGGAAAGGAAAGGATGTGTAGATTTAATTTGCTTTTCCAGATGAGATGACTACAGATATAATTTTGCTTGGCATGTCACTGGCAATACTTGCTGGTATTTTTCAGAGTTATTTTGGGAATGGCGATGAGAAGATGAATTGCCAATTGGTTATTTTGGCCTGCTTTATTTATTTATTTGGTTATATAGTAATACTTGGAACATATAAGAAATGTTCCTGTATAATCAAAGTTTTACTTTAGTCTCATTATGCTAAAATAACCCTCTGATAACCGCAATCGCCGAGCATCTGCTGGAGTCCACAAACTAAGGAGGGACATATCCCTTTTCCCCTCTTAAATGGATGAATTGCTGATGTCACCACAGCTTGAGCGATTTGGACTCTTGTGCACATATACAAGTGGGCTGCCAAGTTGGAAGCCTACAAAGCCCTAGGCTTTAGTTTGCCCGATTCTGCAGTAATCAATAGGCAGAGTTCAATACAATCATAAGAGGTATATTAGCAGGTTTTCCTTTTGATTTGGAATCTGCTATTGCAGTTTTGCATCTGGTGCTCAATAGCTCTCTCTATTGAGAGAAAAAGGGCAGCTTCATGGAATACTTTCTCTTTAAGGAAGACAAGGAACATATTATAGATCAGGGGTGTCAAACTGGTGGCCCACAGGCCAGATGTTTCATGCCCAGGCCATGCCTACCCCAGCTCTGTGAAGGGGAAAAATGCCATGAAACGTCACGTGTGGCAGTAACATGACGCTGCGAGTTTGACACCCATGTTATAGATAGATAAAGTAGTCTTAGATCATAGTATTATTACTCAGGCAATAAGGGAAAATATCCTTTGTTGTTATTTAAAATTTAATCTTCAATTCGATTCACAGTCTGGGACTGGTAAAAACCAAGTCCTAACCAAGGACCTAACGGCTGTTATGGTAGCATCTGAGTTTATAGGCAGTTTTGAGTAGAGTGGATTATTATTATTATTTTTTGCAGAGTCAGGATATTCAGATCTAATAAGTTCAAAAATTCCACGTATCTAGGCAATCATTTGGGCATTGTTCCCATGGCTTCTACTACTATTGGTACAACTTTTGATTTTTTCCGCTATAATTGTTCAACTTCAATTTGCAAATCACAATATTTTGTTATTTTTTTCTAACTGTTTCTCCTCAATTCGGGCATCACCTGGAATTGCAATATCAACAAACCAGACTTTTTTTCTTGCTATCTGTTATTGTTGTTGTTATTATTATTAACGTGGATAGCTTCTTCTTGTTGTTGTTATTTTATCCTGTCTTTTTAATGTATAACTGAAGGTGGCAAACATACCTAATGCTTCTGCTTCCTATTTTCTCTACAACAACACTGTGAGGTGGGTTGGGCTGAGAGAGAGAGTGAGTAGCCCAAAGTCACCCAGCTACTTTCATGCCTAAAGAAAGCCTAGAATTGATTGTCTCCCAGCTTTTAGATCAACACTTTCAACACCGCATCAGATTGGCTCTCCAGTTTACCAAGTTCACCAAATTCAATATGAAGAAAACCTTTTGAGAAGTAAAGGACAGAACATTTCAGGTATTTGAGGCAGGAATTCAAATTGTGATTGTTCCCAAGCATTCCATTTCTGCAAACATGGGAACCTTGCTTAGAATATTTAGTTTCATCAAAAAAAAAAAAATTCTTCAATGGACTTACATGCCAAGCCCATAATCTTGTTCCTTGATTGTATTACCTGAGTGCCTCCACTGTCTAAAAATCTTCTTGCAGCTTGAACTAAACACAATGATAATTGGAGCTGAACAGTCTGGAATCTTACAAAGTTTGCAGCCAAGGTCATCTCAGCTCTTTTCTCACACTCCTTTGGCCAGAATGTTTGTTTTTATCAAACTGCCTCATGACATCAAAAGTGGGGCGATTGGCAAAGTAGGCTGATTTTTCAAGCGGATATATCACAAAGGCAATTAAAAGGAAACCCAAGCCAATTATGGGAAAGAATTCTTGACTGTCATTCCCACAGAGGAACATGTGGGCTGCGCAGACCTTCTCATCCTTTTGCAGAATTGAGCAGCAGATTTGAAGAAGGAAACGGATTTTTAGAGTTAGGAGATAGAATAGCCAGACTGAAACTGCCCTCCCAGTGGTGTTGTAGACAAAGGGGGTGGCCATGGCAGGGGAAGATATGTCAGACATGACTAGAAAGCCTCTGCAATGGCTACCAAATTCAATAATAAATCGGGACCTCCAGAATGCAAACTCTTCTCTTCCATTTGTCCATTAGGTAACTAGGAAAAGCTTCTCTTTCTCTCCTTTCCTTTCTTCCTCAATTTCTAATCTGCAAGACTGACTGCATTAGGGTTCCTGTGTATTACAGACTTGTAAGGAGCCCCTAAGGAGATGGAGCCAAAGCAAGCACTAAAAGATGCTAGCAAGCAATTTCCCCACCCAATTACTCTCATTCAATTTGGGGGGAAAAAGCAGCCCCCTTTTTATCAATAGTAAAATTTATGTGAAAATCATATGTATAGGTGTGGGATCCTTGCACTTAACTTTGAGTGAGTTTGTGTGTATGGGGGGAGAGGGGAGAGACAGAGAACAATGTATTTGATCTTTTATTGTATTTATCAAATACAGTGAATTCTGAGTTGTGATGGAACTAGCAGACCTTCCAATTCATATACTGCACTTCACACCATTGTAAACAAACACTTCCACTTCAATTCGTTACTGTGCACTCTGGCAGAAATGTCTCTTGTCCTCCTCTTGCTGGCCATTGCATTGTCCCAATTATGACTTGCATTTTTAAGTCAGAAATGAACACATCAAGGCAAAGATTGCTTTAAAAGCTTTCTCTTGTGCAGAATAAGGATACAGGAAAGTCTCCCACAAAGCCTGTATAATATCCTAATTTACAGCAGGATCTTTTTTTTTTTATCCACAAACAGCAAAACCCACAAATTTGAATCCACAAATTTGAATGTCACAGTGTCATCTACTGTTCCCTTTTACCTTACAAGGTTAAAACTCCTAAAGCATGTACAGAAATAGATCTATGTGTTCCTAAGTTAACTACAATTTTTCATCGTACAACTGTCCCTTCAGCAATTCTTAACTTCCATATGCTTAATTTGGTAATGTTTTAGCAAAACCTGCAAATAAAACCTTTGTTTTATTTCCTGCTGCATGCCTTGTCCTAAAGTACCTTTGGGTAGGTTAGACTCTGCATAATATTTTAATATTAAGGAACTTGAATTCCAGAATTCCAAAACCTATTCGCTTCTTTATCAGGGGTACTTCAGGTAGGGAGAGATTGAGAGATGGATCAAAAACTTAAATCTAGCCCCCTACTCCCATACACTGGATCTATTTTATATTTTCAATATTGTTAAACTGAAAAGCAACTTTCCCCTCATGAGCGAAAATACAGTAGATTTCATCTACACCACCCACCATGATATTACATTATACTACCCAGTTTCCCCAAAAATTCAACCTCCCCTTGAAAGTAAGTCCTAGCTTGATTTTTACACGTGCGCCCAATATAAGCCCTACTCCCAAAATAAGCCCTAATTAAGATCCTACCCACTCCAGAGTGCACTCCAGGGTAAAAAATTAAGCTAGGGTGATGATGGAGGGGGTGGAGCTGCCCTACTGCTTACCTTGGACAGTTGTAGCCAGGCCTCACACACCTCGACACCTGCCTTGCCAGCCCATTTCTTCTGCAGCCTGCAAGGCTGGCAAGGCTTTCCTGAAGGCCTCTGTAGCTGATAACAATGGTTAATGATTATCAGCTACAGAGGCCTTCAGGAAAGCCTTGGCAGATATATATGTATGTATGTATGTATGTATGTATGTATGTATGTGTATGTATGTATGTGTGGCATTCAGCTTTGTTCAGGTATTTTCCCATGTCATTGTAGTTGTACTTTTAAAGTTGTAGCAACATTTTGGCAGAATCTCATCTGCCATCATCAGGCTTCTGTATAAAGCTGAATGCCATACATGTAAGTACCCGCGAAAACTTAAGAAAACATATATATATATATAACATGGGTATGTACATATACAGTTATCTTACTCTGTGGCATTTTTAGGTATGAATTATCTGCTGTTCAGAATACATGGTTAAAGTTTCCCATTCCACTTTTTTAAAAAAGCTGTTTTAGTGCTATTGCTATATGCTATACTCTCATGAAATGGGTACTTTATGGCATAGATTTTCATCTTTTGAGTAGCTTTCAGAAGCTAAAGAAAGGAGAATTACTGAGCACCTGCTAACTGGAGGAATTAAGCAAATAAAAGTGGAAGCAAACAAAAGTGGTCTAAATGTGTTGACAGAGAACAAATAAATGATGAAGTTAGTCAAAACCAACCAGACATTCTTCTAAGTGGTGGCTTAACATAAGAGTGCAACTTGCTCCATGCAGAAAAGCTGAAGGTTCGCCGTTTATTGACTCTGTTGCACTGTGTTCACAAGTTAAACCTTCTTAAATGTGTGTTTTTCCCCCCTCACTGGAGCCACAATCTTGTGGTAGATGGATAAGAGCAAACAGATGAAACCAGAGCCCAGAAGTGATAGCTGAGTGGTAAATCCACAATACATAGGATGGATTTGCTATAATTTACTTAAATTGGTTGGCTTTTTCCTATCTAAAGTAGCCATGCATTCTTTTAGGCCTGACTTTGTTTTTCAAGGGACAAGTAGTAATTATGACTGTGAATGAATTTTATCTTTCGTATTTGTTTTGCAGGTTCCAGCCCTTCTGGGTTTAGATACAATTTTAACCCATCCCTTGGTAACCCTTGAAGGTTTGCTACTGAGATGAAGAGACAGAAACTTTAATATATGCCATGTTACATAAGCTGCCAAGATTTAATGAACGTATGGCTTTATGTACATATTTAACTCAATTTGTGATAGTTTTAATGGTTAACCCTTAAATTAGGACATTGCCTACTTCCTTTCTCTAGCAGTCCCCAAATCAACTGTATTCTGCGCATCAAAACTTGTTTCATTTATCTTGAGTACAAGAGATCATTTCCAGTTCTGGGCTGCATAAGCAGAGGGATAGAATCAAGATCATGTGAAGTGTTAATACCACTTTATAATGCCTTAGTAAGGCAACATTTGGAATACTGCATCCAGTTTTGGTCACCATGATGTAAAAAAGATGTTGAGACTCTAGAAAGAGTGCAAAGAAGAGCAATAAAGATGATTAGAGGACAGGAGGCTAAAACATATAAAGAATGGTTGCTGGTACTGGGTATGTCTAGTCTGATGAAAAGAAGGACTAGGGGTGACATTGTCAGGCTCCGGACACTCTGCAACATGCGCCAGAGCCCCTATGGAAAGACTAGGATGATGTCATCAGGAGGCGACAGGGAGATTGCAGCAGGCTGGGAATGGGTGGCAGCTACTGAATCCGGGACTGAAGGAGAGACGAGCAGTGGCTGATGTTCAGAAGAGAATGGCCATGGTGGTGGGTAATCTGGGCACAATCACGGGATAATAAGGAAGGATAGTAAGCACACGGATGAAGGGAGCTGCACATAGGCAGATGTTAGTATAACAAAGGACCGGATGTTAGGCAGCTTAGAAGAGTGGGAGGGGCGGAACTAGGGTATTTAAAGTGCTGAGAGGCAGTGGCTCTCAGCATTGGCTTTATTTGGAAATATCCTTACTTGCTGTTGCATTGTTTTGGTTGCTGGAATAAAGAGAAGATTACTCCAAACTGTGAGTCCTGGCTGCTTTTTCCAGGTGGGAGACCAAGTGACCAGAGGCAGCTGAGATTCCAATATCTCAGGGGCTACCACAAAGAAGAGGGAGTTAACCTGTTCTCCCAAGCACCTCAGGATAGGACAAGAATCAGTGGGTAGAAACTAATCAAGGAGAGAAGCAACTTAGAACTAAGGAGAAATTTCCTGACAGTTGGAACTATTAATCAGTGGAACAACTTGCCTCCAAACTTTTCCAGTTGCCTGGAAAGTTTTTAAGGAGAGATTGGATTACCATTTGTCTGAAGTGGTGTAGGGTTTCCTGCCTAAGCAGTGGGGGTGGACTAGAAGACCTCCAAGGTTCCTTCCATCTCTCTTATTCTATTCTTCCAAGGTTTTTGCAGAAGCTGTACAATGATAGAAGAAACAACCAAAGAAAAGCTTTGACTTTTGACCATTTTTGGCGAGGGCCCAATGGTTCTTTTAAATTTTATTTGGATCCAGTTAAATTTTCCTGGTTAATGTTGGCCACAGAATATGGTATTCCTAACAAGCCTGATCAACATCCAGGGTCTATTATCCATATTAACTGGAGGGCACTGGGCTGCCTACCTTTGCTAAATTATGGGTGTTTTTCCTTGGTATGTTTTTTCTTTGATTTAAATTACAAAGTTTTTATCTTACATATTATGCCTTAAAGCATCTTTACTTATAGACTGGGTTAAAGATATGAAATGCAGATTAAAATGGATTCTCTTGGAAGAAAAATCCTGCTGCATACTTCGTGCCATTTTAAACATGCCAGTAAAGCCGGCCACTGATCTCAGGAGCTGAATTTCTTGGGGCTGCTGTCAAAGGAAACCCAAAAGTAAAGGAAGCAAGATGAGAGAGTCAGGTGGGAGAGAACCCACTCCCCCCCCACACACACACACACTCTTCTGTACTTGCTGGAGAGTAGAAAAAATAGCTACAGTAATTTCTCTATGCCTGATGAGAAAGGTGAGGGGAAGAGGCAGGTGGGCTAGAGGAGAAAGCAAGAGAGGAGGCAGCAGTATAGATGGCAAATACATTCCTTTCAGGAACTTGTTATTCCTGCCTGGGCTTAAACAGGAAAAAAAAATGAGTTTTTGCTTTGTAGGGAAGTGCTATTCTCTGTGGCAAGGGTCTTCAAATTTGTCAAGTTTAAGACTTGTGGACTTCAACTCCCAGAATTCCTGAGCCAACATGACTGGAGGAGGAATTCTGGGAGTTGAAGTCCACAAGTCTTAAAGCGGTCAAGTTTGAAGACCCCTGCTCTATGGCAATCAAAGCAGAAACAATCACAAATGCCCAGAAACGTGTGGCTGAGCAGAAGACATTGCAGTGGGTCAATAGGTCCTATTCCATGCAAATGAACATGCTCACTTAAGAGGCTGTGTTTTCTGGTAGAAAATGCCTCTCTGATCTGTGGCAAGCTGGCACCAAGATAAAGGGTCTGTTGCAAAGGATCTTCAATCAATTATTAGCAAGCCATTTTGGTGCTTAGGACAAGGAGAGTAGTTAACGGGAGCTATGACATTTGCTTTTGGCAATCATATCTTCCATACCATTGTGGAGAATATCAGGAATGCGATGAAAAGAGCTTTTAGGGTTGAAGGAGGATAGCATTCCAAACAAGAAAAGCATTAGAGAATAAATAATGGGTGAAATAACCCAATATTGCATTGATAAAAGGTAAAGCTATAAACAACTTAGATATGTAGTTGTTACTAATTTTTGAAAAGTAGACATTTCAAAATAAAATGCAGCCACAGAATTTGGCCTTGGAAGCTTCCAAGAAACCAGGTCTATGCTAGATGTGGTTGTTTTTAATCCTTTTTTTTCAAGGTAAGTATGTGGAAGACTGCATTTTCTGTGTGCAGTGTTCTTCTCTCTTCAGGGAGCACAAACTTAATTTAAAAAAGGAGGACCATTCTTTACTTATGAAATATTTGGACAGATTAGCCTAACTCAATGTAATTCAATGGTTTGGTCAACTGATGACAACCATGTTAAACAATAGTCCATCTGGCAGATTTCACATTTTGGATTTTTCGTTGCCTGTTGCTGTATTTCTGGGTGTCTTTATTACAATATTTGGAAATAAGAAATAGTCTAAGGGCTAGGAGAAGCAAAATTCTCTCCTCATTCTTAAAGTTATGTTGCTCTTTGGTTCTCCTATCTGAAGGGGAAAACAAGAAAAAGTTGACACAGAGCTTCAAATCCATAGAATAAATGGGAAAAAATAAACATTGGATTATACCAGCTCCCAATCAAACATTAGCTTAATCAGTGATCTTAACATACTGTATGCAGGTGGGTTACTGCCTATTTTATAATGCATTTCAGCAAATGAGCATGTAGAGCTTCTTTCTGCCTGTATTACCATATACAAGTGGTGGGTTTTGAAGCAGTACTCTTAACATTGCAGCCAGGCTGCTCAGAGCTGAAAGGGACCTCAAAGGATAAACCTCATTTATTTATTTATTTATTTATTTATTTATTTATTTATTTATTTATTTATTTATTTATTTATTTATTTATTTATTTATTTATTTTGTTTATTGAGATGATGAATGCCACAGCTCCCTGATGGCTACAGGGAGTTTGTCATTTTTGAAAACTACATCAAAGGGCTTATACAGTATTTACATTTTTTTCATGTTTCCCACCTCAAGATCATGACAATTCTCTCTCCCCTCCCCATCCTCTCTCCCTCCCTCCCTCTCTCTCTCATGTGTGTGTACACAGACATAGAAAATAAAAGAATATATAAGGTAACATTATGTAGTAGAACATGGAGAAGTATAGAGAATGGCCATGTTTTAAAATGTTTGAACAAAGAACCAAATTAACATGTATTATATAACTTATAATATAGAGAACCAGATTGATGTAGTAGTTAAGGCATCAAGTTAGAAATTGGGAGACTGTGAATTATAATCCTCACCTTGGCATGAATCTAGCTAGTTGACCTTAGACAAGTCATTTTCTCTCAGCTCTAGGAAGGAAGCAATGACAAACTACTTCTGAAAAACTTTGTCAAGAAAATTGCAGGGACCAGGCAGTCTGTGAGAATTCTTTGCTCAAAAATTCCTTGAACAAAAGGAAATCTATCTATCTATCTATCTATCTATCTATCTATCTATCTATCTATCTATCTATCTATCTATCCATCCATCGATCGATCGATCGATCGATCGATCTACTATATCTATCTATCCTCTCTCTCTTTCTCTCCCTCTCTCCCTTCCTCCCTCTCCCTCCTCTCTCTTTAAGGTTTCAATTTAGGTAAACCTCTTTGGAATGTTCTCTTAACTCTCACACAAAATGTCTCCTAGTAATTGATCCTCTACAAAGTGTATGTGGATAATTATTTTTTGTCTTCCTATGCAGTAAATAAAACTCTACTCCAAAGCTTATTTCTCTGATACTTGGAGACTTTGCTTGGGCCAGGACCTCTAATCTCTTAGAACTATCCTTCTCACTTCATTCCCAAATAGCTCCCTCCCTTTTCTTACGATAATTTAAACTAAGAGTTGGTGCCCAATATTGCCATTTCTAAAATCATAATTCTAATCTCAATCATCACACTATTTCCTCCCTTTTCCAAGCTTTAGAGTCATAATCACAATGGGATAATATGTCTAAGCTTTGAGGGTGGCTTTTTACAACCTGCCAATATTTAACATCAATCAGTGTCCTCAAAGGATATGCTTGTGCAACATTATTTGGAGCCAGGCCAATGGGAGCACTGATAGCTTTATAGTTGTCAGAATATAGTTCGTTGTGAGCTTGCATGAGATAGTTTTATTGAAAAAGAAAGAGAGTAAGAGAGATCACACAGGAGATCCAGAGAGGTCCTCAGGCAATCAACTTCAAACAGTTCAAGAAATTATTCTATTCTTCCTAAAAGAGGCAAAGGGGAGGAAACACTTATTTTGCAGCAAGCAATAATTTAGTGCAGTGTCTCTATATTGGTCAACCATTGTAACTTGCTCCATAGGCCAAAAACAAGGAAAGCAAGTGACCAGGAAGAATTGTTTCTGCTTAATGCAGCATGATTTGTTAATACATCATTGGTTAGGCCAGGTGATACCTAAGGTAGATGGAGAAGGTAGAAGATCCATTTCAAATATGGCTATTACGAGAGGGAGAAGAAAGGTTACAAGATAGGAAATAAAAATAATAGGCATGTACACCAACTGTCCTTTGGACTGTTTGAGCTGTGTGTGAGACTGGGAACAGAAGATTTCCATAGTACATTATGTTCTGGGTTCAACCAAAATCTCCCTGAGTTGGACCTCTGGCAACACATACTCTTAGATAACAGAAAAATCAGAGTTGGAAGGGACCTAGTAGGTCATCTAGTCCAACCCCCCACCCAAGCAGGAGACCCTACACCATTTCTGACAAATGGCAGTCCAGTCTCTTCTTGAAAGTCTCAAGTGATGGCGCTCCCACAACTTCTGAGGGCAAGCTGTTCCATTGGTTGATTGTTCTCACTGTCAGAAAGTTTCTCCTTATTTCCAGGTTGAATCTCTCCTTGTTCAGTTTCCATCCATTATTCCTTGCCTGGCCTACAGGTGCTTTAGAAAATAGATTGACCCCTTCCTCCCTGTGGCAGCCCCTCAGATATTGGAAGACTCAGATATTGGAAGATTCTGAGCAAGTACTTTGATACAGAAACTGATGGATTGGGAAAATAGCAGTGATTTCTTCATCTTAGGCTCAAGTATGGTTCAACTAGTTAAGAAAAGATGTCTTCTTCTTGTCTGTCTCTCAAACAGTTGCTTTTCATGGGAGGCGAGATACCCTTTATTTCATAAAGTATCCTTTACATGACCCCATTGGTAGGTTGGGTGAACAAAGAGAACAAGATACCTTAAGAGCTTTTTTTTCCCCCTGTTTCCCTTGGACCACCCAAAAACACATCTAGGAAGCTGGATAGGAACATGATTTCTTACTTTCTTTTCCTCTTGCCCTGCCAGGAAACTCAGTAAGTACCAAAGCTTTTCCCCCACCCACAGAACCACATCAGTAAGCTTGGCTCCTCCATCACCTCCTCCCACCTCCAGCCCTCCCCCTCTTTATTCTTAGTGACACACGAAAGGGTAGTTTTTTCCCAAAGAAGGAGGTACAAGCACTTTTATCTCTACATAGACTTTTTTTTTGGAGGGGGGGGGACAATAAGGGGGATAGTGCATCAGCAAAGGTTCTCATGATCTCATCATTTGAAATGCAAATTCTGAGTCATAGCCTTTCTAAGGCTGATCAGCGGAAGTCATTAGTCACTTCTAAGCAAAACAAAACAAAACAAAACAAAACAGGGGGGCTATAAAATTTGGTGACACTTCCAGTTCAAGATGAAAGACTTCTCTTTTTTTAAAAAAAAAGTATCCTTGATGCAAACACAATTTTAATCACCCCAGTCTAGCTTTCTTAAAAATCAGGGGGAATTTCAATGAGCGAGTGCTAAAGTAAGGAACTGAGTTTTGACTGAATGGTTTTAGCCTTTTGATTTGAACACAGTGTTCATCCGGAATGAAGCCAATGAAGGAAATAAGGAAGAATGAATATGTACAGCATCTGCATAGCCTTTTTCACCTATGTTGCTATGTCACCCAAAACAGTCTCCTGCAAAAGGGATGGAGATCTCAAATCTGCACACAGATGGCAAAAACCAGATTTCTGTGTATTTAGAGGGAAGAGCTATGAGGAAACTTCCAGACACATGCAATTTTTGAGATTGTTGGTATTTGCTAAGTAGCTTTGTTGAAAATATGGTGTGTATGGGAAGGGAATGGAAAGGAAGGAGGAAGGAAGGAAGGAAGGAAGGAAGGAAGGAAGGAAGGAAGGAAGGAAGGAAGGAAGGAAGGAAGGAAGGAAGGAAGGTTTTACATGCTATCATTCTTTATCACAAGAGAAGCAACTCAACAATATCTATAGAGCCACGGGTTCTCTTATCTCTGTATGACACGGAGAACAGTGTGGGAGTCAGGACAATTTTACTTTTTTATAGCCATATGAGAAACAAGTATTTATTGGCACAGTGGTTAGAATGTTGTATTGCAGGCTAATTCTGTTGACTGCCACGGGTTCCGTCCTTACTGGTTCAAGCCTTCCATCCTTCCAAGGTTGGTAAATTGAGGACCTGGATTGTTGGGGACTCTGCAAATGCTTAGAGAGAGCTGTAAAGCACTGTGAAGCAGTATATAAGTCTAAGTGCTAGTGCTATTAATTCACAATACAGTTGTAAGAGACGTTGGAGATTTTCTAGTCCAAACCCCTGCTTAAGCAGGAGACCTATACTATTTCAGACAAGTGGTTGTCCAATCTCTTCTTAAAAACCTCCAGTGATAAAGCACCCACAGCTTCTGGAGGCAACCATTGCACTGGTTAATTGTTCTCACTGCAAGGAAATTTCTCCTTAATTCCAGGTTGCTTCTCTTCCTTAATTAGTTTCCACCAGGGCTGGGATCCGACCGGTGTAACTACCAGTTCAGTGATTTACGTTTTGCATGTGCACGCACACTTCATGCTCATGCACACCTGATGCACGCTGTGCGTGCATGTGAAACATCATCAACTTGCTGCCTGGACAGCTGAGCTGTGCTGCGCGTGGATGCGCAGCCTTTCAAAAAGCCCCTTTTTCCTGCTTTTTCAACTGCAGCTGTGTCACGCAAAGCAGCTGAGGTTGAAAAAGCAGGAAATAAAGGTCAGGTAAGAGCCCGGGTGGTTGGGTGGGCCAAAACAGCAGCAGACATAGGACCGGTTCTATGTCTGCTGATCTTCAGAGCTACCGGTTCTACAGAGCTGGACAGAACTGGTAGACTCCCACCCCTGGTTTCCACCCATTGTTTCTTGTCTTGCCCTCTGGTGCTTTGGAAAATAAGCCGATTCTCTCTTCTTTGTGGCAGTCCCTCAAATACTGGAATACTACTAACATGTCACCTAGTCCTTTTTTCTAGACTAGCAATTATTAATATATAGTATTATTGCTTTGCAATCCTACAGCCTGCTAAAGAATTGCAGTCGTTCCAAAGAAAGATTTCCATATGGGGCCCGAATGTGAATAAGTTTCATAATAAAAAATGATGGGATGGGGAAAGAATCTGGAATGAACAAGGTTGGACTCAAAGAATCTTTTCACAGAGTGATGGAGAAATTCAGACCTAACCCATATGCCTCTTCTGTGTTTTGTGTAATTTACTGGACACATGGTGGAAATATATCTGACAGAATATAAAACATTTTGGTTAAACAAAAAGCCCCCCTCCCTGAAAGAGAATAAATGAGAAGAAGAATGAAAAGAAAAGAATTGGCCCATTGTTCTGCTGTTTAAATTATGAGACACCACAGTATAGACTTTAAAATTAATAGAATAGACAGAAAATATATTATGTGTCATTCTTTATAATATATTTGAACGAGCATGGTGGAGGCCCTGGACTCTAATGTATTCCAGCTATATTCTAGATGCTGGTGTAATATATTTTTTGCAGCATGTGGCATACCAATTATATATGCACGCAGACAGAGAGATAGGAAGAAAGAACCACACAATGGAAAAATCTCTCTAATGCACCCGGCTGATTATGATAAAGAAGGCTGTGAGTAAAACCACCACAATAAATGTTGCAAGCTTGCAACGCTTTTCATTTGTGTGTACACAAACCCATATGGAGAAATGGATTATGGAAATCATTCTGAGGCTAACTTGCTGAGCATATATGAGTTTGCTGGGATCAGCTAGAATTCAGACAGGCTAATTTTTTTGTGCTGAGGCAGCCCCAAATTTTGCAATAAAGTATGCAAATCAAGATATGCTTAGATTTCACATGAATATCCCAGTGAAGGGGAGACAGGTGGGTGACTTATTAATTATGCATTCTCAGGAAAGGATGTGTATATTGGAACCATAAAGATATTGTGGTGGTGGTATGAGAACTGGACATTATAGTCAATAGGAAAACAGTCTAGCATTCCCCCAGAATCATCCCAGTTGTGCTATCCTTTAAATGAGTCTTGAAAACCTGACTTTTTCTTTAGATGCCAGGTTAGGAATTTGGGAGGCTGTGGGAAGTTTACTAATGCATTGGTATATTTATTACATTTCTTTCGTTGAATTTTATTGAATTTTTTATCTTATATCTATGCTGCCCAGAGTCACTGTGACTTGGGTGGTCTATAAATAAATTAACATAATATAAATGGACTTTCTAAGCTTTCAATAAATGCCTGCCTAGAAATGTAGAGGAGGCAATCATTTTTATACAGCAGATAGCATTTTACTGCATCGGTTTGGAAAATTGCTTAGATCAGGTTGAAGCTATTTATCCATCTAATCCCATAGTGTTTATTCAGCATGACAGTAGTTCTCTAGAATCTTTATAAAGGCTCTTCTCATATTTGGTAACTGATTTTTTTCCACTGGTGATGCAAGAAACCCCTGAGACAGCAAAATGGAAAATATTCTCATGGGCAAGAGATTTATAGGATTCTCATTCTCCCAATTATTAGATAGTGGGATCAACAGACCCATCTTCAAATCAAATCACACTCCATTTGATAGTTCAAAGTAAGATTGTATGAAATTGAGACAGAACGTTATAGACATGTTCACTGTCATTACAATCTCAACTTTCTTGTTGTTTCTTTTTTTGAATGGCTCTATGTGTAGAAAATGTTTTTAATGTGATAACCATTGAATGTTTTCATTAACCATATGTACATTCTCATTTGATCATTATTCATTTGGTTGAAACTCGCTTTCTATAAATATAAATGTAATATAATGTAATGTAATGTATGTATGTATGTATGTATGTACAGAATGTTATGTATATAAAATATTCCACTGTTTTGTTTTAAAACAATAATTTCTCAATACTTAGTTTTTATCTTTCCTACAAATTATTTGTTAATGAACTTTTAGAAGAACAACGGGGTCAACCTATTCTCCAATCACCTAAAGACAGGACAAGAAGCAATGAATGGAAACTAATCAAGGAGAAAACCAACTTAGAACTAAGAGAAATTTCCTGATTGTGAGAACAATTAACCAGTGAACAACTTGCCTACAGAAGTTGTGTGAGTGTTCCATCACTGGAATTTTTAAAAGAATTTGGATAGCCATTTGTCTGAAATGATATAGAGTATCTTCTGCTTGAGCAGGGCTTGGACTGGAAGACCTCCAAGATTCCTTCCCGCTCTGTTTTCTGTTGTCTCTACCTTATGAGAACCAGTTTGGTGTAGTGGTTAAGGCATCAGGCTAAGTACCAGAAAATGTAAGTTCTGGTCCCACCTACCTTAGGCACAAAAGACCTGTCGTTCTCTAGGAAGATAGCAATAGCAAACCACTTCTAGAAAACCTTGTCAAGAAAACTGCAGTCTTTGGTACCTGAGAATCAAACACGATAAAACAGGGGAAAATTTTCTGTAGAATTGCAGATATTTCAAATTGTAGTCTTGAATGCCATTCCTGATTAAGTTTGTATGGCGCTGTCTATTATTACATCTTGTAGACATCCAGTGAAGATTTCACTCTTCATCTAGGCCTGAATGTATGATTTTGCTGTACTTCTTTCCTGCCATCTTTATAATGGACAGTTTTACACTGTATTCATTATATTTGATTATTGCTTTAATAATTTTTATTTTAAACTGTTTCAAGATATGACTTTATCCAAAGTAATAACTATTAAATACATCAATAAAGATTTAACTTTCCTGTAGATTTTGTCCGAATATGAACAAAACCAAAACCAAATAAAGTACAGCGAGACATTTATGGTTTCCCTTACTAGATAATGAAAAGCCAGGCCTCTGTTTTTCCAGGGTCATGACCAGAATTGGAACCAACTGGGATTGACCACTTGTTTGACTGATCCAAAATAAAGTAAGACATCAAACTGAATGGGCAATGTTTGCATAGCACTATCTTAACACCCAATTTTTTATGCTGAATAATGATAATTGCAATATATTTGGAGAACAAGAGATTGACAAAGACTGCCAAAACCACATCTTCAAAACAGAAAGACCTGTTGGGGAACTTTACTAGATATTCTTGTATTTTGCCTTTCAGTGGATTTTAATTGTCCCGTCAGACATTCCTCTAATGATATAAACAACATTTAGGATAATTTTTCCCACTGAAATAATTTATAGCCCCAAACAATTACATTCGTGTTATCTTTTTATTTCACACCATTGAAATGCATTAATGAAGACCTGGGAGAAAAGCTATTAACTCATGTGGATGCTTTTTTTAATTATATGCACCTAGACACACACACACAAAACACACACACACACACACACACATACATATATACATACAAGACAGGAGCTTTTTAACATTGCCCTGTTTCTTTTCATATGTGATATTGGTCATAATCCAAAGAAAAATGAAATTTGTTAATTAAATTAGAAATGGGTGGGGGGAGCTAAAGGTTGTTGCTTTTTTTGTACAAACATCAAAGCATAGCAAATTAATTTTGGAAATGATGAGAGGTTACAAAGCAATCTACA